>NW_027507748.1:621157038-621831538 GCF_037356315.1 Lithobates pipiens | reverse complement strand
GCCTGGCATTAGGGTTTGTCTTGTGTCTTGCAGATAAAATGGATAGATTCAATGATCACGACTTCCTCCCTAGCTTCATTGATAAATACAGGGAGTTGCCCTGTCTGTGGCAGGTGAAACACCCTTTTTATAATAATAAAATAAATAGGAAGGCAGCGCTGGATCAATTGCTGGAATTGAAGCCGGTGATTCCCCCGGCAACCACTCCCTATTTGAAGTGCAAAATTGGTGGCCTGAGGAGCACATATATTAGGGAGCGCAAAAATGTCCAGGATTACATGAGATCAGGAGCAGCAGCAGATGACATTTATGTCCCCAGGCTCTGGTACTATGACAGATCAGTGTGAAATTAGGTGTCATGGTTATGCAATAGAGATTGTCTGCTTACCTGTTTCCATGTGTTCATCTCTAGAGACCAGCCGACCCTCACCTGACTGCTTTTGTAATCAATCCTCAGGCATGGCTCCACCCTAGCTCCTATCAGAGAACTCTATATTAACCTGTGCACTGGCCAACCCTGCTGATCAACCTTTGTGTGTTTAGCTTCCTGTTACCTGCCGTGTGCTCCTCTGTTGTTCCTTTACCGACTTTGGCATGTCCTTGACTATCCCTGTTTGCCTGTGATCCTGACCTATTGGCGTGTCCCTGACTATTCCTGTCTGCTTGTGGCCCCGACCTTGGCTTTATCCCTCACTATCCCTATCCTCCTATTACCTACTGTGGGTGCGAGCTGGGAGACCCTGGGGGTCGCGACCTGGAACCAGTTGCAGCCCAGTCCATCCTCACCACTAGAGGCTCTGGTGAACACCTGCTGGCTCTTAGACTCCGCGCCCCAGGGAATCTTACGCTCTAACCCAGGTGGGATCTGTCTTGGTGTTCTGGCGGCCCTGCCTTTCTTATCACTTTGACTCCCATCCACAGCAGTCAGCCGTAGGGCCCACAACCTTGCGGTGCACTCCTGATCCCTACGGTGTGCATCTGTCACCTGGCCTCAAGGTGACCTGACATTAGGCCATCGCTCTCAACCCTTCCTTTCACTCTATCTTCCACTCTTCCTTCCACATCAGATGAGGCTTCTGAAGTTCAACCTAAGCCTTCCACCAAGGAAGAAGATGTGGAGGAGCCCAACTTGAGCCAGGTAAAGCATTGTTCAACATATTTCTGGTCAAGAAATGAATGATGTTAACTAAATGCTGTAACGATATCATGTCCGGGACAGGAAATGTTGTAACTAGTTACCATGTTTGGAACGCAGCCATGACAGCTTGGCTAACCTTGTAACATTACAGAACAATCTGAACTCCCCCCTCCCTGTCTTAGGAATCCAAAGCTTTTAACATTTCAAAAGGAAAGAAAGGTTATCTCAGCAGAGGAAGCAGAACCAGGCTAGGTCAGTAAACAAGGCTCATGTTGCCTGGCAGGCTATTCAGGCCTGTGGTAAAACTGTCACCCTCTCCATTCAGAGAACCAACAGATACCTGTCGTAAATACCTCAAACCACATAGAGTACAGACATTAGTAAAGTTCTGAAACGTCACAATATTTCATAACTTGCAAAGTAATAATAGAACAACCATAATATTGACATATTTTGTTTCCTCAGATAATTTGTAACATTTCAAGTCCAGACACCCTTACGTCAGGTCATATGGGAGCCACTGGGACCCCTTACTCCTCCTAGGTAACCCTTAAATGGGAAACCTGTCATGTGTGTACTTGTTATGAAGCAAATATCATGCTGATTGCTAAAATGGATATCTGCAGTCTATAAACAGTAGAGAGGAAGAGATATGAATATGTATCACAAAGTACACCTGGGACAGGGTCATGAGTGTAGACACCTCCCAGCATACAACCCCTAAATAAGATGACCAGATGATTGGTCACTGGTCGCTGTCAACTCCCCCTTTGATTTGACAGAAAAGAGGAGAGGCCAAGGCAATGGTCAGTTCTCTTTTTACCATCCAAGCAGAAAGATCTGCCACGTTTGAGAACCGATTACCTTTGCTCATCGATCGAACTCTGATCAACCCTTGGACATTAATTGCAAGTATTCTTCCTTCCCAATTCTACCTTATTTCTTTGTGGCTGTATATTGTCTTTATTTTTTGAAACATCCTTTTTCTGTGAATGTTTTATTCGAACCAACCTTGACCTTTTCATAATAAACCCTTATGTTGAAAAGTGTTAACCTTGTCTTTAAAGCTCTTGATGCTAACTATAAACAAACCTGTCTCTTAAAAGGGCACTACTGTGGTAGAGTAAGACTACTGAGCAGACCTGTCTGTGGTGGCAGTGTGTGTTGCAGGCGCTTATTATAAAATTATAATTGGTATTGCTAAAATTACGAGTCCCCCCCGGCTCTGTCTTTTAAAATGGGGGTGGTGGCAGTTAAAGGGTTAATTGTGTAATTATCCCAGTGACAATCACTCTCAGGCTGCCGGCACCTAGATTGTGGTCCCACAAGCTGGAAAATCTTTGTGCTAGGCGCAGCTGAGTGTGGCATTACGTAAGTGACAGCGTGGTGTGAGGTTGGTCGGTCCTTCGTCGCCAGTTAGCAAGGAGGGCAGGGATCTGACACCCGTGTTCATCACAGATGCTATTATTGATCACTAATTTCTGATTTAACAAAGTGGTTTACATATCAATAGACAATAGTAGCCAAAATGATTGGGACAAGAATGAAAAATGCTGGGGTCAGAATGATAGTCTTTTCTATTTGTTAACATTCAATTTGCAACAGTCATGAGCTAAAAATTGTGTGTGATTGATAACCAAAAAACAAAAATGATGTCCCATTTTTATACACAGGAAAATCTCAGCCAGGAGAAGGCCATGGAAAGTCTCAGCCAGGAGGAGGCTGTGGAAAGTCTCAGCCAGGAGGAGGCGGGGTAAGTGACAGCCAGGAGGTGATCGGGCCCAGTACTCTGACCGAATCCCAGGTTCCTCCCTTCTGCCTTCCTTACCCAGGAAGGGTAGGGTAAGAATGTGGAGGAGTCAGCTCCCAATATTCAAGAGGCCTAAGTCTGCATGGCTGCCAGCAAGATGCAGGAAATGGAGGTGGGCTAATGCCTCATTTGTGAGGAAGTGATCTATCAGGCCCTAAATAAAGGATAGACGGATGAACTCACAAGCAAAAGCCATGTTTGTGAGTTCAACCATCCTCCTTCTCCTCCTCCACCTCCTGCCACAACTTTAACACCAGAGCCACAGCCTGGAAGCAAGCGTGTAAGGAAGACAAGAGAATGATGGCCTGGGTTCAATCTGGTCTGACAAAAGACGCAGGCTGTTGTAAGACCACAGCCTGGGGACATATATGTCATCTGCTGCTGCTCCCAATCTCTCAGAGTCCTGGACCAGATTGTGCTTCCTATTAAATGGACTCCATGGCTACCAATTTTGTCTGTCAAATAATTGATGTGTGCCAGACCGAGTGCTTCCCTCTCGTACTTGATTCAGAGCATGTGTGGAATTTTGTGCGTCAGAATTGTCTACACATGCTCAGAAGTTACGACAACTGATTTTGTTGTCAGACAATTTGAGATCCAGCTCTCAAATTTTTGTTGTTGGAAATTTAGACACAAAATGTCCGATGGAGCCTACACATGGTTAGAATTTCTGACAACAAGCTCACATCGAACATTTGTTGTCGGAAAATCCGGTCGTGTGTACGCGGCATTAGCCTCAGAATGATTTCAACTAATATAAATCTGCCCTCCAAAAATACAATTTCTGCCTCCTTACTGCCAAGCAGACCTATTTTGTCACTCTCATTAACAACTTGTCATCACGTCCTTGTCAACTTTTTCTACCTTCAACTCTCTACTTCGTTCTCCACTACCTCCACCCACTAACTTGGTCACTGCCCAGGAGATCACCAATCAATTCAAACAGAAGATTGGAACAATTTGTGAGAAGATCTCTGCTGTTCAGATACCGTTCACGCTTTGCACTTCATGCCCACAGATACAATCATTACTTCTCTCATTCAACCCCACCACTATAGACAAGGTTGCTAAACTACTTGCTAACGTCCAGCTAACCGCCTGCCCTCTTGATCCAGTTCCCTCGCAAATGCTATGTTCACCCTCTGACTCTATTCTATACTCTCTAACCCACATGTTCAATCTTTCCCTCTCTTCTGGCATCTTCCCCAACTCTCTAAAACATGCACTCGTCAGACCCATACTTAAAAAGCCTTCAGTGGACCCAACCAATCTTAACACCCTACGCCCTATCTCCATGCTCCCCTTTTTATCCAAACTCCTTGAACGTCTGGTCTACAACCGACTAGATGACCACCTTGCCGAGAATAGCCTCGATCCCCTTCAGTCTGGATTTCACCCTCAACACTCCACGGAAACTGCTCTTCTAAAACGAACAAACAATCTACTAATGGTCAAAACCAATGGACACTATTCTGTACTCCTACTCTTGGACCTATCTGCTGCCTTTGATACAGTTGACTCTTCCTCCAAAAACTCCACTGCGTTGGTCTCTGTGACTGTACTCTTCACTGGTTCTCTTCCTACTTAGCCAACCGCACCTTTTGCGTTACTTACAATTCTACTTCCTTCTCTCCTCTTCCTTTCTCTTTTGGGGTCCCCCAAGGTTCGGTTCTTGGGTCTCTCCTATTTACAATCTACACATCCTCCCTGGGTCAGCTGATAGACTCCCATGGCTTCAAATACCATCTCTATGCTGACGACACTCAAATCTATTTTTCTACCCCTCAGCTCACTCCCTCAGTCTCCTCTTGTATCACTAATTTACTAACAGATATGATGTTACTCCACTTTCTCAAACTCAATCTATCCAAAACCGAACTTATAATTTTTCCCCCACCACACGTCTCTTCCCCTGACCTATCTGTCAAAATCGATGGCACAACTATCAGCCCATCCCCGCATGCCAAGGTCCTAGGTGTAGTCCTGGACTCTGAACTCTCCTTTAAGCCCCACGTTCAATTACTGTCCAAATCTTGCGCTCTAAAACTCTGCAACATCACCAAGATATGCCCCTTTCTAACCAATGACACAACAAAGCTCTTTTTTTTTTAATCAGAAAAGTTTTTATTAGATAACGGAATGTTACAAGTCACAGACAGCAATGATAACTCAGTACATTAAAGTGCATAGCATTAAACCTGTATATAAAACAGAGCCTCCTGAACAATTATATAATGGAGATGCACATCTATCGTGACAGTGTAAAGCAAGTGCAATATTAGCAAAAAAGATAACAGTCCAAACAGAAAATCATAAAAGAAAGGGATTCACTTGACAGATATAAGTTATAGGAATGAAGATATTCTCTGAGCTTATAAACCTAATACTGTTGTAGTGACCTACCACATTATCCCTGTAGCTGCACTCAACCATGCACATCCACTCTATGGATGCTCTTAAGGTCCTTTTATTTAGGGGCCATAGGGCACCATACCAGTTGACTCCTTCAATGCTATTCAATGCTTCATTACTATTCGAGACCAGTCTTAGATGTGAGCATTATCCTAAAGGTGCATTTTCTCCAAGTGCCAATTTATAGTTTAATCCTACTCTTCCTTCATTTTTGATTACTGATCGGACACTATCTACTTTTTCTACACTTACCTCAACTTTTAATGTTTCAAGCTCACATTTATTTAGATTTCTCCAGCTTATTTATACTTTTCATGCACAGTTTCCACAGGATAGTTTAAGGATTAGACAATCCAATTTAGAATTAGTGCTTAGGTCTGAGTGCCTGGATAAGTCTATTTCAAGATTGTATTATCATCTTATATTAATTTTTATCCTACCATTAGAGGTTCCTAGAGCTAGGAGGGTGCAAGATATACCAGACTTTGATATGGAGGATTGGAGGGGTGTGTGGGGTTTTCATTTGCGATCTTTGATATCTTTGAGAGATCTCATGATCCAAAAAAAACTAGTACATAGAGCATACAGTATCTTACAAAAGAAGGTACACACCTCACATTTTTGTAAATATTTTATTATACCCTTTCATGTGACAACACTGAAGAAATTACACTTTGCTACAATGTAAAGTAGTGAGTGTACAGCTTGTATAACAGTGTAAATTTTCTGTCCCCTCAAAATAACTCAACACACAGCCATTAATGTCTAAACGACTGGCAACAAAAGTGAGTACACCCTTAAGTGAAAATGTCCAAATTGGGCCCATTTAGCCATTTTCCCTTCCCGGTGTCATGTGACTCGTTAGTGTTACAAGGTCTCAGGTGTGAATGGGGAGCAGGTGTGTTAAATTTGGTGTTATCACACTCACTCTCTCATACTGGTCTTTGGGAGTTCAACATAGCACCTCATGGCAAAACACTCTCTGAGGATCTGAAAAAAAAAAAAGTTGCTCCAAATAAAGATGGCCCAGGCTATAAGAAGATTGCCAAGATCCTGAAACTGAGCTGCAGTACGATGGCCAAGACCATACAGAGGTTTAACAGGACAGATTCAATTTAGAACAGGCCTCGCCATGGTCGACCAAAGAAGTTGAGTGCACGTGCTCAGCGTTATATCCAGAGGTTGTCTTTGGGAAATATATGTATGAGTGCTGCCAACATTGCTGCAGAGGTTGAAGTGGTGGGGGGGTCAGCCTGTCAGTGCTCAGACCATGTGCCGCATGCTGCATCAAATTGGTCTGCATAGCTGTCGTCCCAGAAGGAAGCCTCTTCTAAAGATGATGCACAAGAAGGCCCGCAAACAGTTTGCTGAAGACAAGCAGACTAAGGACATGGATTACTGAAACCATGACCTGTGGTCTGATGAGACCAAGATAAACTTATTTGGTTCAGATGGTGTCAAGCGTGTATAGCGGCAACCAGGTGAGGCATACAAAGACAAGCCTACAGTCAAGCATGGTGGTGGGAGTGCCATGGTCTGGGGCTGCATGATTGCTGCCGGCACTGGGGAGCTACAGTTCTTTGAGGGAACCATGAATGCCAATATGTACTGTGGCATACTGAAGCAGAGCATGATTCCCTTCCTTTGTCGACTGGGCTGCAGGGCAGTATTCCAACATGATAACAACCTTAAACACACCTCCAAGATGACCACTGCCTTGCTAAATAAGCTGAGGGTAAAGGTGATGGACTGGCCAAGCATGTCTGCAGACCTAAACCCTATAGAGCATGTGTTGGGCATCCTCAAACAGAAGGTGGAGGAGTGCAAGGTCTGTGATGTCGTCATGGAGGAGTGGAAGAGGACTCACAAAATATTGACACTTTGGGCCCAATTTGGACATGTTCACTTTTGTTGCCAGCGGTTTAGACATTAATGGCTGTATGTTGAGTTATTTTGAGGGGATAGCAAATTTACACTGTTATACAAGCTGTACACTCACTAATTTACATTGCACCAAAGTGTAATTTCTTCAGTGTTGTCAAATGAAAAGATATAAAACATTTACAAAAATGTGAGGGATGTACTCACTTTTGTGAGATACTGTATGTCACGTCACACAGACTTAAAAAGATAAATCCTGTGTGCTCTTCAGAGTGTTGGTGATGTGGAGCAACTCAGGGGGATTTTACACACATCTTTTGGACTTGCCCATATATAGCTATTTTTTGGGTGGAAGTGGTGGATTTATTGAATTCTATCACTTCCGCTCCTTTACCGTTTTCAATGTCTGTCTGTTTATTGGGTTTGGTAGAGACTATTTTTCCAACAGTGTCTGAGTGAGTGTTTGCTAATATAGCATTATTTTACGCAAGAAAAGCTATTGCATTTCTTTGGAAGAAACCTCGTCCCCCTAGGTTCTCATATTAGAAGCAGTTGGTAAATAATAATCTTCCATTTTATAGAGATTATTGCATGAATAAGGCTTGTCCTAGTAAGTACGACAATGTGTGGGAAAAGTGGCTAGACAAACCATATACAGCATTGAACACCCATGGGGGCTATTGTGTATAATATGTGCGTTCCCATATGAGAAATGTTTGGGGTCATTGGCAAAAGAGGGAATCAATGTTTACTTTATTTATATTATTTTTTATTTTTTATTTTTTCTTCTTCTTCTTTTCACCTTCCCCTTTGGATACCGGTAATTGTTATATTGGATTTTGGAAATCATATTGGGATATCTTTGGTTCACTGTGTATGATGTTGTTTTGTTTGTCTGATATTGAGAAATTTAATAAAAAGATTAAAAAAAAAAAAAAAACAGATCAGGAAAGGTCTTGCGAGCCATATGCTGTGCCCTAAGTACAATTTATATACAGTTTTTTTCAGTCTATTGCTAAAGACAGTGGCAGTCATTGTCATTGCATTGTCCATTAGCAAACAGGTTGCTTCCTGCTTTTGGTACCGGGTAATCGGAAACCCGGTCCTTTCTCTCAGATGAGATCTTCTGTTGCAGGATGCAATACTGCACCCTTGCTTATCTCTTTTTCCCGTTCCCCTGGTAAGGAGCTGCAACAAAGACTGGAGAGAGAGCAAAGATTCTCTATGTGGGATTTACTACTTGCTCTGGACTTCATTGTCAGCTCCGGATGAGATCTGTTTTCAGTCCAACTTGGGTATAGACTGAGCCATGAAGACAGCCTCTCGAAGAACTATGATATCAGCCAGGATGTTTGCCAAGATCCGGGTTTAGCCACGGAAGGGTGGTCAGCAGCTTCAGGTGGGATCACCTTCAGTCCAGTTGGTGCAAGGATTGAGCCATGATATAATATAATAATATAATCATATTATTATATCTTTGGTTCAATGTGTATGATATTGTGTTTTTTTTGTCTGTTATTAAGAAATGTAATAAAAAGATTTGGAAAAAAAAACAGATCAGGAAAGGTCTTGCAAGCTATATGCTTTGCCCTAAGTCAAATTTATATACAGTACAGTTTTTGTTGGTCTATTGTTAAAGACAGTGGCATTCATTGCATTGTCCATTGGAAAACAGGCCTTGCTTCCTGCTTTTGGTGCCAGGTTATCAGAACCCATTCCTTTCTTTCAGATGAGATCTTCTGTTACAGGATGCAATACTGCACCCTTGCTCATCTCTTTTCCCTTTCCCCTGGTAAGGGGCTGCATCTGAGGCTCGAGAGAGAGAGCAAAGACTCTCTATGTGGGATTTACTACTTGCTCTGGACTTCATTTTCAGCTCCAGATGAGATCTGTTTTCAGTCCAGCTTGGGTAAAGACTGAGCCATGAAGACAGCCTCTCGAAGAACTATGATATCAGCCAGGAAGTTTGCCAAGATCAGGCTTTAGCCATGGAAGGGTCCTTTGGTGGTCAGCAGCTAAAAGCGGGATCACCTTCAGTCCAGTCGGTGTAAGGATTGAGCCATAATGACAGTCTCTCTAAGGGCTACATCCTCAGCCACTAAGTTTGCCAGGATCAGGGCCTTTAGGACCCTGTTGTGGCTTGCTGCTCCAGATGGGATAACTTTCTGTCCTGTTTTGAGTAAAGGCTCACTCATGAAGGCAACCTTTCTAAGGGCTTTTTATCCCAGGGATGATGTTTGCCAGGATCTGGGCCTTAGGCTATGAGAGATCCTTGGTGGCGTTCTGCCTAGTACAGGTAGTGTTTATACCCATACTGGGTTGCAATCCGAGGTGGCTTTGGCATTCTATGAGAACAACATTTTTGTCCCCCCATATGCAGAACCACTAAGGATAAACTGGTTCCACTCCCTGGCTATAAGGATATTTTGAGCATGCTCACAAGCTACAGCTTTGCTTAGAGTTTAAAGTAGAAGTTCAGCCTAAAACTAACTAACCCTAAATCTACTCACAGCCACATTCTAAGATTAAGCTATCTAACCCTGTAGAGCAAAAATTGCTATACATACCTTTTCTGCAGCCAATCTGGTCTGGTCCCATGCTGAGCTGTCAATGGCAGCTTCTCCGTGGAGGAGGGAGGCAGCCGTCAACAAAAGCCCCATAGTAAGTCTATGGATGACAACATTTCTCTGGCATTTCCCAGCTGTTGTTGGCTCTGTCTTCCACACAGCATCCACTGCCGCAGACCTGACCGGATTAGTCTTAGAATGTGGCTGCTAGTAGATCTAGAGTTAGCTTATTTTAGGCTGGACTTTTACTTTGAGAACAACTCTTTGTTACACTCTCTAGCAGAACCAGTGGGAAGGAGATATCCAGATTCATCTCTGGATGGATCATTTCAGCTAGCCAATTGGCTTATAGGGCTTGGTTCCTACAGAAGCAGTGCAGTGACAAGGCACTCAAACAGTAGTGCATAGATTTTGTGGGCTGTGAGTGAAAAGGACACCAGAAATATTTGTAGGGAGATGACATGTCTTCTACTTAGGGTGCTCTCGCTCACTATGGAGTGTGTAGATAGCTTCCTTATAATATTACTTTTTATTAGTAAGGTTTCTGTTGGCTAAGTGTTATGATTGAAACCCTATTTTTTTCAGCATCCCACACTTTTTTTCTGGTGCATCATGGCCGCATACAATGGGCTGTGACTCCGCCCCCACAACCTGATAGGACTGGTTAACTATAAATCAAAGACAGACCCGGCTCACAGCATTCTCCTTTTTTTCCTCACCTGATCAGGACTGGAATCCCGAGGTATCCCTTACCGTTTGCCACCCCAGCCAGGTTCAGCCTCTCCTGGGTGGAAGTCCTTCCTGTAAAGTCTCTAAATGAGCTGTATGGTTGGAGCACCATTCTGGTGGTCTGGGGTGCATATTTCAGCCTCTCCTGGATATAAGTCTTTCCTCTACAATCTCTAAATGAGCTATAGGGTTGGAGCCCCATTCTGGTGGTGCAGGCTTGTCAAAGAAAGCTTTAAACAAGCTTTGCTTTCCATATGCTTTTTACTTCTTTTCTCTGTGGTATGGGCATTTGCCAATTCCAAGATGGCGGCAGCAGTGCATGTACACTCTGAGCATGAGAGGCAGGAAGAGATGCGGCCTCTGTGACCAGTTTCCTGGCTAGAGCTTTTCTGGGATGGTGATCTGAGCATGCTCAGGCACTGATATCATCACTAATGGCAAATGTGAGTTTTAAATGGTTGTATGGCATTTTTGGGCAACAAATGGTGGATCTCACTACTCCTGCATGCTGGATGCTTATGCTTATGTGGTCATTGTTTTCAGGTATGTTTTCTCTTTTTATGGCATTCACCTAGACTTTAATTATATCCTTTTCAGTGTTGCTCTAGGATCATTGTGCTCTTTATGGCATTCACATGGGCTCTTCCTATCTCCTTGTCAATGCTTGCTCTGGGATCACTGTGTTGGGTTCAGTTTCTACTAATGTGACTTGTCACTGTAAAGTCACAAGACAAGTTTTACCCCATGATTTTCAATGAGTACCGTTCATATCTGAGTCCATAGACCTCAAGAATACACAGGCATTGCTTCAAGTCACATCAAATTTGAGGCAAAGTCTTTCAGATCACAATAGTGGAGCCTTAGCCTTATGCTGTTTTTCATTTTGGTCAGCTGCTTTGCTCTGTTTCTATGGGGAATACTGTCCAGTCAGATCACCCATTGCTTTTAAGGTATAGGGATTAGGTAAGTAGTGAAGTTTGAGAAAAAGAGCCAATATCTATAGTCCTGTAAGAACCACAAGATAGAGGGAGCCTTCTGAAGGTCAAGACAAATCACCATCTAAGAACAGACATCCAGGCAATGTATTAATCCCTTATTATCATTGCTCCCCGTTTACAAATATCACAAGTTACCAGCCCTAATAGTCGCTGAATTTGTGGTGGAAATTCATTGCCTGCCATGCTAAAAGCCAGAACAGTCACCATTCAAGTTCAAACACAGGTTACCAGCCCTAATGATTGCTGCATTTGTGGTGGAATGTCATTGTTTGACAAGCTAGCATGTCCAGTCCACTTGGAGCAAAGAAGGGGATGTCTGGAAAGTAGCCGCCTTCATTAAAGAATTGACCAAGGAGTTGATACATGATAATCCCGGTTTTGATATCTATATAATATTGTGAGATCACTGAGTGGTTATATATAAGGTCACTTTTCTTTTTTTTAGCGCTACACTATGGTTTAACATTTGCAATTCGTTCACTGTTTTATATCCTTGTGATTGTGTTAGCAGCTTTTTTTGTTTTTTGGGATAGCGCAGTGTTGATTGGTATTGACGTTTTTGGATATACATTGTTTGGATATACACATTGCTGCAATCCTCTTTTATATACACTTCACTGTGGGAATGGATATATTTGAATATCGAGCTTCGCACAAAGTTAATACAGATGGTGTATTTGTTGCAACTGGTAGCAATACCGAGGTGGGGGGGATGTTTATGAGACTTAAGAATATTATGACATCTGAACTTCACCTACAGTGGGACTTGGTGTTCTTGCAACAGTATATTGCAGAACATATGGTCCCTAGAAGTTTAAGGTGGGATGTAAACCCCCAACAGGGTGAAATGGATTTGGACACTTGGTTCAAATATTTCAATGAGGCAGGAACCAGTCTGTTGGGTTTCCTGATTGCTAGGAAGAATAGCAGAATGGCCCTCCTTGATAAAGAAATTAAAGAGATTAAAGATAAACTTGTGGTATATAAAGATACCCCTGAATATAATTCTCTCTCCGCCAATTTGCTGAACCATCTGGAAAAGGAAGATAGGGAACAAAAATATAAGAAACAGAAAAAGTACTCTAGAGACGTTAACGATTATAAGATGGGTACTGTTTTTGGTTGGCAGAAATTGGTTCAGAATACACCCGCTATGGATACACAATCTGCGGGTGGATTTCAACCTGCAGGCCCTATTGCACCTCAGAGGGTTGATATACCCCTATGTCTTATAGTGAAGCTGCACAGAGAAGGCCGTATGATGGCCCACCATCTTCTCAACAGAGGGTACATCATTATACCCCTCATACCCCCAATAATCCCCAGAGAGGAAGAGGTAATAATCGAGGCAGGAGAGGTGGTAGAGGTTTCAATAGAGGGCGTCCATATAATCATGATGCTTACCATCATAGAGAATATAATGATTCACCATATTATTCTCCATCACCCAGACGTGCCCCTCCTAACCCCCATTATGGGGGACCTCAATACTATAATGCAGCTACGGTCTCTACATATAACAGGTTCTCCCCATTGAGGGAATTACGAGATCCAGATATTAAGAATAATGCATATGTACCATCCATGTATAATCCACCTAGTAGTAACTATAGGAGTCAGGATTTTCGTGAGGATCCACACACCCGAAAAGGGGACCAAGATCCAAGAGAGGGTGTAGAGGTGGAGAACGATTACAAAGGAGGAAAAAGAAGGCGAGTTTAGTAGGACAGGGTGTGTTTAATTTAAGCAAGAAAACCTTTTCTCATGCTGAATTGTCAGTACTTGATAAAGGATTGAAGTATGCACCCCCCAAACAACTTAATACGTTTAATACATTTATAGATATACATACATTTATCAGAAAGATTAACATTCAACGGTATTTAACAACTAATCCTTTTAGAACGGATTATTTAGCGGCCACATCAGGAACTGTACATTCAGGGTTGGCTAACCCGTCTTTATTTGTACCCCCTGTACCCACTGTTCCAGCTGTAAGAATATTTAAGGATTTAATATTAAAAGATCTGGATAAACTTCCTGCTAAACGTATAAACCGATCCACTTTTTCGACAATCGGTTTCAGATCTTTATGTGAACAAAAAGACGTTGTTATACGTCCAGCGGACAAGGGTGGTGGGGTTGTGATTTTAGACAGAGAACATTATGAAATTGAAATGCATAGGATTTTGGATGAACCAGGTACCTATAAGCGACTTCCCAATAATCCCACGAACGTATATAAGAGACAACTTAAAGATCTTGTCAATAGAGGTTATGATTTAAAAATTTTGAATAATAAAGAGAAAACTTTTTTGGTTCCCATTGCCCCACGGATCCCTACAATCTACTATCTACCGAAGATCCATAAGGATCTAGTGAACCCCCCTGGTAGGCCTATAGTGAGTGGCATTAATTCGGTCACTTCACGTATAGGCCGTTATATAGATTTTTATTTGCAACCCCTTGTTAAAAAAAACCCCTCCTATCTTAAAGATACTGGTGCTACAATTAGGAGACTTGAAAGTATAGTGCTTCATGAGCAATGTATTATGGCTACAGCGGATGTAGCGTCCCTTTATACTTGCATACCACAAGGGATGGGTATAGAGGCTGTTAGGCATTTTCTAAATCTCGAGGACTCTTTGGCATCATTCCAATTTGATTACCTTGTAGAACTTTTAGAATTTGCCATGGAGCATAATTATTTTTGGTTTAACGATAATTATTATTTACAACAACGGGGTGTGGCAATGGGGGAAAAATTTGCCCCTAGCCTCGCTAATCTGTTTATGGCCAAATGGGAGGGGGATGTCGTCTATGCCCAACGGAACCCTTCTTTGGTCCTATGGGCAAGGTACATAGACGAAATCCTCCTCCTGTGGAGTGGTTCATCAGAATCTTTGATTGAATTTTTTGAGAATCTGAATCGTAATGATAGGGGTATTTCACTATCTTTTGAAATGAGTACCTCCAAGATTAATTTTCTAGATTTAGAGATAGAGATAGTAGACAATAAATTTGTGTTTAAAACGCATTTTAAACCAACAGATCGGAATAGTTTTATTTCCCTTGATAGCTGTCACCATAGATCATGGTTGAGTTCGGTTCCACGCAGCCAGTTTCTACGACTGCGGAAGAACTGCACTGACCTGGATACGTTTAAGACACAGGCTGAAACTCTTAAACAAAAATTTGAAGATAAGGGATATGATGCTAGGGTTCTTGATGTGGAGATACAGAAAGTTATCGATACTAATAGGGAAAGCCTCGTTGCAGAGAAATTACGTCGGGAATCTGACGATACCTATAGATGGTCTATGCTTACATCTTTTTCAATACAGCATAGACACATCAAGACCATTATAAATAAACATTGGGATGTGTTGAGGAGTGATCCAGTTCTTGGTTCTAAATTGCCTGAGCGTGCGAAGATACTTTTTAGGGGTGCACCCTCTCTACGGAGTTGTATTGCTCCCAATGTTATCAATCCACCCAGCCGCCCATCATTTTTTCATAATTTAACGGGCTTCTATCCTTGTAAGAAATGTATTGTGTGCCAATTCAATACAGCTGGAAGACACAAAACAACCGAGTTCATATCAACAACAACTAATAGAACACATACTATTAAATCATTTTGTACCTGTAATACCAAGTACGTAGTGTATCTAATCACTTGTCCATGCGGTAAACAATATGTGGGGAGGACAACAAGAACATTCGCGATTAGAGTAGGAGAACATATAGCCCTGATAAAGAGTAAGGTCTCTAAACACACTGTTCCGAGACATTATAGGGAATGTCACAACAGCGATCCTACAGGTACACAGTTTTTGGCTATTGATAAATACACACCCCCGTGGAGGGGTGGTGCCATGACCCGGGGTGTTTCCAGATTAGAGACCTATTGGATATATACGATTCAATCCCATTTCCCGTTTGGCCTAAACGTAGAATGGGACATTAATGCGTTTATTAATGATGGGTAGGGTGGGAAATGGCAATGTCCTGTTTTTGATTGCATTTCAAATTTTTCGTAATTTTTGTAATTTTTTAATATTTTATGTAAACATGATTCTTTTTGTATGGTCGTTATCTATATGTTGTACCATCCCTGGGATAGAATTTTATCTGCCTTATGTGTCAACGCATTAGGTCATTATGTGTATACCGACATGCATTATATTACTGCGTGCCTGTGTGCACAGAGGTTTACAATCATTTATACAATTATTTTCGTTAATTTGTGGAAGATATAATTATGGCTTCCTCTATAGAATGTATGGTGAATGCATTTTGGGGTTTTTTTGCCAAGTACAATCTGGCATACAATATATTTTTTTTATGTGTGTTTTTCATTCTTTGAATGGAATATAGTGCGAGAGTTGCACAAATCCCATTCTTTTTTGCCTCTTTTTCTCTGTATTATTTTTATTATTTTTTATTTTGGTGGGGTTTGATTCCTTCAAATCCTAAAATGGCGTGTGTATATTTACGTAATTTCTTAAGCTGTGCTTTCTCCGGCGTATGTTTACATGCGTTCCATTAGCAACCGGAAGTGGCGTGTTTTTATTTGCATCACTTCCAGCATCTGATGTGCCTCTCGTGTTGGCGCTTCCTGTGTGCTGTGCGTTCCAGCGTATGCCTGGATGCAGCTCAGTGCTGGCCGGAAGTGTCGTGCTTTGGTTTCGTCGCTCCCACGACTGGACGTGCCTCTTTTGTTGGGCGTTTCTGGTTGGTGGGTGTTCGTCGGCTGGCTGGGATAGGCGCAGTGTTATTGGAGCCACGCCTATATTCATTCATTTGATTAGATAACATTCCAGTCATGACCCGGAAGTGACGTTTACTGTATAACGTCGCTCTTTCTAACATTTGTCTTTCTGTGTCATTTAAACACTTTGATGTTAGCTTTATGAAAGATCATGCAGCGGCTCATTTTAAACACATTATGGTATATAATTAAGCGTATGTTTATACGATAACATTATAATGAGGCGTGGAACGCACGCCGGGCGCCATGTTAAACCGGAAGTAATATGCGGTGACACAGGCAGATGGAATTTTCGCCTAGATTGGAAGGTTAAGTATAAAAGTAAGTGGGCTGCAGTGGAGTGTTACCCCAGATGACGTCTTTTGAGGACGAAACGCGTCGGGACTCCTACTGCAGCTGTGTCTTTTATGAAATAAGCGCTTGATTCATTGTATACATGTAAGTTCATTACTTTTTTATTAAATTTTCTTTTAAAACGGAATTACACTATTGTGGCCCTCATTTCCTTTTTGTATGGGTTCGACAATGTGAGCTGGATTACATTGCTGAAGATATTTCATTATTTGAGTACTGGAATGGAATAGTCTGATCTGAATGTTCCCTGGAGAGTTTATCTTTGAAAGATCTGCATAAGAGTGCATAAGCCTTTGCGATCCTTCGAATGTATATTCGTTTGGATCTAATATATCTGGTAAGCCTATATCATAAATGGTGATGGGAATACCACGTGGTGTCTGCATGTTGTCTTCATATAAAGAAGGTGGACGGTGATTTCTACTTCACGTGTGGATTGGATCAATATCTATAAGAGACTTTTTTGTATCTCTTTTTGGACTTCTTTGCATCACTTTATGTTTTTTCATTTTTTACACTAAAAATTGTGCACATAAGGTGTATTTGGATGAACATTATTTTTAAATGAATGCTATATAATCCCCGTTTTGATATCTATATAATATTGTGAGATCACTGAGTGGTTATATATAAGGTCACTTTTCTTTTTTTTAGCGCTACACTATGGTTTAACATTTGCAATTTGTTCACTGTTTTATATCCTTGTGATTGTGTTAGCAGCTTTTTTTGTTTTTTGGGATAGCGCAATGTTGATTGGTATTGACGCTTTTGGATATACATTGTTTGGATATACACATTGCTGCAATCCTCTTTTATATACACTTCACTGTGGGAATGGATATATTTGAATATCGAGCTTCGCACAAAGTTAATACAGATGGTGTATTTGTTGCAACTGGTAGCAATACCGAGGTGGGGGGGATGTTTATGAGACTTAAGACTATTATGACATCTGAACTTCACCTACAGTGGGACTTGGTGTTCTTGCAACAGTATATTGCAGAACATATGGTCCCTAGAAGTTTAAGGTGGGATGTAAACCCCCAACAGGGTGAAATGGATTTGGACACTTGGTTCAAATATTTCAATGAGGCAGGAACCAGTCTGTTGGGTTTCCTGATTGCTAGGAAGAATAGCAGAATGGCCCTCCTTGATAAAGAAATTAAAGAGATTAAAGATAAACTTGTGGTATATAAAGATACCCCTGAATATAATTCTCTCTCCGCCAATTTGCTGAACCATCTGGAAAAGGAAGATAGGGAACAAAAATATAAGAAACAGAAAAAGTACTCTAGAGACGTTAACGATTATAAGATGGGTACTGTTTTTGGTTGGCAGAAATTGGTTCAGAATACACCCGCTATGGATACACAATCTGCGGGTGGATTTCAACCTGCAGGCCCTATTGCACCTCAGAGGGTTGATATACCCCTATGTCTTATAGTGAAGCTGCACAGAGAAGGCCGTATGATGGCCCACCATCTTCTCAACAGAGGGTACATCATTATACCCCTCATACCCCCAATAATCCCCAGAGAGGAAGAGGTAATAATCGAGGCAGGAGAGGTGGTAGAGGTTTCAATAGAGGGCGTCCATATAATCATGATGCTTACCATCATAGAGAATATAATGATTCACCATATTATTCTCCATCACCCAGACGTGCCCCTCCTAACCCCCATTATGGGGGACCTCAATACTATAATGCAGCTACGGTCTCTACATATAACAGGTTCTCCCCATTGAGGGAATTACGAGATCCAGATATTAAGAATAATGCATATGTACCATCCATGTATATTCCACCTAGTAGTAACTATAGGAGTCAGGATTTTCGCGAGGATCCACACACCCGAAAAAGGGACCAAGATCCAAGAGAGGGTGTAGAGGTGGAGAACGATTACAAAGGAGGAAAAAGAAGGCGAGTTTAGTAGGACAGGGTGTGTTTAATTTAAGCAAGAAAACCTTTTCTCATGCTGAATTGTCAGTACTTGATAAAGGATTGAAGTATGCACCCCCCAAACAACTTAATAAGTTTAATACATTTATAGATATACATACATTTATCAGAAAGATTAACATTCAACGGTATTTAACAACTAATCCTTTTAGAACGGATTATTTAGCGGCCACATCAGGAACTGTACATTCGGGGTTGGCTAACCCGTCTTTATTTGTACCCCCTGTACCCACTGTTCCAGCTGTAAGAATATTTAAGGATTTAATATTAAAAGATCTGGATAAACTTCCTGCTAAACGTATAAACCGATCCACTTTTTCGACAATCGGTTTCAGATCTTTATGTGAACAAAAAGACGTTGTTATACGTCCAGCGGACAAGGGTGGTGGGGTTGTGATTTTAGACAGAGAACATTATGAAATTGAAATGCATAGGATTTTGGATGAACCAGGTACCTATAAGCGACTTCCCAATAATCCCACGAACGTATATAAGAGACAACTTAAAGATCTTGTCAATAGAGGTTATGATTTAAAAATTTTGAATAATAAAGAGAAAACTTTTTTGGTTCCCATTGCCCCACGGATCCCTACAATCTACTATCTACCGAAGATCCATAAGGATCTAGTGAACCCCCCTGGTAGGCCTATAGTGAGTGGCATTAATTCGGTCACTTCACGTATAGGCCTTTATATAGATTTTTATTTGCAACCCCTTGTTAAAAAAACCCCTCCTATCTTAAAGATACTGGTGCTACAATTAGTAGACTTGAAAGTATAGTGCTTCATGAGCAATGTATTATGGCTACAGCGGATGTAGCGTCCCTTTATACTTGCATACCACAAGGGATGGGTATAGAGGCTGTTCGGCATTTTCTAAATCTCGAGGACTCTTTGGCATCATTCCAATGTGATTACCTTGTAGAACTTTTAGAATTTGCCATGGAGCATAATTATTTTTGGTTTAACGATAATTATTATTTACAACAACGGGGTGTGGCAATGGGGGCAAAATTTGCCCCTAGCCTCGCTAATCTGTTTATGGTCAAATGGGAGGGGGATGTCGCCTATGCCCAACGGAACCCTTCTTTGGTCCTATGGGCAAGGTACATAGACGACATCCTCCTCCTGTGGAGTGGTTCATCAGAATCTTTGATTGAATTTTTTGAGAATCTGAATCGTAATGATAGGGGTATTTCACTATCTTTTGAAATGAGTACCTCCAAGATTAATTTTCTAGATTTAGAGATAAAGATAGTAGACAATAAATTTGTGTTTAAAACGCATTTTAAACCGACAGATCGGAATAGTTTTATTTCCCTTGATAGCTGTCACCATAGATCATGGTTGAGTTCGGTTCCACGCAGCCAGTTTCTACGACTGCGAAGGAACTGCACTGACCTGGATACGTTTGAGACACAGGCTGAAGCTCTTAAACAAAAATTTGAAGATAAGGGATATGATGCTAGGGTTCTTGATGTGGAGATACAGAAAGTTATCGATACTAATAGGGAAAGCCTCGTTGCAGAGAAATTACGTCGGGAATCTGACGATACCTATAGATGGTCTATGCTTACATCTTTTTCAATACAGCATAGACAAATCAAGACCATTATAAATAAACATTGGGATGTGTTGAGGAGTGATCCAGTTCTTGGTTCTAAATTGCCTGAGCGTGCAAAGGTACTTTTTAGGGGTGCACCCTCTCTACGGAGTTGTATTGCTCCCAATGTTATCAATCCACCCAGCCGCCCATCATTTTTTCATAATTTAACGGGCTTCTATCCTTATAAGAAATGTATTGTGTGCCAATTCAATACAGCTGGAAGACACAAAACAACCGAGTTCATATCAACAACAACTAATAGAACACATACTATTAAATCATTTTGTACCTGTAATACCAAGTAGGTAGTGTATCTAATCACTTGTCCATGCGGTAAACAATATGTGGGGAGGACAACAAGAACATTCGCGATTAGAGTAGGAGAACATATAGCCCTGATAAAGAGTAAGGTCTCTAAACACACTGTTCCGAGACATTATAGGGAATGTCACAACAGCGATCCTACAGGTACACAGTTTTTGGCTATTGATAAATACACACCCCCGTGGAGGGGTGGTGCCATGACCCGGGGTGTTTCCAGATTAGAGACCTATTGGATATATACGATTCGATCCCATTTCCCGTTTGGCCTAAACGTAGAATGGGACATTAATGCATTTATTAATGATGGGTAGGGTGGGAAATGGCAATGTCCTGTTTTTGATTGCATTTCAAATTTTTCGTAATTTTTGTAATTTTTTAATATTTTATGTAAACATGATTCTTTTTGTATGGTCGTTATCTATATGTTGTACCATCCCTGGGATAGAATTTTATCTGCCTTATGTGTCAACGCATTAGGTCATTATGTGTATACCGACATGCATTATATTACTGCGTGCCTGTGTGCACAGAGGTTTACAATCATTTATACAATTATTTTCGTTAATTTGCGGAAGATATAATTATGGCTTCCTCTATAGAATGTATGGTGAATGCATTTTGGGTTTTTTTTGCCAAGTACAATCTGGCATACAATATATTTTTTTTATGTGTGTTTTTCATTCTTTGAATGGAATATAGTGCGAGAGTTGCACAAATCCCATTCTTTTTTGCCTCTTTTTCTCTGTATTATTTTTATTATTTTTTATTTTGGTGGGGTTTGATTCCTTCAAATCCTAAAATGGCGTGTGTATATTTACGTAATTTCTTAAGCTGTGCGCTCCGGCGTATGTTTACATGTGTTCCATTAGCAACCGGAAGTGGCGTGTTTTTATTTGCATCACTTCCGGCGTCTGATGTGCCTCTCGTGTTGGCGCTTCCTGTGTGCTGTGCGTTCCAGCGTATGCCTGGATGCGGCTCAGTGCTGGCCGGAAGTGTCGTGTTTTGGTTTCGTCGCTCCCACGACTGGACGTGCCTCTTTTGTTGGGCGTTTCTGGTTGGTGGGTGTTCGTCGGCTGGCTGGGATAGGCGCAGTGTTATTGGAGCCACGCCTATATTCATTCATTTGATTAGATAACATTCCAGTCATGACCCGGAAGTGACGTTTACTGTATAACGTCGCTCTTTCTAACATTTGTCTTTCTGTGTCATTTAAACACTTTGATGTTAGCTTTATGAAAGATCATGCAGCGGCTCATTTTAAACACATTATGGTATATAATTAAGCGTAGGTTTATACGATAACATTATAATGAGGCGTGGAACGCACGCCGGGCGCCATGTTAAACCGGAAGTAATATGCGGTGACACAGGCAGATGGAATTTTCGCCTAGATTGGAAGGTTAAGTATAAAAGTAAGTGGGCTGCAATGGAGTGTTACCCCAGATGACGTCTTTTGAGGACGAAACGCGTCGGGACTCCTACTGCAGCTGTGTCTT
This sequence comes from Lithobates pipiens, assembly GCF_037356315.1. NCBI lineage: Eukaryota > Metazoa > Chordata > Amphibia > Anura > Ranidae > Lithobates > Lithobates pipiens. Next base: position 621,809,490 of record NW_027507748.1, on the reverse strand, counting down.
TTATGAAATAAGCGCTTGATTCATTGTATACATGTAAGTTCATTACTTTTTTATTAAATTTTCTTTTAAAACGGAATTACACTATTGTGGCGCTCATTTCCTTTTTGTATGGGTTCGACAATGTGAGCTGGATTACATTGCTGAAGATATTTCATTATTTGAGTACTGGAATGGAATAGTCTGATCTGAATGTTCCCTGGAGAGTTTATCTTTGAAAGATCTGCATAAGAGTGCATAAGCCTTTGCGATCCTTCGAAGGTATATTCGTTTGGATCTAATATATCTGGTAAGCCTATATCATAAATGGTGATGGGAATACCACGTGGTGTCTGCATGTTGTCTTCATATAAAGAAGGTGGACGGTGATTTCTACTTCACGTGTGGATTGGATCAATATCTATAAGAGACTTTTTTGTATCTCTTTTTGGACTTCTTTGCATCACTTTATGTTTTTTCATTTTTTACACTAAAAATTGTGCACATAAGGTGTATTTGGATGAACATTATTTTTAAATGAATGCTATATAATCCCGGTTTTGATATCTATATAATATTGTGAGATCACTGAGTGGTTATATATAAGGTCACTTTTCTTTTTTTTAGCGCTACACTATGGTTTAACAGTTGATACATGAAGCCTGTACTCCTCAGTCGGTGGCTGAATTGCCTAGCACTTCTAACCAGAGCCAGTAGGTGGTGTCCAAATTGGAAAGCTTGCCATGGGAAGAAAGCGTTAAAGGGGCCACAGGCTTTGAAGATTGCCCAATAGAACCTTATTGCAACGGCAGCTAAGGACGCAATTGTCTAGGGTGAAGTGAAGGAAACTTTCCACAAGGTTAGAAAGTAATCTTTCCCTTCACTGAACAACTGTAGGAGTTAACCCAGGAAGAATTGAAGGGGTCAGAGAAAAATGCCCGTACAAACAGGTTGTAAAAACTGTATACTTTGAAAGAGCTGAAGTTCAACCTGCAGCAATCTCCTCCGATAGTGACTGCATCATTAATGTAGCTGGCAAGACATGTCGTCTTGCTGTCACATTCAAGGAGGCTCTAGTCGGAAAATTAGATCTAGATCTGAAGTGCTCCTACATAATGTAGCATCTGCAGGTGCCTGCAAACCAGCAATAACCAATCCATGTGCTGAGTGAGTCTCATGGGAGTGGTTTCATAATTATCAACCAGTTGCAGATCAAGGGAAAAAAAAAACTTGTGCAAGATACCAGACAACGGGTCCAATCTATTTGGGAGTAGACAGGATACAGCCATATCAAGGGTGACCACTAGCAGGTCAGGGCGAATATCATCTTACAAAAAACAGAAAATTTAAAAAGGTCCAGCATACAGGCAGCAACTCCCAAGCAGATACAAGGAGGCAAAATCCTACAGACCAAGAAAAAGCACCTGTCTCGGGAGAACAGCGGAAGGGTGCACTCATCTAGGGGGTGCCTATGAGAAGCTTTGCGCACACACCTGGATGGAAAATATTCAGGATAAGTGGGCCATATCAGCTATATTGGTGTGACATTGGTGGAAGTTTAAGGGAGGCCCACTTTTCTGGTACAATAATTTTTACTGGAAAAGTATAACATCATGACAAAAGTTCACCCATGCAGGGGCGTAATTCAGTGAGCATAATGATTATATAACATTGATACGTGGGAAGTACACCTTTCAATCTCTTCCAGTCAGCCAGGCTACCAGTGTTGATGGAAAAGCAAAAAATTATGGTCCAGTTTGTAGCTGGAAAAACAAAAAAAGAACAATCATGAAGGTTCCAGTTGCCCAGAGGAGATAAGGGGATGAGGATTCGATTCACCTCTGTTCCTAGCTAAAAATAATAAATCTAAATCAGGTAATCTGTGCTCAGTGCTAAAGTTGAAGATGGAAAAAAAAAAAAAAAACCTCAACAAGCACAGGAAGTTGGAGTTGTGCAAGATTGAAAACCTCCAATCAATTATATTATTCATTATTCTAGGAGACTGGATGCTCTGTAGGTTTATCAGACACCTACTTGTCCCAATTTGTCCTCATTTCCTCTACCAGTTTGAGGTCTTACTGTTGCAATAATGACGAGAAAAAGTTAGTAGAACTTCCACAAGGGAATATCTATCTTCTCATAGAGAAAGCCAAAGGTGCTTTGGGAGTGAAGTCCTCTTCCAGCAGAACAGTGCCAGAGTATCCTTGGTTCTTCATAACTGACCAATTGTTTTCAGATGGAACATTACCACATCAGACCCCAGCTAGAAAGGTTGGGGATGCATTTCAAAGAGCAGGCTGCTCGAGGTCATGGGATGTTACACTTATGAGGCATAGTATTGGATGCTCTTGAACTGAGAGTAGTGTTCACAGCACTTTTAAAAAGAGGAGCAAGATTTGTACTGTGCCTAGACATCAGAGAAAGGGTAGCATTCTTAGGCAGTCAGTGGAACTCCCTTTATCAATAATTGCAAATATACCATTTTGGCTTAGGAGGCTCTAGTGTCTGTCTCTCCTACACTTAAGCATTGAATCACCACTGCCACTTCCAGTGATGACAGATTTGTTCTGTCATGGACATTTCTGCCATCCAGCTCCAAGAGACTACTTTTGATGGCATGGAAGTTGAGAGGCGGAAGCTACCAAGTCAAGGGTGCTCACTGCAGTTAGTGCCTGCCTTGTGTCAAACCAGAGAGGTCTTCATGAATAAGGCCGCGTACACACGGGCGGACTGTTCGCCCAACTTTGTCCGCTGAACAGTGTTTCAGCGGACAGTCCGCTCGTGTGTGGGCTTCAGCGGACAGTTTCAGCGGACAGTCTGACGAACAAAGTTTTTCGGGATTCCCGTAAGACAGTCCGCTGAAACTTGGTTTGAGCGGACAGTCCGCTCGTGTGTAGGCTTGTTCATCAAACTAAGTTCCGCGCATGCTCAGAAAGGATTTACACGCCGAAGGTTGCATTGCAGTGTATAGGACGTCGTTTTTCTAGTCCCGTCGTACGTGCCGTTCACGTCATCGCGCACGCTTTCAGCGGACTGTTCGTTCATCGTGTGTGGTCAAGTCCGCTCATGCAAATTTTGAGCGGACTGTTTGTCGGATTGTTTGACAAACTAAGTTGGGCGAACAGTCCGCCCGTGTGTACGCGGCCTCAGACTTACCAAAGAATATAGAAAAATGATGCAGATCTCACACAGCAAAAGCCTGGAGCCTTTTGTCACCTACAATAGCCAAGGTTTTACAGTTCTTACAACAGGGGCCGAGGTTCAAATATGTTTAAAGTTCAAAGTTCAGCCTTGTCTGCACTTACAAGGGTTTAAGGAGTCATTAACCCTTTAGCGTTGCAATTCTTAAAAGGCTTGCATGAAGTTATAGACCTCCCAGGAAACCATGGTTCCCTATGTGGAACTTGCTTATGGTTCTCATTTCTATCAAGGTCTCATTTAAATCCTACAGAATTGGCTACACTCTGCAAGCTAACCCTGAAGACCATATTTCTGGTTGCTACAACTTCTGTGACAAAGAGTGACAGAATTGCAGGCTTTGTACTCAAGGAGCCTCACTTAACGTTCTACCATGACAGAATAGTCCTACAACGCCAGACTACTTTTATCCATGGGGTGTCTTTCACCTTCCAATTTAACCAGGATGTCAATTTACCATATTTCTTGGTTGTGTGAGGGAACCACATCCCCTGGATGTTGAATTAATTCTGGTGACCTGCTTGACAGCTACCTTTTCATTCAAGAAAGCGGAAATCTGTACTTGGTTCCAGTGTGGCTTAAGGCAGGTTCAGTCAGCATCAACACGTTCAGTCACCTCCTAGATTGTTAAGACAATTAAAAGAGCCTACTCTCACAAGACCTTGCTGTTTCGGAGGTCTTAAGAGCACATTCAATTAGAGCAGTGCCAGCTCTGGACAGCTCAATGCTGAGCCTCCTGAGGCTACTGATGATTACAACATTTTTCTTTCACCCTCCCGTATGGCGAGTTAGTTCCCATTGTATGCTGCGCCAGGAAAACTGAAAATTGTATACTCACCTTTCCACAATTTTTTTCTTTCTTACTTTTTCAACTTTCCTGGTGCATCCTCATGGCAGCATACAGATGCCCACCCAAATGGTGAGAGCTGCAGAGAATGCTGTGAGCCGGGTCTGTCTAGTTAACCAGTCCTGTCTGGTTGTGGGGGGGCGAAGTCACAACCCATTGTATGCTGCCATGAAGATGCACCAGGAAAGGAAATTACGGAAAGGTGAGTATACAATTTTCTATTTTTTGTCCCTAGTTATTTCCTAAATATATGCTGCCATGGCATCTGTCAGGAAAACTGAATAAATTACCTATCACATACTTACTGTAATTTTACTTTCCAGATGGAGCAGTATGGGTACTCTCCCAGTGTCATGAGTAGGCTAGTTATAGAACGTAGCCTCTGGCTCAGCCTCGAATTTATTTGAGTGGGGTCCTATGAGGTATAAGCGAGTAGAGAGCTATATGCTGCCATGGAGTCCATCGGAAAGGAATATTACAGTAAGCATTTGATAGGAAAGTTTCCGTTATATTGCCACTTACTAATCACATTAAGTTTCCGTAAATCCCCGCAAGATCAAGATAAAAACAAGCAGCCACTTAATCAACTGTGATACCAGCTGTAGATAGTATGTATGCAAAGTAAACAGCGCTAAAAAATATCAACTCAATAAAAGTGTATAAAGTGCAAATTGCAAAAAACTAATAAGAGATGTACATATAACTTAAATAAAAGGTCTGCAAATTCAAATTATATTTACACATGACCCAAAGTGCAAAAAGTAAACGTGCGACCAGCAAAACATTGATGTAAATGACATCTATAGTGTTTTAAATAAATGGGTGAAACAAGCATCCAAATCCTCCAAAAGGTGCAAAGTTCAAATAAAATTGAATGAAGAGATCCACTACAGGACATAAACATTCAGCATATACCTCTTGCCAGAGGTGATGGACCAAAAATTATAATGGTTATAAGCGCAAATCTCAAAAAATATGGAGCCAGCAGCAGATGGAGCAATGGCCACTCGATGATGAATCCAGATATATCAGGAAATAAACAAAAAAGCCAACATGGTGGAGCCAGTTTTAACTATGCCTCTGTATTAAAAAGTGGTAAAAAAAAATACCTTCAGGCAACTTGTAGTCATACAATGCATAAGCAAAAAGTATCCAGCGGACTGTCGGCTCATGGATTGTACAGCCACAAGTATCAGGAAAGCGTGCATGATATCCTCAGTGTCTGCCCAATCCCAAAGCATTTTGTCACCAATGACATCCTCGTGGGGCAGGCAGAACATACAACATCGTGCACTGTTAGCCTAAATAGTAATAACAGCCTGCTGGTATTGGCACACGTAAGGCAGCTTAATAATCATTAGATGTAGTGACTTCATCAGTTTTATATTCTTTAACGCACCTCCTTTATTAGTGGGACACAACTCTGGAAGAATGAGAGGCACAGCAGCCATGTCAGTCCGGCGGGGGGGAGGGGGGGTGGTACATGTATTAGCAAATATATATAAACTAACAAATTGAAACCAAACTCCAGCTCACACTTGATAATTAGTTACAGCAAATCGTTGTTTTTCCTTTTGGAATAAAGGTTTTGCATAAATAAATAAAGGCTGATTATTTTAATCACTCCTGCCAGTGTTAAGTGGTTTGCCTCATCCATGTAAACTCGTACATTCTGCTGAAGAGCTTGATCTTGTAAAGAACAACAGAGTTACTGGCTGGGTTGCCAGATAAAAAAAGAATAAAGAAAGCTTAAAGAGGAAGTAAACCCTGATGAGTTTACTTCCTCTTTCACTCCCTGCAAAGGCAAAGCATAATGGACTACTATGCATCGCATAGTAGTCCATTATGTGTCACTTACCTGACACAGGAGCCAGCGAAGTCGCCGCTGTCCCCTGTAGTCCGCCGCATCCATCTTGTTGGTGGCGTCTCACAGCTCCGCCGCTGTCATTCGGCGAAGCCGTGATGACGTCACTCCCGCGCATGTGGTTTGTAAGGGTTTACAACCACTTTAAAAAGGAAACTAATGCAGCTATCACATATAAAAAATTGTAAGCTGCAATATAATGTTTGCTTTTGGGTTTAATACTTCTTTAGGACCAAGGGGCCTAATTATATATGTATATAAACATGAAGGAAACTGGAGGGCTTGTTGATAACAGATAAGCACGCTAGCTTTGTTTTTGCTACTTTCTCTAGAATAAAATAATCCCCTGGAATCTAATTTTGTTTGCAACACTCATGTGCAGCGATTCTAGAAGCTGGCTGCATTCCACCAACCTTCTGTGACAAAGGTTCCACTATTGTAGTTTAATTCCATACTGAATATTTGCAGCTTGGCAAAGAAGAGACATGAGGTTCTCCTCTGTTGCAAGTAATACTATGTTTTAGGTCACCGGTGAGACAATCCCATATGGAAAACTTAATTAATATTATTCTGCATAATCACCAGGCTGTGACTCTACTGTTAATTGCTATTGTCTGACTTAAAGTGTAACTTAGGTCATTTGATTTTTAAATTGCTAAAAGATTTTTTGTTTTTAGCAGAAGATACTTTGCTTGTCTATTGTAACAACTTTCCCCTTTCTCCTAACAATTTTTAAAAGATTGTACTGCTGTACATACACCAATAAGCTATAATATTATGATCATTGACAGATTATTCGAATAACATTGATAATATATCATTATCATTATAATGGTATCTGAATGTTGGTGGCATATATTGATAAGAAAGTGAACATGTGGCCCCTGAATTTTATGTTTTGAAAGCAGAAAAATGGGCACACGTAAGGATCTGAGTGACGTTGACAAGGGCCAAATTGTAATGGCTAGACAACTGTGTTGGAGCAACTCCAAAATTGTGGGATGTTCCCAATCTACGGTGGTCAGGATAAACTAAAAGTGATCCAAGAGAGGAAAACTGGTGGACCGGCGACAGGGTCATGGGCAGCCAAGGCTCACTGATGCACTTGGGAAAGAAAAAGGCTGTCCCATGTAGTCTGATCCAATAGAAGAGCTACTGTAGTTCAAATCGCTGAAAAAGTTAATACTGTTTCTGATAGAGAGGTGACAGGACACACAGTGCATTTTGTTCTGTATGGGTCTCCTTAGCCACAGACGAGTCAGGATGGCCATGTTGACCCATGTCTGCAATCAAAAGTGCATACATTGGGCACTTGAGCATCAGAACTGGACCACGGATGAAGGTGGCTTGATCTAATCATATTTATTTTACATCATGTTGATGGCCGGGTGGGTGTGCGTCACTTATCTGGTGAAGAGATGGCACCAAAATGCACTAAGAAGGCAAGCCAGGGGAAGCAGTGTGATGCTTTGTCTAGCGGAGGCCATGCCTCGATGGGTAAGGTCTGTTTTGGCAGGGGGGCCTACTCAATATTGGGTGAGTGGTCCTAATGTTATGGTTGATCAGTGTATGAAGTGCGGTGTACACCCCTGGTTTATCCTCATCATCTGTAGAGTGCCAGGGATGCAGCTGGGTGTCAGGGACAATATAACTAATCAGTTGGCAGAAATTAGCAAAGGGGGACCCGGGTGAGTGAAGAACAGCTGTCATTGCTGGAATAGAAGGTGAGGACATTTCCACTTGCTTGGTGATCGCATTTAACAAAAAAAAAAAACATCTCTAATTAATTTAGCAGTACCATTGTCTGTCAATATAATCCTTTAATTGCCTGTTAAATTGCATTCGGTGGCTGCCAAATTATCATATCTAAAGGCTTGAGTGGAAGGAAACTTCTGACCTTACACATTACATGACATTCAGGGATGGGCTGTCTTATTAATATGCCCTTTTTCCAATGTTGCAGAAATAATCAGTAGAAAAGGCAAAGCTGTTTAGCCTAGAATATAACATAAGTAATGTTTTAACACATTAGGCTATTTTTAACCCCCTTTATGACAGAAAGTAAAACAAACCTTAATACATGTAAAAACAAATGTAGAGGCGCTGCAGGAGTAAAACTGACATTTTAATAAAACAATGCATACAAGCATTTACATTTGGATAAGTGAAGTGAGGCACATCAGAAAGTCCTGTGGGGTGAGTCTCTACGCTGGCTGGGTTACTGCTATGGTTTGTAAGCCTGGTCTCCTGCAGGCGCCAATTGTCAGCTTGGTGTATAGGCTGGAACAGGAATAAGGGGGGCTGCAATGCACGTGGACTACTGCGATGTGTGACGTCACCGGAAATAATGCATTTCCAAGCATACACACTGCCGGGGGTTATGACAAGCATGCTCCTTTTTCAACCTCACCCCACAGGACTTTCTGATGTGCCTCACTTCACTTAACCAGATGTAAGTGCTTTTATGCATTGTGAGAAAACCACCACTCCAGGCAGATCCACAAAACTAAGAAGCAGCTCCTCCAGGGATAGAGAAACCCAGGAGCATGCACGGCATGTACTTGTTACAAATGATTGAAAAGCTCTGGACGGCCACACTCCAAGATGAATTCAAATGCCTTTTATTCATGAAACAGAATCACACAAAAGTGGGTCACAGCAAAGCAACAATAGCTAACACATTTCACACTACCAAGAATGCTTACTTATAGCTATGAGTAAGCACTCTTGGTAACGTGAAACGCGTTACCTATTGTTGCTTTGCTGTGATCCACTTTTGTGTGATTCTGTGATTCTGTTTCACAAATAAAAGGCATTTGAATTTATCTTGGAGTGTGGCCATCCAGAGCTTTTCAATGCTTTTATGCATTGTTTTATTAAAATTTCATACAGTTTTACTTCGGCGGCGCCTCTACTTTTTGTCTTTACATGTTCCTGGAGTTTTCTTCCTTCAAGAGGCTTTCCCTTAGTTATGAAAGGCATAGCTCCCAACTGTCCCTGATTTGGAGCAATGTCCCTCTGTCCTTCATTCCTCCTCATTTTCCCTCAGTTTGGTCTGATCTATATAGATATATTTAAAATGCACTTTTTATTTATCTTAAAGTGTTTCCCAGTGCTAAACCTTTCATCTGATTTCTAAATTGCTGCATTTGTAAATTCCAAAGCAAATATAAAGGAATAGTAGTGGTAAAAAAGCACTTTTTTGTACTATTCTCCTTTAAGGCGGCGTGGCAATGGGTGTGTCCTATGCCTGCATACTTTTGCTGATAGGTGTCCCTCATTCCCATCTCAAAAAGTTGGGAGGTATGGAACTGTTCTTCATCATTACCATTGGATCCCCATCTGTTGTCTGTTTAGAGACTTATTTCCCCTATTTTACACCATCCACAGGCCTTTCACGGACCACTGGCATCTGGATTGATGATCCCTGTTCTCCCATCCCCCTCCTTATTTCATATTACTGATCAACAGCTTTGCGCTAGTACCACCCCATTGTAAACCTTAATACATGAATGCAGTTTTGCAGATTTTGCATGCGTAAGCCCTTGTACACACGGTCGGACATTCCGACGGAAAATGTCCAATCGGACCGTGTTGTCGGATAATCTGACCGTGTGTGCTCCATCGGACTGTTTCCATCAGAATATCCGGCCGACAAAGTTTTAGAGCTGGGCTATAAAATTTTCCGACAACATGATCCGATCAGACTTTGTCCGATCGTTTGTAGAGAATTCCGATTGGACAAAGTGCCACGCATGCTCAGATCAAATTCCTAGACCAAAGCTATTGGCTACTAGCCTGAACGTAGTCCCGTCGTAACGAAATGTCATCACGTTATGAACAATCGGATTTTCCGACAACTTTGTCCGACCGTGTGTATGTAACACCAGGTTCGGACAAAATCTGTCGGACAAAATCAGACGGATTTGGTTGTCCGAATGTCCGACCGTGTGTACAAGGGCTTTAGTAAAACTGTACATACAATATATTGCCAAAAGTATTAGTCCGTAAGGTTCAATATTGAGATGGCCCAACCTAGCAGTTATAACAGCTTCAACTCTTCTGGGAAGGCTGTCCACAAGATTTAGGAGTGTGTCTATGGGAATGTTTGACCAGTCTTCCAGAAGCCAGGTCTTCTCATCCAACATCAGTGCCTGACCTCACAAATGCGCTTCTAGAAGAATGGTCAAATATTAGCATAGACACACTCCTAAACCTTGTGGACAGCCTTCCTAAAAGAGTTGAAGCTGTTATAGCTGCAAAGGGTGGGATAACTCAATATTGAGCCCTATTGACTAAGACTGGGATGCCATTAAATTTCACGTGCGTGTAAAGACAGGTGTCACAATACTTTTGACAATATAGTGTATACCTTGTTTGTTTTGGGCTCTCACTTAGTGGCAAATGGTAATGGATATCTCTTATTTTTTATTTATTTTTTCTGTGAAAGGAAAACCGGGAATAAAATAGTAAAAAAAAAAAGCATGTTTTAAATTTTAGATATATACTTCTTGCTATTACTATGACTCACCTTAAAAAACAAAACAAACAAAAAAACAAACAAAAACAATAACGTTCTCCTGTTAATTACATTTTGACATTTGTGGTGATACCACATATATGTATAATATTTGTACCCCTAGTAACAATAGTGAACATTTTTCAGATTTTTTGTTTTTTTTTGTTTATTACTCTACCTAAAACCAGTGTTAATTTTGGCAGCAAATTTCAATTCAGTTTTAGTCTTAGGACTAAAATGGCATTTTAGTTTTAGTCCCATTTTAGTCTTCTACAATTGTTTTAGTTTTAGTCGTATTTAGTCGACTAAATCTCCAGTACATTTTAGTCGACTAAAATCTCTGGTACATTTTAGTTGACTAAAACTCATTTTAGTCATCTAAAATCGAATGGGTGTAGTTAAATTGTAATGCATTAGTTGACATTTCTCTACAATTTCCAAACACATTATATACTGCTGGAGTGAAAAATCGAATATGTTATTATTTATAGTATAAACATGCACTACAGACCAGTGTTGATTTTGAAGTCAAATTTAAATTGAGTTTTAGTCTTAGTCTTTTGACTAAAATGGCATTTTAGGTTTTAGTCCCATTTTAGTCTTTTGACTAAAATGGCATTTTAGTTTTAGTCCCATTTTAGTCTTTTGACTAAAATGGCATTTTAGTTTTAGTCGTATTTTAGTAATCTCAATTGTTTTAGTCATATTTTAGTCTACTAAAATAGTATTCATTTAGTCAACTAAAATGTTTTAGTCCTCTGATTATGATACCTAAAAAAAGAGCTAATATAGCTATATTATCTTTATTTATTTAATCATTAATATTTTTTGTGCGCACAAATTTTCTTTTTTACTTTTATATTAAACACCAGAGGAATACAGGGGTGGATTTATTGAGTGATCACTATGATTCACAGGCAATCACAGTGATCATATGTTCAGAAGCCAATCCTCCTGATCTGTGATCATTAGAATGAGAACCAGATGGTCGAAGTGCTTGAAGGGCGTTATGGAGCACACTTCCAGAACAAATGTTGTGTGCATATATGCAGTGCCTCAGAAGAAGGCCTACCTCTGTGATGCTGCATTTATGTGTGTAGCGCTGGGATTTTTGCTATATAATAATGCAATGTTATTAGATTAGTATTTGGCTCCCTCTAGTGGCCAGAACATTTATGCTCTTGTGACTTAAAGTGTTATTTGTGAAAAGCCTCACCTACCCACAGTGCTCACTTACCTACCCATGAGGCTAAGTGACAGAACTGTATGCTGGGTAGGATATAAAAGACCCAGCGTGGCCATTTTCTGTCTCTTCTGCCCGGGATGTGAGACCTGCCTGCAGGGATCTGTGGGTGTGTATCTGGTAGAGCCACAGCCTGCTTGGCGCAGAACGGAATCTGAGCCACCAGAGAGTATTTTACCACAGTGAGCTGGAGCAGCAGCATGACCGGATCGGAGGATCCAGAACACTTGATGGAGCCAACCAAAGGTCCTGGTCATCTTGCTGAGCAGTACTGGCTGACAGCAGGACTGAGAGCACCAGAGTGGAGTCATCAAACTACCCAGACCTGGTGTGGTGAGAGGGCTGTTGCCCAATATTCATATAACACTTAAACTACAGGTTACAGACTACACCAGAGTGTTGCTGAGATCTGCAGTTCCACAAAGATCTCGTGTAGATAGACTGTACTTAACTAGGTCTAAAAGCCTGCCTTTCTTTAACTACTGAGTGATGTTATAAGTGTGTTACATAACCAAGTTGGCAGCTACTCGTCATTCTTATTCTAATTTGCCCTCTGCTTATGCATCATGCACAGGGGGAGGTATTGCAATCTAGGGGGAGTCCTTGAGCATATGCACTATAACATACAGGTATTCAATGTGGTATAGCAAACTACAAGTCGTATGTGTTTGCGTGGCTGTACTGTAAGTGGCAAAGTGCCCAGTGTTACGGTTTTGCCCCCCTGAGCACCAGTCCCAATTGGCGACACACCTGCATGTAATATTCAGTATATCTTTGGGTCTGAGTACTTGAATGCTCTTATATTATTGCATATTGCATTATTGCATATTGCATTATATATATTATTATTCTGACCTTGTACGTTACCATCAATATTGTATGACCTTGTACACTATCACCTGTTACTGTGTTTGTGATTTTCAACCAGTTTCCAGTAAAATTACCGGTTGGTTGAAGCAAGATTGGTGTGAGATTTTTCCAAACTCTTTACAGCAGGAGGATATCCAGGTAATGGTAAAAATACAATATCTGATGTAATTGTTGGGTTGTTGTTACCATTGGGTTTTACATCAAAACCACTACACAGCTGTGTCACGAGGTGCTGAGAAATTTCTTAAGGGGAGCAAGAGCAGAGTACAAGCCCAAATAATTACCAGCAGCTCCTTAGGGGTGAGTGCTACACGTGGGGGCTCGTCTGGGATTTGCGTGTTATTCTGCAAGCAAGCCCACCCTCTTGGCGCCAGTATGGATCCCATTACTGTGGTTCAGTGGTGCAAAACAGAAGGTGCCTGCTTAGAAGCGAGTGTGGCAATTGAGCTCCCTGGCAAGGCCTGGGAAGAAGAACAGGTCAGTCAAATTGTAAAGACACTGTCCTAGGACAGAAAGCCATGGGTGACTGCCATCATACCAGACCAGGCAAAAGTGTACAACTTACAACTGGGCAACAAAACAAAGCTTTACATAGTACACCCGAAAAGTTCAGATGAGGGTTCCATCAACGCTATTCAGGTGGAGCCAGTTAGAGGAACAGTCCCCTCTCTGACACCCCCACAGCTCCTTGCAGCTTTGGGGGACTTTGTGTCAAAGTGCAAAAGAGCAACCCAGTATGTGTGGAGGCTGGGTACAGGAGGCTGAGGATTTTCTCAGGAAAACAGCCTGTGCCGAATAGAGAAGAAGAATTTGATGTATGGATAGAGCAAGCCATGCAGGCTCTGGAAGAGTGGAATCTGCCAGAGGTCCAAAAGAAGCAGTGCATCAGTGAAAGTCTATGATGAGCTGCTTCTGAGGATGTCAGGAACTTGAGATTCAGTAATACCACCTGTACAGCCTATGATTATTTGGCTATGTTACAAGAGGAGTTGGGGTGGCTAGAGAAGGCTGCTGATCTAATCTAGCAATTTGAACATACCCTCCAACGTAAAGGGGAATGCCTCTCTGAATACATCAGATGACTAAATAAGATGCTATACCAGACTGTGTTAAAGAAAGGGATGATGCCCTAGATCAAGCCAGAATACAGCAAATCCTAAAAGGGGCTCTACGCTCTGTTCCGGTCTGGCTCCATTTGAAAACCTCTGTGGGTGTTATGTCCCTAAAATACCCTGATCTTATCAGAGTAGTGAGAGATGAAGAGGCCATGTTAAATGATAAGCAAGCAACTGTTCCTCCGGCCTCTACATCTTTAGTTAAAGTCAGGCCCGCAAGTACAGTGGAGCAAGACTCTGAAATCGCTGCTTTGAAATCTCAAATGGCACAAGTAATGGAAATGATGACCTTGTTGGCAGCGAAGGTCTCTGAGACAGCCAAAAGAGACACAAAAGTACCTCAGACTACATCCACTACCTCAAGCCGGAGGTCGATGAGCGATGAAGTTTGCTTCAATTGTGGAAGAACTTTCGACCCCTGTGCATAAGCCCAGTGAAGCCTGAGGCACAATGCCGAAAGCCGGCGGAAAACTCCAGAGGACCCCAGTGAAGGAGTCAACCGGGTGCCCTGTTGCATTATCTAGCTCCAAAAACCACAATGACTTGAAGAGACCACGGGAGGGGTCAAAACCCTCAGAGAAGACTCCCGTTATTGCCTCCGAGCGACCCATTTTCTTTGATACAGACTACTCCACAGGGAGACGAGTGGGGTCTGAATCTCCACAAGAAAGGAGTGCAGATAAAAGCCACTAAACAGGTCAAGCCTGCCACCTCCTCTAAATTACCTCCCAAGTTAGTGGGACCTTCCCCCGATGTCCCCATTCAGGAGGAAGGAATCTACACCAAGGGCCTCCTGGATACTGGGGCCTAAGTGACTCTTCTCTACAGAAACTTCTATGACAAGCACCTCAAACACTTGCCATTACAGAAGTTCTCCCAACTATTCCCCTCAAAAGGGTGGGACTTTATAGGCATGAACTGTGAAACTTACAAAAAGTTATAAAACCGTATAAGGTACTTTTATTTTAACAATGTATCAAAAAACACAACCAAAAAAAAGAAGCTCAATATATTCAAAACATGAAACATAATTTCCTTCATGCAACCATGTTGTTTACAACAGTGTGTACATATCATCTACATTCAGAATTGCATATTCACATATATAAAACAGGTGGATAAATAGTGTGCATTCGATGTAGCCTACGCGTTACGGAGTTTTATTGTACTCCTTCTTCAGGGATCGTTTGTTATGCACATTTATGTTTTGAAAAAAGCAATCTAAAATGATGAAAGAAAAAATACATACATGTATACATAATTCCGATGCATGGGGGGGTGGGGAGAGAAAGAGAGGGGGAGAGGAAGGGCAAAAAAGAGAAAACACACATGCGTTGCAAACATACTTACGTGTACATATACATTACAAAGCCCGATTTAAACCATGCAACAAAGCCGGCTGGTGACCACAATTAGATCAGGGTACTTGCAAAGCAGGATGTATGAACAAAGAGTAATAAACCAAAAATAAAGAAATAAAAAAGAGTAGAAAAAATGGTAGAAAAAATATTTTCCTTTCTTTCTGTCCACTGTAGGAGGTGGATGGGTCCGAGAGTCCCCCCAAATGTGAAGCAGGACTGCATTGACAGAGAGCTGGAATGGGGGAGAGAAAGGAATGTGTGTAGGGGTAAAATCTTCAATCAGATTAGATGTATAAACTAACCTAATGATGGTGTATGAACTCATATAGTTATCTCTAAATAAAAAAGAGAAAGGGAAAATACCTTTAAAATAATACTGTATCAACAAGCTGAAGTCATCACGGAGGGGGGCGTATATTCTAAAAAGGGGGGCCCAGAGATTTCACAGAACGCTGAGTGGGCAAACTGGCACCTTTGCCCAATCAAAAGACACGTAAGCCCACAATGTAGATCAGCTGTAAGCCCACCAAGGGGGTGTCTCCCATCTATAAGGGACAAATCAAAAAAGACACTCATAGTGCAACATAGCAGCCAAAACCAAGTTGGTCTTATGATTAAAGTTGCCCCATAAGAAATTTCCATCAGGAACAAATGAATACATTAATTTATATTATCTTTACCTCCAAGGCACGCCGCCAGTATATTGCCAGAAACTTGTCTTAGCCGTAATTAGCCACCAATCTAATGCCTCCCCCGGCAACCGCCGCACTGTGAAGGACTAACTTGCCTATCTTATATCTGATTCCCCACAGCAAAAATCCCACCTCCCAGCAGGTGCAAGTGATAATCATCACCTGCATCTGCCTGATCTGCCATGCAAAAGGCGGTCCCGCGATTGCGCATCGCACGTCGCCACCCCCTGCCCATACTCAAAATGGTGATACGGGAGGAGTGGCATCATACGTCACACTCCCACCATCACGCGTGCGCAGTGAGTCACCCATTGTGGCGAAGACTATGGCAAGGGACATGACACTAAGGGACCACATCCCCCATAATGCCTGGCATCAACCCAGGAGGGACGACAACTACGATCTCAAAGCTGCCTCGCTGGCATCACATCGGCGAAGCAGATTGAGAGCTAAATCGTCGCACATAAAGGATAGAAAAAAGGATATGACCCAGATCTGGACAGATCAGTTGCCAGATCGGTACATATCCAGAGGGCGGACAAACCACAAAGAAGGCCAACAGTTTACACGCTTTACAACTTGAGGGTAGGCAGTACAACTAAAATACACTTTAAAACAGTAGAAATCAGAGGGCTCTGCTCATTAGAGCTTACAATCTAGTCGAAGTCACGTAACAGTGACGTAACGCGTAGGAGAAGCAGACGGACATCGGAAGTAACGTTCTTACATGAGCACGCTGCTCATTTTTATGTACTGTGCGATTTTAATCTAACTGAATGTGAGTAGAATTCGATTTTTTTATAAATCTCTAAAATGGAAAATACTACACCATAGCAGGCTCCATATTCCTTTTTTATGAGTATTTTCAAATGATCCTCGATACCCACCTCTGGCAAAAAGAAAGTGTTCCCTTGCATAGAAAATATTCTGAACAGGAAAAGTAGACAGGAGCCAGCCTATCTTGAAGATTTAAATGTTTATGCTGTTCACCTTACAGCAGTAAGGTAATTATTTAGTACTTCTACGGGCTCTGGGGACACCGAAGAATCACCAGTGTTTTGAACCCTATTTGTCACCTGTTTGTGATTGATCACCAGTTTCACCGATGCTAAACTTTGAAAACTTTCACTTTATGAAAACTTTCACTACAGTAGCACTGTGCACTTTGGATCTTGTTCTATTTATTATTTTTGTGTGCCACGGATTTTTATTTATAGTTTTTTATTCGTTTTTATTAGTGTTGATACCTCCATGTATTTGTTTGACTATTGATTTCACTATATTTTTTTATTTATTTTTTACACGGTCACTGTGAATACTGTGTTGTTTTTAGACATACATTTATATTATTACATTAGCACTTTATGTAGCAGCATAATTCACTTTACACTGGACACATTTTTTTGGGTTTACACTAATTTTATTATAGTGTTCATTAATACCATTACAATAGCAGAGCAACACCATTATATATACCTTTTTTTGTTCACCATTTGAGCTTTGTTTGACTCATATGGTGTCTACAGCACCTATTTAGGTATCCTAAATTTTCCTTAAGTAGCGCAGGAGCTTTTTTTTAATATAATTAATGTAAGGGACATACTTCTTGCTGGGACACTATTATTATTATACAGGATTTTATATAGCGCCAACAGTTTGCACAGCGCTTTACAACTTGAGGGTAGGCAGTACAACTAAAATACACTTTAAAACAGTAGAAATCAGAGGGCTCTGCTCATTAGAGCTTACAATCTAAAAGGGAGGGTCAAGAGACACAAGAGGTAATAACTGTGGGGTGATGTGCTGATGGAGAAAATAAATGTACAATTGTTAGGTGGGGGCTAGATAGGTTTCTCTGTACATTGTGTCTCATTAGGATGCTCATCTTTTACCGATATATTATTATTTATTTAAGGTACCCATATTGCGCCGTCAATTTACACAATGCATTACACACACATCGCACACTTGCATTGGTCCCTACCCTCAAGGAGCCCGCAATCCAAGGTGCCCAACTCACATTGATATACTAGAAGCCAATTAACCTACCAGTAGTGATGGACGAACTTCCGACGGGACGTTTCGCGAACGCGAAACGCGAACGGACACAAACGTTCGCGAAAACGACCGTTCGCCGCGGGCTCCATTGACTTCAATGGGAGGCGAATTTCGCAAACCTTTAGGTCGAATTTGCGGCCACGGGGTAATTATTAGGGGGTAGCACGTAGTCCCACCACCTGGACAATAGCATAATACATGTATGAGGTGAATTTGGGATCGATAACTACAAGCATTTTTTTTTTATTTGGGAAATTGTTCTGACAATTCAGGACTATGGAGCTAATGAAGGCAATGGAGGAGAGGGAAGGTCAGGGACCAGGGTAGGCAAACAAGAGGGTGCAGGAGATACAGAGCACTGACAGCAGCACCGTAATACAGAGCACTGACATCAGCACCGTGACATACAGCGCTGACAGCAGCTCCGTGACATACAGCGCTGACAGCAGCTCCGTGACATACAGCGCTGACAGCAGCTCCGTGACATACAGCGCTGACAGCAGCTCCGTGACATACAGCGCTGACAGCAGCTCCGTGACATACAGCGCTGACAGCAGCACCGTGACATACAGCGCTGACAGCAGCTCCGTGACATACAGCGCTGACAGCAGCTCCGTGACATACAGCGCTGACAGCAGCTCCGTGACATACAGCACTGACAGCAGCTCCGTGACATACAGCGCTGACAGCAGCTCCGTGACATACAGCGCTGACAGCAGCACCGTGACATACAGCGCTGACAGCAGCTCCGTGACATACAGCGCTGACAGCAGCTCCGTGACATACAGCGCTGACAGCAGCTCCGTGACATACAGCGCTGACAGCAGCTCCGTGACATACAGCGCTGACAGCAGCTCCGTGACATACAGCGCTGACAGCAGCTCCGTGACATACAGCGCTGACAGCAGCTCCGTGACATACAGCGCTGACAGCAGCTCCGTGACATACAGCGCTGACAGCAGCTCCGTGACATACAGCGCTGACAGCAGCACCGTAAGCAGCCCCAGGAGGAAGTCAGCACAGCACAGGGATGGTGTGATCCCCTCATAATAAGAACCCCCAGGAGGAAGTCAGCACAGCACAGGGATGGTGGGAGCCCCTCATAATAAGAACACCCAGGAGGAAGTCAGCACAGCACAGGGATGGTGGGAACCCCTCATAATAAGCAGCCCCAGTAGAAATATGACACCGCTCAACCTCTTCAAAGAGGAGGGTAGGGGCATATAGTACGGTGTGCTTTTTTGGGTCAGGGAAGTGAGCCAAATGAATTAAGAAGGTCTGTGTGCTTGATTCCAAAAATTGTTTATAGACATATACATGGTCTACTGATCACATGTGTTGAATTCCTCCGAGATCCATGCCTCATTCATTTTTAGAAATGTGAGGTAGTTAACACTGTGGTGAGCTAGGCGAGTACGCTTATCGGTCACAATCCCCCCTGCTGCGCTGAACGTCCTTTCGGACAGGACACTGGATGAGGGGCAAGCCAACAGTTCGATTGCAAATTGGGCAAGCTCTGGCCAGAGGTCAAGCCTGCCCACCCAGTAGTCTAGGGGTTCATCACTCCTCAGAGCGTCCACATCGGCCGTTAACCCAATGTAGTCGGACACCTGACGGTCTAGGCGTTCCCTGATGCTGGATCCGGATGACACCTGTCGATGGGTCGGCTGAAAGAATGACCTCATATCCGAAGTCACCAACACATCTTCAAACCGGCCTCTTCTTGCAGGCGCTGTTGGATTGGTACCCGCAAATCCTTCTCTGGGAGTGGGAATTGCTCCTCTGCCAGCGCACGCAAAAGCAGAATGCAGCATTTCTCGAAGCAAGGCCTGGAAGTGCTGCATTCTGACAGCCCTCTGCGACGGCGGTAACATTTCCGCCATTTTGTGTTTGTACCGGGGGTCTAAGTACGTTGCCACCCAGTACTGGTCCTTGACCCTCATGCTTTTTATACGGGGGTCCCTATTAAAACACTGGAGCATGAAGGCCCCCATTTGCACTAAAGTGGAAGCGGTGTGGTGGCCTGGCTCCTGCTCATCATCCAGGATAATGTCGTCCTCTTCATTCTCCTCTCCCCATCCTCGCACAACAGGGATCCCAGAAAGGTTTAAAGCATGCTCTTCTTGCTCCTGCTCATCCGCCCCGGCACCATCCTCCTCTGACTCCTCATCAGACTCCTGTTGTTGACTTGTCTCAGATAGAGTAGCCCCCCCTGGGAATTCATCCAGCATTGCGACTTCCTCATCTTCCCGCTCCTGCTCCTCCACAGCCTGATCAATGACACGACGCAATGCACGCTCCAGAAAGAAGGCATAAGGTACCATGTCACTGATGGCGCCATGGCTGCGACTGACCAGTTTGGTGATCTCCTCAAATGGCCGCAGAAGTCTGCATGTGTCGCGCATGAGCAGCCACTGGCGCGGTGAAAAAAAACCCAGCTCCCCAGAACCGTTTCTTTCGCAGAGTTCATACAGGTAGACGTTAACTGCACGTTTCTGCTGGAGCAGCCTATCAAGCATATAGAAGGTTGAGTTCCATCGCGTCGGGCAATCGCAAATAAGACGTCTGACCGGCAGATGGTGTCGCCGCTGAATGTCAGCAAGGCGAGCCATGGCCGTGTAAGATCTTCTGAAATGGGCCGAGATTTTCCTTGCCTGCCGCAAGATGTCCTGGACCCCAGGGTATTTGACAAGGAATCGCTGCACGACCAAGTTTAAGACGTGTGCCATGCACGGCACGTGCGTGATTTTGCCCTGTTTCAATGCGCTAAGCAGATTGGCACCGTTGTCACACACCACTTTACCAACTGTCAAATTGAGCGGTGTTAGCCACTCATCTGCCTGTGAACGCAAAGCTGAAAGGAGTGCCGGGCCAGTGTGGCTCTTTGCTTCCAGGCACAACAGACGCAGCACGGCATGGCAACGTCTCACCTGGCATGTGGAATAGGTTCTGGGGAGCTTGGGCGGTGCAGTGGAAGAGACGCTAGCAGCGGAAAAGGAGGAGGCAGCTGAGGAGGAGAGGGAGGAGGATGGAGTAGGAGGAGGAGAAGAAGAGTCAGGCCTGCATGCAATCCGTGGCGGTAAAACCAAATCTACACGGGTGCCACGGGTTACATGCTTGACGGCCGTCAGAAGGTTCACCCAGTGGGCAGTAAAACTGATATACCTTCCCTGCCCGTGTTTGCTAGACCACGTGTCTGTGGTCAGATGTATCTTGGCACCGACACTGTGTGCCAGAGATACATTCACTTGCCGCTGAACATGGCCATATAGCTCTGGGATGCCCTTCTCTGAGAAATACTTCCTTCCTGGGACCTTCCATTGTGGTGTTCCAATGGCCACAAATTTGCGAAAGGCCTCCGAGTCCACCAGTTTATATGGCAGTAGTTGGCGGGCTATGAGTTCTGACAAGCCAGCCGCCAACCGTTGGGCAAGAGGGTTATCCGGCGTCATCATTTTTTTACGCTCAAACATTAGGCCCACGGAAGCCTGCCTTTTTGCAGAAAAATGTGAGCTTGGCGTGATGGAAGGTGGAGTGGAGGACAATTGTGAGGAGAGAGGAGAAGGAGAAGTAGAAGACGAGGCTGGACGGTGAGAGCCTGCAGTGTGGCTTTGTGTGTTCCGTTGCTCCCACTGGGCTCGGTGATGGCTGCTCATGTGCCTTCTTAAGGCGGTCGTCCCTAGGTGAGTATTGGGCTTACCGCGACTAACGCGTTGACTGCAAAGATTGCAGATGGCAACGCTATTGTCAGCAGCGGACACGTTAAAAAAAGCCCACACTGCGGAGCCATGTGCCGGTGTCCTGGGAGCGCCAGATGTGACCGTACATGGTCGATGACTCGCTCCTGATACATTTGCAGTCTGCTTTGTCCCTGCTGTGCAATGTAAGTCATTGCTGCTTCTCCTCCCTATCTGCTGGTCCATATCTCCCTCTGAACTCCCCTCCTC
Source organism: Lithobates pipiens (assembly GCF_037356315.1). Taxonomy (NCBI): domain Eukaryota; kingdom Metazoa; phylum Chordata; class Amphibia; order Anura; family Ranidae; genus Lithobates; species Lithobates pipiens. The sequence continues at coordinate 621,787,800 of NW_027507748.1, read as the reverse complement.
TTCCTCTCTTGTGGGCACCCACGTGACATCACTAGACACGTCATCATCAACGTCACCTTCCCCACCGCTATAAGTAGAGTAGGCAGCAACACCGGGGACCAACCTCCTCCTTGGGCTGATCTGGGTACTGGCGTCAGACTGCTGAGTAGCGCTTGTTGCTACCTCCTCTTCCTGATCCAATACCAAGAGTGGCTGCGCATCAGAAATGTCCTCTTGATATGGATCGGAAAATAATTCCAGTGACTCAAGCGGAAGGTATGTGGTGGTGGTGGTGGTGGTCGTGTTGTTGGTGGTAGTGTCTTTGGGGGTGCACATAGCAGAGAGTGAAGAAGAGGGTGCAGATCGAGAGGATGAGGAGGGTGCAGAAGAGTAAGGCTGAGCGAGCCACTCAACCAAGTCTGGTGCATCCTTTAAAGTAATTGAACGCACCTTCTGCAACTTCCCACTTTGGCTCAAGCCTGTTGCTCCTGCCCTACCCCTACCACCCCTGCGGAAGGGCCTGCCTCTTCCTCTGCATGTCATTTTTTAAATGACCCTGTGACAAAACTCTTAGTCCCTATACCGCTGAAGGACTGCTGCAGTATAGGTGAGCGGTCAGCAGTGGTGCACGTCAACCCTATCTATTGTGGACCTATAGCGGTCCTTACAGAACAGCAGACTGTACCGCACTCAAGCCTATGTACCGTAGCACCCTATACCAAGTTACCAGTCCTTATAAGAACTTTTGTGGACCAAGCAGGTTGTGTATTAGTGTTTAGCAGACTGTACGTCAGTCCCTATACCGCTGAAGGACTGCTGCAGTATAGGGCAGCGGTCAGCAGTAGTGCACGGCAACCCTATGTATTGTGGACCGATAGCGGTCCTTACAGAACAGCAGACTGTAACGCACTCAGGCCTATGTACCGTAGCACCCTATACCAAGTTACCAGTCCTTATAAGAACTTTTGTGGACCAAGCAGGTTGTGTGTTAGTGATTAGCAGACTGTACGTCAGTCCCTATACCAATGAAGGACTGCTGCAGTATAGGGCAGCGGTCAGCAGTAGTGCACGGCAACCCTATGTATTGTGGACCGATAGCGGTCCTTACAGAACAGCAGACTGTACTGCACTCAGGCCTATGTACCGTAGCACCCTATACCAAGTTACCAGTCCTTATAAAAACTTTTGTGGACCAAGCAGGTTGTGTGTTAGTGTTTAGCAGACTGTGCGTCAGTCCCTATACCGCTGAAGGACTGCTGCAGTATAGGGCAGCGGTCAGCAGTAGTGCACGGCAACCCTATGTATTGTGGACCGATAGCGGTCCTTACAGAACAGCAGACTGTAACGCACTCAGGCCTATGTACCGTAGCACCCTATACCAAGTTACCAGTCCTTATAAGAACTTTTGTGGACCAAGCAGGTTGTGTGTTAGTGATTAGCAGACTGTACGTCAGTCCCTATACCAATGAAGGACTGCTGCAGTATAGGGCAGCGGTCAGCAGTAGTGCACGGCAACCCTATGTATTGTGGACCGATAGCGGTCCTTACAGAACAGCAGACTGTACCGCACTCAAGCCTATGTACCGTAGCACCCTATACCAAGTTACCAGTCCTTATAAGAACTTTTGTGGACCAAGCAGGTTGTGTATTAGTGTTTAGCAGACTGTACGTCAGTCCCTATACCGCTGAAGGACTGCTGCAGTATAGGGCAGCGGTCAGCAGTAGTGCACGGCAACCCTATGTATTGTGGACCGATAGCGGTCCTTACAGAACAGCAGACTGTAACGCACTCAGGCCTATGTACCGTAGCACCCTATACCAAGTTACCAGTCCTTATAAGAACTTTTGTGGACCAAGCAGGTTGTGTGTTAGTGATTAGCAGACTGTACGTCAGTCCCTATACCAATGAAGGACTGCTGCAGTATAGGGCAGCGGTCAGCAGTAGTGCACGGCAACCCTATGTACTGTGGACCGATAGCGGTCCTTACAGAACAGCAGACTGTACTGCACTCAGGCCTATGTACCGTAGCACCCTATACCAAGTTACCAGTCCTTATAAAAACTTTTGTGGACCAAGCAGGTTGTGTGTTAGTGTTTAGCAGACTGTGCGTCAGTCCCTATACCGCTGAAGGACTGCTGCAGTATAGGGCAGCGGTCAGCAGTAGTGCACGGCAACCCTATGTATTGTGGACCGATAGCGGTCCTTACAGAACAGCAGACTGTAACGCACTCAGGCCTATGTACCGTAGCACCCTATACCAAGTTACCAGTCCTTATAAGAACTTTTGTGGACCAAGCAGGTTGTGTGTTAGTGATTAGCAGACTGTACGTCAGTCCCTATACCAATGAAGGACTGCTGCAGTATAGGGCAGCGGTCAGCAGTAGTGCACGGCAACCCTATGTATTGTGGACCGATAGCGGTCCTTACAGAACAGCAGACTGTAACGCACTCAGGCCTATGTACCGTAGCACCCTATACCAAGTTACCAGTCCTTATAAGAACTTTTGTGGACCAAGCAGGTTGTGTGTTAGTGTTTAGCAGACTGTGCGTCAGTCCCTATACCGCTGAAGGACTGCTGCAGTATAGGGCAGCGGTCAGCAGTAGTGCACGGCAACCCTATGTATTGTGGACCGATAGCGGTCCTTACAGAACAGCAGACTGTACCGCACTCAAGCCTATGTACCGTAGCACCCTATACCAAGTTACCAGTCCTTATAAGAACTTTTGTGGACCAAGCAGGTTGTGTATTAGTGTTTAGCAGACTGTACGTCAGTCCCTATACCGCTGAAGGACTGCTGCAGTATAGGGCAGCGGTCAGCAGTAGTGCACGGCAACCCTATGTATTGTGGACCGATAGCGGTCCTTACAGAACAGCAGACTGTAACGCACTCAGGCCTATGTACCGTAGCACCCTATACCAAGTTACCAGTCCTTATAAGAACTTTTGTGGACCAAGCAGGTTGTGTGTTAGTGATTAGCAGACTGTACGTCAGTCCCTATACCAATGAAGGACTGCTGCAGTATAGGGCAGCGGTCAGCAGTAGTGCACGGCAACCCTATGTATTGTGGACCGATAGCGGTCCTTACAGAACAGCAGACTGTACTGCACTCAGGCCTATGTACCGTAGCACCCTATACCAAGTTACCAGTCCTTATAAAAACTTTTGTGGACCAAGCAGGTTGTGTGTTAGTGTTTAGCAGACTGTGCGTCAGTCCCTATACCGCTGAAGGACTGCTGCAGTATAGGGCAGCGGTCAGCAGTAGTGCACGGCAACCCTATGTATTGTGGACCGATAGCGGTCCTTACAGAACAGCAGACTGTAACGCACTCAGGCCTATGTACCGTAGCACCCTATACCAAGTTACCAGTCCTTATAAGAACTTTTGTGGACCAAGCAGGTTGTGTGTTAGTGATTAGCAGACTGTACGTCAGTCCCTATACCAATGAAGGACTGCTGCAGTATAGGGCAGCGGTCAGCAGTAGTGCACGGCAACCCTATGTATTGTGGACCGATAGCGGTCCTTACAGAACAGCAGACTGTAACGCACTCAGGCCTATGTACCGTAGCACCCTATACCAAGTTACCAGTCCTTATAAGAACTTTTGTGGACCAAGCAGGTTGTGTGTTAGTGTTTAGCAGACTGTGCGTCAGTCCCTATACCGCTGAAGGACTGCTGCAGTATAGGGCAGCGGTCAGCAGTAGTGCACGGCAACCCTATGTATTGTGGACCGATAGCGGTCCTTACAGAACAGCAGACTGTAACGCACTCAGGCCTATGTACCGTAGCACCCTATACCAAGTTACCAGTCCTTATAAGAACTTTTGTGGACCAAGCAGGTTGTGTGTTAGTGATTAGCAGACTGTACGTCAGTCCCTATACCAATGAAGGACTGCTGCAGTATAGGGCAGCGGTCAGCAGTAGTGCACGGCAACCCTATGTATTGTGGACCGATAGCGGTCCTTACAGAACAGCAGACTGTACTGCACTCAGGCCTATGTACCGTAGCACCCTATACCAAGTTACCAGTCCTTATAAGAACTTTTGTGGACCAAGCAGGTTGTGTGTTAGTGATTAGCAGACTGTACGTCAGTCCCTATACCAATGAAGGACTGCTGCAGTATAGGGCAGCGGTCAGCAGTAGTGCACGGCAACCCTATGTATTGTGGACCGATAGCGGTCCTTACAGAACAGCAGACTGTACTGCACTCAGGCCTATGTACCGTAGCACCCTATACCAAGTTACCAGTCCTTATAAGAACTTTTGTGGACCAAGCAGGTTGTGTATTAGTGTTTAGCAGACTGTGCGTCAGTCCCTATACCGCTGAAGGACTGCTGCAGTATAGGGCAGCGGTCAGCAGTAGTGCACGGCAACCCTATGTATTGTGGACCGATAGCGGTCCTTACAGAACAGCAGACTGTACCGCACCCAAGCCTATGTACCGTAGCACCCTAGACAGACCAAGTTACCAGTCCTGATAAAGAGCTTTGTGGAACAAGTGAGTTGTGAATGATTAGCAGACTGCAGCAGAAGGGCAGCAGTCAAGTATAATATTCTTTCTATATTTGGAAGAAAGAATATTATACGTGTACAAGCCTATTACCGTACCACTGATACCAGTCCTGAAAAGAACCTTTGTGGAACTAATAGTAACAGCAAGTCTTTAAAATTATCCTCACTGCCTGACACACTGCTTCCTGCCTGTCCCTATACAAATTGGCAAAAAAGAGTAGGCTGGAACGATTAGCTGGAACAGCTCTTTTGTGGACCTGATAGTAACAGCTAATGATGATGATGATGATGATGATGAAGAAAGACTAATCTGGCTGAGCTGTCCCTAAAATAGCAGCATACAGCGCTCTGTCCCTTTATCTAAACTGACAAAAGAAACTCAGGCTGCTGACCTAACACCTATACCAGTCCTGAAAAGAACTTTTGTGTACCAAATAGCTAGCGTTTTCTCTGTCCCTACTCCACACAGGATCCTTTCCCTACAGTGACAGAAGAAAGAATGTAAAATGGCCACCGGATCGGGTGTATTTATAGGTTAGGGGGAATGTCCAAGTGTCCATGAGCTGTCATGTCTCAATTGGTTGTCCTGTAACACATGATAAACGTGTCACGAAAGGTTAAAGTTCTTGTATACATTAAACACGTAAGTCCGCCGGGGCGAACGACGGAAAAAGGCGTTCGAACCCGCGGACGGCGAAAGTCGGAAATTCGCCGCGAAACGACCGCCGGGCGAACCGTTCGGCCATCACTACCTACCAGCATGTCTTTGGAGTGTGGCAGAAAATCGGAGCACCCGGAGGAAACCCACACAGGCACAGGGAGAACATGCAAACTCCAGGCAGGTAGTGTCGTAGTTGGGATTCGAATCAGCGACCCTTTTTACTGCAGTAATTGAGATGACCATGGAGTGGGTTAAAAGCTTTGTGGTGTCGTTGGTTAGGAAGGGGCGTATCTTGGAGATGTTGCGGAGGTTGAGGAGGCAAGATTTGGACAGCAACTGGATGTGGAGCCGAAAGGATAGTTCAAAGTTCAGGATTACACCTAGGACCTTGGCATGGTGGGACAGGTTAATTGTTGAACCGTTCATTTTAACAGAGAAATCAGGGGAAGAAGAATGCGGGGGAAGAAATATCATGAGCTCAGTTTTGGATAGGTTGAGTTTGAATGAGTGATATGACATCCAGGCTGATATGTCTGTTAGTAACTTGGTGATGTGCGGGGAGACTGATGGAGTAAGTTGAGGGCTAGAGAGATAGATTCGGGTGTTGTCAGCATAGAGATGATATTGAAAGCCATGGGAGGCAATCAACTGACCAGGGAGGAATTGTACATTGAAAAAAGGAGAGGTCCAAGAACAGAACTTAGGGGGTCCCCAGCAGAGAAAGGAAGAGGCGAGGAGGTAGTAGAGTTGTAAATGGCACTGACGGTGCATTGGGATAGGTAGGATGATAACCAAGAGTACAGTCACGGAGACCAAGGGAGTGGGGGTTTTTGAGAAGGGAGGGGGTTGTCCACTGTGTCAAAGGCAGTAGAGAGGTCCAGGAGAAGTAATACAGAATAGTGTCCATTGGTATTACCTGTTAGTAGGCCATTTGTGAGTTTAAGGAGTGTAGATTCTGTTGAATGTTGAAATCCGGACTGAAGGGGATCAAGAAGTTTGTTCTTAGTCAGATGGTCACTCAGTCGGTTGTAGACCAGTCGTTCAAGGAGTTTGGAGGACAAGGGGAGTAAGGAGATGGGATATAGGTTGTGAAGATTGGTGGGCTTTTTAAGGATGGGGTGACTAGCTCATGTTTTAGAGAGTTGGGAAATCTGTCAGAAGAGAGGGAGAGGTTGAGTTATGCCGCGTACACACGATCGGACTATCCGGCGGATCTGTGTGCAGACCCCGACAACTAATGGCCAGGGTTGTTGGGAAGAGGCCCTTATCCTCATCAACATGGGGACAAGGTACTTTGGGGTGGCGGGACACAGGGCCCCACTTTCCCCAAAGCACCTACCCCCAGGTTTAGGGCACATGGTCTGGTACGGCTCAGGAGGGGGGCGCTCGTTCGTCTCCACCCCCTTTCCTAACCGGCCATGCTGCGTGCTCGGATAAGGGTCTGATGTGGACTTTGGGGGGATGCCCACGCAGTTTTTTCAGTGTAGAGGTTCCCCTTAAAATTCATACCAGGTGACGGGGCTAGCAAGGTGTCAATCTCGCCGATGGAGGCAGCAAAATTGACTTCCTTTGCTAGTCCCGTCTACCTGGAGTCACGTTCAAAATGAACGGACTTTACTCTGTGTGTGGACAAGTCCGTTCATTTGAAAAGTCCGGCAGACTAGCACACAGACGGGCGGATTGTCTACACAGACTAGCACAATTTTGAATCAAGACTTATTTCTAAGTCCGCCGGACTTTCCCTTCTTCCCTTCTTCTCTTCTTCCGATGTTGACACAACGCTCTCTCTGTCCGTTATGCCAGGGATGCGTTGCGCAGTGACTTATATAGGCATAAGGGGGTGGGGTCACATGGTGACCCCATGCCTTATGATGTCACCGTCCCAGCATCCCGGAACTGTGACATCACCTGGTGACCCTGCCCCTTATGTCTATATAAGTCGCTGCAAAACGCATCCCTGGCATTAAGGCCGGAGAGCTTTGTATCAACATTGGAAGAAGAGAATCAGAAGGAAGAAGAAGGTAGTGACAGTGACAAGACCAGGCCAACGCTAGCAAAAGAGCTGCAAGAAGATAGCGGAGGCCCGGCAGAAGAACCAAAGAACGAGATAAGACCCCCGAAGTCGGAAGAAGACCCCCGAAGTCAGAAGAAGACCCCCGGAGCTGTCTAATAAACTACTTTAAAAACCTGTCTTTTTATTAACACCTTTTCCCTCAGGTGAATGGGTAGGGATACCATGTACCCCATACTCATTCACATACTGTGGGGGGCCGGGATCTGGGGGCCCCCTTATTAAAGGGGGCTCCCGAATTACAATAAGTCCCCCGCCCGCAGACCCGACATCCAATGGCCAGGGTTGTTGGGAAGAGGCCCTTGTCTTCATCAACATGGGGACAAGGTGCTTTGGGGTGGGGTGGGGGGGCCACAGGACCCCCTTCCCCGAAGCACCTACCCCCCCAGGTTGAGGGTACGCAGCCTGGTACGGCTTAGGAGGGGGGGTGCTCGCTCGTCCCCATTCCCTTTCCTGACCGGCCAAGCTGCATGCTCAGATAAGGGTCTGGTATGGACTTTGGGGGGACCCCCCCGGAAAAGTCCGGTCATGTGTGGGCAAGTCCGCTCGTTCGAAAAGTCTGACGGACCTCTACTGCCAGATAGTCTGATCGTGTGTACGCGGCATTAGAGAGTGTAGAATATAGTTGGAGACAATTTTTCTGCCTGTGTTTTTTTTTCTGAAATCCATTATTATTAGAATTATTTTTATTTTTTATTTTATTGTTCTAAGGTGCAGTAAGGAGTTACAAATATATCTATCCCTTGTGTCAGATATTCTAGTTATGCCACTGCCTTGCTTAACATTTTATTTCATAAAAACTGAGCTAATGGTATATTGCGAATTTATCACACTGCTACTTTACAGTTTAGCTGTGGAAGGCTGGAGGAGACAGTATCGCGAAAAATGTTTTTACAGCTATGGTGATCAAAACTGATATGTTAGATTATTATTATATCACAAAATGCTTTTGTAATCCTCAAAGCATCTGGCATTTAAACAAACAAAATCTTTTTCGTTCAGACCATAAAAGAAACTTGTGTTAAGAAACATACATTTTATTTCCTGTGAACCTAATACTTTGTTTAAGGTTGTTGAATTGCACCTTTTTTGCCAAATACATGTCTGCATATTTATTCTATGCTTTGGAGTGGCAGTGATTTCAGACTATTACATAAATGGCAGAATGAATACAAATAACATAGTAACATTTAAAGGCTTCATATATTATGTAAAAACTCTATTAACACAACTGTCACCCCGCAATTCAAAATTCTCTTTGGAACCTTTGGTTTAGGAAAGAAATTTAGTGAATGGACAAGAAAAAAATTAGTACTGCACCATGATGGAAAGATCATTTCAATCCCTGGGGAGATGAAATGGGCTCAAATCAAGAATGAAGTTTAATTAGTTTTTCACTGGGTTTATCAAATAGAGTACAGAATATTATGAATCCAGGCTTATTGGAAATGAATGGCTCTGTGGGATATTTTTAATTTTCTCTTGATTTTCCACTATAAGGACAAAGCACTGCGGGTGACAGTGGTCTAAAGAAAGGAACTGGAAGGAAGTGATCACTATATCCAGTTTTCTCTGTGGTAAGATATTACAAGATGCTTCAGTATACAATATATATATAATAGTACAATATATCTTTATGAAGTCATCTCTTAAAAAATCAAAATCACATTTTCCAACAAACAAAATAAAGAAATAATGTCATAAGAAAAATGCATGACAAAATTGTTCCCTTATACTTTCAAAATAATTCATCTAATAATATTTTATATTAAACTATAACAATATTAACTATAGAAAATAATAGTAGTATTGTAGACCAAAGAGTGGCTGTAAATTTACCATATTTTGGCTTAGCTAAAGTATTTCTATCTATTCTATGCTGTGGTGACAATGGTCACCAGGACAAATAGAGAGAGTAAATCTGCTGAGCAGGTATACAGACAGCAAAAGCAATGGCTGCCGGCTCTTGCAGCTACCCTGTTTCCCCCGAAAATAAGACCTAGCGTGATTGTCAGTGATGGCTGCAATATAAGCCCTACCTCCCCAAATAAGCCCTACCCTGTTTCCCCGAAAATAGGCCCTACCCTAAAAATAAGACCCGCAAGGACTTTAACTAGGGCTTATTTGGGGGGTAGGGCTTATATTGCAGCCATCACAAACAATCACGCTAGGTCTTATTTTGGGGGAAACAAGGTAATCATGCCTACTTGCATGCGATCTCTCATGCAGCGATGAGTTGCGAGTGATCAGGCCTGGATGCAGTTCAGGGCTGGTCACTCACGTGGTTGCTGTTTGAGCAATTACATGCAAGTGGGTTTAAAGAGCCAGCAGCCTCAACCTTTGCTTTCAATGGGGCTGCCTAAAAACAATCGCAGATCAGGTGCATTCATGAGTGTGAATTCACCCTTAAAGATGGGTTCACACTTATGCCGAAAGCAGCTCGCAGCAGGGGTCCGGTGCGTCTGTTCTCCATTACAGGGATGAATCAGACCTAAAGTTTTGCCTGAATTCAGACTGAAACAGAGCCAAACACACACACGACCCCTGTGCAATTCACTCCGCAGCCGCCACGGGATATGTGAACCGGCTCCATTGAGATCCAGTCAAATTCTCCTGCGTATTGGATGCGAGGAAACCTGCATCCAGGTTGAATACGTGTGAACCCAGCCTAATGGGGTAGTATGTTTTCATAGAAGTAAATGATACTTTACTTTCAATATTTTTATTAATATTATCAAAAATTAGGTACAAAACAGTTACCCAAACAATAGCCAAGGCACTGGTGGGTCATGGATAAAGAGCAAAACAGAAAAGTCATAACAGTGGGATACATGCGACAATCAAATTGCTATCACATCAGCTCAATGTGGGGTGCAATACAAAACTAGTATCAAAAGCATCGCAAAAGGTTCATCATACATAACTAAAGGGATTATGGAAAAGACTGAAACTCCATGAGTGTAAAATTCGGGTCAATGCTCCAAAAATAAAAGAAGAGAGAGGTAGAGAGAAGTAAGGGCATGGTGGAGAAGAGTGAGGAATAAATGAAAAAAAAAAAGATGGGAGGAAGAGAACAAAAGGAAAGAAAGAAACCCAAAAGAAAAAGTGCAAGATGTGTCAGTCAGACTAAACAGCACAGAAGGTGGCCATGGTCACTACAGCTCAATATGGACAAAGCTGGCCCACAGGCGCCAAACTTTTTCAAATCATAAAGTACTGTCATTAATGGTACTGGCAAGCTTTTAATTAAGCATGATCCAGGATACTTTATGCTTAAACCTAGAAACAGGTGCTGTATGCTTCTTCCATGAGCTATGGTGAGCTTGGCTGCCAAGAACATAAATAAGATATGTTTTTGCATGGACTGGGAATATTCTCCAAGGGCTCCTTCAATAAAGCATTATGAGGCAGTCGAGGGACTGATACTGGTAATTAGAGCAAAATCCTTGTTCCAGAGGCCCTATAACTTAGGGCATTCCCACCAAACATAATACATAGTACCACAGGAAAAAGTAAAAAAATATTATGCTTACCAACATTATTAACCACTTCAATACAGGGCACTTAAACACCTTCCTGCCCAGACCAATTTTGAGCCTTCAGCGCTGTCGCACTTTGAATGACAATTGCGCGGTCATGCTACACTGTACCCAAATGAAATTTTTATCATTTTTTTCCCACAAATAGAGCTTTCTTTTGGGGGTATTTGATCACCTCTACGGTTTTTATTTTTTGCGCTACAAATAAAAAAATACCGAAAATTTTGAAAAAAAAAATGTTTTTTTTTGTTTCAGTTTCAAAACTTTGTAAATAAGTACGTTTTCTCCTTCACTGATGGGCACTGATGGGGCTACACTGATGGGCACTGATAAGGTGGCACTGATGGGCACCAATGTGGCACCAATGAAGTGGCACTGATAGGCGACACTGATGAGCGACACGGATGAGCGACACGGATGGGCGACACGGATGGGCGACACGGACGGACACTGATAGGTGGCACAAATTGGCACTGATAGCTGGCACGGATGGGCGGCACGGATGGGCATGGATAGGCGGCACAGGTGGGCATGGATAGGCGGCACAGGTGGGCATAGATAGGCGGCACAGGTGGGCATAGATAGGCGGCACAGGTGGGCATGGATAGGCGGCACAGGTGGGCACTCATAGGCGGCACAGGTGGGCACTCATAGGCGGCACAGGTGGGCACTCAGGCGGCACAGGTGGGCACTCATAGGCGGCACAGGTGGGCACTCATAGGCGGCATCGGTGTTATAGTAATGGATGCCAATCAGTGCCAAACAATAATGCATGCCAATCAGTGATGCCCATTGTGGCCACTGATTGACATCCATTATGGGCACTGATTGGCACCCATTGTGCTGACTGGCACCCTGGTGGTCTAGGGAGGATTATGGATTTTTATTACCTTTTCCCTGGTGGTCTAGTGGTGTCCCTGGTGGTCCAATGTGGGCATCCTCGGGGGGGCTGTGCTGATAATTGATCAGCACAGACCCCCCCTGTCAGAGGAGCAGCCGATCGGCTCTCCTCTACTCGCGTCTAACAGACGCGAGTGAGGGAAAGCCGATCACCGGCTCTTCCCATTTACACTGTGATCAGCCGTGATTGGACACGGCTGATCACATGGTAAAGAGTCTCCGTCGGAGACTCTTTACCGAGATCGTAGTTGCCGGGTGTCAGACTGACACCCCGCAACAACGATCGCCGCGATGCGCGCCCCCGGGGGCGCGCAGCGGCTCATTATCCTAATCACGTCATATGACGTCAGGTTAGGATAATGAAACCACTTTGCCGCCGTCAATTTGTAATAGGGCGGGCGGCAAGTGGTTAAAATACATAGTAGAATGATGATAAAGGTATTCATCCAAATACAGTTCAGGTGTTAAGAGGTATTTTTCTCACAGCAAATTAGGCAATGCCTTCCTCTGGATAAAGGGCTCTGTAGTATGCAATATTTATTATAACCTTAGAGTTGTTTTTTTTCACCCTACAGTAGATATGTATCTATTTAAATTTTACCAGTCTACTGGCAACTGGTTATCACTAGGGATGAACCGAAAACTCCCAGTTTGGTTTGCATCCAGAACATGTGAACAGACTGAAAGTTTGTGAGAACATTCAAACACCATTAAAGTCTATGGGACTCTACCGGATATTTTTGCTATGACAGTGCTGGCCTTATGCCATATGTTTTTTAAGTGGGGATAATCCCAAAAGAGTCCTCTTACACCACAAATATGTCTTCTATTCCTCCCTATACAAGATGTTCCCATGATTAACACAAGGCTAACCTATACATTCCTCAGCTCTATTCATTGGGCCATAGCCTTTAACTTGGGCTCTACTACGGTACCTTGGCCACAAATTCTCAACCGTATGAAGTACATCAAGCTTTCTGAAATAATTCACCACACTTTATATGACTCAATGCCCCTCTCTTAAAAAAAAAAAAAATTATTCTCTGGGATACCTCCTGTTTTATCTAGATATGGTGATTGGGGAGGGGGGGAGAGTGGGGGGGGGGGAGATAGTGGATGAAAATAATTTTGGCTTTGTTTTCTTGTTTTGTTTCTTGCCCCCCTCCCCTTATAAACATATATATGTTCATAGTCATTTATTTCTTCTCCCCACTTCAATACTCTTGTTTGGCCGGATCATAAAACTGTTTTTTTATTTCCTTCTTTTTTTTTACCTGACTAACTATAACCCTTTTACACTTCCTGTACAGCACACACTGTCAAAGATATTTCTTTATCTACCTGTACCATCATTGTAATTGTTTTATACCTTGACCTTTTTCATAATAAATAGAAAACAAGGAAAAATGGCCCATGGGACTTTAAATGAGTAGATCACTGAGGTCAAAACAATTGAGTAGAGTAAATTTAAATAGAATTTATTACAGTTCCAAAGACATAATCATAAAGGAGTGTAAAATCATCATCAGTCATAATACATATTGATACAATTTGAAAAGTACATTAATATACATAAACATCTTTTGCACTCGACGCGTTTGGCTGGCATCTGCTCGCTTCCTCAGGAGTAGATGTGTGCATGGTTATCTAAAAAATTGTAGAAATCAATAAATATAAGATTCAGTGATTGCTAGAGGTTGGAGAAGAAGCATGTGACCTCAAAATAGGTACCCCATACTTACATTAGGGTTGGTTAGTCCAAAAAAGCTGATCCCAAATGGAGACCATGGAGACTGATCTGTCCGGGAGCTGAAGAGGCATAACCCACACACCCCAATCAGGGACCAAGCAGGGGGCCGACCATGGCAAAAGGAGAGTTGAACACAGCATGTGTTTGTATTCTGAATTGTCCCAATAGTCACACATGTAATGACGACTATAATAAAGGTATATATGTATCTAAATTAGTAAGTAGTATAATCAATAATGACCTATAAATAAAGGTAAAGTATTGTTATCGTATAATAGAGTCAATGAGAATGTGAACAGGGACGTAGACAGAAGAGAAAAAGAAAAGTGTGAAAGAAAGTGATGGTGATAGTATCAGGGACCAATCAAAGGGCCGACCATGGCAAAAAGAAGAGTTGAACACAGCATGTGTTTGTATTCTGAATTGTCCCAATAGCCACTCATGTCATGACAACTATAATAAAAGTATATATGTATCTAAATTAGTAAGTAGTATATTCAGTAGTAACCTATAAATAAAGGTAAAGTATTGTTATCATATAATAGAGTCAATGAGAGTGTGGACAGGGACGCAAACAGAAGAGAAAAGGGAAGGTGTGAAAGAAAGTGGGAGAAAAGAGTGAACAAGTGAAATAGCAAAGGTGATGGGGAAAAACAGTAATAGACAAATGAGTCTCTTAATGTGCCTTATTAGCCAGATACTCCATGGTAGTCATGACGGGGGAAAGAAATATAGCCTAATCTATTATAAGTAATCCATAATATTGTAGCAGACCTAGTAATAATAGCGATGTAAATATCTATTTACTATGCGTCTATTATGTTGAGATAGGACAAGAAACAAAGATGCATAATGAAGGAGTGAGATGTGCTTACCCCTATGTAGTGCCTCTCGTATGTGGAAGAATAGTCCAAGTGAGAGAAGGAACATTTGCCAGGTGAACCCCGAACTTAAATCCCGAGCAGGAATGGCGGAACACACCCCTAACGCCATGCGTAACATGGCTACGGTACGAGCCCGCACTGCGCCCGCTGAATGCTGGATGACGCATGCGCAGGCTCAAGCCAGTGGAGTGTCGCACTGCACACCCAACGTGGAGACGCCGCGTCTGTCGGAGTCCCACTATGGGTGCAGAAACATGGTGACTCTATTATATGACAACAATACTTTACCTTTATTTATAGGTTACTACTGAATATACTACTTACTAATTTAGATACATATATACTTTTATTATAGTTGTCATGACATGAGTGGCTATTGGGACAATTCAGAATACAAACACATGCTGTGTTCATCTCTTCTTTTTGCCATGGTCGGCCCTTTGATTGGTCCCTGATACTATCACCATCACTTTCTTTCACGCTTTTCTTTTTCTCTTCTGTCTATGTCCCTGTTCACATTCTCATTGACTCTATTATACGATAACAATACTTTACCTTTATTTATAGGTCATTACTGATTATACTACTTACTAATTTAGATACATATATACCTTTATTATAGTCGTCATTACATGTATGGCTATTGGGACAATTCAGAATACAAACACATGCTGTGTTCAACTCTCCTTTTGCCATGGTCGGCTCCCTGATTGGGGTGTGTGGGTTATGCCTCTTCAGCTCCCGGACAGATCAGTCTCCATGGTCTCCATTTGGGATCAGCTTTTTTGGACTAACCAACCCTAATGTAAGTATGGGGTACCTATTTTGAGGTCACATGCTTCTTCTCCAACCTCTAGCAATCACTGAATCTTATATTTACTGATTTCTACAATTTTTTAGATAACCATGCACACATCTACTCCTGAGGAAGCGAGCAGATGCCAGCGAAACGCGTCGAATGCAAAAGATGTTTATGTATATTAATGTACTTTTCAAATTGTATCAAGATGTATTATGACTGATGATGATTTTACGCTCTTTTATGATTATGTCTTTGGAACTGTAATAAATTCTATTTAAATTTACTCTACTCAATTGTTTTGACCTCAGTGATCTACTCATTTAAAGTCCCATGGGCCATTTTTCCTTTTTTTCTATATATAATTCGGGATGGAGTTGTATCACCTTAGGAGGCAGTATCCAGACCGCCCCCTTTCTTTTTCATAATAAAAATCGTTTTGTAAAAAAAAAAAAAAGTCTATGGGACTCAAATGTGAGAGATCAAAAGTGCAAATTTTAAAGGCTAATATGCAAGTTAGTGTCCTAAAAAGGGTTTGGGAACCCGGGTCCTGCCCCAGGGAACATGGATCAAAAAAAGTTTTAAAAGGGGCAGTTTTTTCAGGAGCAGTGATTTTAATGATGCTTAAAGTGACGTCGGATATTTGCTGTCGGAATTTCCGACAACAACTATTTGAGAGCAGGTTCTCAAATTTTCCAACAAAAAACGTTGTTACCGGAAATTCAGAGCCTGTGTACACAAGTCTGAAGCACAAAATTCCACGCATGCTCTGAATCAAGTACGAGACGGAAGTGTTCGGTCTGGTAAAACTAGTGTTCGTTATGAAGATAGCACATTTGTCACACTGCAAATTTTGAAATATATCAATGCAGTGCATTCTATTTTTCTTTATAATGCTAGAATAATGAAGTTGCTTTGCTGATGATATTCACACACAGTTCTGACAAACTGATTTCTTTATTATTTCTCGTGATCTCCTGAATAATCTATATTTTTTTTGTCAGATCTCCAGAATAATGTTTCTAATTTTTTTTCTTAGCATGGTCTACTTTATTTTATCAAGATCTCCTGAATTTTTCTTTGTTTTTTGTTTTTTTAGTGATCTCCATAATATAGTTTGTTCTTTTGTGTGTCAAGTTACCAAAACACCAATATTATCTTGTTTTGTTTTGTTAACCCGCCTAGCGGTAACCCCGAGATAGACTCCGGATCTCATCGCTGGATCCAGGATGAGCTTACTTACCGTATCTCCCGGATCCAGCGATGTCCCCCCGCTGTACAAGCGAGTCGTCTTCCGCTCGATCTATCACATCACCAAGCTCCGTCCCTTGCGAGCGGTGCGACGCACGGGAACGGAGAGCGGTGCCAAATTCAAAAAGTAAAACACACAGTATACATACAGTATAATGTAATCTTACAGATTACATTGCTGTATGTAATATTTCACATCCCCTTTGTCCCTAGTGGTCTGTCCAGTGCTCTGCGTGTAGTTTTAGATTATAAAAACTGTTTTTTATGCCTGGAAACTGGAGATTGTCCATAGCAACCAAAACTGTCTCTTTACATCAAAAATGGTTTTAGACCAGCTAGAAAACAGCGATAATAAATTGGAATCACATGCAGAATTGAACGATAGTGATTTGTGGGGAGATCCGTCATCAAATACTGAAAAGTAATGACAGTTACAATTCTTCTTATTGTTATATTATTATTTGGTATAATTATTTATAGTTATTTATTATATTATAATTTATTATTTCATTTTTCAAACTTTATCCTACCCGGGATGTTTACTAGACTCTGGTTTGGAAAGATTTAAGTGAGTTATTCCTAAGAATTACAGGACTACAATATAAAACGCCAAATTTTCGTGCAAAATAATTGTACCGCTTTCAGCACCTAAAATTTGAAATAATCATACTGCCAGGGAGGTTAACCTCAAAGAGGTTGATTGGTGTCTCTTGTTAATTTGACATTGTATTTTTTAATGGTACCTAATCACAAACAAACTGTCCTTTTTGAACTAAAACACATAGCCAAGTATTTTTTTTTTTTGAAAATAGTAATTTATTAGGGGTCATAAGAAACTAAAGCAGAAGGCAAAGCTGGATAAACTCTTGAAATTGGTGAAGCCTTTATACCCCAGGGCAGACATCAATTATTTCACAGGCACAATTGGTAACCTGAGGAGTTTATTTAACAGGGAGCACAATCCGGTCCAGGCCATAACTCTCAAGTCTTCCTTGCACGCTTCCTTCCAGGCTGTGGCTTTGGTGTTGGAGTTGTGGCAGGAGGAGTATGGTCCAACTCACATACATTACTTTTATTTGTGAGTTGGCCCCTCACCCTCTTATTTAGGGCCTGAACGATGACCTCCTCACAGATAAGGCATTGGCCCACCTCCATTTCTTGCACCTTATTGGCTGTCATACACGCAAAGGCCTCCTGGACATTAGGGGTATTCGTGAGGACCGCAGTAGCCTGCTGAATCAAACCAAGCGATGACTCCTCCACGTTCCTCCCCTTCCTGGTCCTTTTTGTTGGAAGGAAGAGGGGAGGAACCTGCGATTCGGTCAGGCTACTGGGCACGGCTACTTCCTGGCTGCCACTTTCCCCGGCCACCTCCTGGCTGCCACTTTCCACGGCATCTCCTGGCTGCCACTTTCTGCAGCCTCCTCTTGGCTGAGACTTTCCTGTGTATGAAAATGGGACATAGTTTTAGTTTTTTTTTGGTCATCAATCACACAATTTTGAGCTCATGACTGTTGCAAATTGAATGCTAACAAATAGAAAAGACTATCATTCTGACCCCAGCATTTTTCATTCTTGCTCCAATCATTTTTGGCTACTATTGTCTATTGATATGTAAACCACTTTGTTAAATCAGAAATTAGTGACTAATAATAACATCTAGTTAACATAAATACATTTTGGACAAGAAATATGTTGAACAATGCTATACCTGGCTCAAGCTGGGCTCCTCCACATCTTCCTGGGTGGAAGGCCCAGTTTGTACGTCGGAAGCCTCAGCTGAGGTGGAAGGAAGAGTTGAGAGTGGTGGCCTGGGTTTACTCTGGTCTGACAAAAAATGCAGTCTGTCATAGTACCAGAGCCTGGGGACACATATGTCATCTGCTGCTGCTCCTGATCGAATGGAATCCCAGACCTTTTTGTGCTCCCTATTTATTTTATTTTTTTAAATGATCATCTTGAAAGCAGACAGTTTATTGTACTTGGTAAAAATTAAGATAATTGAGAGTACTTTGCAAATTGTATTCATACTGATAAGGTTGAGGTGGCTTTCTTGGACTGAACAGACAGCAGCTCTACATATTGCTGTGAACCACTGATTTCATTTCACATATGCGTTTAGTCTTATTTCAAATGACAGGTGGCTAGCGATGAATGAAAAGCAACATGGAAAGTTAAAATAAAAACATACCACACAGAACAAAGAACATAAATGGTCCTTATTGTCATGTTATTTGTCACCCCAACTGGCAGAAAGAGATTGTATAATACAAGTCCTACTTCTCAAACCTAACATTTTAAATTGCAATTATTTTGTTGAGTTTTACAGAAAGTAACATGTACAATTAACATTGTACGTCATACAACGATGTCGATATGAACATGCACAGTGGTCTACATAGATTAAACTGTTGCAGGTATAAGGTAATGAATAGTAGGTTTCAAAAGGGGTAACGAAAGGATCTCAAAGGTGTTAAGATGGACTCTCTACCCGTGCGGCACCCCAAATGGGATCTTTAGTGCCACACTGGTAGGGGCCATGCTCCTAGAATCAATATACTTACAAGTTCTGTTAGTGTATGCTTATGAAAAGTAGGTAACAGGATGAACAGGGAAAGATTGAAATCAAGTATTGCGCAGTCAAGAATTCAGCAATTGTACCAAAGATTAACAGTGTAGGGTGCTGGTCACAGCAGAGGTCCACTCTGTCCAGGGTTGCCAATGTGCGTGGATTTTAGAGGTCTGGCCACCACCCACTGCCATTAGAGACTCGTAGCTGCAATGTAAGGCCACGATATCTGTAACTTGAGTGACAGTAAGGGGGGTGTCAGACCTCCAATGCCTGGTTATGTTGAGTCTGGCAGCAAGCAATATGTGGGTAGTTATACATCTCATGTTTTGTGGGAGCTGATCTATGGTCAGGTTAAGTATGGCCAATGCGGGTGTCTGTGGTAGATTATGGTTGGTAATTGAGTAAATAAGTTTGAAGATATCAGACCAGTAACGTTTTAGATTGGGGCACGCCAAGAAGACGTGGAGTTGGTCTCCGACTTCTGTTTTACACTGCCAACAGATATTTTTGGATTGAGTGTCAAAGGACACTATTCTAGATGGTGTGAGATAGTATCTTAGTGAGATTTTCTGTGTGAGTTCCCATAGGGCTGCAAACTTTGTGGATTAGTAGGTGATACATAGCGCCGATTGCCACTGAGCGTTCGTGTATGTTTGTGCAAGGTCTGTTTCTCATTTATGATGGGGGGGCAGCTTAAGAAAGGTATATTTTTGTTGTAGTTGGTTGTAGAAGTGGGCTATGCCTTTGATGTTCGTGTTTGGGTTGGTACAGTATACAACGGGAAAGGTTTAGTGGATAGGCAGTGGCCGATGCATAAGTAGGTGAAGTACTCTGAGCTGGGGAGATTGTGTTCGGCTTGTAATTGGGAGAAGGGTTTGAGGTGGTGATTATGAAACAGTTGCTGTAGGGTATGGATTTGCTTGAGGGTCCAAAGTGAATTTGGTAGGTCTGGGGTTAAATGGGTATATGTCTCTAAAGGAATATTGAAATGAGGGGAAGGTATGGCAGGTGGACGGTTAACCAGTCTGAGCCAGGCATGGGCTGAAGCCTTTAGTGTCAGAGACACGTATGCCAGGACAGGGGTGCCCAGAGTAGCCAGTTTTTCAAGTCAGGTTTGGTGAGCATATGTTGTACTATCTGGACCCATGATGCTGTTAATTGGGGATAGAACCAGTGGGGGAGTTGGGCTAGGATGGCCGCTAGATGGTAGTCTTTAAAGTCTATGGATCCTATGTCAACTGATTTGTGTTTAATTAGATTTGTGTGTGCACAACAGGGTTTTTTCCCCTTCCAGAGGTATTGGTTATAGATTGGTTGTAGATTGTTTGAAGGGACCGAAAGAATGAGGTAGGGAGAGGGATAGGAAGTGTACGGAAGTAGTAGAGGATTTGGGGGAGGCAGATCATTTTAATGGCAGCAAGTTTGCCGGACCAGGAAAGTTCATGTTTTGCTAGTGTCTGTGAAGTCTGTTGGATTTTGCGTAGAAGTAAAGGGAAGTTGACAGCATAAAGGTGTTTGAGAGATCTTGGTAGCTGGATGCCTAGATAAGGGATGTCTGTAGCTGCCCACTTGAAGGGGTATTGCAATCGTAGGAGATTTTTTGTGGTGGCATCAATGTTGATATCTAGTATAAGGGATTTGGACGTATTCACTTTGTAGAATGAGACTAAACTAAACCAGGTGAGCAGTTTTTGTACCTCAGCCAGGGAAGAAGTCGGGTTCGTAAAATTCAAGATGACGTCATCTGCGAACAAGCAAATTTTATGGGAGGTTGATCCAATTTTAATTCCCGAAATAGCAGGGAGGGAGCAAATATGTTTTGCAAGGGGTTCCATAATTAGGTTAAAGATTAGGGGGGAGAGGGGGCAGCCCTGGCGTGTGCCATTAGTGATGGGGAATGGGCGGGAAAGCATACATTCGGTAAAGACTTGGGCCTCTGGAGTGGAGTACAATGCCATAATGGCATTCATTATATGCCCCCTGAACCCAAATTTTTTAAGATTTGAGGTAGGGCCAGGTAGGGCCAGTGAACTCTGTTGAACGCCTTCTAAAGAGAGAAGCAGAGAAGGCATTCCAGTGGATTCTGCGTGGTGGATTAGGTTAAGCATTCGTCTGGTTGCATCGGGGGCTTGTCTACCCTTGGCCTAGAGGCGATTCAGTTCGCATTGTGCGCTATACAAGTATTTCATTCATTCATTCATTCTTGGTGAATCCCGTCTTGTCCTGATGAATAAGAGTGGGCATGATGTGGAGTAATCTGCGGGCTATATTTTTGGCGTAGATTTTCAGATCCTGATTAAGTAGTGAAATTGGGCGGAAGTTTTGGGGAACATTTGACTCCTTCCCCGGCTTTGGTATTGTTATCACAAGTGCTTTCAAGTATTCTTTGGAGAAGGCAGAAGAGGAGGCAGCGTGGTTGAAGAGTTCAGTCAAGTGGGGGATCAGGAGTGAGGCGTATTGTTTATAGTATTCTCCAATTAGTCCGTCTGAGCCTGGTGTTTTGCCACTTGGTAGTGATTTGATAGTGTCTGAAATTTCTGTTTCAGTGAATGGGGCATTAAGGTCAGCCAATTGTGCGTTAGTCACAGTGGGGAGGGTCAGGTTTTGAAGGAAATGGTCAATGCTTGTTTGTGAGGGTTGTGGGGTAAGCGGATCTTGTTCTAGGTTGTATAGGTCGCAGTAGTAGGCGCTAAAGGCATTGGCAATGTCTTGTGGGTCACTAAGGATGTTGTTGGTGTGGGGGTGAATCAGTTGGGTAATCTTGGTCTTAATACGTCTGCCTTTGATGCGTTGTGCTAACTTCTTGCCTGCTTTATTGGAGGTAGAGTATGTGGTCACTCTCATTTTCCTCTGGAGGTACTTGTAAGAGTGGAGTAATAAGGTTGTGAGTTCTTGTCGTAGGGTCAGCAGTTGATTAGTAAGTGGGCCACTGGGGTTGGATTTATGTTCCAGTTCCAGTGCTGCAATTTGGGCTGTTAAGTCCTCAATACGCTTCGTCAACTTCTTTTTATAATGGGAGCCTAGTTTTATGAGGATCCCTCTCATAAATGCCTTGTGGGCGCTTCACACCACGCCAGGCTCAGACACAGTACCCTTGTTAAATTGGAAATAATCAGTAATTTGAGTCGAGATTTCTGATGTGTATTTGTCATTTTGGAGGAAGAAGTTTTTCGCTCTCTAGAGATGAGTAGTGGAGGTGGAGTGGATTTTGTCTATAGAAATAGAGATTGGGGCATGGTCCGACCATGTCGTGGTGTGGATCGGCGAGTCTACAACTTTCTGCAAGGTCCATTTGTCAGACAAAAACAGATCTATTCTCGAGTACGAGCGGTGACTGGCAGAGAAGAATGTAAAGTCCCGCTCGGAACCATGGTGGCAGCGCCAGATATCGTAAAGATCTTGAGAGGAGATAAAGTTCCGCAGAGATGACCCATGTCCATTAGCAGAAGATGGGGAGTCCAATATTGGAACCGGAGTCAAGTTGAAATCCCCACACAGTATGAAGTGGCTCTTCTGGATGGGTTTGGCAGTATGAAGCACCTTGTGGAGGAATTTCATCTGGTGTTAGTTAGGGGCGTAGATATTGATGAGCGTGTATATCGTTCGGTTGATATTGCAGGTAAGGATTAGGTATTGGCCTTCTGGGTCTGATATGGCAGTCATAAGTTGGAAATCAACCGTGTGTTTGACTGCAATCATGACTCCTCTAGATTTGGTGGCGTGGGTTGCATGGAAGTGTGCGCTGGCAATAGGTGAGTTTCCTGCGCACAAATGATGTCACTGTGGGGGTCTGAGGCAGCTCTCCACAGTGAGTGACGTTTAGTTAGATGGTTCAATCCGTTGACGTTGAGTGAAACAATGGTGAGAGGCATCGTGGGCATGAGGTGCTAAGTGAGGTTATGAAACACTCACGGTTAGGTGGTCAAATCGGTGTTCGCGTTCGGCTAGGGTCAAGGCGAGGTGTTTGGCAGTCCAAGGAGTCGGAGGTGCGAGTGGGCACTAAGCTGCGGATAGATCAATACGTTACACTTTACACAAAACAGAGAGCAACTTATGGTAATGTAGACAAAACTCTCTAGTAGCAGGAGTTGTACGATGACCCTCTAGCTGTCTCAGGGTTGAAAGACTTGGGTAGTCTTGCGGTAGGTTCTGAAAAGGAAAAAAAAGAAAAGGAAAAGACCAAATGGAGGGGTGCAAATAGCACTAAAACAAAACCTCCAGGCAGGGATATAACAGTTTGTAAACCTAGGAGACCAAAGCTGGAACGTCAGTGAATTGAAGCTCATGGGAGCTGGAGAGTCAGTTGGTGGCTGGTTGTAGTGTATGAAGCGGCATTTAGGAGGTGTTGAAGTCGAGGGTTCTGTTAGGCACAGGTGGGGCCCTTTGTTTTTTGGTGGAGTTAGGGGGTTTAACCAGGACACCCCAGGTGTGGAGGAGATTCATGCCTTTGTCAAGCTCATCGACCACATGAAAATGGTCATTCTTGACAATGAGGAGAGTGGCCGGGTATCGCCATTTGTACGGGATTTTGTGATTCTGGAGTGACTTGGTTATTGGATTGAGAAGCCTTCTCAGTTGTAGAGTATACTTGGAAATATCTGGAAATAATTGGATCCCTGTATATGGGGGGGGGGGGGGGGGGGTAGAGGTGATTTATCTTCCATGCCCATTAGCAGTCTTTCTTTTATGTGGTAGAAATGTACCCACATCAAAATGTCCCTAGGGACCGAGGCTGCTAAGTGAGGTGGTTTAGCGATTCTATGGATGCGATCGATGATCAGGTCGTGTGAGGACAGCTCAGACATAATGATGCGGATAAGTTCTTTGGCGTAGCGTGGTAGATCTGCAGGGGGAACATTTTCAGGGACCTCCCTCAATTTGAGGTTGTTCCTGCAGGACCTGTCTTCGAGGTCCGCCAGCTTGGCCCTTATCCAGGTGTGTTCCTCCTTAAGGTCCTCACAGGTGTCTATTATGTCATTAACCGTAGTGGTGCAGTCAGCTAGGCCTCGTTCTGTGTTGGTCACTCTGTTAAATAAAGAATGTAAATCAAAGGTTATTCTGGAGAATAGTGAGGAGAGATCTGTCATGAGTGAGGACTGGAGGGAGAGGAACATCTCCTTCAGGGTCGTGTCCAGCACTGGCTGGCCCACTGTGGGGAAGGCGGCCATGGAGGAGTGTAAGGCCTGGTTGGAGAAGAAGGGGGTCGAAGCCTGGGCCTCGATTAGTGGGGTGAGAGGCCGCTGCGGTGGTGTATCAAGCTGCATTTTTGCTTTGGCTGGGCTGCCCATTAGGGGATTGGTTTGCTGAGATAGGCATGGTGTGGAGGGGGTACCTGTGTCCAAAGGATCTTCTGAGGGAGTGTCAGGAAGGTCCATGTATGCCGCATGCTGTGCGGCCTGGCCATCACCGTTTTAGACCAGCGCAGCCCGCTCCGCTGGCTTGTACGCAAACTGAGTGAGTTTCTGAGGTTTGTAATCGGTAAGTCTCTTCCGAGAGGAGCTCATCTTGTTCTCCGATCGTTCCCGAATTGGATAGCCGCTGATGGTTCTGCGATGTCGGCCTATGTCGCTGGATGCTGGCTCTTGGCTGGCGAGCTGAGGAGCTAAGCATCCATCTTCATTCCCGGCTGGCCACACTCCCTGCGCTCCCTATTCTACGTGCTCCTCAGGCCACCGATTTTGCACTTCAAATGGTTGATGTCTGCCGTGGGAATCACCGGCTTCACTAATTCCAACAGTTGATCCTGCACTGCCTTCCTCTTCAGTTTGTTATTATAAAATGGGTGTTTCACTTACCACAGACAGGGCAGCTCTCTGTACTTATCAATGAAGTTGGGGAGGAAGTCATAGTTATTAAATGTATTCATTTTCTCTGCAAGACACAACACATGACAAACCCTAATGTCAGGCTCAACTCTCCTAATCTTGTCCCAATATAGGCCTCAATCTATAAGCAGTATAGGTCACTAACCATTGATGCCCCAAGTTAAAATGGTGCCTTTATTTGCACGATCGGTGCTTGCACTACTCCGTCCTCTGCTCACAGATCGTACGTACAATGCACGCGTGTTACTCTTTATTTACACTGCGCATGCGTGAAACTCTGCCCCTGACCTTCTTTCTAGTATATTCCTCGCCTCTTCTGTTTCGGCACAGTGGGAGAGAACATGGCGGAGAGACAACAGGTGCATGAAAATTTCTCAGCAACGAGAAGAACCATGAAAGCCCAGAGCCACAAACATCTGGACCGTACAGCAATCCAAATGTGAGAAAGGCCAAGATCACAACTAAAGTTGTGAAAAGTCTGCAGAAGAATTTTGGGGTACAACGATCCAAGGAGCAATTGAGGAAACGCTGGTCAGACCTCAAATTGAGGGAGCTCGATCAGTACAGAAGGATCAAGAGAGTATTGATAAAAAGTAAGGATTTTGTTGTGTGTTCCAATTATTATTAACTTGCATGCTGCTCCGTGTGCTTTTCTTTACTGTTGTACATTTTAAAATGGCGTGGGAATGGTAATTGTCATTCACAGTAAACATTGTTCGGTCACAGTAAACATCGTTCGGTCACACTAAATATCATTCAATCCTTAATACAATGTTTTTGTCAGATGCAGGTTAACTACATTTATTCATGCCTATTTGTATTAAAAGAAGTTTAGTACATTGTTGTCTAGATGGGTTTGTAACTAGAATGAAATACAAACTTGATTCAGTGTAAGGAGAGGACACTCAGCAGCTGTTTACACATCTAGATGCATGAGCACTAGTGTGGGACACCAGAACACCCTTTTTAGGGTGTCCCAGGCAGGTGCTCCATTGGATACTAGGGATCTCTCCATCTGTGAAACTTTAATAACACAAAAGGTATGTATTCCAGCTTTAGAAAGGGCAAAAAAATATGTTTTCAGCTTGGAACTCTGCCAAAACAGACAATTGTACTACACTTCCAAGTAATGTTTCACGTTACCTTATTTTTTATTCACATAGGGCAGAAAAGATTTAGGACATCCTGAGGACACCAAGAATACCCACACACCCTGAAGATGTAGAGGGCGAGGTTCAGAAATTGTGTGCAATAGTGACCACTAGGGATGAGCTTCGAGTTCGAGTCGAACTCATGTTCGACTCGAACATTGCCTGTTAAATAAGACAAACACACTTTTGAAAAATTCCTTTATTAAAAATAAAAAAAAATTTTAAAAAGATTCCAGCGGTGGTAAACCACTCTTGCTATCCAGCGACGGATGATCATCTCTCCAGGGTCCAGCGATGGCTGATCTGATCCAGTGACGGGTGATTTTCAGTCCAGCGCAGTCCATCCATGCATCCATCTTCTGTCTCCACTGTCGGAGACACTGCGGCATCCCAGCGCCTATATTAGGAGGGCGGGGCCACCCGTCACCTGACCCCGCCCCCTCTGACGCTAGTGAGGAAAGCCAGGGGTTCACCAATGATGTATGGGTGACCCCACCCCCCTCTGATGTAATCTTGCACTCTGTCTGAATTTAAGGACAAAAATAACCTTTTTACACATTTAGGGGGTGTTTAGGGTAAGCACTACAATAGACCTGACAAAATACATTGTTAAGTGACTAGGCTAGGTGTGTATGGGCCCTGGATAGCATGCTGGGGAGGCTAGTGAAGGCAGATATGCATGAAGAATAAAAAGGAGCATTAAAAGCTTACGGCATGCATGAGGAAAAACAGGACATTTACAGCATATTACAATCATGGTAATAGGGAATGAGGAAATAAATACAATACATTAACAAACGTTGAATACATATAATGTGATGTTAAAGGAGAAAACTTATCTTAATATAGTCCTTCTGCAGGATCTGAATGATGGCAGAACAGGTCTCTGGAATAATGATTCCCAGAGCCTGGAGGGAGATTCCTGTTGAGAACTTGATGTCCTGCAGAGTTCACCCGTCGCCAAGTACCGCAAAGTGGAGACTAGCCTCTGCTCGGGAGTGATGGCTTGCCGCATGCAGGTGTCCTGCTTCATAATATAGGGGGACAGCAAAGCCAAAAGACAATGAATGATGGGGTCTGTCATCCGGAGATAATTCCTGAAATCATCAGGATTATTCTCCTAGATCTCCCGCAAACAAAGGCATGTGTGATAATTGGTCACACTGGAGCAACTAATTCTTCGTTCATGAACTCCTCCTCGACCTGTTCATGAACAGGACTTGGGTCAAAGAAAGAACTCCAACACCAAGCTCCTGCACAGCATGAACTCTATGAGTACATACCCGCAACATGGCTAGAAAACGGTTGGCTGATCAGAACAAATTAATTGAATGAACTAAAAATCAGAAAGAACCTGAGAAGAACGATCTGAAAATCAAAAACAAGCGGACAAGAATGCACTGAAAAACAGTTACAAACTGACAATACACACAAGCACAAACTGAAAAACTGATACAAACTGAAAAGCATGAGGCTGAAAAGCACGAATCGTCTCTCACCAAACTTCTACTCACATGAGATTAGCAGAAGGAGCCCAAGGGGGGGCGCACTGACTATTGAACTTCCTTTTTATACTGCCGTTGTACGTGTTGTACATCAGCACGTTCTTGCTGATCGGAATTTCCGACAATATTTGTGCGATCGTGTGTATGCAAGACAAGTTTGAGACAAAATCTGTTGGAAAACAATCCACGGTTTTGTTGTCAGAATGTCCGATCGTGTATACATAGCATAACACTGGTAAATATGGAGAAAATAATTATCTGCCTGTCATCCTATGATGTATGCATATTCATAGTTTTTGTTTCAAAGATCAAAAGATTGCATTCTATGTTATCTGTTTGGACATCCTAGGGAAATGAAAATAATAACAATTCATGGCTCAGTAGTTGTAGAGCCTTTGGCATGATATACTGACATCATAATTGCCTTCTAACTAATATACATATCATTGTGGTCACAAGAACAGAAAATCAAGATACAAGTGAATAGCCATGAAGACATTTCTCTCTCTTAATGTAATTATATACCAAACAAAAGGCATCATTGCAATGGTTCTGCTGTTTGCAATCACAGATATATGTAGGTTTAAAAAAGACCAAATCTAACCAAACATAATTTTATATGCTCTCTATGGAGCCAGTTCACACATCTCTCCAGCGGCTCTGGTGTGAATTGTACAGGAGTCATGTGCGTCTTTTGGTCCATTTCGGGTCCGAATTCAGCCCAATATTTGGGTTGAAATTGGACTTGAAACGATGAATGGAGATGCCCCGGACTCTTGCTGTGAGGCGCTGCGAACCCAGTGTGAACTAGTGTCTCTAGTGTGAACCCAGCATAGTGTTCAAGTGGAGGAAATTACAAAATACAGTTTATACTTTTTCTTTTACAAAGGTTTATTAGCATGTAATCCAACATATCAGGTCAGCATTTAGATGGTTACATTGATTAATGGGCAAACAAAAGGTAAAACAAAAGATGTACAATAAGGCTCCATGCACACTGAAGCTCAAAAAAGCTTTTTCTGGATGCCAGATTGCAGGCAGAAAACGCTGGTTGAAAAACTTGCTTTTAACAGCGTTTTGTACTAGCGTTTATGAGCGTTCATTAGCGTTAGCGTTTATGGGAGTTTTCAATAAAAATACACAGAGGACACTCGAAAAATCCCACAGTGCATTCCAAACTCCCACAATGCATTGAAAAAATTGAATGCCGAACAGTAATTAGCGCGTGTTTATGAGCGTTTATAAGCGTTTGTGAGCGTTTATCGTCGTTTTTTGGCGGTCAAAAATGGCACTTTGAACGTGAATTTCTGGTGTTCAGAAAAAATCCCATGAACTCCACTGCTCATTACAGCTAAAAAACATCCATGCGGACACATAAGCTAACATATGTAGAGTGGAGTTTATGGGCTTTTAAAAAAAAACGCCCAAACTCCAATAAACTTCAGTTTATGAGTTGCAGTGTGCATGGAGTCTTATAGAAAAGAGACTTGAGCAGTGGGAATATGCAGGAGTGAAATGTAATGTCCCGTGGAGCAGATCAAAAAATATATAGAAGTCCAGAAATAGCTTTCCAAGATGTCCTAGGGAGTCCAAGATCCATAAGGAGTCTGCAAAAGAGAATGTTCATATGTAGAATATGCATAACCAAACAAAATTTTGAAAGCAAGAATCTCCCTATCGGGGAAGATGCAACATATAGTATCTCACAAAAGTGAGTACACTCCTCACATTTTTGTAAATATTTTATTTTATCTTTTCATGTGACAACACTGAAGAAATGACACTTTGCTACAATGTAGAGTAGTGAGTGTACAGCTTGAATAACAGTGTAAATTTGCTGTTCTTTCAAAATAACTCAACACACAGCCATTAATGTCTAAACCTCTGGCAACAAAAGGGAGTACACCCCTAAGTGAAAATGCCCGAATTGGGCCCACAGTGTCAATATTTTGTGTGGCCACCATTATTTTCCAAAAAATAACAGAAGTTGCCTGGATCAACCATAAATATAATTTAGATGTTGCAAATACTACCATTCATATCATAAAGAAAGAATGTAGTTCAGGTGACAAAAAAGCATAAAGAAAAAACTTAGAGAAACAGAATTCTCCAAAATAAGTCACCATAAAAAATATATACTTAAATGCAAAAAACTATTAATTTAATTTTAATTATAACAAAACCACCAATTATCCAAATTAATACAAGACCAGAACAAAGGGGAGTGTTTAACCTCTTCGCGCCCACCTTATAGCCGAATGACGGCCGTAGAGCAGGCGCTTTCGTCCGGGTGGCCATCCCTGGACGTCCTAATGTTTACTTCAGCAATGCGCGCCACTGCGGGCGCGCATTGGGGAGGTTCTGTGTTTGCCATGTCCCCCAGAGACAGGCAAACACAGATCGCTGTAAACGGCAAATCACAGCGGCCGTTTACAGTGCGATCGGCTTGTCCAATGGGAGATGATCTCATATGTAAACATATGAGATCATCTCTCAGCGCCACTCTCCCTCCTCACACAGACAGAGTGTGAGAGGGGAGAGATGAACGGCTGCAGCGTCCGTAAGTGTAAAAAAAAAAAAAGTAAAAAAAAGTAAAAAAAAGTGCCATCCTCCCCCAGTGCCATCCTTCCCCAGTGCTATCCTGCCCCAGTGCCATCCACCCCAGTGCCATCCGCCCCAGAGCCATCCGCCCCAGTGCTACCTGCCCCCAGTGCCACCTGTTAGTGCTATCTGTCCCCAGTGCCACCTGTTGTCAGTGCCATTTGTCCCCAGTGCCATCTGTCATCAGTGCCACGTATAAGTGCCATCTGTCATCAGTGCCACGTATAAGTGCCATTTGTCATCAGTGCCACCTGTCAGTGTCACATGCCATCTGTTGTCAGTGTCACATGTCATCAATGGCACTTATCAGTGCCATCTGTCATCAGTGTCATGCGTCATCGGTGCCACATATTAGTGCCATCTGTCATCAGTGGCATGTATTAGTGCCACGTATTAGTGCCATCTGTCATCAGTGCCACGTATTAGTGCCACGTGTCTTCAGTGCCACGTATTAGTGCCACGTATAAGTGCCACGTGTCACCAGTGCCATGTATAAGTGCAATCTGCCATCAGTGCCACATATTAGTGCCATCTGTCATCCATGCCACGTGTCATCAGTGCCACGTATAAGTGTCATCATTGCCACGTATCAGTGCCATCTGTCATCAGTGTCACGTGTCATTGTCCTGGTACTCCAGGGCCTTCAAAAGTGTAATAAGTAGTCAACAAGTTAGATGTGTAATTTATTCTCCAGAACATGTGATGGCGCTCCCTGCATGTTGGGCCTCTCTATGTGGCCAGGCTGTGAAAAAGTCCCACACATGTGGTATTGTAATACTCAGGAGGAGTAGCAGAATTTTTTTGGGGTGTCATTTGTGGTATACACATGCCATGTGAGAGAAATAACCTATTACAATGACAATTTTGTGGAAAAAAATAAAAAAAATGAAAAATCTTAATTTTGCAAAGAATTGTGGGGAAAAAATGACAACATCGAAAAGCTCACCATGCCTCTTACTAAAAACCTTGGAATGTCTACTTTCCAAAAAGGGGTCATTTGGGGGGTATTTGTACTTTCTTGACTTGTTCGGGTCACAAGAAGCGAGATAGGCCACCAGTACATCAGATGTGATCAATTTTTCTTGTAGACTCTCTAACTTTCACAAAGACCAAATACTATCCACTAATTTGGGTTATTTTTACCAAATATATGTAGCAGTATAAATTGTGGCCAAAATTTATGAAGAAAAATTAATAATTTGCATAATTCTGTCACAGAAACAAAGAAATATGTGTTTTTTTTTCAAAATTTTCTGTCTTTTTTCATTTATAGCGCAAAAAATAAAACCCCCAGAGGTGATCAAATACCACCAAAAGAAAGCTCTATTTGTGGGGAAAAAAGGACAAAAAATTCATTTGGGTAAAGTGTTGCATGACTGAGTAATTGTCATTCAAAGTGTGAGAGCACGAAAAGCTGAAAATTGGTCTGGGCAGGAAGGGTGATTAAGTGCCAGTAAGCAAGTGGTTAACCACTTCAATACAGGGCACTTAAACACCTTCCTGCCCAGACCAATTTTGAGCTTTCAGCGCTGTCGCACTTTGAATGACAATTGCGCGGTCATGCTACACTGTACCCAAATGAAATTTTTATAATTTTTTTTCCACAAATAGAGCTTTCTTTTGGTGGTATTTGATCACCTCTACGGTTTTTATTTTTTGCGCTACAAATAAAAAAATACCAAAAATTTTGAAAAAAAAATGTTTTTTTTTGTTTCAGTTTCAAAACTTTGTAAATAAGTACGTTTTCTCCTTCACTGATGGGCACTGATGGGGCTACACTGATGGGCACTGATAAGGCGGCACTGATGGGCACCAATGTGGCACCAATGAAGTGGCACTGATGAGGTGGCATTGATGGACACTGATATGTGGCACTGATAGGTGGCACTGATAGGCGGCACGGATGGGCGACACGGATGGGCGACACGGACGGACACTGATAGGTGGCACAAATTGGCACTGAGAGCTGGCACGGATTGGCATGGATGGGCGGCACGGATTGGCATGGATGGGCGGCACAGATGGGCATGGATAGGTGGCACAGATGGGCATGGATAGGCGGCACAGATGGGCATGGGTGGGCACTGATAGGCGGCACAGGTGGGCACTGATAGGCGGCACAGGTGGGCACTCATAGGCGGCACAGGTGGGCACTCATAGGCGGCATTGGTGTTATACTATAGTAATGGATGCCAATCAGTGCCAAACAATAATGCATGCCAATCAGTGATGCCCATTGTGGGCACTGATTGACATCCATTATGGGCACTGATTGGCATCCATTGTGTTGACTGGCATCCCTGGTGGTCTAGGGAGGATTACCTTTTCCCTGGTGGTCTGGTGGCGTCCCTGGTGGTCCAGTGTGGGCATCCTCGGGGGGGCTGTGCTGATAATCGATCAGCACAGACCCCCCTGTCAGAGGAGCAGCCGATCGGCTCTCTTCTACTCGCGTCTGACAGACGCGAGTGAGGGAAAGCCGATCACTGACTCTTCCCATTTACACTGTGATCAGCCGTGATTGGACACGGCTGATCACGTGGTAAAGAGTCTCCGTCGGAGACTCTTTACCGAGATCGTAGTTGCCGGGTGTCAGACTGACACCCCGCAACAACGATCGCCGCGATGCGCGCCCCCGGGGGCGCGCATCGGCTCATAATCCTGATCACGTCATATGACGTCTGGTCAGGATTATGAAACCACTTTGCAGCCGTCAATTGCCTATAGGGCGGGCGGCAAGTGGTTAAAAACCGCCTCATTAAAAAATATGACAACGTTGTCACACCTATTAAAAACAAACAAACGACACTGTGACTACATACATCACATACACACCACAATTGCCATATATTATTTTCTTAATATTGTCCCTGTGCACTGATAATATCCATACAGACACTATTAGGTTCAATTAATTAATCAGATATAATGCTCCTGGTATTTTTTGAGTGGGTGAATCGTTAATTGGACGGGTGTGTATCATTCAAAATTTATCATTGCTGATGGCATATTTCATAGGTATAAAGTGACGGTAAAGTAAACAAGGGCTGCTTTTTTGTTTTTGTCATTAACTATGCATACATAAGCATTATCATTGGTTAGGAAAAAATGTAAACTGCGCTAGGATAAATAGTGTAAAATTAACAAAACTAACAAAAATAGGCAGCAGCAATAAATGTGATATGACACCCAACAGTAATAGAGAATATGCAAAGCCGCGCCAACCCTCCCCTACATATATGATATAAATTCAAATTAAAAAATAAAGACTAGTACAATTAAGTAATAGACTACAAAAAATGTGAAGGTGACCAAAAAAGCCAAAAATGGCATAAAATAAAAATAAAAATAAAAATAAATAGTCCAATTTAAGAAAAGTTCACAGGTGAATCCAAATGACGGACATAAGTGTTCTTAAATGACAGCACCACAGTGGTTCAACACTTTCCAAGGCGCGTGAGATACCCGTCACCATATGTTGAATGCGCTTACCAGAAAATATATGGAATGAAGCATATATAAATGATAAATGGATGACGTCCAGGTTAACGAGGCTTGGTTCCCTTCGTTTGCTATATTAGGCGGAGCGTCACTGCGCTGCCCGTTCCCCATTGACAACGTCTGGTATGACGAAACACGTCTGGGAAGGCACGCAGTGACGCCACCACGTTGTAGGAGAGGAGGACGGGCTCCTGTTTGCCGGCCGGCTTTTTATATTTGCTCCTATATGCTGTATTTTATCTACAAACCTGTAAGTGCATTACTTTTATTCATTAAACTGTTCCTACGTTATTACGCTATGTCAGTCCCTTTCTTTTCTGTGGGCCTCTGAGTGTTTCATATCGAGACCACTGAACAGATTATTACCTTGGAAACACCGCTAAGGGATGGAGTGCTGACCCAGCTGAGGAAGGTTAACCTGGACGTCATCCATTTATCATTTATATATGCTTCATTCCATATATTTTCTGGTAAGCGCATTTAACGTATGGTGACGGGTATCTCACGCGCCTTGGAAAGTGTTGAACCACTGTGGTACTGTCATTTAAGAACACTTATGTCCGTCATTTGGATTCACCTGTGAACTTTTCTTAAATTGGACTATTTATTTTTATTTTTATTTTTATTTTATGCCATTTTTGGCTTTTTTGGTCACCTTCACATTTTTTGTAGTCTATTACTTAATTGTACTAGTCTTTATTTTTTAATTTGAATTTATATCATATATGTAGGGGAGGGTTGGCGCGGCTTTGCATATTCTCTATTATCATTGGTTTATATGCAGTTCATAGTTGGGGGAGTACTAAGCACTTGGAATGTATTATTTTGAAAAGAAGCAGTTACTTGCTCAAAATCAATGTTCTCATTATCCTTGCTGGATTACACATCCATCCCTCCTGTGCATTCCTCTACCCCAATACCTTGATACAAGGGTGGCTGTTTTATAGGCTCTCCAGTCCTTCATATATTTACTTCCAGCCCATGAATGATCTCCTAAAGATAGAAAACAATTGATTCTCTTGCGGGTTAATATGTAGTTTTACCGTCCTCTTTTACGAGTATATACCGTTTATCTGTCAAGCTATGTGAAAACACACCAGGTCAAACATCGCGTGGTGCCGTCATTGCATGCTGACGTCACTACTGACGCGTTTCACCAACCAATTGCCATCAGTTTCCTCAGAGCAAGGAAGAGTCATTAGGAGCTGGTATAAATAGACCGTTCGGAACGTGATCATTATCTTTGATCGCTAGATGTCGCCCTATCCTCCATTCACGCTAGCCATTCAGCCTTAATATAACGACTGCAACATGAGACGATAGTAATGGAATTCCTTTTATAGAAATAGACCACATAAACAATAACAGCAAAAATAATGTCCAAATGGAGGTAATTTTGCCAGTAAATAACCCCTCTTTCATATTATGAATATAAAGATGCATTTTCAGAGGGCAAACACTATGGCACTATATGAGATTACCTCAGTAATCAGAGTGAAAAACTGATCTATTATGACATCCTTCAATCAAAAAAGAAGTGAAAAATAATCTGTATATTCACTTTTCTAGAAATGGCTGAAAGCTGCATTCTGTGTTTAAATTGAACCATCAAAAGGACAGCGCATCAGAGAGACTCATAGTCTGATGTAAAAAGCATAACAACAATTTATTAAATAAAAAAAAAAAAAAAGACTCAATAAAGAACGTTTGATCCTCTTGGGATCTTAAAACCTTTTCATCAGTCAATCACGGCAATAAAACAACAGTTGCTTGATGACAAATTAGCCCTGGTACCTTCTATTTGTGACTTTGAGATGTTGGTGACTGCAAGGCTGTGTTACCAGTGTAGTCTATTGTGCACGTGAAAAGGGCTGTGGGTGGTTAACTTCCAGAGGCAGGGGGAACCAGTAGAGTTCTTATGCAAATGAAAATAAATGATTGGAACTGTGTTCCCAAAGTCACTCACTGTTATGAATGGTTGGACTGTAAGGCTGGGGCACCGTCATGCTGGGCTGGAGGAGTGGAAGAGAAAGGATCAATCGTGCTTCCTGTGCTCCGGGGCGGAGGTGCAATAAGCGCTGGAGGGTGTTGGTCCAAATTTCACCACTAACAAAAACATCATAGTCAAACAAGCTGACAAAGGAGGCAGTCTAGTCATACAGGACATGGGTGACTACCTCGGTGAAGCCACTCGGTTATTATCCGACACGACCACCTACCAAAAACTTACATCTGACCCCCTCCCTATGTACCAGTGTGACCTAACATTTATGATCGAGAAAGCCCATAAAGATGGGGTGCTCAATCCTAAAGAAAAGCGTTTTCTCTTGCCTAAAGTTTGTAGCACTCCTTACTTCTATCACCTCCCCAAGATCCACAAGTCCCCTACCAACCCCCCAGGAAGACCCATAGTGGCTAGTACCAACAGCTTCACCAGTGGACTATCTGCTTACATAGATCACATCTTACAGCCCCTGGTAATACAACTTCCTTCATATATCAAGGATTCCAGCCACGTGATTGAGATCATGGGAAACTATAAATGGTCCGAGGAATATATGTGGGCCTCTCTGGACGTTAACTCTCTCTACACTTCCATACCCCACGAAATTGGACTAACCGCAGTCCAACATTTCTTGAGTATTAATGAAGGCATGAATTCTAGACAGACCGAATTTTTATTACTAAGCATAGAATTTTGTCTGAGACATAACTATTTTACTTTCCTCGATCAATTTTATCTCCAGCTCCAAGGCACTGCCATGGGAGCGAGTTTTGCCCCAGTATATGCCAATCTTACCATGGGGTTCTGGGAAAAACAAAACATCTGGACAAACAATCCTTTTGCCGAGTTCATTGTGTTTTATGGTCGATATATAGATGACATTTTGCTCATATGGAGTGGAGGCGTGGACATTTTTGCCTCCTTCGTTAGTTTCTGTAACAACAACCCCATGGGCCTATCTTTCACATCAGTCATTGACCAAAACCAGCTAGTCTTTTTGGATCTGGTCTTATCCCATAATGAGCAAAATGTCATCACCAGCAATCATTCCAAACCCACGTCAGGCAACTCTTATCTACATTACAAGAGTTGTCATCACCCAGTTTGGAAGAAAAATATTCCCAGTGGCCAATTCCAGAGGCTACGGAGAAACTGTACCCTAACTGATGACTACATACAACAAGGCCAGCAGATGGCCAAAAAATTTATAGAAAAAGGCTACCCAGATGACCTAATCACACAGGCCTTTAGGAAACACACAACCAAGCACTCACCCACCAAAAAGCGTCCCAAAGATTCCATAGACAATAGTCCCGCGGTCAGGTTCATTTCCACTTTCAACACACAATATAAACATATTTCAAAAATAATTCTCAAACATTACGATATTCTCAAGCTAGATCCAATCTTGGCACTTTCCCTCCCATCCAGACCACAAATTACCTTTAGACGTTCACGTACAATAAAGAATATTATTGCCCCCAGCAAACTTACAAAATCCGGTAAAAATGGTAATAAATCATTCCCCGACATTAGAATGTATTTCGACAATAGACATGGGATATACAAATGTCGCAAAAGAGGCTGTTTCACCTGCCAATCCATCCCTAATGGCCAATTCACCATCACCACACCTCAAGGTAAAACCTTTAAGATAAAACAATTCATTACATGTTCCACCGAATATGTGATCTACGTCCTACGTTGTCCTTGCGGCCTCCTCTATGTAGGCCGTACGATACGGGCCTTACGCACTAGGGTGGGCGAACACCGCCGCCTAATCAAAGAGGGTTGCATTAAACACAGCATCCCGCGCCATTTTCGCCAGTT
Source organism: Lithobates pipiens (assembly GCF_037356315.1). Lineage (NCBI taxonomy): Eukaryota > Metazoa > Chordata > Amphibia > Anura > Ranidae > Lithobates > Lithobates pipiens. The sequence goes on along the minus strand of NW_027507748.1, from coordinate 621,750,465 downwards.
CCATGACAAAGATTTCAAAAAAATGGAGGTCCTTGCAATTGAGTCCATCCCAAAAGGTACCCTAACGGATAACGAAAGATTCTCCCTCCTGTGCCGTAGAGAGACTTTTTGGATATATCTCATGGGTACCCTCTCACCACAAGGCCTCAACGAAGATATCGATATCCTTAGCATAACCTCCTAATACACATTTGTTAGACATAAACATAACCTACTGCCTGTTATTTTCAACCCATCACCATTCAAGCGCATGCCCCCCTTTTCCCTTCCCCCCCCCTCCCTCTCCCCTCCCTTTTTTTTTTTTTTTTTTTTTTTTTCATACCAAAACACATTCCTCTTTTTATTTTATTTTTATTTTTATTTTTATTTTTTTGTTTTTTTTGTTTTTTTTTGTATCTTTATTTTTATTTTTCTATATTTTTTATATATATATTTAAAAAAAAAAAAAAAAAAAAATTTTTTCCAGGTTTTATAGATTTAAAAACTTTCATTTAAACTTGTCGCTACAGTCTATACACATTTTTTATACATTGCCCCTCCCCCCTCCCCCCCCCCTTTTTTTTTTTATTTTTTATTTTTTTTTTTTTTTTTTTTTTTTTTTTTTTATTCTCACATAACCATCCCGTTTCACCCACTTATTACCTCAATCGAAACTAACTCCATTGCTTTCGGTTTCCGTTAAGTCTACACACCAATAGAGATGATCGCTCCATAGGCTACGAGCTAAACACATTTATTGACACTTAAGGGGTTAACCTATTCCACTCCGATACTCCCCGCCCCTCCACACAACCCGATGCCATATATCCTGACGTGTGCCACACGCCGCCTTAGCTTTGATAAAGCGCATGCGCGCGAAACATGTTAGCAGGCCGGTTGGCATGGTAACCCCCCTCGCTACGGAGCCTCCCACGTGACGAATAGTGACCCGCAAACCGCTCGGGCAAGCGAAGCGGAGCGCTGCGCTCCAAGCCTTCCGGATACACAAGGTGGACGCCACCTTGTGTCCAACTTGGACCAACACCCTCCAGCGCTTATTGCACCTCCGCCCCGGAGCACAGGAAGCACGATTGATCCTTTCTCTTCCACTCCTCCAGCCCAGCATGACGGTGCCCCAGCCTTACAGTCCAACCATTCATAACAGTGAGTGACTTTGGGAACACAGTTCCAATCATTTATTTTCATTTGCATAAGAACTCTACTGGTTCCCCCTGCCTCTGGAAGTTAACCACCCACAGCCCTTTTCACGTGCACAATAGACTACACTGGTAACACAGCCTTGCAGTCACCAACATCTCAAAGTCACAAATAGAAGGTACCAGGGCTAATTTGTCATCAAGCAACTGTTGTTTTATTGCCGTGATTGACTGATGAAAAGGTTTTAAGATCCCAAGAGGATCAAACGTTCTTTATTGAGTCTTTTGTTTTTGTTTTTTTTTTTTTTTTTATTTAATAAATTGTTGTTATGCTTTTTACATCAGACTATGAGTCTCTCTGATGCGCTGTCCTTTTGATGGTTCAATTTCTGCTTTCTTCCACCAAGTCCAAAGTGGTCTAGCAGCTGCACATTGAGACTTTTTACAGGTCCTCCTCGAGACAACAATTAACTTAACATTTGGACAAAGCATTCTCTACAAAAGGTTTTATTCATTTGTGCGCCAATAATTTTTGTTTTTAATTCTGTGTTTAACCCCTTAGGTATCAGAGAATCACAATAGTAGATCCAAATTTTTTCTTTCTGAAGAAGTATAGTATGGAAGTCCCTCCTTCTTTGGGACAAATTAAGGACATAAATTCCTTTTACCCTAAGGCCTTTTGGGTTCACATCATAATATTTCGCAAAATGTAGGGGAATTGGACGATCATCGTCTTTTTTCTTAATGCTACTTATGTGCTCGCCAATCCTCACGCGGAGTTGTCATTTAGTCTTACCAATGTAGACTTTGTCACAGGGACATGTTAACATGTATATAACATGTGTAGTAGAGCAATTAATGAATTGTTTGATCCCATAGTCCCTACCTCCGCGTGGATTGGTGAACACATCAGTTTGATGAACGTACCTACATATTGCACAATGACCACAGGCATACATTCCCGGGGGGGCTTTTATTTTTGTTAACCAGTTTTCTTTCGTACTTCTGGTGTATTCTGAATGTATCAGACAATCACCTAGGTTACGTGCTCTCCTGGCCATAAGAAGAGGTCTGGGGCCCACTATATCAGCAAGTAATGGTGCTGATCTCAGAATATGACAGTTTTTATTTAGGATCCCCTGTATCTCCGCCCACTGAGAGCCGAACCTAGTGATTATCCTGGAAATGTTTTGTCCAGTGTCTGATGTCTGTAGTAGTTGTTTTTTGGAATTAAACAGGAGTTCCCTGCGATTCTTATTAGATGCCCTTTTTCTTGCGTCTGTCAAAATGTGATGTGAATATCCCCTTTGTCTAAACCATTCATAAAGGTCATCTGCTTCTCTTTGGACCTGTTCATTCTCAGAGCAGTTCCTTCTAATTCTAAGAAACTGCCCTTTGGGTATGCCATTCACAAGGGGCTTAGGATGGTGGCTCTGGGCAAGGAGGAGAGTATTCGTAGCAGTTTCTTTGCGAAACGTGCTGGTTATAATTCCTCCCATGTGTCTGCTTAGCAGCAGATCCAAAAGGAAAGTGTCTTGATGTGGTATGTAAATGTTAATCGAATATTTCTATTGTTACTATTTAATTGGAACATAAACTCTTCTAGTTGTTCAGATGACCCCACCCACACCATAAAGACATCATCAATGTACCTCAGCCACAGTAGAGACCTAGGGGGAGGAATGCATAGGAAGGTGCCCATGGTGCTCCCATGCTTGTGCCTCTCATCTGTTGATAGAATTTCCCTATAAATTGAAATTAATTATTGGTCAACATGAACTCCAATAGTTCAGTAATAAATTCGTTGTGAGCTCCCAATAGGGAAAAATTATGATCTAGAAAAAACTCCATGGCTTTTATGCCCCATTGGTGAGGAATCAACGTATAGAGACTTTCCACGTCTATTCCCACCAAAAGGGCTCCATCAGGTAGAGAAAATGGCAACAATTTAGAGAGTACATCTCTGCTATCACTGATGTAAGAGGGTAAGAGATTAACCATCTCTTTTATCAGAGAATCTACAAATTTACCTACTCTTTCAAGGGGTCCTTTGATAGCAGAAACTATCGGTCCTCATGAAGGTTTTGTTAGTGACTTATGCAGCTTTGGTATTATATAAAATGTAGGAATATTTATCTCTTCCACCTTTAAGTATTAATATTTCTTTTTGATGATGAGACCTGTTTCCATGGCTAGTTTCAATTTAGCATTTAAAGTGTCCACCAAGGATGGGAATGGGGTTCTGTCGAGTTTCTGATAGGTGGAACTATCACCCAATAATCTTAATGCCTCCTCCTCAAATAATCCTTCACTCATAAGGACCATATTCCCACCCTTGCTACTTCTTTTTATCACCAGGCCCGGTGCTTTTTCAAGTTCATGCAGGGCTTTTCTCTCAGAATTAGATAAATTATTTGATCCCATGCAGTTCCAATTTACCTTCCCCAGATCTTGTTTATCTGATCCAAAATCACCTGTAACCATTTGTATTTAAAAAGGGGTGGAATTTTGGTAGACCTAATTCTAATATTTGAATTCCTCCTAATTGGATGGCCAGTCTCATGCTCTACTTCATTATCCTCATTTTCATCTAACAATGACATAAGATTTTCAATGGCCTTTCTTTCTTCTTTATCTAAATTTGTTGTTGAAGTCTCCTCACTCTTTATATTTCTCAAATGCCATAGTTTATAAAGGACCTTCCTTAAATAAAGATTAATATCTTTGAACACTTCGAATTCATTCATTGGGGAAGTGGGAGAGAAGGAAAGACCTTTTTTAAGCAGTTTGATATATTCATCAGTAAGATGAAAATCAGATAAATTCACAAACGTGAGATCAGTAGAGGGGTTAATAACATCAATCATTTTCTCCTCTAGCTCCTGAATTTACCACTTCTCCGATTCTGACCTGACTCTCTTATTATTCCTTTTCCTTCTTTGTTTCCCTTTCCTCCCTCATTCATCTGTCTTTCGTCAATTTTTTGTGTCGCGTCCTCCACTGGTATCTTGCCTTCGAGTTTTTCTAAAAAAGTAACCGATTTTGTTGAGTTATAGTTATCCAAGTCGCTATCAGAGGATGATCAAATCCTATTCTGATGAGAACGCTGTATCTGACTGGATTTCCTAGATGACGATCTGTTTCTGTTTTGTATAGTAGGATTAAAAATATCCTCACTCTCCCAATCAGCGACATTCTGTTTACATTTCTTAGTATATTATAAATTATTTTGAATCCTTTCTACTTCTTTTTTAATGAACTCATTATTTCTAATAAATTCCGGGTCATCCTTCAGGGGCTCCAATGTTTTAGTACTGGCCTCCAACTCATCACAAATCTCCTGTAATTGTATTTATTCTTCCTTTACTATTAGTTCCACCAATGCCAGGCTCCTGCTCAGACATTCCTCCTTCCAAACCTTTATAAATCTTGGGGTATGTAAATGTTCTGCTGGGATCACTTTTTCCCTCAATCCTCTAGGGATGATTTTATTAGAAATATGAGATTTAAGTGACAATATATCCCATTTTCTATTCAGAAATGTTATCATTAATTTTTTATGATTTTTAAACATTTTCCGAATTGGTTCTACTTCGGTATTCTGAGTCTCTGCATTAAGTGAAAAAGCTGTCTCAATTTAATTGTCAAGATTTTCGTCGATCATATAAGCCATGTTGCAGTCGTTAAACTGAGTCTGGATAAAATCTCCCCTTTATGATGAAACAATTATAGTTCTTTTAGTATAGTGAAGGGATCACAAAGGCAGGAAAGGGACATATGCACATATACACCATTATTTTCCAGCACTGCCTTAGCACTCCCGGGCATGGAGTTCACCAGAGCTTCACAGGTTGCCACTTCTCTTCCACTCCTCCATGATGACATCACATAGCTGGTGGATGTTAGAGACCTTGCGCTCCTCCACCTTCCATTTGAGGATGTCCCACAGATGCTCAATAGGGTTTAGGTCTGAAGATATGCTTGGCCAGTCCATCGTCTTTACCCTCAGCTTCTTTAGCAAGGCAGTGGTCATCTTGGAGGTGTGTTCAGGGGTCGTTACCATGTTGGAATACTGTCCTACGGCTCAGTCTACGAATTGAGGGGATAATGCTCTGCTCCAGTATGTCACAGTACATGTTGGCATTCATGGTTCCCTCTGTAGCTCCCCACTCATGCAGCCCCAGACCTTGACACTCCCACCACCATGCTTGACAGTAGGCAAGACACACTTGTCTTTGTACTCCTCACCTGGTTGCTGACACACACGCTATTGCGTGAATGCGCGGCCGATTGGCGCTCCAATGGTGTGGCGTGGCTATTTCAGACGGCTCTGGCATCCAAACAGGTTGCTGGTTTGTCGTCAGCTTCCCATTGGTACCTGCTTCCAGTTTTTTCCATATCTGATTACCTGTTGTGACCCGGACTATTCTTAACTACGCTAATGTTCTCTTCGATCTGACCCTTGGCTTGCTCAACTGACTTTGCTCGATCTGCCTACATGTGTTTAACCCTCGGCCTGCCCAACGGACTTGCTTACCTGCTCATACTGATTTTACTCCTGGCCTGCTTCACAGACTTGCTTACTTGTTTACACGGATTTGACCTCTAGCTTCTTTCATGGACTTGTTTACTGTCTCCTGTGCCTGATCCCCGCTGAACTCTGCATCTCACCTCCTGTACAGTTCTACAGATTTTTTCAGTAACTGCACTTGCTGGTGGCCCGTGCCTCTGCATGCCACCCGCTCCCTGTACCACCTCCGGGGGATGGGGTGCACGTAGTCGCAAGGGCAAACAATTCTCGGCATCTCGGCCTTGGTAAGTACTTCTAGTGACAACACGCTTGGCACCATCTGAACCAAATAAGTTTAACTTGGTCTCCTCAGACCACATGACAGTTGTAATCCAGGTCTGCTTGTCTTCAGAAAATGGTTTGTAGGCTTTCTTGTGCATCATCTTTAGAAGAGGCGTTCTTCTGGGACAACAGCCATGCAGACCAATTTGATGCAGTGTGTGGTGTATGGTCTGAGCACTGAGAGGCTGACCCCCCACCCCTTCAACCACTGCAGCAATGCTGACAGCACCCATATGTCTATTTTCCAAAGACAATCCCTGGATATGACGCTGACCACGTGCACTCAACTTCTTTGGTCGACCATGGCGAGGCCTGTTCTGAGTCAAATCCATCCTGTTAAACCACTGTATCGTCTTGGCCTCTTTGCTGCAGCTCAGTTTTAGGGTCTTGGCAATCTTCTTATGGCCTAGGCCATCTTTATATAGAGCAACAATAATTTTTTTCAGATCTTCAGAGTTCTTTGTCATGAGGTGTCATGTTGAACTTCTAGTGACCTGTATGAGAGAGTGATAACACCAAATTTGACACACCTGTTCCCCATTCACACCTGAGACCTTGTAACACTAACGAGTCACATGACACCAGGGAGGGACAATGGCTCATTTTCACTTAGGGGTGAACTCGCTGCTGTTTCCAGCGGTTTAGACATTATTGGCTGTGTGTTGAGTTATTTTGAGGGGACAGCAAATTTACACTGTTACACAAGCTATACACTCACTACTTTACATTGTAACAAAGTGTAATTCCTTCAGTGTTGTCACATGAATAGATATAATAAAATATTTACAAAAATGTGAAGGGTGTACTCACTTTTGTGAGATACTGTAACAATTAAAACTAAACAGAATCAATAGAAAACATAATGTTTTAAATATAACCATTTCAACCAGGGCAATACCTGGTGGCCTAAAAGACCTATGGATTAAATGCATAAAGCATAACAGACTGAGGAGAAGAAGGCAACCATAAAGAAAAGAGGAAATCTGGTAGAGGAGAAGAGAACAAGAAGAAGGGAGAAGAAAAGAGGAGGAGAGTCCACAAGGTGTGTGCCACGGGAGCATTAAATTGAGAGAAGCGTACTTTCAAACTGAGAAGGCCGAATATGTGTAATCCATGGCTGCCAAGCTCTACTTCATATGATTTTTGACCGCTTCAAATTTGAGTGTGAGACTTTTCCATGTCCTTGCAATAGTTAATTTAGTTGCAGTAAAAAGATGTTGGGCCAACTGCCATTCCAGATGTAGCAACTCAACAATTGGTTTACCAAGGAGGGCTTCATAGGGGTCAAACAAATGTATTAATTCATGAGAGGCTATTGGTTATATGTGGTAACTGCAATATTCGCAAAACCTACTTGAGCTTTCTTAATTAAGCAGGGAAAAAAAGAGTTTAAACGGTTAGCCAAAATGTTGTTGGTTAGGATTATCATGTCTATATTAATAAGAGAAATGGGCCTGAAATAAGCCCAAGAGGAGTGATCACGGTCAGGTTTAGGGAGCGTCACAATATTAGCGGTCAAAAGATCCAATGTAAAAGTTTGGCCATCTTTAACAGAATCATACATTACTGTCAGATGTGTGGCTATAACATCAGCTAGCTTCCTATAATAAAGTGCTGTATAACCGTCCAGTCCAGGTTTTTAACCCACTTTCAAGTCTTTAATACATTGGAGGACTTCTGAAACTTGAATGTTCCGGTCCATAAGGGCCATATGAGCCTCAGTCAGTGTGAGGAGTGAGAGATGACTGAGAAAACTATCAGTGTCCTGACTTCCCGACTGATTAGGAGCCGAATGCAGGCTAATAAAAGGTATTTACTAATAAAAAAAAAAAAAAAAAAAAAAGAGATGATGCTGCTGCAATGCTTAGGGGACCATGTATTGTGTGCCTGATTAATTGGGGTGAATTGGATAAACAACCACTTTAAGCGTCTCTTAAGACCTCTCTTTGAGGGTATGCCTGACATGACCTTCTGGACAAGCCCAGCAAAGTGGATAAGATAAAATAAGATAGGATTTAGCTGTATTCAGGTGGCCTACAGGAAGATCAGAAGACTGACTCAGTCTTTTAATTTTATGTAGGTAGGGTCTTTGTCATAATTGGGATACTTAAATTGGAGCATTCATTTGTTGCTGATCAACTGTTCTGTAAACTGTTCTTGGGTGGTTGGGAGAAGTTGCTTTTAAAGGATGTTTTCTTACAATTCTTTATTCAAGGCTGTATTCTTAGGCAAAATTCTGAGTGAGCCCACTCCCTTGCCTGAGAAGCAACCCCACACATGAATGGTCTCAGGATGCTTTACTGTTGGCATGACACAGGGCTGATGGTAGCGCTCACCTTTTCTTCTCCTGGAAAGGTTTTCTCTGGATGCCCCAAACAATTGGAAAGGAGATTTGTCAGAAAAAATGACTTTACCCCAGTCCTTAGCAGTCCAATCCTTGTACCTTTTGCAGAATATTAGTCTGTCCCTGATTCTTTTCCTGGAGAAAAGTAGCTTCTTTGCTGCTCTTCTTGACACCAGGCCATCCTATAAAAGTATTTGCCTCACTGGGCATGCAGATGCACTTTGTGAAAATGTATATTTGTGTGATTCTCAAAACTTTTGGCCATGGCTGTACACTGACGTTTCCTCTGCAGTATCTTAATACTTGTAGTTAAACAATTCTCCATGGCATTGATTTAGTAAAGGCAAATGTGCTGTTCACTTTGCTAATGTAGTGGTCCTTTGGACTGTACTCTTTGGGGTTTATTTTAAAAAAAATATTTTGTTGTGCAAACGCCTTCACTCAGCTGTCATGCATAATCATCTGTTTGGTCTAATATGGTTATTTCCTATGCTCGTCATCTTTATTTAACAAGCATATTAAAGTATTTTTCTGGCTGAATTATTTCAGAAAAACACCACATATGGCCACTATTTGAAGCTAATGATCATATGAAGTAGCCATATTAGACAAACTAAGGGATTATTATTAAATGCTAGCCAAATTCACACAGCAAAATTTATATAAATATACTTACATGCTAAAGGCCAATTTTACATTGCTGTATCCTCTGAAGTATTGTAATTCTTGTAGTAAAGTCTCATCATGTGCTCTTCATCTTTAGTAAATTTGGACTTAGTTTTGCTGTTTAAAATTACTGGCTAGTTTTACATTGCTGCAAAAATGTACTATAAGATTTAAGAATCCTCCAAATTCTTGTAGTAAAATACCTGTGTGTATTCCATTTCTCTTGTACATTTGCCCTTATCAAAAATGTCCTGCTGTTAGACAACTTTACACTGCTGTATCATTTGTAGTCTCTTAATTCATAATGAAAGTTTACTTATTACCAAAGAAAAAGCAGTGGTCACTGCTAAATATACCTGTTTTTTTGTGCATTGGTACATATTCCCCATGACAGCGCCCAGCTTCCCATACCTTTTTATTTACTATAGTTTGCTTATTGGCCCTAAAAATGGGCACAAGTTAGCAGGATTTGGCCATTATAAACTTCAGTGGGATTCACCTCTAATTTTGGGTTTAAAAAATGTCAAACAAGATTCACCAAACCCTTGAAAAATCAATTGAATCTGGCAGATTTACCTATCTTTAGTAGGGGTGAGCCTAACACCCCTCCCTCGGTTCAGTTTTCACCAGAACATTCGAACAGGCAAAAAGTTTGTGCGAACACCATTAACCACGTGCCGTCCGCCATATAGCTATATGATGTCGGCAAAATGGTTGCGAAATCCTGACCAGATGCTACATGACGTTGTCAGGATATCAAGCCTCTGCGCGCTCCCCGGGGGCGCACATTGCATCGATCTAGGTAAAGAGTTTCTGACAGAGACTCTTTACCACATGATCAGCCATGTCCAATCATGGCTGATCACAGTGTAAACAGGAAGAGCCGTTGATCAGCTTTTCCTCACTTGTGTCTGTCAGACGTGAGTAGAGGAGAGCCGATCGGCACAGCCCCCCCCAGGATGCCCACACTGGACCACCAGGGATGCCACCAGGACCACCAGGGATGCCCCCACCACTAGTCACCACTAGATAAGCCACCCATGTCCACCAGGGATCCCAAACCTATCAGTGCCCCATTAGTGCTGCATATTAGTGCCCATCATCAGGGCCCATCAGTGCCACCTTATCAGTGCCTGTCAGTGCAGCCCCATCAATGCCCATCAGTGAAGTAGAAAATGTAGTTATTTACAGAGTTTTGTAACAGAAACAAAAAAAACAGTTCGGTCTGTTTTTTAATTGTTTAACAGAAAATAAAAATCCCAGAGGTGATTAAATACCACCAAAAGAAAGCTCTATTTGTGGGAACAAAATGATAAAAATTTAGTTTGGGTACAGTATAGCATGACCGTGCAATTGTCATTCAAATTGTGACAGCGCTGAAAGCTGAAAATTGGTCTGGGCAGGAAGGTATATAAGTGCCCTGTATTGAAGTAGTTAAAGTCTATGGGAAACGAACATGAAAAATCAAAAGTGTTCATTTTAAAGGCTTATATGCAAATTATTGCCATAAAAAGTGTAGGGGGACCCAGGAACTGCCCCAGGGGACATGTATCACTGCAAAACAAAGTTTTTAAAATGGCCATTTTTTTAGGAGCAGTGATTTTAATAATGCTAAAAGTGAAACAGTAAAAATTAAAAATTTATTTAAATATCATGCCTGGAGGGGGTGGGGGGGGTCCCCTTAGTCTGCCTGTAAAGTTGCGTATCTTTCTGATGTATTTTACTGTGCCACAGCAAAATTACATTTCTAAAGGAAAAAATTGCATTAAAAATTGCTCACAGCTGTAATGTATTGCCGGATCCCAGCAATATAGATAAAAATCAGTGAACAAATTGGTGTGAGTTCCCTCCCACCTCAGGCCATACCAGGCCCTTTGGGTCTTATATGGCTATTAAGGGGAACTCAACGCCAAAATAAAACAAAAAACGTGGGGTCCCTCCCAAAATCCATACCAGGCCTTAGGTGTGTGGTGTGAATTTTAAGGGGAACTCCAAGGCAAAATGAAAAAAAAATGGCTTGGAGACCCCAGATCCTGACCCCGCCTTTTGAGAATAGGTATGGGGTACATTGTACTCCTACCCATTCACCCAAAAAAGTGTCAAAAAGTTAAAACTACAATACACAGTTTTTGAAAAGTCTCTTTATTAAAAAAGAAAAAAAATGTCCTGTGACGTCCATCGATCATCAATCACAGAACCGATAGACCTGAAAAATATAAAAAGAAAAAAGAAATACTCCACCTCCAAGGAAGGCATTCCACCGACTGCTGTCTTTTTGCTGTGACAGCTCTTATATAGGCAAGGGCAGGGCCACCTGCTGATGTAACCGCAAGACCCGCCCCCTCTGAGGGCACATTATGTCAGAAGGGGCAGGGGTCACTTTCTTACGTCACCGGGTGGCCCCGCCCTTGCCTATATAACAGCTGTCACAGCCAAGAGACAGCAGTCAGCGGGACACCTCCCACTGAGGCGGAAGGTTTTTTTCTCTATTTTTTGGGTCTGTCAGTGCCATGATTGAAGTTGGATGGATATCACAGGACACTTTTTTTATTAAAGGACTTGTCAAAAACTGTGTATTGTGATTTTTACTTTTTGACACTTTTTTTGGTGAATGAGTACATTGTACCCCTACCCATTCACATGGGGGGGGGGGGGCAGGATCTGGGTACTCCATTGTTAAAGGGGTCTTTCAGATTCCAATAAGCCTCTCAGCCACAGACCCCCACAACCACCAGGCCAGGGTTGTGGGGACGAGGCCCTTGTCCCCATCAATATGAGGACAAGGTGCTTTGGGGGGACCCCAAAGCAACCTCCCCATGTTGAGGGAAAGCAGCCTGGTATGGTTCAGGAGGGAGGATGCTCACTTGTCCCCCTCATCCTGACCTGCCAGGCTGCTTGCTTGGATAAAGGTCTGGAATGGATTTTGGGGGATCCCACGCCAATTTTTTTTTAGATTTTGGCGTGGAGTTTCACTTAAAATCCATGCCAGACCCAAAGGGCCTGGTATGGATTTTGGGGTGCGGGGCGTGCCTTTTTTTTATTTTGGCGTACTGTTCCCCTTAAATACTATACCAGACCTATACTATATACTGTACACTGCACTATATTATATATACTACACTGAATGCAATATATACTCTAAGCTGCAGCATATATAATATATGGACTGCACTATAAACTCTGCAGAAAAATTGGGCCTTAGGTGTTGGTGGTGCCAAAACAATGTAACCCCTCACAGTTACTCTTTTGGGTGTGGGAATGGGCCCTGCTGTTAAATATTTTTAAAAAATTGTAATTACATGCCCCAGCCGAGCACTGGCATTGTATGACTGATGGAAATGACCACAGACTTTTCTGGCCTGCCTCAGGAAATCTTGTAAGCCTTCAGTACATGTGCCAAACATGGAACATGGGTCAAGTGTCCCTGTCGGAAGACGGAGAGAAGGTTGGTGCCATTGTCACATACAACCATTCCTGGTTCAAGCTGCTGTGGTGTCAACCACCTCTGAGCCTGCCACTGCAGAACTAACATAATCTCTGCCCCAGTGTGGCTCCTGTCCCATAGCCAGACCAACTTAAGCACCACATGGCATATTTTATCTGACTGCTTTCGTAGCCCCTTGAGTGCTTACGGAGCACTGCTGGTTCAGAGAACAATTCTGCAGAAGAGTACATAGAGGAAGAAGAAGAGGAGGGAGGGAAGAATAAAGATGTTGTGGCAGAATGACCACCAACCTTTTGGAGACATGATTGGGGAACAAGCTCCAACACTGAACCAGCAGAGGTACCTAGTGCGCCGTGAAGGAAAGGTAACGTCCCTGCCCATGCCTGCTGGATCATGAGTCAGTGGTAATATGTACCTGGCTGCTGACCGCCCTGTCTAACGAGTCCAAAACATTGCCTTCCACATGAATGTAGAGAACTGGAATGGCTTTGCGTGAAAAAAAAAGTTGCTTTGGAACCTGCCCCTGTGGTACTTTCCACAAATTCACGGCAGAGTCTACCAGGGTAGCAGAGTCTACCAGCTGAAAAGGCAGCAGTTGCAGTGCTAGCAATTTGGCCAGGCTAGCATTTAGATGCTGGGCATGTAGATGTCTGGGACAGAGTTGTTTATTTACGATTCATCAACTGAGGTAGCGAAATTTGCCTGCAGAAATCAACTGGTGGTGTACTGATAGCAGATTGACTGCAAGTACTTGTGGCACCTATTGCTATACCTTCATTCCTCTCAGTTCAGGTTTTTGAGAGGACTGGAGGTATAGTAGGGTATGAGATTCCAGATGAGGAGCAAGAAGTTTGCCTTTTTCTATGATGTTGGTCTTTCAGGTGCCTATTGCCAACGGACTGCATGGTAGGTCTTCATATGTCTTGTTAAGCATGTGGTGCCCAAGTGGCTGCTGTTCTGGCCACGCTTGATCTGCTTCAGACATAGGTTGCAAACAGTAATGGTGCGATCTACTGCACACGTATTGAAAAACCCACGCCGACGAATTTTTGCAAGTCAGCGGGGAGTCAGCAGTGCCTTGCAACTGCGGAGCTCTGTGGTGTGATTCACTAGGGTGGCTGTCCTTAAGCTGACCCCTGGAGGACATCCTGCCTCATTGGAGTTGTGCCTCCTCCTCACTTTCCTCCTGTCTTCTCTCAGGCACCCAAGTACAGTCAGTGACCTCTTCATCTCCTTCCTCCTCATCACTGGAGCAAACTTGGCAGTATGCTGCAGCTGGGGAAACATGACTGCCAGTTTCTCGTCCTTTTGTGGTACCCCCTCTCTCTAGGCTTGCGTTACTTCTTTCCTCAACCTGGGAACCAACATCGGAGCCTTTGAATTGCTGTGCATCCTCCAGCAGCATGTACCCAACACTATGGTGGAATAATTCTGGAGATTCCTCCATGCATGATGGTGGGGCTATGGAAGGAGTAACTGTGGACAAGGAGCCAGTGGAATAGGTCACTTTGGCAGCTGCATTGGAAGGCAAACTACTCTGAGCCTGGGTGACAGAGGATGAGGAAGATGAGGATGGCTTTGCTGTCCACTCCACCAACTCTTCTGCATGTTGTAGGTCTATAACACTGTCAGCAGAAGTAAAAAGGACAAGCGTGTCCCATGGCCACCTCTGTTCTCTTTAGATACAGAGACTGCTTACCCTCTTTTAGTGGCCTGTGAGCATCTGCCTCTTCTTGGTGGCCTTCTGAACATGATTTTTTTTAACACCGCACTACACTGTATTATATACTGTACACGACTGCACTGTATTAGAAACTGTATACCGGCTGCTCTGTATTATATACTGTGTACACCACCTGAAGTGTATTAGAAACTGTACACACTACATTATATACTGTGTACACTGCCTGCACTGTATTAAAAACTGTACACCAGCTGCACTCTATTTTATACTGTGTACACTGCCTGAAGTGTATTAGAAACTTTACACACTGTATTATATACTGTGTACACTGCCTGCTGCACTGTATTAGAAACTGTACACCAGCTGCACTGTATATACTGTGTACACCACCTGAAGTGTATTAGAAACTGTACTCTCTATATTATATACTGTGTACACTGCCTGAAGTGTATTAGAAACTGTACATACTGTATTATATACTGTGTACACACCATCAGCACTGTATTAGAAACTGTACACTGGCTGCAGTGTATTATATACTGTGTTCACCGCCTAAAGTGTATTAGAAACTAGGGATGAGTCAGCGGTTCGAGTCGAACATAAGTATGAGGGCATTCGCAGGAAATTAGAGTGCCGTAGAATGCCCCTTAATGCACTGCGAGATCGCAGTGCTTTGCTGTATGAAGATTGGCCAAAGCATGCACCTGACCTGCATGCTTTGGCCACTCAGCGGCCATGTGTAGTGTTGTTGGTATGGACAGAGAGATAGCTTGAGTTAGATTAGGCAGGCTATTCAGTTAGTGGCAGTGTATTTGATATATATATATATATATATATATATATATATATATGCTCTGCATTTAGCATAGACTATATATTCAGTGATTATTCAATATTCAGTCAGTGCAGGCAGTGTATTAATATATTCTGTATATAGTTTCCATTCAGTGTAGCCTATATATATAGTGCATTCGGTGGTGTATAGTTTCTAATACACTTCAGGCAGTGTACACAGTATATGATACAGCGTAGCATAGTTTTGCAAAACATAAAATACATCATGTCCAGAAGGCCACCAAGGAGAGGCAGACACTCACAGGCCACTAAAAGAGGACAAGCAGCCTCTGTGTCTACAGTGAATAGTTGTGGTCGTGGACATGCTGCATCCTCTGCAGGTGGTCGTGGGGCACGCTTGCGCTTTTTTTCTGCTGCTGGCCGTGTTATTGAGCCACAACATGCAGAAGTGTTTGTGGAGTGGATAACAAAGCTATCCTCATCTTCCTCATCCTCTGCCACCCAGGCTCGGAGTCATTTGCCCTCCAATGCAGCTGCCAAAGCTAGCTATTCCACTGGCTCCTTGTCCACAGTTACTCCTTCCGTAGCCCCACCATTATGCACAGAGGAGTCCCCATAATTATTTGACCACAGTGATTTGAAGGCTCCAATGATGGTTCACAGATTGAGGAAGGGAGCAACATGAGCCTAGAGAGAAGAGGTGCCACAGAAGAACAAGAAACTGGCAGTCATGTTCTTCCAGCTGCAACATACTGCCAAGTTTGCTCCAGTGACGAGGAGGTGTATACGTGTGCAGCAGATCGCACTGTTGCTGTTTGGATCCTATGTCTGAAGCGGACCAAGCGTGGCCAGAACAGCAGCTGCTTGGGCATCACATACTTGACCAGACATATGATGACCTGCCATGCAGTCCATTGACAACAACACTTGAAACACCCACATCATAGAATAAGGTAGACTTCTTGCTCCGCATCTGGGATCTCCAACCCTACTATACCTCCAGTCCTCTCAAAAACCTGTACTGTGAGGAATGAAGGTATAGCAATAGGTGTCCCAAGTACTTGCAGCCAATCTGCTAGCAGTACACCACCAATTGATTTTAGCAGGCAAATTTCCCTACCCCTCTTACTGAACTGCAAAAATTAATTAGGTCCACGACATCCACATACTCAGCATCTAAATGCTAGCTTGGCCAAATTGTTAGCCCTGCAACTGCTGCCTTTTCAGCTGGTAGACTCTGCCTCCTTTTGTGAATTTGTGGAATGTGCTGTACCTCATTGGCAGGTTCCAAAATGCCATTTCTTTTCATGGAAGGCCATTCCGGCTCTCTATAAGCATGTGGAAGGCAATGTTTTGGCCTTGTTGGAGAGGGCAGTCAGCAGTATGCCCTTGTACACACGGTCGGACATTCTGGCAACCAAATCCGTCAGATAAATTCCGACGGATTTAGTCCAGAAGTGGTCTGGAAGTGGTGGTCATGGTCAGACTAAGTTGTCGGAATTTCCGGTTGCCAAGAACGCGGTGATGTAAGCCGCGTACGAGGGCACTAGAAAAGGGAAGTTCAGCATCACGTCCGGCACCCTTTGGGCTCCTTCTGCTGATCTTGTGTTTATCGCGTGTTATTAGAAATTTGGTGAGAGACGATTTGCGCTTTTCAGATTTGTGCTTCAGTTCGTTACTGCTCTTCAGTTTGTGCTTGTGGGTGCGTATCTGATTATCAGTGCGTGTAGTCAGTAAGCATTTGTTGCTCATTGTGGACTATATCTTGGTATAGTACACTTTGATTTGCATTGCTTATTGTCTGATTGTTTCTGCTTTTCAGGTTGTTCTTTCAGGCATTGCTGTTTATCGGTGCTTTCTGTTGTCCATTCTGACCAGCCAACTGTTTTCAAGCCATGTTTCATATACGCACTTGTCGTAGAGTTTGTGCTGTGCAGGGGCTTTGGTGTTGGGCTTTTAGCTTTGATACAAGCCCGGTCCATGAACAGGGCGAGGAGGAGTTTGTGGACCAAGAATTGGTTGCGCCAGCGTGACCAGTTCACGCACATGCCTTTGCTCCGTGAGATCCGGGAGAATAATCCTGATGATTTCAGGAATTATCTCCGGATGACAGACCACTTTTTCATCGTCTGCTGGCTTTGCTGTCCCCTTATATCAGCAGGCAGGATACCTGCATGCGGCAAGCCATCACTCCGGAGCAGAGGCTCATCACCACGTTGTGCTACTTGGCGACAGGGAGAAGCCTTCAGGACCTGAAGTTCTCCACAGGCATCTCTCCCCAGGCTCTGGGGATCATTATTCCAGAGACCTGTTCTGCCATCATTCAGGTCCTGCAGAAGGACTATATGAAGGTAAGTTTTCTCCTTTAACATCACATTCTATGTATTTAATGATTGCTAATGTATTGAATTTCTTTCCTCATTCCCTAGTTACCATGATTGCAATATTCTCTAATTGATATGCTGTGCCCCTTTGTCCTCATGCATGCTGGAAGCTTTGCAAGTTCCTTTTTTGTCCTTCATGCATATTTGCCTTCACTAACTTCCCCACCATGCTCTTCTAGGCCCATAAACCTATAGTCTAGTCACTTAGCAATGTATTTTGTCAGCTCCATAGTATTGCTTTCCCCTAAACACCCGAAAAAATGTGTACAAATTCGTGCAGAGTGCCAGATTTTTTTTTTGGTTGGGCCAAACTCATTAGGAACCCCCCTACCCCAACTGCTAGGTCAGCTGATAGCAATGCTCTATCTGCTGACTTTGCCAAACCCAATACCCACTCTACCTACCTTTTTCCTGGTCAGGTTTATGGACGAATTCACCAAAGCATGTAGTGCAAGGGCCTGCCTCAATACTTTCAAATGCTACAGTTTCAAGTTTTTTTTCTCCTATTATTATCTTGATAGGTAATAGCAGAATGTCAAAATGTGCTTCCATTTTTTCTTCTTTTTTTGGTATTATGACACTTCTTACCTGTCCGGTGGGCTGCCAATAGTGTAAGTAAGGAGGGGCTGGCCAAAGTATCACACATTATTTCTGCATTCAGCTCTCAATGAAGTGGAGAGGGTTACCTGTCCAAAACATCCCCCCCTCATTTTTGGCAAGGGCCCATCAGATGGGGGGGGGGGTGGTGGGTGATGACTCTGATAAGGGGACCTTATACTTTAGGCTTTAAATACTAATTTCCCAAAATGTTATACTGATATTGTCCAAAAATGTTTGTGTCTAATCTGCTTGCAATGTTGATGTGCAAAATTACTAATTCTTTTTCTTGTTTCACTCCACAGTTTCCTTCAACGCTACAGGAATGGCAGACTGTGGCCTCCCACTTTGCCAGCCATTGGGACTTTCTCAATTGTGGAGGTGCAATTGATGGGAAACACGTTCACATCATTCCACCCCCCAACTCGGGGTCGTACTATTATAATTACAAGGGGTTTGATAGTATCATGATGTTGGCGGTGGTGTCAGCGACCTATGATTTCCTTTATGTGGACGTGGGGCAAAATGGCCGGATGTCAGATGGTGGAGTGTTTGCATGGATGGAATTCTACTGGCATCTCCAGAGTGGCAGTCTGGGGTTGCCACCTCTAGAGGAGAATCTGGAAGGACTCCCGTTCATTTTCATCGCAGATGAGGCGTTTGCTCTGTCAAACCATCTGATGCGGCCTTTCCTGATGAGGACCCTCACCCAGGATCAGAGGATCTTTAATTTCCAGCTGGCCAGAGCTAGAAGAGTCATGGAGAACACTTTTGGAATACTGGCCAGCCGGTTCTGCCTATTTTTGACGCCCAACCACATGGCGGAATATAAACTAAATCACATTGTGCTTGCCTGCTGCGTTCTGCACAATATTTTGAAAAGACATTCAGCTAACTATGTGGTCTCAGTTGGCCCAGATGCAGACTTGCCGGAAAATGACAACCTCTCGGCCCTTGAAGCTGCTCGTCCTCGCTGTCCCCCCAAAGGGCCCTCGAGGTCAGAAACCAATGCATGGAGTACTTTGTGGGTGGGGGGCCATTGATATGCCAGACAATGTCTGAGAGGCATTTTTTTAATAATTTTTTCTTTGAAACTCCAATAATCTTTGTTTTCATTTACTGCTTGGCTTTGTTTTAGGTTTCTCCTAGGTATTTTTGCTGTTTTTTTTGGGCCTTTTTCTACAACAGTACAAACCCAAGTTCTGAGCAAGATGAGGTGACAGTCTCTTCTTCAGATAATCTTATTATGTTGTGGGTCTGCTGCACACACACTTTGTTTTTGTTGCTAATGTATGTAGTGCATTACTGACAAAAATATTGCTTATTTTCAGCATCATGGCCGAAATATGTGGGGGTCATGAAAATGGCGTGATTGGGGAAATGTAAACATCACTGTGGGTGTTATTTACTAAAGGCGCATCCACTATGCAGTAAAAGTGCACTGCAAAAGGGTACCTGAAACTGCACTTGGAGTGCAAAGTGGATTTGCCTTTAGTTGCCATTGCCACAGAAACCAACAACATTACTCCAAATCCTGCTTTTGCGCATTGAAAAAGGAAGCCACACATTGATGATAATTTCACTTTTTACTCAAAGCACATTCACATGTGCGTTTAGAAAAGGGTTTTACAACAAACCAACATATTTGGTGTATAGAAAACATTATTTTGGGTAACATTTTTATAACTTGGTGTTTTTGTGTAAACAGGCATGTATCAAAGCATAACATACAGTACACAGGAACTTACAAAGTTCAACTTTGAAAAGTGAGAACAATATCAGACATGAGTATGTACAAACTGCGCTGATATTGCCTTCATCGGATGGGGTGTCACCCCTGGAAAAGCCAAATTTGGAAGATGCACATACTGAGAATCCAAAAGTGGCCATTTTCCTCCTGATCCCATGCCTAATGTCAACATGTGCTATCTCCCATCATGGGGTATCAATGTACATGTTTTGGGGGTGCAACCCCTTCATCTCAGCCACTTGCCACAAAACACGTACATTGATCCCCCATGATGGGAGATAGTACATGTTGACACACTGTGTGCAGCTTCCAAATTTGGCTTTTTGAAAAATATAAAACTTTTTGGAAAAAATAAAAAACTATGCTAGCTAGTTTGGGGTGTTTCAGACTCTCCCCAAAACATCAATGATGTTCTTCATTTTCTGTTGAACATCATTGATATTTTTCTGTATATTTTCTAAATCGCGATTGCACCCCATTATCTCCCCAATGAGGATCTGGGCACTTTCACTGGTAAAATGTGATTCTTCTTCCACATCACCTAAAAAAAAACACACCATGCATTATAAATGTGCAGACATACATTGATTAGCTTACCGGAAGCTGTGGTCTCCGACACTCACCTGTTGTGGTGACAATTTGTCCAACTTCAACAATCTCTCCTTCCTCCTCCTCCTCTGCTTCAGGTGTTGAAATTTCCCCTTGTTTGGGAGGTGTGGGGTCCCTGGTGTCCTCAGACGTCCTGAGTCTTCTCTCCCCTATGAGAATGTAAAAAAGGAATACTTAGCACACAGAGGGCAGAAATAGGAATATGAAACATTGCTTGGAAGTGTCGTAGAATTGTGTTTTTTGGCCGAGTTCAAAGGTGAGAACATTATTTTGGACACTTTCTAAAGCTGGAATACTTACCTGCAGTGTGAACAAATGTAGTGAAGTGTAAGTTGGAAAAACATTGTTTTGGGAGTGGGCTACCGAACGATGTTTAGTACGAACGATTGAACCCATGAACTTGAAAGTGGCCATTTTAAACTGTACAACATTAAATCAAAGCACATGGAGCAGTATGCAAGCAATAATAATAATATGAACACACGACAACTACTTACTTTTTTGAATAACTTGCTTGATCCTTCTGTACTGATCGCGCTCCCTCAGTTTCAGGTCTGACCAGCGTTTTCTCAGTTGATCCTTGGATCGTCGTACCCAAAAATTCTTCTGAAGACTCTTCACAACTTTAGTCATGATCTTGGCCTTTCTGATATTTGGGTTTGGGTAAGGTCCATACTTCCCATCATAGTCGTTCCTCTTCAATATGTCCACCATCTCCAACATCTCTCCAAAAGACATATTTGAGGCCTTAAATCTTCTCCTCCAGGATCGGGACGTTTCAGGCTTCTGGCTTTCCTCATCCTCCTCCTCGTTAGTGGAACTCTGATTGCGCACCTGCTTTCTCTCCGCCATGTGCTCTCCCCACTGCGCCGAAAGGGGCGGGGAATAGTCTAGAAAGAATGTCAGGGGCGGGCGGAAGTTTCATGCATGCGCACTGTATATAAAACGCAACACGTGTGTGTCGTACGTATGATCTGTGAGCAGAGTGAGGATGATCGTGCAAACGAAGGTACAATTTTTAACTTGGTACCTCACTAGCCTATACTGCTTCTATATAGGCCTATGTTGGGAGAAGATTAGGAGAGTTTAGCGTGGCATTATTATTAGGGTTTGTCTTGTGTTGTATCTTGCAGACTAGATGGATCCCTTCAAGAACACACATTTTATGGGGCTATTCATTGATCTTCTCAGGGAGGTGCCCTGCCTGTGGCAGAAGAACAACCCCTTTTATACTGACCGAAGAAAGAGGAAGGCAGCGCTGGAGAAACTTCCTGCTTTGGTGTGGATCATGGTCCCCACGGCAGACATGACCTATGTGATGTTTAAAATTGGTGCCCTGAGGAGTACATATTTTAGGGAGCAAATGAAGCACCAGAATTCCCTGAGATCAGGAGATCCAGATGCCATTTATATCCCCAGGATGGTGTACTACAAGAGGCTGCATTTTCTGGCAGACCAGGGGGAACCCACGCCACCACTCTCCAGTCTTCCTTCAAGGCTTCCTTCACCCCCAGCTGAGGCTTCTGATGTCCAACCTGGGCCTTACAGGCAGCAACATGTGGAGGGGCCCACCTTGAGACAGGTATAGCATTGTTGAACATATTTCTTGTGGTACATTTAATGATGTTAACTAGATGTTATTATTGATTAGTAAGTTGTGATTTAACAAAGTGGTTTACATATCAATAGACAGTAGTGACCAAAAATGATTGGGACAAGAATGAAAAATGCTGGGCTCAGAATGATGCAGACTTGCCGGAAAATGACAACCTCTCGGCCCTTGAAGCTGCTCGTCCTCGCTGTCCCCCCAAAGGGCCCTCGAGGTCAGAAACCAATGCATGGAGTACTTTGTGGGTGGGGGGCCATTGATATGCCAGACAATGTCTGAGAGGCATTTTTTTAATAATTTTTTCTTTGAAACTCCAATAATCTTTGTTTTCATTTACTGCTTGGCTTTGTTTTAGGTTTCTCCTAGGTATTTTTGCTGTTTTTTTTGGGCCTTTTTCTACAACAGTACAAACCCAAGTTCTGAGCAAGATGAGGTGACAGTCTCTTCTTCAGATAATCTTATTATGTTGTGGGTCTGCTGCACACACACTTTGTTTTTGTTGCTAATGTATGTAGTGCATTACTGACAAAAATATTGCTTATTTTCAGCATCATGGCCGAAATATGTGGGGGTCATGAAAATGGCGTGATTGGGGAAATGTAAACATCACTGTGGGTGTTATTTACTAAAGGCGCATCCACTATGCAGTAAAAGTGCACTGCAAAAGGGTACCTGAAACTGCACTTGGAGTGCAAAGTGGATTTGCCTTTAGTTGCCATTGCCACAGAAACCAACAACATTACTCCAAATCCTGCTTTTGCGCATTGAAAAAGGAAGCCACACATTGATGATAATTTCACTTTTTACTCAAAGCACATTCACATGTGCGTTTAGAAAAGGGTTTTACAACAAACCAACATATTTGGTGTATAGAAAACATTATTTTGGGTAACATTTTTATAACTTGGTGTTTTTGTGTAAACAGGCATGTATCAAAGCATAACATACAGTACACAGGAACTTACAAAGTTCAACTTTGAAAAGTGAGAACAATATCAGACATGAGTATGTACAAACTGCGCTGATATTGCCTTCATCGGATGGGGTGTCACCCCTGGAAAAGCCAAATTTGGAAGATGCACATACTGAGAATCCAAAAGTGGCCATTTTCCTCCTGATCCCATGCCTAATGTCAACATGTGCTATCTCCCATCATGGGGTATCAATGTACATGTTTTGGGGGTGCAACCCCTTCATCTCAGCCACTTGCCACAAAACACGTACATTGATCCCCCATGATGGGAGATAGTACATGTTGACACACTGTGTGCAGCTTCCAAATTTGGCTTTTTGAAAAATATAAAACTTTTTGGAAAAAATAAAAAACTATGCTAGCTAGTTTGGGGTGTTTCAGACTCTCCCCAAAACATCAATGATGTTCTTCATTTTCTGTTGAACATCATTGATATTTTTCTGTATATTTTCTAAATCGCGATTGCACCCCATTATCTCCCCAATGAGGATCTGGGCACTTTCACTGGTAAAATGTGATTCTTCTTCCACATCACCTAAAAAAAAACACACCATGCATTATAAATGTGCAGACATACATTGATTAGCTTACCGGAAGCTGTGGTCTCCGACACTCACCTGTTGTGGTGACAATTTGTCCAACTTCAACAATCTCTCCTTCCTCCTCCTCCTCTGCTTCAGGTGTTGAAATTTCCCCTTGTTTGGGAGGTGTGGGGTCCCTGGTGTCCTCAGACGTCCTGAGTCTTCTCTCCCCTATGAGAATGTAAAAAAGGAATACTTAGCACACAGAGGGCAGAAATAGGAATATGAAACATTGCTTGGAAGTGTCGTAGAATTGTGTTTTTTGGCCGAGTTCAAAGGTGAGAACATTATTTTGGACACTTTCTAAAGCTGGAATACTTACCTGCAGTGTGAACAAATGTAGTGAAGTGTAAGTTGGAAAAACATTGTTTTGGGAGTGGGCTACCGAACGATGTTTAGTACGAACGATTGAACCCATGAACTTGAAAGTGGCCATTTTAAACTGTACAACATTAAATCAAAGCACATGGAGCAGTATGCAAGCAATAATAATAATATGAACACACGACAACTACTTACTTTTTTGAATAACTTGCTTGATCCTTCTGTACTGATCGCGCTCCCTCAGTTTCAGGTCTGACCAGCGTTTTCTCAGTTGATCCTTGGATCGTCGTACCCAAAAATTCTTCTGAAGACTCTTCACAACTTTAGTCATGATCTTGGCCTTTCTGATATTTGGGTTTGGGTAAGGTCCATACTTCCCATCATAGTCGTTCCTCTTCAATATGTCCACCATCTCCAACATCTCTCCAAAAGACATATTTGAGGCCTTAAATCTTCTCCTCCAGGATCGGGACGTTTCAGGCTTCTGGCTTTCCTCATCCTCCTCCTCGTTAGTGGAACTCTGATTGCGCACCTGCTTTCTCTCCGCCATGTGCTCTCCCCACTGCGCCGAAAGGGGCGGGGAATAGTCTAGAAAGAATGTCAGGGGCGGGCGGAAGTTTCATGCATGCGCACTGTATATAAAACGCAACACGTGTGTGTCGTACGTATGATCTGTGAGCAGAGTGAGGATGATCGTGCAAACGAAGGTACAATTTTTAACTTGGTACCTCACTAGCCTATACTGCTTCTATATAGGCCTATGTTGGGAGAAGATTAGGAGAGTTTAGCGTGGCATTATTATTAGGGTTTGTCTTGTGTTGTATCTTGCAGACTAGATGGATCCCTTCAAGAACACACATTTTATGGGGCTATTCATTGATCTTCTCAGGGAGGTGCCCTGCCTGTGGCAGAAGAACAACCCCTTTTATACTGACCGAAGAAAGAGGAAGGCAGCGCTGGAGAAACTTCCTGCTTTGGTGTGGATCATGGTCCCCACGGCAGACATGACCTATGTGATGTTTAAAATTGGTGCCCTGAGGAGTACATATTTTAGGGAGCAAATGAAGCACCAGAATTCCCTGAGATCAGGAGATCCAGATGCCATTTATATCCCCAGGATGGTGTACTACAAGAGGCTGCATTTTCTGGCAGACCAGGGGGAACCCACGCCACCACTCTCCAGTCTTCCTTCAAGGCTTCCTTCACCCCCAGCTGAGGCTTCTGATGTCCAACCTGGGCCTTACAGGCAGCAACATGTGGAGGGGCCCACCTTGAGACAGGTATAGCATTGTTGAACATATTTCTTGTGGTACATTTAATGATGTTAACTAGATGTTATTATTGATTAGTAAGTTGTGATTTAACAAAGTGGTTTACATATCAATAGACAGTAGTGACCAAAAATGATTGGGACAAGAATGAAAAATGCTGGGCTCAGAATGATGCAGACTTGCCGGAAAATGACAACCTCTCGGCCCTTGAAGCTGCTCGTCCTCGCTGTCCCCCCAAAGGGCCCTCGAGGTCAGAAACCAATGCATGGAGTACTTTGTGGGTGGGGGGCCATTGATATGCCAGACAATGTCTGAGAGGCATTTTTTTAATAATTTTTTCTTTGAAACTCCAATAATCTTTGTTTTCATTTACTGCTTGGCTTTGTTTTAGGTTTCTCCTAGGTATTTTTGCTGTTTTTTTTGGGCCTTTTTCTACAACAGTACAAACCCAAGTTCTGAGCAAGATGAGGTGACAGTCTCTTCTTCAGATAATCTTATTATGGCCTGGGTTCAGTCTGGTCTGACAGAAGATGCAGCCTCTTGTAGGACCACAGCCTGGGGATATAGATGGCATCTGTTCTTCCTGATCTCTATGACTTCTGGACCAGACTTCTCTCCCTGAGATATGTACTCCTCAGGCCACCAATTTTGCATTTTCAAATTAGTTCATGTCTGCCCTGGGGGCCAAAGGCTTCGCCAAATTGACCAGTTTCTCTAGCGTTGCCTTCCTGTTTATTTGTTTGACACCTAAATAAAGGTTTTTTTTGGTTGAAGAAATACTTGCTTATGTGTTTTACTTCAAAAAGGAAAGTTTATTTGTGAGTAGGCAGGTACAAAAATCAAAAATACAAAGTCAAATGAATAACAAGGGGCACCAACACCAAACAACCTCCTGTAGATTAAAAAAGAAAACAATACATTAAAAAGATAATAATGGTGTTGTGGTAAGTTGACACACAAAATACACCCAAAAAAATGCAAAGATGAGCAAACTGTCAAAAAAGGAGATGCTGATTAAAAAAAACACCCACAAAATAAAAAAAAATAAAAAATGGGTAAATGTGTCGAATTAAAATATTGTATTGCTGAAATGAGTAAAAAGAATAAAGAAATACGTTTGGGAGAAGTGCGTGTGAATATGAGCATCAAACCAACTTCATTCTTGTAGCATTGTAAAGAAAAAGAGAATGCGCTGCATGAAAGAATTTTTAACATTGCAGCGTGACGAATGTGTTATATTGATTACGAGAGGTAGTTTTACCTGAGCGAGCGCTTCCGTCTCAGAATTTTGTTGTGAGCATGCGTAGCACCTTGTCCGTCGGACTAGGCTACACACGATTGGACCAGCAGTGCTCCGTACACGTTCAAGGGGCTACGCAAGCAGCCAAGCTAAAAGATGCCATTGCTGTGCTGGAGTTCGTCTGTCTAGGGGACAGGAGCCACACTGGGGAAGAAATTCTGTCAGTTCTGCAGGGGCAGGCTTAGAGGTGGTTGACACCATGCCAGCTTAAGCCAGGAATGGTTGTATGCGACAATGGCACCAACCTTCTCTCCGCCCTCCGACAGGGACACTTGACCCATGTTCCATGTTTGGCACACATCCTGAATTTGGTGGTGCAGCAGTTCTTGACCAGATACCCAGGCTTACAAGATCTCCTGAGGCAGGCCAGAAAAGTCTGTGGTCATTTCTTCCAGTCATACTATGCCAGTGCTCAGCTGGCTGACATTCAAAGTGAATTCAACCTGCCCACCAACTGCCTCATTTGTGACATGCCCACCAGGTGGAACTCAACATTGGCAATACTGCAGTGGCTGCACACACAGCAGAAGGCCATCAATGAGTACCTGTGCAAGTATGGCACCAGGACAGGGTCAGAGGAGCTTAGCTTCTTTTTGCCATGCCAGTGACTACTGATCAAGGTTTCATGCACTGTCCTGTCACCAGGAGGGGACAAGGATGGTGAGCAGCGACAATGCATGCATCAGCGACACTGTCCCTCTAGTTTTCCTGTTGGAGCACAGGCTTTGTGGAATCAAGGACAGGGCACTTGAAACAGAACAGGGGGAGGAATAGGAGGACTTTCTTACCTCTCAAGGCCCTCTTTAGCCAGATAGCATTCCTGCAGGCCTGTAAAACACACAGGAAGAAGAGGAGGGGGAGGATTGTGTCAGCATGGATGTAGAGGCTAACACTCAACAGCAGGCTTCAAGGAATGGTTTTCAGTCCCCAGAAACCCAAGGAGTCGTACGTGGCTGGGAGGAGATAGTTATGGATCATGTGAAAGTTAGTGACCCAAAAGACTCAGAATCAAATGCCTCTTCAAACTTACCTTGCATGGCCTCCCTGATTCTACAAACCCTGCGAAAGGACACTAGGATTATTGGTATCAAGTGGAGGATCATTACTGGCTGGCAACCCTTCTTGATCCGAGTTACAAGAGTAAGGTTGCAGAACTCATCCTGCCTTCACAGAGGGAGCAGAGGATGACACATCTTTAGGAGGCCTTGAAGAAAGGTTTGTGCAACGCATACCAGACCCTGGGAGATTACAATTTCCTAGTGCTGGACAACGTGCTTCTGGTATCACCAATGCCTAAAGACCAATTTTCTGCGGAGTATATAGGGCAGGCCCTATAGTATATATACTGCTGTTCAAAGTATTTAGTGCCTGGGGGCCCCCAATGCCATTTAAAAAAAAAATTGGGTGTGGGGTTTCCCTTAATATCCCCACCAGTCCGGAAGGGCCTGGTATGGATTTTGGGGGTGACATCCACACTATTTTTTGGAATATTTTTTGGTATTTGGTATTTGGTATTTGGTATCTATTCTTTGGATCCGACAATACATTACAGTGGCGAGCAGTTTTAAATGCCATTTTTTCCTTTAGAAATGTCACTTTGCTGTGGCACTGTTATAAACATGGGAAAGATGTTTTACTTTACAGGCATACTAAGAACACCCCCAGGCACGCTATTTAAAGAAATATTTCATTTTTATTGTTTCACTTTAAGCATTATTAAAATCAAAGCTCCAGAAAAACGGATGTTTTTAAAACTCTTTTTTGCCTTGATATATATACCCAGGGGCAGGACTCAGGTCCTTAAACACTTTTTATGGCAATAACTTGCATATAAGCCTTTAAAATTAGCACTTTTGTTTTTTCACATTCGCATCCTATAGACTTTGTATTCACGTGTTCGAACAAATGTTTGGCCTGTTTGCATGTTCTAATGCGAACTGAACCCGGGGGGTGTTTGACTCATCCCTAATTTCAGCATATACCCATTTTTGCAATCACTGCAAAACATGCATCTCAGTATATACTCCTTGCAATCGCTGCAAAAACATGCATCTCAGCATATACCCATTTGCAATCGCTGCAAACATGCATCTCAACATATACTCCTTGGAATCGCTGCAAGCACATTCAGTGGTGCACATAGAGCCCACTTCATTTTTTAGTGCCACTTAAATGGTCACTTGTCTCCAGTGGCATTCATACGAGCCACTCGTTGTTTTCCTTGAATTCAGGGACTTTCCAGGCACTGTTAAAATATACAGTATAACATAGATGAAAGCATTTGAAAATAATGACATTTTCTTTTATTCATGAATCAGTCTCAAAAAGGTTCACTAATTATCCTCAAAAAATCAATCATTCATCACAAACTTTTCCACTATTGTATCACATATTTATGTGCTTATACACAGCAGATGTCAATCAGCGGGTGCCAGCCAATGGATGACCTCTGGCACCCACCGATCATTGGGAAGACACACAGAGCTCTGTCTTGTCAGCAGGGAAGTCATGGATTTTCTTTCCCTGCAAAGCAAATATGTCAATGTAAACAGACAGATTCCTGTTCTGTCAGGGGAGGATAGACAAATCTGCTGTTCCTCCTGTCTGCTCCTCCAGTCACTACACTGCCCCCATAGTTAGAAACACCTTTCTAGGGAACACTTAACACCTTGATCATACCCAGTGTTAACCCCTTCCCTGCCAGTGACATTTATACAGTAATCAGTGGCTATTTTTAGCTCTGATCACTGTATAAATATCAATAGTCCCAAAAAAGAGTCAAGGTGTCTGATCTGTCTGCCGCAATGTCACAATCCCACTAAAAAAATGCTGATCACCGCCAGTACTAGTAAAAAAAAAATGCCATAAATCTATCCCCTATGTTTTAGACGCTATAACTTTTATTCAAACAAGTCAATATACGCTTATTGCGTTTTGTTTTTTTTGACAAAAATATGTAGAATACATATTGGCCTAAACTGATGAAGAAATTTGTTATAGCAAAAAGTAACAAATATTTTTATTTTTTTCAAAATTGTCGGTCTTTTTTGTTTATAGCGCAAAAAAAAACAAATACCACCAAAAAAAAGCTCAATTTGTCGGGAAAAAAGGACATAAATTTTGTTTGGGTACAACGTCACATGACCATGCAATTGTCAGTTAAAGCGACGCAGTGCCGTATCGCAAAATCGCCTGGTTATTAAGGGGGCAAATCCCTCCGATCCTTAAGTGGTTAACCACTTGATATCCACGCTATAGCCGAAAGTTGGCGGTGCGCTCTGTGATCGCCAAGTTCTTCAGACTCGGCTAATCACAGAGCAGGGTAAAGGGTCAATCACAGTGGGCATGTTACCACGTGATCAGCTGTTAGCCAATTACAGCTCATAACAGAAGTAAACAGAAGCCGTTTATAGCTAATAACTGCCCTCCAGCACTGCAAATCCATGCCCACAAGCGCCATCTATCAGTGCCCACCAGTACTGCTACTCAGTGTCCACCAGTGCCACTTATAGGTGCTACTAATCAGCGCCCATCAGTGCCTCCTGATCAGTGCCCACCAGTGCCATTTATCAGTGTTGTCTATCATTGCCAATCAGTGCCCATCAGTGCCACATATCAGTGCCACCTCATTAGTGCCACCTATCAGTGCCCATCAGTGCAGCCTATCAGCGTCCAATAGTGCCGCCTCATCAGTGTCCATCAGAGAAAGAGAAAAATTACTTGTTTGCAAGATTTTCTACAAAATCTGAAAAACTTTTTGTGTTGTTTTTTTTGCAAATTTTTTTTGTTTAGCAAAAAATAAAAAACCCAGTGATGACTAAATATCACCAAAGAAAGCTTTATTTGTGTGAAAAAAAAAAAATGTCATATGGGTACAGTGTTGCATGATCGTGCAATTGTCAATTAAAGTGTGAAAGCACTGAAAGCTGGAAATTGGCCTGGGCAGGACGGGGGTGAATGTGCCCAGTAGGCAAGTGGTTGAAACAAGCCATGCTTCACCTCTTCAGCTGCTTTTGTTGTGACGTTATTCCCTTTCAAAGATCCTAAAGCTCACAACAAAGACTCTAGAGTCAGTTTAGGTTATAGCAGCTTAGAAACACCTGCTGTGTTGTGAACTTTAAAAATACATTTCTTCACAATACTCATGGATACAGAAAGCAATAAGGGTTTTGTTTAAAGTATTGGAATAGGTAAGAAGTTTAGTGTGCATGAACTGGGTACAGGTTTACTTTAAAGTGGTTGTAAACCCTTACAAACCACTTTGACCTACAGGTAGGCCTAGATTAAGGCTTACCTGTAGGTCCAAGAAATATCTGCTAAACCTAAACGGTTTAGGAGATATTTACAAAAAAACAGTTACCACTGTTTACGGCACATGCCGTAGACATTGGTTTATACTGGACACTAAGTTATATGTTTAAAATCACATAGGAACCTGCTCATATTCTGTAGATTTAAAGCTTATTTACTGTTAAAGTTTACTTTTAGTTATTTAAAATATGTTTTATTTTAAAACCATAATACATGACTGTTACCTTTTGGTCTTCTAAAAAAGCAAGACTTGGATAATGGCCGCTTCCAATCCTCATGTCAGCCAAGGTGAATAAAAATGTATTTTTGAGTAAACTTTACTGAGTAAAGACTTTCTCTTCCAGGGTGCACAATTAATTCATACCTGATGTTCTTCTTAGAACATCACATTACAGTGTTTGGGTTTATTGAGGTCAGGTTCAGCTAGATAATGAGGGTTCCGAATATTTAAGGGTGAACTGTTGGGTCAATCTGAATATAGGTGAGAGTTTAATCTTAATTTGCACAGTTGCTTACAATTGTTAGAGGCAGCTATAATTAGGGATAGAAAAAATAAATAAAACAATATGGCAAAATAAATTATTTTAAAGACCATATGCAATATTGTATATGTTTTTCTCGTAGCAGGAAGAGTGCAATACCAGCAATACACAAATATTTTCATTCACTGACATAAATGTGCATTTTATTTTAAATATATGCAGTAAATGCTTACAGTATTATCGTTTATTTACATGGCTGCTAAAATACATAGGCATAACATTAACCTTGCCTCAATAAAAACATCAGACAAGGGGGGTTATTTATGAAAGGCAAATCCACTTTGCACTACAAGTGCACTGCAAGTGCACTTGAAAGTGCAGCCATTGTAGATCTGAAGGAGACATGCAAGGAAAATAAAAAACAGAATTTTTGCTTGCACATGATTGAATGATAAAATCAGCAGAGCTTCGTCTCATTTCAGAGCTTCCCCTCAGGTCTACAGCTATCCACAGCGACTGCACTTCCAAATGCACTTGTAGAGCAAAGTGGATTTGCCTTTTGTAAATAACCCCCAAAATTCTTTAGCAACAATTTCCATGCGTAAGAACTTGTGCAAGTCACAGCTGATGGGAGCACCTGAATAATACATTATTATTACCCTTAATACCTACCCTTACAACGAGCTTAACCGACCCGAAAACCCACTTGTGGGCATAAACCTGGCTCTCTCTCTTACCTCTTTTGTTTTCTTTCTCCCCCCCCCCCCCCAACTCTGGGGTTCATTTACTAAAGGCAAATAAACTGTGCACTTGCAAGTGCAGTTGCTCCCATTTTTGGTAAATGAGGTAAAGCTTTACTTAGCAAAATACCCATATGCAATGCCATAAATTTAAAAGTAAAAGCATTTTTGCCTGCACATGATTGGATGATGGAAGTCAGCAGAGCTTTTGCTCATTTACTAAGCTCTGAAGCAACTGATCTTCCAGAGTGCAGAGTCTATTTGCCTTTAGAAAATCAACCCCATTGTCTCTTCCTCCTCTAATTGTTTCCCCCCTGGCCCTTTCTCTCTTTCCCCTCTCATTCTCCCTCTCTTCCTCTTGTTCTCTCTTTTCACCTCTTGTGTTTTTTCTCATTCCCCTCTCTTTCACCTGTTCACTCCATGTGCGATGACGTTTGTAAGGCCGCGTACACACGGGCGGACTGTCTGACGGACTTGGTCCGCTGAACCGTGTTTCAGCGGACAATCCGCTCGTGTGTGGGCTTCAGCGGACTTTTTCAGCGGACAGTCTGGCGGACTAAGTCTTTCGGAATTTCCGTAATATTGTCCGTCCAACTTTGGTTTCAGTGGACAGTCCGCTCGTGAGTAGGCAAGTTGGACGGACTAAGTATGGCGCATGCTCAGAAAGGATTTACACGGCCGAAGGTTGCATTGCAGTGTATTGGACGTCGTATTTCTAGTCCCGTCGTACGTGCTGTACACGTCATCGCGCAAGCTTTCAGCGGACTGTCTGTTCATCGTGTGTGGTCAAGTCCATTCATTCAAAAGTAGGACGGACTGTCTGTCGGATTGTCTGACGGACTTAGTTGGCCAGACAGTCCGCCCGTGTGTACGCGGCCTTACTCTGTACAGATCAATGAATGCTCATCATGAGGGCATATAGAAAACATTTTTTCTATGTGCCCTGTCCACATCACAAGTCTTCCTTGAAGTATAAAAACAGTGTTAATGGAGTTGTGCAGCCTATAAACTAAATATCATAAAATAGCCCTATCCATAAAACCACAATTCCCATATATACAATATTAAATGAAATATACAAAAAATCAAATAAAGTAGCAGTGTCCATTAGACCACAAAATAAATCAGCCCTGGGTATATGAAGAGTGATAAGTGAATTAAATCCAATCATGATGAAAGAACTTTTGTGATACATTGCGGCTTCACTTCCTGGTTCCCTACTGCACATGCGCGATTCACCCTGCACAATGAGAATGGTCCGCGCTGTCTCTGGGACCTGTGTGTGTCCCAGCAGACAGCGCGGTGGGACAGGAAGAGGCATAGACTCTCGTGGGAGTCTATGCCCGGAAGTGGGCGCAAATACCTGTCTTAGACAGGTATCTGCACCCCCCTCCCCCCTGAAAGGTGCCAAATGTGACACTGAAGGGGGGGAGGGTTCCGAAAAGCGGATGTTCAATTTTTGTATGAACCTCCACTTTTTTTAATCAGAAAAGTTTTTATTGTGTCATGGTAAAAAATGCACAGTACAAACAAATATATCAAAGTATTACAAGAAGTCAGACATCAACAGTATAATGTACATTAATTTCCCTTCTAGACCGAAATTACAATCCTATCACAGTATTGAGAACATTCAGTAGACTATTCTGTTATTGATGCTATACACTTTTCTGCATATATTAAATGATATTGTACCTGACACCTTAGTATTTCTTGACAACACTTAAAAACTTAAAACTTATAACTAAACCAATATCCTTACAACGAGAAGGTCAACAAAGCTGGTGTCTTCTCACACAACCGTATATCAAATATGCCACTGTAGATGAATTCTTGGATTGAACCCCAAACGGGATATTATCAAAAGTAGTTTATTTTACTTCAATCCATACTACTACTATATAGATTCTTTTCATGGTACATATAATTGACTGGAGTTTACCAAGACCTATTAGTTTGCATCTGGAGTAACCTGTCCAATACCAGTTGTGGGGTGCCACACCTGGTGTGTGTAGCCAGGGTTGCCAATTTTATAGAATTTTTTTGTTGCGTTTCTATGTTGATATGTCATTTTCTCTTTTATAAGTGTGTTATTAACCTGCTTAGTAGTAGGGCTGTGAGCTGTTAGCCAAATGCAAGCTATTTGCTTATGTGCAATATACAACAGTCTCAACACAGCTATATTTGTTGGAGGGATAAAAAGTTCTTCATCTATAGCCCCTAATAAGCATGTAATTGGATCAAACTGAACAGTGGATTGATATATGGCTAATATAATGTTGGTCACTTCTCTCCAATGCCTGAAGAACTTGGGGCATCGCCACGTCAGATGTATAAGATCCCCATTAGGAACCTCCACTTTAAAATGCATCCAAAGTGATAAAACACTCAGCAGTATCAGCCTCTAACATTGCTTCCGGTCCAGGATGCCCTTACACATTTATTTTGGTTGGTTATCACACGGCATTTACAAGACACTTTGCACCCAGTTAGCACAGGGGTGATTTTTTTGTTTATTGTAAGTATCTTCTT
The DNA here is from genome assembly GCF_037356315.1 of Lithobates pipiens. NCBI lineage: Eukaryota > Metazoa > Chordata > Amphibia > Anura > Ranidae > Lithobates > Lithobates pipiens. The sequence goes on along the minus strand of NW_027507748.1, from coordinate 621,716,080 downwards.
TGAGGTGATTTGCAGTACATTGCACAACTTTGCTACGAATACAAATGATTTAATTTGACATGTCTTTGTCATAAACATGTCAATAAAGAAATACAAGAAAAGCTAAACAGTATCTTGGATTGTAACAAGGTAAGCCACCACCCCTATCAGCTAATTGAAGCAAGCAGCTGGTATGAAAAAAAAAAACTAAATATAGCTGTGGCTAAAGGTTTTGATAATTCCAAAAAATGTTTTATATATATATATATATATATATATATATATATATATATATATATATATATCATTATTATTATTTTTTTTCACAAAGTCTGTTGCCTCTGTTTTTATGATGGCAATAATATTCTCCAGAATGTTTTGAAGAGTGATCAGATGAATTGCAATTAATTGCTAAGTCCCTTTTTGACTTAAAATGAACTTAATTCCATAAAAAAACATTTCCACTGCAATTGAGAAGAAGGCTTTATGGTGCCCAAGAAAGTACAGAAGCACCAGGACCATCTCCTACAGTTTATTCAACTGCAGGAACAGGGCACCCCCAGCGCAGAGCTTGTTCAGCAATGGCAGCAGGCAGGTGTGAGTGTATCTGCACCCACACAGTGATTCGATGACTTTTGGAGGATGGCCTGGTGTCAAGAAGGGCAGCAAAGAAGCCACTTATCTCCAGGAAAAACACCCAGGCTGATATTCTGTGAAAGGTATTGGATTGGGATTGGACTGCTGAGGACTAGGGTAAAGTTATTTTCTCTGATGAATCCTCTTTGCCATTGTTTGGGGCATCTGGAAAAAAACTTTGTCTAGAGAGGAAAAGGTGAGCGCTACCTTCAGTCCTGTGTCATGTCAACAGTAAAGCATCCTGAGACCATTCATGTGTGGGGTTGTGTATCAGCCAAGGGAGTGGGCTCACAGTCATGAAACAAAAGAATGGTACAAAAACATCCTCCAAGAGGAACTTCTCCAAACCATCCATGAACAGTTTGGTGATGAACAATGCATTTTCCAGCATGATGCAGCACTTACACTACAAAGTAATAACTAAGTGGCTTGGGGAACAAAACATTGACATTTTGGGTCAATGGCCAGGAAACTGCCCGACCTTAATCCCATTGAAGACTTGTGGTCAATCCTCAAGAGGCTGGCGAAGAAAAAAAACCCTGCAAATTCTGACAAACTCTAAGCATTGATTATGCAAGACTGTGGGGTAAAAGGGGGGCAGCTTATTTAGGCCCCCCCTTGCCTCATGGGACTGTGGCGTCGGCTATTAATTTAAATATAAAATTAAGGGGCTCATTCTGTTGGTCACAGGGCACAGAAACTACCAGAATGTGAGAAGGCGGAAGGGGATTGGTCAGGTTAGGCCCAGGTGACCTTGGAACCTTCTGGAAGCTGTTTGGGGGGCTATTTATAGAACCCCTCTGACTGGAATTTAGCCAGAGAAGAGTCGTCAGAAGTGCTTCAGCAGAAGAGCTATAATACAGCAAAGGATATCCCTGGTATCATGATGACTCTGGTTCATCAGCTTTTAAAGAGAGCCAAAGCAGCGGATGGAGAAGAATGGCTTTGGAGCGGTTTATCATTACCTTCTGGTCAAGGATTGTCTGGAGCAGGCAGTGAAAATAGCGGAGGAATAGAGAAGATGAAACAGGTCGGTGCCGGAAGTTCTGTAAAGCCATGTGCACTACATTGAGGGAGAAAATCCGGCAGAAGAAGACGTGGAGGTCGGAAGACAGGAAAGAGTCATTCCATGGGAAGAAGAGGACAGACGGAGAGTCGGAAAGAGACAGAGTCAGCAGCAGAGGAGCTCCAGTCCTGTCACACAGACTCCCCCTGAAGGCAGAAGAGGGAGGCTGTTGTCATAGTTGGGTAGAGGGCGCACAGGAGAGGAGTCATCATGGAGGGGAAGAGGGGGGTGGAGACTAGGTCTTGTGTCACAAGGCCGAGGAACATCGCCACGGAGACAAGGCAGGTACGGTCTACTCCCAAGGCTGGAGGCAAATGAAGAGACAGCAGCACAAGGGTTAAGCAGATAAGCTCTTTTAGGGGCAGATGAAGACAGCAGTGCAATTCCTGTGCGGTGCGAATCACCCATACACAACCAAACAGTACCACCTAATATGGCATCTTTAGATAATGGTAAGCATGAAACAATGAATCAGCGGTCTGCATTATAATCACCTTTAGAGCAATTACTGCATGCTTTGAGGAAGAATACTGAAGTGCAGCCTGTTCAGGAAGAGGAAAGTGGGGATCTTGCAGCGGGTGTTTGGTCAACAGTTATAAGTGAAAATGATAATGTTGTTAAGTGTCCTGTTTTTACTCCACAGGCTTTTGAACCCCCTCACGGTAAACAGGTAAAGGAAAATAGAGGGAAAGAGTGAATGCCATGTGTACTCTTCCCTTTGGGTTTTCATCTTTCCTCTACAATAAGAGAAAAAATTTGGCAAGGAGATTATATAGATTTTGTGACAATTCTTCCTTTAAGGGATTTGTCTCACAGATATGATAAGAAGGAAGAAAGAATGGATGAGGATAAGCGTAAGCCAGTTTTAAAATCTTTTTATAGCTGGCCCCATTTATGCAAGCATATTGTGTGAGAAATATCCCGAGAAGAGTCATCTCTATTCCCACACATTGATATCATCCTGGAGGCATATAGGAGTTTCAGTGGGTTTTCATGGTTGTCATATGATGAAAATTTTTGGAAGAAGTTGGCAGTTCAACCAAGATCTTGGCCTTTGGCTGAATTTATTTTTGCCACAAAAGCAACCTTTTCCTCGCCAAAGTGTCAATAATGCAAATACAAACTCAGGGACAGCTTACAAGGGCTATGCTTTCAATTTAATGACAACCATTGTAAATAGATGGCTGCATACAAATGCAGGCAGGAGTGTGCGTTTTGTTCTGGGAGCAACTAATTCCGTCTCATCCGTCTCATCCATCATCTCTCATTTCCTTTTGGAAATTCATTAAATGATCAGATTGACCCAGATTTAGCAACAGTGTCTAATGCATCTTTTGAATCAGCTTTGCAAAAACTAAAGATATAGTGATGGAATGCTTTAATGGCCAAAGCAGACATAAAGTCGGTCTTTAGACGTTTCCCTTTGAATCCAAATTGTTTTAACTCCATAGGGATATGTTTTGAGAATAAATTCTGCTTTGACAAGTGCCTGCCTATGGGCTGTTCGTTGTCATGCAGATTTTTTTTAGACATTTTCATCATTCATTGAATGGGTAGTAAATGAGGTGGTGGATTTTAATGTCTCAATCCATTATTTAGATGACTTTCTTTTCATGGGGTCAACGGAATCGGAAGGACTGTAGTCATTTATTACTTTCATTATTTTCAGTATGTAAATATTTCGGTATTCCTTTGTCAGAGGAAAAAACTGTTTTTCCGACAACATCTTTAGAGTTCTTAGTAGGGCTGTTATTGATTAAAATTTTCGTGTTCAATAATCGATTAAAAAAAAATGATTAAATCGACTCATTTTGATTAATTATAACGCACATACAGTTTTTACTATTTTTTTAATTAAACTTTAAGAAAAACATAGAAAGTTAGTTTAACTTTAATTATAAAACATATCTAGTATATTGACTGTCAGTCACTTTATAGTAGGCAAGTAGGCACATCTATCCACATCTGCCCCCATACTGTAATATCCACATTCCCCCCCATACTGTAATATCCACATCTCCCCCCATACTGTAATATCCACATCTGCCCCCATACTGTAATGTACACATTTGCCCCCATACTGTAATGTACACATCTCCCCACATCTCCCTCATACCATAATATCCTCATCTCCGCTCTGCCTGGAATAGACAGCAGGCAGACCCGTCCGCAGAGTAGACGGCACATGCAGGCGGTTGATGATGATGACAGCGCGCCGCTACTAGGCTGCTGCCGGGTGGACCAAGATGGCCGCCGCTCAGGAGCTAGGCCGAAGCTGCGGCCTTTCCTAAGGGCGAGACCGCGGAGCTCAATCCGCAGATCGTCCTCGATCAAAATTATTTTTGATTGATCAAAGAAATTAACGATTAATAGAGCAATTAATCGTTAATTTCCACAGCCCTAGTTCTTAGGTATCACTTTGGATACAGTAGCAGGTGAGTTTCGTCTCCCAGGGGATAAAATATACAAAATTACAGTGAGGAGAATATTATTGACTATAGACAATAAAGGTGTTTGTTCTATTGTAAATTGTCTTTCCTCCAAGTTTCCACAGGTGTTTTCTTTATTGCGACATTTAGTTTTTCTCTCTAAAATGGAACATCTGGCTGAAGGCTAAATACATTCAAGATAAGGTTAACATAATAGCTGACGCTCTATCTCGCCTGCAGATGGACCGTTTTTTCTCTCTGCTTCCGGAGGTGGATCTAATCAGAGCTTCATGCCCGCCCCATGGGATCGGATTTCATTTTTGTGAATATTAAGAAGTCAGTGGCGGTATCGACTTGGAAAAATTATTCTGCTTCATGGTTGCTGTGGTTATCCTTTTTATCTTCATTAAAATTTACCATTTCAGAATACTCTGAACATTTAATGTTCATTTTCCTGCATTCAATGATGGAGACGATTTATTCTTGGTCACACATTAACAAAAACAGCTGGGGTATCATTTTTTTCTACGTCTTTACAAGCTACCTGCTTGCCAAAGCTTCTTTTCAATAAAACAGGCCATGAAAGGATATAGAAAAACACATTTGATTACTGATAATAGATCTCCTATTACACCTGAGATTTTATCAAGGCTATGAAGGGTAATATGTTCATCGGAATATGAAGCTATTTTATTCAATGCAGTTTTTTCATTGACATTTTTTGTAGCATTCCGGGTGTCAGAGTTATTACCTCCATCCAGGGCAGAAAGGTCAGGTATTTTGTTATCAAACGTACAGTTATTGGAAGAAAGTGTAAGCCCTTGTACACACGGTCGGACATTCCGACATCAAAATCCATCGGATTTTGTCAGACGGATTTTGTCCGAAACTGGTGTTGCATACACACAGTGGGTAAGTTGTTGGAAAAGTCGGAAAATCCGATCGTTCGTAACGTGATGACGTTATTTATTTACGCTGGGACTACGTTCAGGCTAGTAGCCAATAGCTTTCGTCAAGGAATTTGATCTGAGCATGCGTGGCACTTTGTCCAATCGGAATTCTCTACAAACGATCAAAGTCCGATTGGATCATGTTGTCGAAATCTTTTTATATCCAGCTCTCAAACTTTGTTGGTCGGACATTCCGACAGAAAAAGTCAGATGAAACCCACACACGGTCGGATTATCCGACAACACGGTCCGATCTGACATTTTCCGTCGGAATGTCCGACCATGTGTACAAGGGCTAAGAATATTTCTAAAATTTAGCAAGACTGGCTCTTGGATATAATCAATGGGTCTGGGTTCTTGGATATATTTAAAGAGGTGCCGGGATGAAAGTATTTGTCCAGTTAAGGCATTGAGGTCATATATGAATTTGAGGTCGGGTTCATCCAATCTATTATTCATTCACAGTGACAATTCACCTTTAACAGGTTATAAATTTAGAGTGGTATTACAGTGGTGCTTGTATCATTTAGATTTGAACCATTTAAGAATAACATCACACTCCTTTATAACTGGAGCAGCCACAGAGGCTGTTCGAATTGGGTTAAAGCCTAATAGCATTAAGAAAATAGGTAGGTGGAGCTCTGACTCTTATAAATTGTATATTCTGACGTACAACACATACGACGGCACTATAAAGAGGAAGTTCAATAGCCAGTGCGCCACCCTTTGGACTCCTTATGCTAATCTCATGTTAGTAGAAGTTTGGTGAGAGACGATTCTCGATATTCAGCCTCGTGCTTTTCAGTTCATTACTGCTCTTCAGTTTGTGCTTGTGGGTTCGTAGCTGGTTTTCAGTGCATGTAGTTAGTTCGCATTTGGTTTTCATGCGTATTTTTATATTACGTATTTGATTCTCCAGTGCATTCTTGTCCACTCGTTTCTGAATTTCAGCTCGCTCTTCTCAGGCCTTTCTGATTTTCAATGCGTTCTGTTCGTTCGTTCTGACCAGCCAACTGTTTTTAAGCCATGTTGCGGGTACGTACTCATTGTAGAGTGCGTGCTGTGCAGGGGCTTGATGTTGGGGTTCTTACTTTTACCCAAGTCCAGTCCATGAACAGAGCGAGGTGGAGTTCATGGATGAAGAATTGGTTGCTCCAGCATGACCAATTCTCGCACATGCCCTTGTTGTGGGAGATCCTGGAGAATAATCCTGATTATTTCAGGAATTATCTCCGGGTGATGGACCCCATTTTTCACCATCTGTTGGCTATGCTGTCCCCTTATATTACGAAGTAGAACACCTGTATGCGGAAAGCCATCACTTCCGAGCAGAGGCTAGTCATCACCTTGCGGTACTTGGCGATGGGGAGAAGTCTGCAGGACATCACGTTCTCTACAGGCATCGCCCCCCAGGCTCTGGAAATCATTATTCCAGAGACCTATTCTGCTATCATTTAGGCCCTGCAGAAGGACTATATTAGGGTAAGTTTTATTCTTTAACATCACATTATATGTATTTAAATAAATGTATTTTTTTAAATAAATTTGTATTTTAAACTGAAAAATATTTCCTTTGATTTACTGCGTGTGTGTGTGTCTTTTAGCTGTCTCCTAGATTCTCCAATGGGATTTTTTTATTTTTTTGGCCATTTTCTAAAATAGTGCAAACATAATTTCTTTGATACATGAGGTGACAATCTCTTCTTTAGCTAACTATTATGTTGTGAGTCTGCTACACACACACCTTGTTTTTGTTGTTAATGTGTGTAATGCATTAATGATACTAATATTCATCATTTTCAGCACCCTGAATACATTTTTTAGAGTGACGAAAATGGCCTGATTGATGCAAATTATAAAGCACTGTGGGTGTTATTTGCTTGAAAGTGCACTGAAACTGCACTGAAAGTGTACTTTTAGTGCAAAGTGGATTTGCCTTTAGGAAATAACCCATTGTTACTGTAAACACCAACTGAAAAAAAATGCTATTGAGCATTGAAAGAAGCATTGTTGAGTATATATATTTTTTTACTCTGTGCACATTCACATGTGCATTTAGAAAAGGGTTTTTGAACAAACCAACATTCTTTTTTTAATAACATTTTTTTTGTGGTAAACAGGCATGTTTAAAAAACCATAAAACAATACACAACTCAGGAACTTACAAACTTAAACTTTGATAAATTGAAGGCAATATCAGACATTAGTATGTCCAAACTGTATTGATCTTACCTTCATCAGATGGGGTGATCTTACCCCTGTGAAAGCCAAATTTTGAAGATGCACACAAATTGGGAGTCAAAATGGGGATTTCCCTCCTAATCCAATGCCTAATATCAACATGTGCTAGCTCCCATCATGAGGGATCAATGGACGTGTTTCGGGGGTGCAACCCCTTCCTCTCAGCTACTTTAGTTGTACACGTGTATACACGTGTACACGTTGATATTCTGTGATGGCAGATAGCAAAATGTGTGCATCTTCAAAATTTGTCTTTCAACTTTTTTTAAAAAGTTATAATAAAAATAAAAAAATAAAAATGTGGGTGCGTTTTATATTCTGCCTAAAACATCACTGATGTTTTTGAGTCTTTTTTCCACATCATTGATGTCTTCCTTGATCTTCTGTAAATTCCTATTGCACACCATGATCTCCCCGATGAGGACGTGTGCACTTGCACTTGTGAAATTAGATTCTTCTTCCACAATATCCACATTACCCAAATTAAAAAAACACACCATGGGGGTTATTTACAAAAGGCAAATCCACTTTGCACTGCAAGTGCACTTGAAAGTGCACATAAAGTGCACTTGTAAGTGCAGTCACTGTAATGTATCAGACACATGTATCAGACTATCTGGCAGACTTAGTCTGGCGGACTGTCTGCCAGACTTTCCGAACAAGCTACCTGCCCACACACACGGTACTTTTGCGGCAACAGCTCAATAAGAGAAGAAGAGAAGAACAGAAGGCGGCGACAGAAGACCGGGTCATCGCTTGTAAAAGAGCTAGAAGAAGGTGCGGTGGCCCGGCAAGAAGAACCGAAGAGGGGGACAAGACCTCCGAAGAGGGAGACAAGACCCCCGAAGTCGGAAGAAGAAGGCGGCGGTGAAGAAGAAAGCCGGGCTCCTCCACTAGTAAAAGAGCTAGCAAAAGAGCAGAAGATAGCGGAGGAGTCCGGCGAGAAGACCCCCGAAGACGGAAGAAGACCCCCAGAGCTGTGCAATAAACTATTTTAACCATTGTGTATTGTGTTTTTTTTACATTTTTTTTCACAGGTGAATGGGTAAGGGTACATTGTACCCCATACTCATTCACATAGGGTGGGGGGCCCGGATCTGGGGCCCCTTTATTAAATTCGATTCCGATAAGCCCCCCACCTGCAGACCCCAACAACCAACGGCCAGGGTTGTCAGGAAGAGGCCCTTGTCCTCATCAACATGGGGACAAGGTGCTTTGGGGTGGGGGGGCCGCGCGGCTCAGTAGCCCTGGTACGGCTCAGTAGGCGCTCGCTCGTCCCCACCCCCTTTCCTGACCGGCCGGATTCCGTGCTCGGATAAGGGTCTGATATGGACCTGGGGGGTCCCCCATGCCATTTTTTCAGCATAGGGCTTTCCCTTTAACTCCACACCAGGTGACGGGGCAAGCGACGCTTCCTTCGCTAGCCCCGGCTACCTGAAGCCACGCTCACAATGAGTGGACTTTTCTCCAGGCGGGAAAAGTCAGTTCATTTCAAAAGTACAGTGGACTAGCACACACGCGGCCGTATTGTCTGCCGAAATGCGAGTTCGGCGGACATATTTTGGTGCAAAACTACTTTCTTTGTCTGCCGGACTTTTGGGTAAAAAAAGTCCGCCGGAGCCCACACACGGGGGGGATTGTCTGGCGGACTCGAGTCCGCTGGACTTTTCCACCGGATTTTTTGATCGTGTGTGCACGGCATAAATGTAAGGGGTAGGTCTGAAATGAGTGGAAGCTCTGCTAATTTTATCATTATATCATGTGCAAGCTAAAATGCTGTTTTTTATTTTCCTTGCATGTCCCCCTTGGATCTAGAGCGACTTTATTTCCAAGTGCACTTTCAGTGCACTTTCCTTGTCAATAGTTTTTATTAATTGTATGTTCAATGACATAAATAGTAACAGTATATAGTATAGAATATTAAGAACATAAGAAAGCTGATTAGCCACTTTCAGACCGGACCATTTTGCAGGCCAATGACCAGACCACTTTTTGCAATTCGGCACTGCGTTGCTTTAACTGACAATTGCGCAGTCGCGCGATGTGGCTCCCTAACAAAATTGACATCCTTTTTTTCCCACAAATAGAGCTTTCTTTTGGTGGTATTTGATCACCCCTGCGGTTTTGATTTTTTGCACTATAAACAAAAAAAGAGCGACAATTTTGAAAAAACGCATCATTTTTTTACTTTTTGCTATAATAAATATCCCCCAAAAATATATATAAAAAAAATGTTTCCCTCAATTTAGGCTGATACGTATTCTTCTACATATTTTTGGTAAAAAAATCGCAATAGGCATTTGCACAAAATTTATACCGTTTACAAAATAGGGGATCATTTTATGGCATTTTTATTAATATATTTTTTTTTACAAGTAATGGCGGCGATCAGTGATTTTTATTGTGGCTACGACACTATGGCGGACACATCAGACATTTTTGACACATTTTTGGGACCATGTACAGCAACCAGTGCTATACAAATGCACTCATTCCTGTGTAAATGACACTGGCAGTGAAGGGGTTAACCAGGGGGTGGCAGTGGTTAAGTGTGTCCTAGTGGGTTACTAAGTGTGGGGGGGCTGGGCTGTGTGCTAGTGAACACTGATCTCTGCTCCAATCACAGGCAGCAGAGATCAGTGTCACTTGTTGCTAGGCAGAATGGGGAGATGCTGTTTACAACGGCATCTCCCTGTTCTCCTTCCCTGTTAGACAATCGCGGGTATCCCCGTGGCAATCGAGTCCGCGGGACCTGCGACCTGGTGACTCATGTGGGTCCCGACCAGCACAGCACGCGATGGCAGGGTGGCAAATTCAACTGGACGTACCTGTACGCCAGTTTGCCTGCCATCCTAAGGTTGTGGTTTTGGAATCTCCCCTTCTTTAGGAGGTTGTGGGTCCTTGGTGACTTCAGACGTCCCGATTCTTTTCTCCCCTATGTGAATAAAAAAAAGGTATACTTAGCACACAGATATTTGAGGAAAGAAATAGGAATATGAAACATTGCTTGGTAGTGTCTTAAAATTGTCTGTTTTGGCAGAGTTCCAAGCTGAAGACATCATTTTTTTCCCCTTTATTAAAGCTGGAATACTTACCTTTTTTGGTAAAGTTTCACACATGGAGACACCCCTAGTATCCACTGGAGCACCTGTGTGGGACACCCTAAAAAGTTTGTTCTGGTGTCTGGTGCTCCTGCGTCCAGATGTGTAAACAGCTGCTGAGTGTCCTCTCCTTACACTGAATCAAGTTTGCATTTAATTTTAGTTACAAACCCATCTAGACAACAATGTCCTAAACTTCTTTTAATCCAAATAGGCATGGACAAATATAGTTAACCTGCATCTGCCAAAAACATTGTATTAGTGGGGGAACGAATGATGTTTACTATGAAGGATTTACTGTGCCCATGAACCTGAAACTTGCCATTTTAAACTGTACAACAGTAAAGAAAAGCACATGGAGCAGCATGAACGTAATAAGAATAATAGGAACACACGACAAATACTTACTTTTTTTCAGCACTCTCTTGATCCTTCTGTACTGATCCTGCTCCCTCAATTTGAGGTCTGACCAGCGTTTCCTCGATCCTTGGATCGCCGTACCCCAAAATTCTTCTGCAGACTTTTCAAAACTTTAGTCATGATCTTGGCCTTTCTGACATTTGAGTTTGGGTATGGTCCATGCTTCCCGTCATAGTCTACCCTCTTTAAGATCTCCACCATCTCCACCATCTTTAAATCTCCTCTGCGATTGGGACATTATTGGCTCCAGGCTTTCGTCGTTGCTGTTGTCTTCATTCAGAAGGGTCAGGGAATATACTATAAAGAAGGTCAGGGAGGGGCGGAGTTTCCCACATGCGCAGTGTATATAAAGCATAACATCATACGTATGATCTGTGAGCGGATGATAGAGTAGCGGAAGTGCCGATTGCTCTAACAAAGGTACAATTTTAACTTGGGGCATCAGTGGCTTATACTGCTTATAGATTGAGGTCTATATTAGGACAAGATTATGCGAGTTTAGCCTGACATTAGGGTTTGTCTTGTGTTGTGTCTTGCAGATAAAATGGATCGATTCAACGATCATGATTTCCTACCCCAATTCATTGATTTGTACAGAGAGCTGCCCTGTCTGTGGCAGACGAAACACCCCTTTTATACAAATTGACTAAAGAGGAAGGCAGCACTTGATAAATTGCTGGAATTTGTGAAGCTGCATATCCCCACGGCAGACATCAACTATTTGAAGTGCAAAATTGGTGGCCTGAGGAACACATATATTAGGGAGCGCAAGAAGGTCCAGGATTCCCAGAGATCAGGAGCAGCAGCAGATGACGTTTATGTCCCCAGGCTGTGGTACTACGACAGACTACGATTTCTGTCAGACCAGACTGAAATCAGACCATCACTCTCAATCCTTCTTTCCACTCTTCCTTCCACCCCAGCGGAGGCTTCCGACATCCAACCTGGGCCTTCCACCCAGGAAGAAGATGTGGAGGAGCCCAGCTTGAGTCAGGTATAGCATTGTTCAACATATTTCTCAAAATTGTGTGTGATTGATGAACAATAAACTAAGCATATGTCCCTTTTTCATACACAGGAAATCCTCAGCCAGGAGGAGGCTGCAGAAAGTGGCAGCCAGGAGGTGGCAAGTGTAAGTGGCAGCCAGGAGGTGGCAGGGGTAAGTGGCAGCCAGGAGGTGTCGGGGGTAAGCGGCAGCCAGGAGGTGGTCGGGCCCAGTAGCCTGACCGAATCCCAGGTCCCTCCCCTCTGCAACAAAAAAAAGGCCCAGGAAAGGGAGGAGTCAGCACTTGGGTTAATTCGGCAGGCTTCTGCAGCCCTCCGAACCCCGCCCCCCCCCCCGTTTTCTTGAGGCCTATGCCTGCATGGCTGCCAACAAAATACACACCAAATGAACACCAGAGCCACATCCTGGAAGCAAGTCTGGAAGCAGGCGTGAAAGCAAGCGTGTAAAGAAGACAAGAGAGTGATGGCCTGGGTTCGGTCTGGTCTGGCAAAAGACGCAGGCTGTTGTAAGCCCACAGCCTGGGGACATATATGTCACCTGATGCTGTTCCTGATCTCTCTGAGTCCTGGACCGGATTGTGCTCCCTATTGAATGGACTCCTCAGGCTCTCAATTTTGCCTGTCAAATAGTTGATGTGTGCCCTGGGGTACAAAGGCTTCGCTAATTTCACCAGTTTATCCAGCATTGCCTTCCTCTTTATTTTGTTATGACCCATAATAAATTTATATATTTTTTTCATAAATCAAATGGCTGTGTGTTAAAATTAAAAAAAGGACAGTTTGAGTTTGAGTAGGCAGGTACATTTAAAAAAGAAAATGTCAAATCAACAAGGGACACCAACACCAACCAATCTCTTTGAGGTTAAAAAATACAAGATAATAATGGTGTTGTAGTAACTTGACACACAAAATGAGAAAAAAAATATTATGGAGATCACCAAAAAAAAGAAAAAAACAGGAGATCTTTATAAAAAAAAAAAAAAGGAGATCACTATAAACAAAATTATAAACATTATTCTTGAGATCTGGCGAAAAAATAAAAAATATTATTCATGACATCAAGAAATAATAAAGAAATAAGTTTGTTAGAACTCTGTGTAAATATTAGCAGCAAAACAACTTCATATTTCTAGCATTATAAAGAAGAAGAGAATGCGCTGCATTGAAAGATTTCAAAATTTGCAGCGTGACGAATGTGCTATCTCCATTATGAAAGCTAGTTTTAACAGACCGAGTGCTTTCGTCTCGTACTTGATTCAAAGCATGCGTGGAATTTTGCATGTCAGAATTGTGTACACATTCTCTGAATTTACAACAATGGATTTTGTTGTCAGAAAATTTGAGAACCAGCTCTCAAATTTTTGCTGTCGGAAATTCTGACAAAAAATGTCCGATGGAGCTGACACACGGTTGGAATTTCCAACAACAAGCTCCCATCGAAATTTTGTTGTCAGAATGTCCGATCGTGTGCATGCGGCATTTGAGTTTGAGGTAGACTTTATGGTATTTTCCCCCCACCTGACATTCTTATAATTCACTTGAAGGGAAATGATATTAGGAAAATTAAGACATTCAAATTAATGTTAACTATGAAGGATACTTTTAGGTTTTTGAAGTTAATTTCTGCAAACACAGTGTTGGTATTCTCAGAAATAATACCCAGATTGAGATGGTTGGAATCGATTACATTTAAAACATTAGAGAAAGTTTGCAAGCAAGTTAACAGAGCTATAGAAAGATTCCTAGTTCAGGATTTAGGTTTCTCATTTTGTCATGTTGAATTGGAAGCTGGCATCCAAGGTATGTATCTGATTGATGGCATACATTTATCGGATGTAGGTTTGGACATCCTGAATAGGGATGAGCCGAACACCCCCCTGTTTGGTTTGCACCAGAACCTGCGAACAGACCTAAACTTCGTGTGATAAGCCCCCCACCTGCAGACGGGGTTCGACTCGAACTCGAATCTCATCCCTAATCCTGAATAGGGAAGAGCCGAACACACCCCTTGTTCGGTTTGCATCCAGAACATGCGAATGCCGTTAAAGTCTATGGGACACGAACATGAAAAATCAAAAGTGCTAATTTTAAAGGTTAATATGCAAGTTATTGGCATAAAAAGTTTTTGGTGACCTGGGTCCTGCCCCAGGGGACATGTATCACTGCAAAAAAAAGTTTTAAAAACTGATGTTTTTTCGGGAGCAGTGATTTTAATAATGTTTAAAGTGAAACAATAAAAGTAAAATATTCCATTAAATTTTGTACCTGGGGGGTGTCTATAGTATACCTGTAAAGTAGTGCATGTTTCCCGTGTTTATAACAATCTGAGAGCAAAATTACATTTCTAAAGGAATAAAATAAATTTATAGTACTAGCGCTAGTGCTATTAATGAATTGTTGGTCCTGACAATTCACATAAAAGTCATTGAAAAAAAAAATGCGCGGGGGTCCCCCAAAATTCCATTGCCAGGCCCTTCAGGTCTGGTATGAATATTAAGGGGAACTCCACACCAAAATAAAAAAATGGCGTGGGTTTCCCCCAAAAATCCACACCAGACCCTTATCCAAGCACGCAACCTGGCAGGCCGCAGGAAAAGAGGGGGGACGAGAGAGCCCCCCCCCTCCTGAACCATACCAGGCCACATGCCCTCAACTTGAGGAGGATGTCCCCATGTTGATGGGGACAAGGGCCTCATCCCCACAACTCTTGCCCGGTGGTTGTGGAGGTCTGCGGGCGGGGGGGCGTATTGGAATCTGGAAGCCCCCTTTAACAAGAGGACCCCCTGATTCCCCCCCTGTTTGAAATGGTAACAGGTACATTATACCCCTACCATTTCACAAAAATAAAGTGTCAATATGATAAAAAAAAATAACACACACCATGGGAGAAGTCCTTTATTAAAAATAAAAAAATAAAAAAGATATTCCAGCGATGTAATTCAATAAATCCATGCTCCTACTCCAGCGATGTAATCCAATTTTTGATCTCCAGCGATGGATGATCTCCAGCGACCACAGCGAGGAACACGCACAAGATCCTGCATCCACTGGAGGCACCCAGCCAATGACGCGGCACCAGCTTGACACTTCTTATGTAGATGAGGGCGGGGCCACCTGTCACGTGACCCCATCCCCCTCTGACAAGGGGAAACACCGGGGTTTCCCAGTCACGTATGCGGGTGACCCCACCACCCTCTGATGCAACGGGAATCCTGCATTGCAGAGTCGTCAGAAGAGCTTCCCTAAAACACCCCCCCCCCCTCCCGATGCGGCTGATATACTGTATGTGGTAGGGTCCCCTTGGTTAAAAAAGCAAAGGGGATATGTGAGAATATGTTTAAAGAAGAGATGATGGTTAACCTTAATGTCTTAATGGCTGAGTAGAGTTTTGGGGAATTCTGAAGATGATTTTGTTTGAAAATATTATTTATATATAAGTGGTTTATAATTTTCTTGTAAACCAATAAACCAGGTCATGGCCTAATTTTATCCAAGTTATCTATGAGTGGTGTGGTTTGTATTTTAATATGCATGTTTGTAGGTTGTAATTTTAGCCTGATGTCAACGGTCCCATGTGGGGTTAAAGGGGGGCAGCCCATTTATGCCCCCATTGTCTCATGAGACCGTGGCGTTGGCTATCAATTTAAATAAAAAAATAAATAGAGGAGCTCATTCTATTGATCACAGGGCAGAGAAGCTACCAGAAGGTGAGAAGGTGAGAAGGCGAAAGAGAATTGGTCAATTAGGGCCAGGTGACCTTGGAACCTTCTGAAAGCTTTTTGGGGGGCTATTTATAGAACAAGCAGAGTCAAAAAAGCAAAGGGGATACGTGAGAATATGTTTAACCACCATGTATAATTTTGTTGTAAACCAATAAACCAGGCCGTGGCCTAATTTTATCCAAGTTATCTATGTGTGGTGTGGTTTGTATTTTATTATGCATGTTTGCAGGTTGTAATTTTAGCCTGATGTCTATGGTCCCATGTGGGGTTAAAGGGGGGCAGCCCATTTATGCCCCCATTGCCTCATGTGACCGTGGCGTTGGCTATCAATTTAAATAAAAAAATAAATAGAGGGGCTCATTCTATTGATCACAGGGCAGAGAAGCTACCAGAAGGTGAGAAGGCAAGAAGGCGAAAGAGAATTGGTCAGTTAGGGCCAGGTGACCTTGAAACCTTCTGAAAGCTTTTTGGGGGTGTGTTGTGGTTTGTATTTTATTATCCATGTTTGCAGGTTGTAATTTTAGCCTGATGTCTACGGTCCCATGTGGCCCAGAAATTGATTGACAGCATGCCAGGGCAAAATGCAGAGGTCTTGAAATAGAAGGTTCAATGCTGCAAATGTTGACTCTTTGCATGAACTTCACATAATTGTCACTAAAAGCCTTTGACACTTATGAAATTCTTGTAATTATACTTCAGTATACCATAGTAACATCTGACAAAAACATCTAAAAACACTGAAGACTTTATGAAAATTAATATTTGTGTTATTCTCAAAACGTTTGGCCATGGCTGTATTGTCTACTAATGGCATTACCACTATTCTACGCTCTATGCCACCCTCTGCCCCTTATTTTACCAGAACAATGATGGCATGCCTGGATCCAATACACACAGAAGTCAAAATATGAGTATGACTGCAGAAAGCCTTTAAATGTTCATAAATGATATAGCTTTGCTTCTGGCTAGTCCAAATTAACCAGAATGATAACATCAAGCCATGTGTAATCCTGCAATTTATTTCAAATTGCTCCTCTGGTAGGAAGAAATCGAGAGCTTAAAATAACATGAGACTGACATAGGGGAAGCTCAATGTACTTTTGTATCTTTGTGTAAGATTAGGCCTATGCAGCGTTAAAATTATTAGGTTCTCTACATCTAAAATAATACTTAGCGATCCTGCTGTGAAGGTCCTTGTCTGGGTACTTTCTGTTATAGGGTGAAAACATTTTGTCCCTATCTCCCAGTTGTTCTCTTGTTTGTTAGCCTGTCACATGGGCTTCCGATTGGGCTTCCGATGGAGTAACCATTCACACACCTTATACATGCATGTTTCACCATTGTCACCACAGTGGAAACCCACTTTGAGAAATGCCATTTAGCCATTGTTGAAGTGCATGCATGTACTATAGACATGTACTATGTTTTCTAAAAGGCTGCAAAAGATCAGCAACATTTTATTAAAAAACTGGCAAATATTTATGATACCACAGAACTTTAGCAAGCAATTTTATTCAGTTGGGATTTAACTCTACTTTAAACAGTAGGTTTCAGGCTTTGTGTCTGCAGAAAACAGATTATAGCCAAGCTTCTGTTCTTTACATAAGTCTCCAAAATCAGGATTTTATTGTTTTTACCAGTTACTGCTGATTAAGCTCCAGTAGTTTGAGTGAGAAGGGTTAATAAACTAAGTTATGATTATTTATCATCCCAGCTATGCCCTGAAAAATTAGCCCAGAGGTGTAAGCTGGGGGAATTGATAAATACATGGGGCAATCTTTCTAGTGCATGTAGTGTTACCCCCAGAAAAGCTGCTCAATTGTTTTGTGACTTCTCTGTACACTCAAAGATGACACACCTCACTCACCCAGCAGTTACCGTCACATCATGAAGTATTTTAAAGAATTTAATAGGCCAAGCATAGCCTAAAAGAAGAAACGATAAGCAAATGTACTGATATAAACAATCAACAAGACAACAATGTCATTTGGAGAGCAATGTTAAACTACTTGCTTACTGGCCACTTTTACCCCCTTCCTGCCCAGGCCAATTTTTAGCTTTCAGCACTGTCGCACTTTGAATATCAATTGCGCAGTCATGCAACAGTGTACCAAAAGAAGAAACGATAAGCAAATGTACTGATATAAACAATCAACAAGACAACAATGTCATTTGGAGAGCAATGTTAATCTACTTGCTTACTGGGCACTTTTACCCCCTTCCTGCCCAGGCCAATTTTTGGCTTTCAGCGCTGTCGCACTTTGAATGACAATTGCGCAGTCATGCAACAGTGTACTCAAACAAAATGTTTATCTTTTTTTATACAGATAGAGCGTTCTTTTGGTGGTATTTAATTAACATTGAGTTTTTATTTTTTGCAAAAAAATAAATAAAAAAGATTGAACATTTTGAAAAAAAAAGTTATTCTTAGTTTCTGTTATAAATTTTTGTAAATGAGTAATTTTTCTCCTTCACCGTGCGCTGATGAAACTGTACTGATGGGCACTGATAAGCTGCACTAATGGGCACTGATGAGATGGCACTGAAGCGCACTGATGAGGTGGCACTAATATGCAGCACTAATGAACACTGATAGGTGGCACTTATGGGCACTGATAGGCAGCACGGCTAGGTGGGACTGATTGGCGGCACTGATGAGCAGGCACTAAAGGAGCAGGCACTGATGGGCACAGAGAGGCCGCACTGTCTAGCATCACTGATGGACACTGATTGGCATCACTGCTGGGCACTGATTGGAATCACTTCTGGGCACTGTTGGGGCTGTGCTGATAATCAGCACACAGATGATCAATGCCCTTATTATCTGTGCAAATCTCTCCTGTGAGGAAATGCCAAAGATTGGCTCTCCTCTCCTAACATGCTGTCAATTTGAGGAGAGGATTGCCGATAACTGGCATTTCCTTGTTTACATGTGATCAGCTGTGATTGGACAGCTAATCACATGGGTAAAGAGCCTCATCATCGGCTCTTTACCGGGATCGGTGATGCCCTGTGTCCTGGGGACAGAGTGCACCACCGATTGCTATGGGCGTGCAGGCATGGCTAGAGTGGGGCGAGGTCATATGACGTTGTCCCAGAAAGAGAAAGCCGTCATTCACCTGTCAATCCACAATACAGTTGGCGGGAGGTGGTTAACACCTGCAGAATTCTGGCTAACAGTATTTAACAGAATTAAATTGCATATACCTAGCAACAGTATATAAAGACAGTCCCAACTTGCTATAACAGTCCAAATGTTATAGTACTGGCCAGTGATTGATGGAAAAAAACAGTTGGTTGGCAAATATGGGGAAACTGAAGAAAGTACAACAGTTCCCAGCAAGCAACAGACTAACTTGTATGATGTTAGTCTCTTATTAGTTCCAGAGCATCCTCTCCGGAGTCTTTAGACATGTGCTTTAATTCAATAAAAGTTAAGTTCAAGTTAGAGGGATCGCTCTCTTTTAATCCCGCTGAGACAGTCCCTATTTTTCTTCCTTATAATTAGTGGGAGTGCTTTCTAGTACAATCTTTGCAATCCAAAGGGGCACTGGATTGTTCCCAAATAAAGGGGAGCTAAGGCAACCCCACCTGGGGCAGAACTATTTCAAGAAACCAAGAAAGAAGAAAAGTCGGTGGTGAAGACACCTCTCACCACAGTAGGCACTCTCTGAACACCAGGCATTTCCATGTAGGTTCACAAAAGGGTCCCCTTTTGCAAGTTAGGACCCAGAATTAGTAACCAGTGGTCTTTTCCTAATGGGCATGGGTCTGCTGAGGGTCAAAGTCACTTGCCATGTCCAGCAATTGAAACACTAAACTCCAATATGGACTCTCAGGATCCAGCAGTCTCTGAACAATACTCTTTCCTGGGCAGTACAGCATCAGATAGCGCCCAAAAAATTCTGGGCACACACCACTGTTTCTCTTCCACTCCAACTTTGCAGTACTCTCATCTGCAAACCTCCTCCCCTTGTTTTGTTGCATCAGCCAATCACCGTTCTCTAGGATTGAATGAGACTCAGCCAAGATGGCTGTCCCATGCACTAGAGACGCTCCATAGATGAGCATTGCAATGTGGTCTCCTTTAGCTATTACACTACTCTCACCATTCAGTGTGTCAGCTTTACTGCTTGCAATCGTATATTGTATGGGGGGGGGGGGGGTGTTATAAAAATGTAAATGTGTAGGTGGTCGGAGCATGGCATAGCTTTGCCTTGTTGGCATGGCTCCCCACTGGCTCACAGGCAGACCAACTTATAATCTTGTATATGGGACCAGAGCATCCAAAAAATGTCCCTGACCCAATCTCAAGCTCAAGTTCTGTTCTGTTCATGATAGAGAGTTTGTCGATCTTATCTTAACTACTACTTCACATTAAATACATTATATTTAACCACTTCAGCCCCGGAAGATTTGGCTGCTCAATGACCAAGCCATTTTTTGCGATACTGCACTGCATAGCTTTAACTGACAATTGCACGGTCGTGCAACATTGTACACAAACAAAATTGATGTCCTTTTTTTCCCACAAATACAGTTTTCTTTGATCATATCTGCGGTTTTTATTTTTTGCACTATAAACAAAAAAATTGCGACAATTTTGATAAAAAAACAGAACATTTTGCACTTTTTGCTAAAATAAAAATTCCCATTTAAAAAAAAAAGAAAACTTTTTTCTCAGTTTAGGCCACACACACAATAAGTGTATATTGATTGGTTTGCGCAAAAGTAATAGTGTCTACAAAATAGGGGAAAGATTCATGGCATTTTATTATTATTATTTTTTTTTACTAGTAATGGCGGTGATCAGCGATGTTTATCAGGACTGCAACATTATGGTGGACAGATTGGACGCTTTTGACACATTTTATGGACCATTTGCATTTATACAGCAATCAGGGCTATAAAAAATGCACTGCTTACTGTGTAAATGTCACTGGTAGGGAAGGGGAACAGTAGAGGGAGATCAAGGGGTCAACTGTGTTATCTAGAGAGTAATTCTAACTGTGGGGGATGGAACTGCCTGGGTGAGGAGACGATCGTTGTTCATACTTAGTATGAACAACAAATCAGTCTCCTCACCCCTGACAGCATTGAGATCTGTCTGTTTACATTGACAGATCTCCATTCTGTCTCTGTGTGGAGTGATCGCGGGAGCCTGGGGCGTTCATCGCGACTGTCAGGCACGCACATCGCCCCCCTAGTGGTCAAAAAGTGAGCCGACGTATAGATACGATGGTTCAGCCAGGGGAGCCAACCTGTCTCAGTATAACTGTGGCGGCTGGCCAGGAAGGGGTTCATTCATTTTTGTTAGCGCACATATGAAACGCCATTCCGTCACCTCTGACTCTCACCCTCTGCTGTCATTTGTAAACACTGAAGCCTTCTGTGTTTACAAGGGACAGCTTGGCTCTCAGTGACTCTCGGCTGTAACAGATCCGTGCATGCAGTTACAACTGGGCACAGTGGAGACAGATCTTCAGAATCTGTAATAGAGAATGATCACCCTGCAAGGCAAGGCATCCCCTAGTTGAAGTCCAATTCGGATGAAAAGCGTAGGGATGCTTCTCACACTTCCCATATTGCTTTTTAATCATGTGATCACATTTTTTATTTTTTATGTTTTGTTACTTTTTTTGTATATTTGGCATTTTTTGCAAATAAAAGCGCCAATCTGCATTCTTGGATCTACACCATTGGGAGCCTTTTTCTTTTATGTTTTTACATGCCATTTGCTCCATATGTACATTGATCAATTTGAGAAACACGCATTTGGATGCCCTGGATGGCAGTGCTTTGGCCTGCCGAATTCCTTTGATGTTTATGGGCAGTGCAGGACCCCATACAGCCGGTCGCTCCAAGTGATTATCGCTCCATGCTCGTATGATCTGGTGTCGCTGACATACAGGTCCACCCCCACTGGTAAAAGTATTTCATCATATCTGTCTATTTGGATTTTACTACTCTTCCAAGTACAGCTGACTGCTGACCTTCTTCATATAGGATTGAATTCCGAGTTTCGAGAACCCACTATCCATCCTGATGAACTTTTAGTGGACTTTGTTTTCACCATTTGATTTGATTTTAGCACTACATTTGTCCCCTTAAGGCAAGGCAGAGCCACATACACAGGGAGGTACTAGAGCTGGGCCAGGTAGGAGAAAGTGATGCAAGGAAGCTTTGTTGGGGGTTACATACTGTGCCTAGAGCACCCCTAAATCCTGCACTCTGTACTGTATATGGCACACCCCTGAACTCTGCTTTCTGAAACTAATGCACTCCTGAACGCTTTACTCTGTACATAGCCCTAAACCCAGCACTCTGTACATAGTGCACCCCCAAACTCTGCACTCTCTGTGTAATGCATTCCTGAACTCTGAACATAGCGCACCCCTAAATCCTGCACTCTGTACATAGCGCACCCCTGAGCCCTGCACTCTGTACATAGCGCACCCCTGAGCCCTGCACTCTGTACATAACACACTCCTGAATTCTGCACTCTGTATGTAGTGCACTCCTGAACTGTGTACACTGTCTGTAGCGTAAACATGAACTCTGCACTCTGTACACAACTGGCCCTATGAGGATAACCATGCTGCTGAGGTGTCCCACAATTAATTTGAGCTTGACACCCATGTGTTGGAACTTAAGTTGGGTTTTAAGTAAAAGAATATGTCAGCCTACATTTTTTTCATTTTAACATATTTAACAAATATTGAAAAAATATTGGACAAATAATATTACAGGGCCATCTACATAACCATCTTGAACTTGTGCAATTTAATTATTTCTCATGTTTCTCATGTGCCTCTTTTGTTGTGCATGTGTGGCTGATCTCTTTTCTTCTGCATGCTCAGTGGTGTAGGTTTCCTTGTGCATTATTTATTAATGCTTCACAGTTTTCAGAACAGTGTTTATTTATCTTGAAAAAACTCATTATACTTTGTTAATGTCGTTTTCCCATTGGTGAAGATCAATTAACATAAAGACTTCTTATTTACAAATCACTTTGTAGGTGTTGATTATTTATAAACAGTTAAGTAATTCATTCATGAATCATTAGACACTCCTCGCTACACTATCTTTGGTTACATTAAACTGTCTGCTATGTGGTACTTACTTATTTCTTATGAACTGTACTCAATTAAACACGGTTGATTCACTTACCATTATAGTAACTTTTATTTAATGTTATGAAAGTGTGATACGTGCCGTGACCATTCTGCTCACAATCCCTTTAGAAAACTTTACAAAAAACAGTGATATGTAATATTTCTCACCAGAGCCAAATATTCTCTAAGGCAACCAAGGTAGAAGCCTGGGGTCCCCTTCATGTTCCTGCAGATGATAGCACAGTCAATGTTGTGTACCTGCCTGTCACTTCACGAAGGAAGATGTACTTGTATGCAGTTCATGTCTGATGGGCAATGCCAGTACAAACACTGATAATGGGTAAGCTTCTCTATGTCTATTGCACTCCTTAGCAAATTTAACGGATAACGGATGGTGGCCGATGTTACGATCTCACCTAGGACTCCATTTCTATTCAATCCATCTCTGCTGCTCATTTAGACTCCATGTTAGCTGGATATATTGTATATCTTTAGGTCAAATGTGCCATCTCCTTACAATT
The DNA here is from genome assembly GCF_037356315.1 of Lithobates pipiens. NCBI lineage: Eukaryota > Metazoa > Chordata > Amphibia > Anura > Ranidae > Lithobates > Lithobates pipiens. The sequence continues at coordinate 621,692,895 of NW_027507748.1, read as the reverse complement.
TATAATAATAGGGAAGCCAAAGTGTAAATAGAGGTAGTCAGGGAATATACTGTAGAAGGCAAAATGGGATCTGATCATAGACCACTTGGTGAAGAGGTAAAGAGAAAGAACTGATCATAGATCACTAGAAGAAGAGGCAGAGAAGAAACATATTATGGCCCCTAAAGGGACTAAGAGGAGACCAAATAATTGCAGAATATATGTAATGGGCAAAGAATTAAGATGGCAGAATAGTAACTGGTTATGAATTAACATGGCATAAAAGAGGTAGAGTGAAAGTGGATCATGGCAGCGAGGAGATGAGCAATAATTTACCAGGAACCATGGTTAAATGTAGAACGGGATATGACCAGGAAAGAAAGTGGCAGGATGCAAAATGTTGACAGATAGATAGAAGTAACAGGTAGTGTGAATAAAGGCAAAAGGTAGATGATCATAGAAGAGGAAGAGAGAGTAGGCAGCCCATGCACTTATCTGAAACTGAGGAAAGTGAAAGAGTGGAAGCACAGGGAACGGAATTTTGAATTTTGGGAAGGCGGGAGGTGCAGTGGAATCTGATCATGGATAAGGGATAGAGGAGGCTAAGCAAGATCTGATGATGGATGATTTGGAGAATAAGTTAAGAGGGGTAGAAGGGAATATGGTTGCTCTTAGGGAGAGAAAATGGGAGATAATGTAGACAGGGAAGAGTGGGTGCTGAGCAAAAGTGATTGTTGCTGAGACACATAGTGGGAAAAGGGAGTGGGAACTGTTTTTTTTTTCCACTGGCAAAGGCTGCAGAGGAGGGCCCACTAATGAACTTGAGGGGGTGAGATAGCAGGCCAAACCTTTTCTCTGGATGTGTTATAAAGTCATGGTGAAACCTTCACAAAATGGGTTAGATGTAGTAAAAGGACTTTAATATCTGCTTAGGAGTTTGTGTGCAGTTCATTGAACAGTGAGGGCAGTGTTCAATGACAATATAAAAAGGCAAGGTATCGTGGTGGTTAAATGGGCAACTACCGACCTGCTCTGCTCTAACTGAGTTAGGGTAATGTACAAAGAACAGGGAATTAATGTGTTGGGCATTGGAGTTCAAATCAATATAAACAGGTGCAGACATAATCGGGGTGTAGTGCTGAAATCTAGGGGAGACCTGCAAGAGAAGCCACTACAGAAAGTGAAACAAGTGGTGCCAGAGAACATAGTAGAGGTTTGGAAAGGGCCATGGGTGGAATACTAATCTCATGTGACTGTGTGAGCCCTTTCTTTCTATGCTATGATTTATGTACTAAATATGGCTGCCTATTCTGGGACTGCTTTTTTATAATATGAACACCAAAAAGCAGCAATTGTAGAAGATTCAGCAACTGTAACTGATACACTAAAACATCAAAGGCACATACTCTGATATAAACACATAAGCAACTTGGAACATCATCAAATCAAATCATATCTTCAAAGAGTTCACATACAGTGTCTTGAAAAAGAATTCACACCCATTAAAATTTTCAACATTTTGTCATGTTACAACCAAAAATGTAAATGTATTTTATTGGGATTTCATGTGATAGATCAACACAAAGTGGCACATAATTGTGAAGTGGAAAGAAAATGATAAATGGTTTTCAAAATATTTTGCAAATAAATATGTAAAAAGTGTGGCGTGCATTTGTATTCAGCCCCCCTGACCCAATACTTTGTGTAATCACCTTTCACTGCAATTACAGCTGCAAGACTTTTTGAGTATGTCTCTTCCAGCTTTGCACATCTAGAGAGGGAGATGTTTGCTCATTCTTCTTGGCAAAATAGCTCAAGCTATTGGATGGAGAGCATCTGTGAACAGCAAATTTCATGTCTTGCCACAGATTCTCAATTGGATTTAGATCTGGACTTTGACTAGGCCATTCTAGCGCAATAATATACTTTAAACTAAACCATTCAATTGCAGCTCTGACTGTATGTTTAGGGTCGTTGTCCTGCTGGAAGGTGAACCTCCGCCCCAATCTCAAGTCTTTTGCAGACTCTAATGGGTCTTCTTCTAAAATTCGGGGCGTTGTTGTGATTGTGCAGGTAAAAATGGAAAAATGGAAAACAAATTGTGTAAAAATACATATAAACAACAATTGCCACGCTAAATACAAAAATATTAAAAATAACAAGTGTGCCTTCCACCATATAGATACAAGATGTGCCCTTACAGAGTTTATGTCCAGCGATACCACACTACTGTGATTTGCAGATTTTTATCTGAGAACCTTTTTATCCCCTTGTTACATTATATTAGACCTGTAGTCACTTTAATGGCATTTTTTCAACAAAACCACCCTGGTTTTACACTATGTGGTGACTTTTTGCCTTTTTTACATACACCTCCATGAGATACAGTGATTAACAAGCACCAATGGCCGTGACGCTACCCGTCTCTACCTCCAGTGGATGGATCCTTTATGATGTGTGATTCCATGAGTGATTTGATGTCACGTACCAGATAAGACCAGAACTGTGTGGACTGCAACAGAGGAAACCCAAACGTGTATAAGTGAAATATGATTTATTAAAGAAGGTGAATACGAATACAACCACACAGTGCAATAAACCAACCAACAAAAACCCCCAAACAACAACAGACTGATATGTACAATAAAAGGGAAATGCAAGTACCGTAAACGATAGGCAGGCCAGGGTCATACACAGAGGATCAGCAAATAAACAAGGGCAGTCCAGAATCAGAGTCACAAGCCAGGCCAAGGTCATACACAGGGAGATCAGCAAATGGGGTAAGGAACACAGGACAGGGAGAGGATGGATGGATCAGACTTCAGGACAGGAATAATGGTAACAGGTGGGACAGGGTTGGGACCAGGACAGGGAAACAGGATCAGAACTATGGGTCACAGGTTCAGGGTACAGGAACAGGTTCAGGATCGCAAGCAGCAGGTCAGGGCACAAGGAACAATACCGTGGCAAACATATGACTGCTTGCCAGCTATTTATAGGCCTGTGATTGGCCTCAAGTGACACCTGATTGCAGGAGGTGCTGCCTGCTCCATACTGCCAGGATCCATCCGCTGGTGGACGCCAGTACTGCGGCCCAAAGATGATATAGCATCAGCAGGGAAAAGCTCTCCTGACAGCTCAAAACTGACAGGAGACACCTGCTGGTGGACCTCAGTACTGCACGCCAAAAGACAGATATTGTCAGCGGATGGAACATTTCCTGACAGTACCCCCCCTCAAAGGAGCGGCCTCCGGACGCTCCAACTAGCTGCTGCTGGGACAAGTCCATGGCATCAAGCTGGGCAACAGGCGGAGTCATAACAGGCACATCAAGCGAGGCAGCGGGTACATCAAGCTGGGCAGAGGGCACAGGCACTTCAAGCTGGTGCAGCAGGCACCGGAACTTCAGGCTGGACAGCGGGCAGGAACACCTCAGGCCGGGAGGCAGGCACATCAGACCAGGAGGCTGCAGGGCAGGCACCGGGACGGCAGGCTGGAAGGCATCGGACTGGCAGGCCGGGACATCAGACTGGAAGGCATCAGACTGGCAGGCCGGGACATCAGACTGGAAGGCATCAGACTGGCAGGCCGGGACATCAGACTGGAAGGCATCAGACTGGCAGGCCGGGACATCAGACTGGAAGGCATCAGACTGGCAGGCCGGGACATCAGACTGGAAGGCATCAGACTGGCAGGCCGGGACATCAGACTGGAAGGCATCAGACTGGCAGGCCGGGACATCAGACTGGAAGGCATCAGACTGGCAGGCCGGGACATCAGACTGGAAGGCATCAGACTGGCAGGCCGGGACATCAGACTGGAAGGCATCAGACTGGCAGGCCGGGACATCAGACTGGAAGGCATCAGACTGGCAGGCCGGGACATCAGACTGGAAGGCATCAGACTGGCAGGCCGGGACATCAGACTGGAAGGCATCAGACTGGCAGGCCGGGACATCAGACTGGAAGGCATCAGACTGGCAGGCCGGGACATCAGACTGGAAGGCGTCAGACTGGCAGGCCGGGACATCAGACTGGAAGGCGTCAGACTGGCAGGCCGGGACATCAGACTGCAAGGCGTCAGACTGGCAGGCCGGGACATCAGACTGCAAGGCGTCAGACTGGCAGGCCGGGACATCAGACTGCAAGGCGTCAGACTGGCAGGCCGGGACATCAGACTGCAAGGCGTCAGACTGGCAGGCCGGGACATCAGACTGCAAGGCGTCAGACTGGCAGGCCGGGACATCAGACTGCAAGGCGTCAGACTGGCAGGCCGGGACATCAGACTGCAAGGCGTCAGACTGGCAGGCCGGGACATCAGACTGCAAGGCGTCAGACTGGCAGGCCGGGACATCAGACTGCAAGGCGTCAGACTGGCAGGCCGGGACATCAGACTGCAAGGCGTCAGGCTGGCAGGCCGGGACATCAGACTGCAAGGCGTCAGGCTGGCAGGCCGGGACATCAGACTGCAAGGCGTCAGGCTGGCAGGCCGGGACATCAGGCTGCAAGGCGTCAGGCTGGCAGGCCGGGCCATCAGGCTGGAAGTCGTCAGGCTGGAAGGCCGGGCCATCAGGCTGGAAGTCGTCAGGCTGGAAGGCCGGGCCATCAGGCTGGAAGTCGTCAGGCTGGAAGGCCGGGCCATCAGGCTGGAAGTCGTCAGGCTGGAAGGCCGGGCCATCAGGCTGGAAGTCGTCAGGCTGGAAGGCCGGGCCATCAGGCTGGAAGTCGTCAGGCTGGAAGGCCGGGCCATCAGGCTGGAAGTCGTCAGGCTGGAAGGCCGGGCCATCAGGCTGGAAGTCGTCAGGCTGGAAGGCCGGGCCATCAGGCTGGAAGTCGTCAGGCTGGAAGGCCGGGCCATCAGGCTGGAAGTCGTCAGGCTGGAAGGCCGGGCCATCAGGCTGGAAGTCGTCAGGCTGGAAGGCCGGGCCATCAGGCTGGAAGTCGTCAGGCTGGAAGGCCGGGCCATCAGGCTGGAAGTCGTCAGGCTGGAAGGCCGGGCCATCAGGCTGGAAGTCGTCAGGCTGGAAGGCCGGGCCATCAGGCTGGAAGTCGTCAGGCTGGAAGGCCGGGCCATCAGGCTGGAAGTCGTCAGGCTGGAAGGCCGGGCCATCAGGCTGGAAGTCGTCAGGCTGGAAGGCCGGGCCATCAGGCTGGAAGTCGTCAGGCTGGAAGGCCGGGCCATCAGGCTGGAAGTCGTCAGGCTGGAAGGCCGGGCCATCAGGCTGGAAGTCGTCAGGCTGGAAGGCCGGGCCATCAGGCTGGAAGTCGTCAGGCTGGAAGGCCGGGCCATCAGGCTGGAAGTCGTCAGGCTGGAAGGCCGGGCCATCAGGCTGGAAGTCGTCAGGCTGGAAGGCCGGGCCATCAGGCTGGAAGTCGTCAGGCTGGAAGGCCGGGCCATCAGGCTGGAAGTCGTCAGGCTGGAAGGCCGGGCCATCAGGCTGGAAGTCGTCAGGCTGGAAGGCCGGGCCATCAGGCTGGAAGTCGTCAGGCTGGAAGGCCGGGCCATCAGGCTGGAAGTCGTCAGGCTGGAAGGCCGGGCCATCAGGCTGGAAGTCGTCAGGCTGGAAGGCCGGGCCATCAGGCTGGAAGTCGTCAGGCTGGAAGGCCGGGCCATCAGGCTGGAAGTCGTCAGGCTGGAAGGCCGGGCCATCAGGCTGGAAGTCGTCAGGCTGGAAGGCCGGGCCATCAGGCTGGAAGTCGTCAGGCTGGAAGGCCGGGCCATCAGGCTGGAAGTCGTCAGGCTGGAAGGCCGGGCCATCAGGCTGGAAGTCGTCAGGCTGGAAGGCCGGGCCATCAGGCTGGAAGTCGTCAGGCTGGAAGGCCGGGCCATCAGGCTGGAAGTCGTCAGGCTGGAAGGCCGGGCCATCAGGCTGGAAGTCGTCAGGCTGGAAGGCCGGGCCATCAGGCTGGAAGTCGTCAGGCTGGAAGGCCGGGCCATCAGGCTGGAAGTCGTCAGGCTGGAAGGCCGGGACATCAGGCTGGAAGTCGTCAGGCTGGAAGGCCGGGACATCAGGCTGGAAGTCGTCAGGCTGGAAGGCCGGGACATCAGGCTGGAAGTCGTCAGGCTGGAAGGCCGGGACATCAGGCTGGAAGTCGTCAGGCTGGAAGGCCGGGACATCAGGCTGGAAGTCGTCAGGCTGGAAGGCCGGGACATCAGGCTGGAAGTCGTCAGGCTGGAAGGCCGGGACATCAGGCTGGAAGTCGTCAGGCTGGAAGGCCGGGACATCAGGCTGGAAGTCGTCAGGCTGGAAGGCCGGGACATCAGGCTGGAAGTCGTCAGGCTGGAAGGCCGGGACATCAGGCTGGAAGTCGTCAGGCTGGAAGGCCGGGACATCAGGCTGGAAGTCGTCAGGCTGGAAGGCCGGGACATCAGGCTGGAAGTCGTCAGGCTGGAAGGCCGGGACATCAGGCTGGAAGTCGTCAGGCTGGAAGGCCGGGACATCAGGCTGGAAGTCGTCAGGCTGGAAGGCCGGGACATCAGGCTGGAAGTCGTCAGGCTGGAAGGCCGGGACATCAGGCTGCAAGACGTCAGGCTGGAAGGCCGGGACATCAGGCTGCAAGACGTCAGGCTGGAAGGCCGGGACATCAGGCTGCAAGACGTCAGGCTGGAAGGCCGGGACATCAGGCTGCAAGACGTCAGGCTGGAAGGCCGGGACATCAGGCTGCAAGACGTCAGGCTGGAAGGCCGGGACATCAGACTGCAAGACGTCAGACTGGAAGGCCGGAACATCAGACTGCAAGACGTCAGACTGGAAGGCCGGGACATCAGGCTGGAAGGCATCAGGCTGGAAGGCGTCAGGCTGGAAGGCAGGCAGATGATTGGCAGAATCAGGTGGGTGATCAGGTTCAGCTGGCATGCAGGCAGACTGGAGCAGGTTGGTTGGTGTGGAGGCAGGTTGCGTTACTGGCAGGATCAAATGGGTAGGAAAGAACTTCCGTCTCTTTTTAGATTTAGCTACTGAAGGCCTGTAGGTAGCTGCAGATCTATAGGTAGGGGATGAAGCAGACTGGAGAGAAGGGTTGGAATATGGCAGGGAAGAGGTAACAGTGGCTGGGGGAAGTTCTTGAGGGATAGTGGGCCACAGTAAAGAGGCCGTTGGATTAAAGGCAGGATATGTGCAGCAGGAAGAAACAGGGTATTGATATTTGGTGGGGGGGTAGAGTATTTTGGGCTGAAACTGAGGTTGCCATAGGTGATGGAGGAAGAGACTCTTGGGCAGGCAGGTGTTCTGGCTGTGGCTGATTGCAAAATACCAGACCATGCTAAAAGTAGTGGTTGTACAAACTGCGGGTTACATACTGCCTGTCTAACAAGGGTTTGTACGGAATCAACACATTCTATTATCATCTGTTGGGAACAGGCTGTGTAATGCTCAAAAAAGTAAGGGGAATCATCTTCCAGAAGCCATACCAGTGATGTGACTTGATTAATACTGAAAGGGGGAGAAAAATCATCCTGGCCATCTGGGATGCAGGGCAGGGCCAGCTCTGTGCAGATTTTAATTAACGGCTGAACATCCCCAAACAACATACAGCCCTGATCAACCCAGGAGTGAGCTAAACGAATGGTTTCCAACAGCTGATCACTGGTCCACCCTTTCAGTGTCTGGCGGAGATAGTCTCCACTCTCAGATGCCAACAAAGCATAATAACGGATTACCTCTAAATTCATTTCAGTAAGCAAAGTGAACCAAGATGGTTCCTCTGTGTAGCCACTTCTGGTCAGGGATGGCCACGGTATTCTGTCACGTACCAGATAAGACCAGAACTGTGTGGACTGCAACAGAGGAAACCCAAACGTGTATAAGTGAAATATGATTTATTAAAGAAGGTGAATATGAATACAACCACACAGTGCAATAAACCAACCAACAAAAACCCCCAAACAACAACAGACTGATATGTACAATAAAAGGGAAATGCAAGTACCGTAAACGATAGGCAGGCCAGGGTCATACACAGAGGATCAGCAAATAAACAAGGGCAGTCCAGAATCAGAGTCACAAGCCAGGCCAAGGTCATACACGGGGAGATCAGCAAATGGGGTAAGGAACACAGGACAGGGAGAGGATGGATGGATCAGACTTCAGGACAGGAATAATGGTAACAGGTGGGACAGGGTTGGGACCAGGACAGGGAAACAGGATCAGAACTACGGGTCACAGGTTCAGGGTACAGGAACAGGTTCAGGATCGCAAGCAGCAGGTCAGGGCACAAGGAACAATACCGTGGCAAACATATGACTGCTTGCCAGCTATTTATAGGCCTGTGATTGGCCTCAAGTGACACCTGATTGCAGGAGGTGCTGCCTGCTCCATACTGCCAGGATCCATCCGCTGGTGGACGCCAGTACTGCGGCCCAAAGATGATATAGCATCAGCAGGGAAAAGCTCTCCTGACAGCTCAAAACTGACAGGAGACACCTGCTGGTGGACCTCAGTACTGCACGCCAAAAGACAGATATTGTCAGCGGATGGAACATTTCCTGACATTTGATTCCCATAATGTGGTGTCTAGCTATCTGGTAAGGGCACATCTTGTATCTATATGGTTAAAGTCCCACTTGGTGTACGATCACTCACTATCATTTGGACACGTGTTGCAACAATATATTATTTTATTTCTGTATGGACTTATATGGAAATCTTATGGACTGACTACTGTCACTTTATTTCATTTCACATGTTATATTAATATTTTTGTATTCAGCGTGGCAATTGTTGTTTATATTTCTTCTAAGATTACCATGTATTTGTCTCCATCCATCTTCCCATCAACTCTGACCAGCTTTCCTGTCCCTGCTGAAGGAAAGCATCCCTACAATATGATGCTGTCACCACCATGTTTCACGGTGGGGATGGTGTGTTCAGGGTGATCTGCAATGTTAGTTTTCCACCACTTATAGCGTTTTGCTTTTAGGTTAAAAGTTCAATTTTGGTCTCATCTGACCAGAGCACTTTCTTTCACATGTTCGCGGTGTTCCCACATGGCTTCTCCCAAACTGCAAATGGGACTTCTTATGGTTTTCTTTCAACAATGGCTTTTTTCTTGCCACCCTTCCATAAAGGCCAGATTTGTGGAATGCACGACTAATAGTTGTCCTGTGGACAGGTTCTCCCACCTGAGCTGTGGATCTCTGCAGCTCCTCCAGAGTTACCATGGGCCTCTTGGCTGCTTCTCTGATTAATACTCTCCTTGCTTGGCCTGTCAATTTAGGTGGATGGCCCTGTCTTGGTAGGTTTGCAGTTGTGCCATAATCTTTCCATTTTTGGATGATGAATTGAACAGTGCTCTGTGAGATGTTCAAAGCTTGGGATATTTTTTTAATAGATATTATTTACCTAACCCTGTTTTAAACGTGTCCACATGTTTATTCCTTAGCTGTCTGGTGTGTTCTCTGGCGTTCATGATGCTGTTTGTCCACTAAGGTTCTGAGGGCTTCACAGAACAGCTGCATTTATACCGAGATTAAATTACACACAGGTGGAGTTTATTTATGAATTAAGTGACTTCTGAAGGCAATTGGTTCTACTAGATTTTAGTTAGGGGTATCAGAGTAAAGGGTGCTGAATACAAATGCATGTTACACTTTTCAGATATTTATTTGTAAACAAATTTGAAAACCATTTATCATTTTCCTTCCACTTCACAATTGTGTGCCACTTTGTGTTGGTCTATCACATAAAATCCCCCAGAAATACATTAATGTTTATGGTTGTAACATGACAACATTTGGAAAAATTCAAGGGGTATGAATACTTTTTCAAGGCACTGTAAATGTACTTTCAAATGAGAGTTTGCAATACTTAATGTGCCAATTCCATTTAGAGCAGATATATGCTACACAACAGCTGTAGAAGCAGTTGTTTATTACAAAATATTACATTTCTCTTAAAGAGGAAGTAAACCCTGATGGGTTTACTTCCTCTTTCATTCCCTGCAAAGGTAAAGCATAATGGACTACTATGCATCGCATAGTAGTCCATTATGTGTCACTTACCTGACACAGGAGCCAGCAAAGTCACCGCTGTCCCCTGCAGTATGGCACGTCCATCTTCTCGGTGGGTCTCGCCGCTCCGCCGCTGTCATTCAGCAAAGTCGCAATGACGTTACTCCCGCGCATGCGCACGGGAGCTGCCACTCACTGCATATCGGCGTTGACCGCGGCGCGCTCAGTGAGCCTACGCGCCGCTGTCTACGGCGCATGCGCCGTAGACAGCGGTAACTGTCTTTCGGAAAATACCTCCTAAACCGTATAGGTTTAGGAGATATTTCTTGGACCTAGGTTTACCTGTAGGTCAAAGTTGGTTGTAAGGGTTTACAACCACTTTAACTGTCTTTGATCAGGCTTTCCCCTCTTTAGTTTTTCTACAGACAATAATTCTATGTTTCAACACCCACGCTTTGCTTTGCTTCCTCTATAGGGTTTTTTTTTTTTCATTTTTTGCTTAAACTAGCTTTCTCTGCTTCAGTCTGTCCCCTACCTCTACAGTCGCCTGGGCTGCCTCCTGGTATCCAGTCTCACCACTTTTCTACATCCTTAATTAATCTGCCTCCTCTTCTTGTCTACTCTCTCTTTCACTTTTAAGTGAAAACATACTGTATGTGGATTTGCATCCCCACAGACGGGACATGCAGCAATTTCTCCTGTCTGACCTTTTTAGCCCACTCCTCTATCTGTCACCAAGCAAAGGGCAATCAAAGCATACAATGGTTCAGCCAGTGGAACAGTGAAGTTCTTGGAATAGCTAGTACAGGATAAGACTTTGTAAGGAGTATTAAAGGATAACTGCAATAAAAGTTTTTTTTCATATGTGTTCAGTTTTATGAGATGGAATGGGGGGGGAACCCTATCTTAACATATACAGTAATACCTTGTAGTCATACTCAAGACCAAATAAATGCTTCCACTGTAGCGTATACAGAACATTGTCTCAAATGGTGAATATACCATTGGTAGATCAGACACCCACCTAGGCACAAAGTCAGAAGAACTGCCTATTCTTATCTATGGACCCTTACATAAAATAATGGCATGGCACTATCAGATGAGGGCTAGAGGGATTTATCAGTGACAGCTGATAAACCTGACAGGAAATGAAAGTGAAATGCAAAATTATCATGCAGAAGCATGTTCTAAACACAGGCTGCTAACAGTGGTGAAGTAGAAGCAGAAAAACTGTATTCAGTGCAGAAGGAGGAACTTGGTGGCATACAGATGAACGCAGTAATCAGAGGTCAGGCTAAAGTTACCGGGAGCCCTTATTTTCACAGTACCAGTTGCTGTGACATCTTGTTTCATGAACATGTTTGCTAAGGAGCTGCTACACCTCTGAGGTCCAGTAACATGCTCACCACTGGGATCTGGTAACCGGGAAACTCCTTGCCAGTGCTGGGACAAGGTCATCCAGCATTCGCTAGTTCTGGTGCAAACCGAACCGGGGGGGGGGGGGGGGGGTGTTCGGCTCATCCCTAATCAGAATCAATGGCTGAATTTCACCAAATTAAAAATAGAATTGATCTATAGAGATTAGCGAACCATCAACGTTTCGTTCACTGGATATTCACCAAACTAAACATTGAGCCCAGACACCACTGAGGTCTATGGGAGCTGAATAATTTTTACAGCTGTAACGATCCTCCCGTAGGACTTGCTTTATTTGTATAGTTCGTTACTCAGCCTCTCAAGCATAACAATAGCCTCAGTCCCCTCTGGCACACCTGGCAATAGTGTAAATGCAATGACCAATTAGAAACACACACGTTATGATAAAACACAGAAATTGTCTTTACTGCAATATTTCTGTGGCAGGATAACAGACAGTAACTATATATTTAAGTAATTAACTAGAGAGCAATAACTGATATTTAAGAGCAATATAGCTCTCAATCCTATATTCAAGCTGCTTTCAGGGGATTCCAAACCTGAGAATGTCCCCAAGAGCAGAGGAAAACTTGAATGGTAAATAAAGCACAATATAACACTTTAAATTAGATTGGTTACCTTTACTCTATGAGTCCAGGTAGCAGGAAAGCAGAGAGGTGACTCCCTTTGTGTCAGGTCTCTCTCTCCTGTTCCCTGACACCACAGGCCCAACTTTAAACACTCTATACAAGTCAACAAGTAATGGCTTAACTTCTTAAATAAACTGTCCCACTCACTCATTGGTGAAAGGACAATGATGTCTGTATACAGTATCCCAGAAATGGATAGTCTTATTCCTTATCCCTGTAGCACTACAAGTGTCAGCAAGATGACTACCAGCAATGAAGTCTGTATACAGTGTTCATATTCCTCCTATGGTGTAGTGTCTCTGTTCCCTGCAGATGGTCAAAAAATCCTCTCACCAAATCCTGTGGTCAAGGCCTAAATTAACGTCCTGGAACAGCAGGCTTTTACTGGTGACCAGACTAATCACCTCACACTGGAACACTGTCAGGGCTGGCTTAGCCCTTCCTTCTCTGGGCTGGCTGCTCTCATTTCTCTCCACAGTTACCAGCTGTTCCTGATCATGCTCATCTGGCCTGCCTACTTAAAGCTGTCCAGCTCACTTCACCTCTGCCTTCGCCTTGGTCACATCAGAAGAAACCATCTCCTGCGGTTCTGTTTAAAGACTGCTTGCTGACATCCCTTCTGGCTCCTTATCCTGCTTGCTGTTGCTCTACTTGGATCCCTGACTTCTGGCCTGGCTGATTACCTGATCTGGTTATTGAACTCTGGCCTGGCTGACTACTCGATCCGGTTAGTGGACTCTGACTATGCTTTGACTATGCTTTTTCTATTTACCTTTTTATTTTTATTTAATAAACAAGTGTGATTTAATTGTACTTCTGTCTCGGTCTGATTCATGGTTTCTGACAAATGCTTCACCATCAGTGAAAGTGTGCCTCAATATGCACCTGGAATCCCTGTCTCTCAGGCTGGATGTCCCAACTGGCAGCAGAGGCCTGAATTCCGTGGGCAGATCATCTGGTGGACAGCATCTCTCTTTCAGGTCTGATCTCTTTCACTGCCTCATGGTCACTGAGAATGTCCTCAGATAAGCAAGGCGGAGTGTTTTGTTTTCTCCCTCCTAGAGCATGCTGGCTCTTGTATTTCTGTCACCATAGAAAGCTAAGGGGCCGTTTTAGATAGGGACTACACATTCCAGAATCTTTTGTGTCTGCTGCTTGTTAAATCCCCATCGATTGGTTCCTGTAACTGCTCCTTTAATTGGCTTTCTTCCTTCTGCCAATAGGAACACAGGGAGGAAAAGAAAAGCTTGTGTGAGTCAGCTCACATTACATTAAACTCAGTGAGTCAGTGAAACAGGGAGAAGGAGGGGGGTGAAAAAGCCTATGCAGACATGGCAGGCAGCTCTCTCCCTCTTTCAGGCTGGAAAGCCTTTGTACGTCCAGTCAGAGAAGAGAAAAAGGGTGGAGGAGGAAGAAACTCCTCATAGCTGCAGACACTCTGAACTTTTCTCTGTCAGCATATCTGTGTTAATGTAAGTCTCAGACTGCAGAAATTGCAGGGCACTTGCTACATAGCCATTTTCAAAGGTAGTGTACAAGCTTAAAAAATGGCATTAGTAGCTAGCCATGGGGAACATGTGCCAATGCAAAAAAAAAAAAAAAGGATTCAACGAGGAGTGGACTTTTAATGCAGCTTAAAGAACAACATTAAAAATACACAATTCCTTTAAATAACATGTTTTGGAATACCTTAAACCCGCTTGTGAAGTGGCGCACCATGTGCTCCCAAAAAAGTGGCTTTAACCACACGCCGACCAGCGCATGCTGATATACGTCGACAAAATGCCACGGACAGGCAAATGGGCGTACAGGTACATCCCTTTAAATTTGCTGTGAGCGCCGGTTGGGACCTCGGTGAGTCCAATTACGGGTCCCGTGGACTCGATTGCCGTGGGGATACTCGTGATCGTCTCACAGGGAGGAAGGATGGGGAGATGCTAATGTAAACAAGCATCTCCCTGTTCTGCCTAGTGACAGTGTCACTGATCTCTGCTCCCTGTGATCGGAGCAGAGATCAGTGACGTGTCCTACACAGCCATGCCCCCCCCACAGTTAGAAACACTCCCCAGGGCTCACTTAACCCCTACACTGCCACCTAGTGGTTAACCCCTTCACTGCCAGTGTAATTTACACAGGAATCAGTGCATTTGTATAGCACTGATTGCTGTATAAATGACAATGGTCCCAAAAATGTGTCAAAAATGTCCGATGTGTCCGCCATAATGTCGCAGTCATGATAAAAATCGCTGATCGCCAACAGTAAAAAAAATATTAATAAAAATGCCATAAAACTATCCCCTATTTTGTAAACGCTATAACTTTTGCTAAAACCAATCAATAATCTCTTATTGCGATTTTTTTACCAAAAATATGTAGAAGAATACGTATCAGCCTAAACTGAGGAAACATATTTTTTTAGATATTTTTGGGGGATATTTATTATAGCAAAATGTAAAAAATAATGCATTTTTAAATTGTCGCTCTTTTTTTATTTATAGCGTAAAAAATAAAAACCGCAGGGGTGATCAAATACCACCAAAAGAAAGCTCTTTTTGTGGGAAAAAAAGGACGTCAATTTTGTTTGGTAGCCACTTCGCACGACCGCGCAATTGTCAGTTAAAGCGAAGCAGTGCCGAATCGCAAAAAGTGCTCTGGTCTTTGGCCTGCAAAATGGTCCGGGGCTTAAGTGGTTAAAGAAAAAAAAATCTTGCCACTAAATGACACTTCCTTCCTTGGCCTGCATGATGTCATTGACTACATATGGTCATGGAAGGGTATCTTGTCATCAGCTTTAAGAAAATTGCCTCATCCCCTGTGGGGGTCTAATTGGTAAATAAAACACGCACCATACTAAAAGTCCTTTATTAAAAAAAAAAAAAAGTAAAAATAAACATTATCCAGCAATGTACAATAAATTAGACATTAATCACATGCTTCAGCGATGATCCATCGACAATTAATGACAACCTTTAAAGAAGCACATTTGTGAGGTCAGGCACTGATGTGGACCAGAAGGCCTGGCTTGCAGTCAACTCTAATTCATCCCAAAGGTGTCCTATCGGGTTGAGGCCAGGACTCTGTGCAGGTCAGTAAAGTTCCTCCACTCTAAATTCTCTCATTCATGTCTTTATGGACCTTGTTGGTGCGCTGGTGCGCTGTCATATTGGAACAGGGTGGGACCATCCCCAAGCTGTTTCCACAAAGTTGGGAACATGAAATGTCTTGGCATGCAGATGCCTTAAGAGTTCCCTTCACTGGAACTAAGGGGCCAAGTCCAACCCCTGAAAAACAACCTCACATCATAACCCCCCTCCACCAAATGATTTGGACCAGTGGACAAAGTAAGGTCCATAAAGAAATGGATCATCGAGTTTGGGGTGGAGGAACTTGACTGGCCTGCACAGAGTCCTGACCTCAAGCCGATAGAACACCTTTGGGATGAATTAAAGCACAGACTGCAACGTTTGTTCAGTGCCTACATAGTCCCACCCCTAGAGGGTTTTCTCTTTTTGTATTTACTAGGGATGATGGCACCTCACCTACTATAATCGGAGCTATCTCCCACAACCTCAACCTGATAGAACCCCTTTGGGATGAATTAGAGTGGAGACTGTGAGCCAGGCCTTCTCTCCAACATCAGTGCCTGACCTCACAAAGGTGCTTCTGAAAAAAATGGTCATACATTCCTATAGGCATACTCCTAAACCTTGTGGCAGCCTTCCCAGAAGAGATGAAGCTACTATAGCTGCAAAGGGTGGACCAACTCAATATTGAACCCTATGGACTAAGATTAGGATGCCATTAAAGTTCATGTGTGTGTGTAAAGGCAGGAGTCACAATGCTTTTGGTAATATAGTGTGTGTGACTTATCATCAGTGACATCCTAAAATAATGTTAGTCTCTGGTGTCATGACTATAGTCTGGCAGATAGTGGCTGATACCCTGACCCAGAATCAGTATGTGTGGGCTACAGCTATAGCCTGCAGCATTGACAGGAAAATGGACAGAGGACATAGACTGCAAGGATTGTGGGAGCTATACAGTAGTGCTGTCTGGCAGATGGGCTGGCTTGGTGAGCTGGAAGGAGTAAAATGCAAATCTCACAAAGCACTGGGGTATAGAAGGGAGGTGGTTACCTGTGGTTTTCAGGGACTCAGACAAAGAAGCTTGGAGGCTTTTCATAGAGGACATCACTGCACATGAAGCTCCTCACAGACTGCTCTTCCTTGCACCTGAGAGGGAGAGAGGCACAGTGACAGACATTGGAAAGTGCCACAAATGCTGACAGAGCTTGCTGCCTTATCAAGGGCGAACATTGCAGACATAAACTTTCTGTATAATATACAGTATACAGAGGGAGACCATTTGCTAACACAGGAAGATGGTGAAGGGATGCTGGGCAAATCCATATTACACTTTGGCAAAAGAGGGACAATGTTGCCTTTAAGCCAGTGACTTTATCAGAGCTTAGAGGGACGACAGTCAGTGTCATTATTAATGCTTAAAGGGCCATTATCTTGAGAACTAGGACATAACAGTTGGGCCCCAACAAGCTGGCCAGCAGAACAGAATATATTACAGAATGCTGAACTGTTACAGTGGCATTCTCCTTAATTAGGACCCCAGTATAAGGTTTAGGAGGAGTACATTTTTTCTACTATATTAACCTCTATTGCTTGCTATGTTTTAACTGTCTGCTGTATCATTGCTGTTGTGTGATATATTGTGTGTCATATATATTTTGCTACAGAGGTACAGCTTACACATCTACAAAAAACATTCCCCTCCCAGCTGAGTGTATCAGAGTGTACAGAGAACCCAATACATCCAGGGCTCATTTGACTGTAAGTGCTACATATGCAGCAAATAAAGTCATGCTAAAGTCATAACCTGTTATATTCTTTAAATCTTAGGCCTCTTTCACATGGGACGGATCTGTGATGATCTGCCCCATGGACATCCGCTTGCTCAGTGGCGATCACTCCGTCGATCCCCACTGAGCAGGAAGATGACAGGTTTGTCTCTGCACACTGTGCAGGGACGGACCTGTCAGAGCGCTACTCTCCCCTATGGGAGATCGGATGACGACGGACCGCAGAGTCTGTCGTCACCCGATCCGATCCGCAGATGGATGGAAAAGTAGGTTTTTCCTCTGTCACACTTTTTTGGATCAGAGCGGGTCAGATGGCTTCGGACATGTCACCACTGATATCCGACGCTCCATAGAGGTCTATGGAGCATCCGTTCAGGTCCGCCTAAAAAACTGACAGGCGGACATGAACGGATCGTTTCTGTGAAAGAGGCCTAAATTTTAATTTGGTTTAAAAAAATATATAACTGAGGTTATGAATTCCCCTGTAATATTGTGTATATGTGAAGTATTTTGAGTTAATAGCCAACAGATGGTGACATTTGAACTGAGTTCTCAATTTCAAGAAGCTGCCAAATCGTTTTTGATTGATATAACTGACTATATTTTCATAAATGAATTCTTATGTTACTGATATCTTTTTTTAAGAAACTATGGGTATAGTCAGTTTGTGACAGACATTTACATCCTCCACTTCATGTGTCCAGAGTTAGATATGCTGTTCATATTACATTACTACTCTTAGCCCCCACCCTTAGAGGGGAGGGGAAGGGAGAGGAAAGGGAGTGACATGGGAGGGTTTAGTTTTCGGTGCAAAAATCTAACAAAGAGAGCAATTGTATATAAGGGAAGATCAGCATGAAGAAAGGTCTCTTATACACTTCTTCCAACACACAGCAAACATATCCACAGAAGACAGCATACAGTCCAAAGGAAACAGCAGCCATCTTTGAACACGTCATGAACTATTTTTTGAAACAAACAACTCTTCATTTTTTTTTAATCTTATTTGAAACAACATTTATTTTGAATGTGAATGTACAACCTTTTGTAAGCATCTTTGTAATTTTTGTGTGGAAATAAATCACACGGTTTGATGCAAGCTGACTCAATCATACAATTCAGAAATTTGTCTCACAATCAATCAAAAGAAAGGCAGAAGAGTCTTTTCACAGCTATAAAGCTATTTTTTTTACAAAACCCCAGACAAATGTTCTAGGTCAGTGGCTTAGAAAGAAATTAAACTAAAGTATCAGCATGATACCTGAGCACTGCAGCTACTACTTTTCTAAAAGAGTCCAGCAATGACACACCATGTATTTCTCTCATGGCAGTTTTCCTCTATATTTGTACTCTGACAAAAGAGAACAAGATTGTATTCCTTTGAGCATACTCTGACTGAAGGTGTCAGTTATGTAGGTTGTGCGGTGAGGTTTATCAAAAACTGCCAGAAGTGAAACTATTAGCAGAACAAGCAACACTGGAGTGTCCTGGAGCCTGACAATTATTAGTCTTCCATCACACGGCCATAAAAAATTTACTGATGTCATTGCACATATTGTTCTTGCGCAGTGATCAGTAAAATAGATATAGATGTGTTTACTCAGTTCCAGTCCAGGCTAATTCTAACTTACATGCATAAATCTGTATTTTTTTGCTAGAAAACTACTTAAAACCCTCAAACATCAATTTTTTTTTTTAAACAGAGGTCCTACAGAATACAATGGTGGGTGTTGCTTATTTTTATGTCACAAAATATTTGCTCAGCAGTTTTTCAAACACAAATTATTTCGAAGAAATACACTTTAATGAATTTCAATGCACAATAACAGCATATAATACCCACTTGTTTGTTAAAATATTCAAAAATGATGTTACTCCGAGTAAACAGATAACTACAGTGCCTTGAAAAAGTATTCATATCCCTTGAAATGTTCCACATTTTTTTATGTTACAATCAATGTAAATGTATTTTATTGGGATTGTATGTGATAGACTAAAACAAAGTGGCACAGAATTGTGAAGTGGAAGGAAAATGATAAATGGTTTTATTTTTTTTTTACAAATAAATATATAAAAAAGTGTGATGTGCATTTGTATTCAGCCCCTTTTACTCTGATACCCCTAGCTAAAATCTAGTGGAACCAGTTTCCTTCAGAAGTTACCTAATTAGTAAATAGAGTCCACCTGTGTGTAATTTAATCTCAGCGTAAATACAGCTGTTCTGTGAAACTCTCAGGGGTTTGATAGAGAACCTTGGTGAACAAATAGCATCCTGAAGGCTAAGAAACACACTAGGCAGGCCAGGAATAAAGTTGTGGAGAAGTTTAAAACAGGGTTAGGTTATAAAAAAACATCCCAAGCTTTGAACATCTCACTAAGCACTGTTCAATCCATCATCTGAAAATGAAAACAGTATGGCACAACTGCAAATCTACCAAGACATGGCCTTCCACCTAAGCTAGGGCCAGGCAAAGAGAGCATTATCATAGAAGCAGCCACAAGACCCATGGTAACTCTTGAGGAGCTGCAGAGATCAGGTGAGAGAATCTGTCCACAGGACAACTATTAGTCGTGCACTCCACAAATCTGGCCTTTATGGAAGAGTGACAAGAAGAAAGCTATTGGGGGAAGCAGGGCTGCTGATAGGGGGGGACCACCAGTCCTCCTGTAGGGGGCCCCGGCACACAGAGGGGCCCGAACAGCAAGAGGAATCAGTGTTGTCAATACGAGGAGCAATTACAGAAAGATGCCCTGTGCGGCTCTCTGCAGCAGATAAAAGCTGGTTTCTCTCCCTCCCACCAGCTTTTAGCTGCTGCAGGGAGAGACACAGGTCACTGTTCCTGTAATTGCTTCCTCCTCCCTGTTCTATTATAAAAGGGCTCATTTACGCAGGTTCTCTGTTATGTTTGTGTTCGCTAATAATAATTTTAGTGTAGGCTGTATGGGGCCCCGTGATTTCTAACAGCAGCCCTGGGTGGAAGAGTGACAAGAAGAAAGCCATTGTTGAAAGAAAGCCATAAGAAGTCTCATTTGCAGTTTGAGAGAAGCCATGAAGCCACAGCAAACATGCCTAGAGGCAATTCAGTTCGCATTGTGCGCTATATAAGTATTTCATTCATTCATTCATTCAAGAAGGTGCTCTGGTCAGATGAGACCAAAATGGAATTTTTGTTGGCCTAAAAGTTATGTATGGCGGAAAACTAACACTGCACATCACCCTGAACACACCATCCACTCCGTGAAACATGGTGGTGGCAGCATCATATTGTGGGGATGCTTACCTTCAGCAGGGACAGTGAAGCTGGTCAGAGTTGATGGGAAGATGGATGGAGACAAATACAGGGCAATCTTAGAAGAAAACATGTTAGAGTCTGAAAAAGACTTGAAACTGGGTTGGAGGCTCACATTCAAGGAGGACAATGACCCTAAACATACAGTAAGAGCTACAATGGAAAGGTTTAGATCAAAGCATGTGTTAGAATGGCCAAGTCATAGTCCAGACCTAAATCCAATTGAGAATCTGTGGCAAGATTGAAAATTGCTGTTCACAGATGCTCTCCATCCAATCTGACAGAGCTTGAGCTATTTTGCAAAGACGAATGAGCAAAAATGTCACTCTCTAGATGTGCAAAGCTGGTAGAGACATCCCCAAAAAGACTTGCAGCTGTAATTACAGTGAAAGGTGATTCTACAAAGTATTGACTCAGGGGGGCTGAATAAAAATACATTCCACACTTTTTACATATTTATTTGTACAAAAAAACTTTCAAAACTATTCAGAATGTTCCTTCCGCTTTACAATTATGTGCCACTTTGTGTTGGTCTTTCACATATCATTTTTTGTTTGGTTGTAACATGAAAAAATGTGGAAAATTTCAAGGGGTATGAAGAGTTTTTCAAGGCCCTGTATATAATACAGTGGTGTGAAAAAGTGTTTGCCCCCTTCCTCATTTCCTGTTCCTTTGCATGTTTGTCACACTTAAGTGTTTCGGAACATCAAACCAATTTAAACAATAGTCAAGGACAACACAAGTAAACACAAAATGCAATTTGTAAATGAAGGTGTTTATTATTAAAGGTGAAAAAAAAAATCCAAACCATCATGGCCCTGTGTGAAAAAGTGATTGCCCCCCTTGTTAAAACATACTATAACTGTGGTTGTCCACACCTGAGTTCAATTTCTCTAGCCACACCCAGGCCTGATTATTGCCACACCTGTTCACAACAATCAAGGCATCACTTAAATAGGAGCTGCTTGACACAGTAAGGTCCACCAGAAGATCCTTTAAAGCTATACAATCATGCCGAGACCCAAAGAAATTCAGGAACAATTGAGAAAGAAAGTAATTGAGATCTATCAGTCTGGAAAGGGTTATAAAGCCATTTCCAAAGCTTTGGGAATCCAGCGAACCACAGTGAGAGCCATTATCCACAAATGGCGAAGACATGGAACAGTGGTGAACCTTCCCAGGAGTGGCCGGTTGCCCAAAATTACCCCAAGAGCGCAGCGACGACTCATCCAAGAGGTCACAAAAGACCCCACAACAACGTCCAAGGAACTGCAGGCCTCACTTGCCTCAGTTAAGGTCAGCGTTCATGCCTCCACCATCAGGAAAAGACTGGGCAAAAATGGCCTGCATGGCAGAGTTCCAAGGAGAAAACCACTGCTGAGCAAAAAGAACATCAAAGCTCGTCTCAATTTCTCCACAACACATCTTGATGATCCCCAAGACTTTTGGGACAACATTCTGTGGACCGATGAGACAAAAGTGGAACTCTTTGGAAGGTGTGTGTCCAAGTATATCTGGCATAGAAGGAACACTGCATTTCATAAAAAGAACATTATACCAACAGTAAAATATGGTGGTGGTAGTGTGATGGTCTGGGGCTGTTTTGCTGCTTCAGGACCTTGAAGACTTGCCGTGATAAAAGGAACTATGAATTCTGCTGTCTACCAAGAGATCCTGAAGGAGAATGTCCGACCATCTGTTCGTGTACTCAAGCTGAAACGAACTTGGGTTCTGCAGCAGGACAATGATCCTAAACACACCAGCAAGTCCACCACCGAATGGCTGAAGAAAAACAAAATGAAGACTTTGGAGTGGCCTAGCCAAAGTCCTGACCTGAATCCTATTGAGATGTTGTGGTATGACCTTAAAAAGGCCGTTTATGCTCGAAAACCCTCTAATGTAACTGAATTAGGACAATTCTGCAAAGATGAGTGGGCCAAAATTCCTCCAGGACGCTGTAAAAGCCTCATTGCACGTTATCGCAAACGCTTGGTTGCAGTTGTTGCTGCTAAGGGTGGCCCAACCAGTTATTAGGTTTAGGGGGCAATCACTTTTTCACACAGGGCCATGATGGTTTGGATTTTTTTTCACCTTTAATAATAAACACCTTCATTTACAAATTGCATTTTGTGTTTACTTGTGTTGTCCTTGACTATTGTTTAAATTGGTTTGATGTTCCGAAACACTTAAGTGTGACAAACATGCAAAGGAACAGGAAATGAGGAAGGGGGCAAACACTTTTTCACACCACTGTATATGAGTTTCACTTTTTGAATTGAATTACAAAATAAATTAACTTTTTTATGATATTAAATTTTTTTGAGATATACCCGTATATGTGGGCAGGACATGGAAGTGGCTGCAAAGAGGCTGGTATAGATCGGCAGCACTAGGATGTAAAAAATGATAAAGAAAAACATGAAAACAGTATTTTCTAAAAGAAAACAGCAGTTGTGTATGATACATAATGATTTGGCAAACAAAATGTCATTCAGTTATAATTTACATCTACTTTAAATTAAAACATTCACATTGATAAATTTCACACTAAAGTTCCTGGGTCTCCTTGTGACAACTGGGACAATGCTTCCATGCAATTCGCATAGCTGGGTACTTGACAAGTGAAGAAATAGTTTTGTTGTGTAGGTTATCAATCTCCATTACCAAGGGCACTTACAGAGTGTAAAATTGAATTTTGTCTTTTAACTTATATTAGAATAGACTTAAAAAGACTCTTCCTGTCTTTGCTTGTCAGTTCTAAAAGTGTCTGTGTCATTAAAGTGCTAAATAAATTCAAATTTGCTAATAGAAAAGCTTTCCACAGCCTAAATTTTAACCATGCAAAGGCAGCAATGGTTGACACAGAAAGGGACAATAAGTTGCCCAATCACTACTATCACTACAATCACTACTATCTGATAACATTAGGTAGCATAGTTGCAATGGGTCTGGGTTGGTTGCCAGAGCCAATATGTAAGTACTGGAATCAAATTTTTTTGGTATGCAAGGATATCATTGAACATGGCCTGTGGTATGTGTCTTCCAATCACAAAACAAAGAATAAGCAATATAGCAGTACATTGCTAGTGATTACGTATCTATATAATGAGCATCATCGTGATGGTGCACTACTGGGGCAGAATGGCTCCAGTCAGTGTTGTATGTGAACTGTCTGTACGGCAGCACTGGTAGTAACCTGCTTGTGGCAATGACCTACGCTACTGAATTTTAATAGTTATTGGTGCTGAGTGTAACCGACTGCTTTATGCCATTAGGAAGGAAGGAAAAATCCTGGATGGCCTAACACCGCTGAAGGTGTCTTTATTGAAAGATTAAAATCCAAAAACAGTCATATCTTATGCATAGAAGACAGGGGAGAACAGCTAACGCGTTTCACATCACAAACAGATTCTTAGTCATAGCTCAGGTAGCAATCGGCTTGTGGCAATGACCTATTTTCCTACGCTACTGCATTTTAATGGTTATTGGTGCTGTGTGTAACCGACTGCTTTATGTCATTAAAGCTAAACGTCAGAAAAACGAAGTCTTCCCTTTCAGTGGGGTTGTTACTATTCTGCTCATTTATGTCTAGGCAGACTGTGTACAGCACTTTAACTTACCCGATCCTCCACTACTGCATGCTCGTCCACGCTCCTCTACAGTAACAGTGCTTTTTTTTGTTGCATAGACAAAAAACAAGCAGTTAACCCTTGCAGTGTGGGCACCGACCCACTGGAAAGGAGGACTTTAAGTTCTCCCAGAGTTATGCTTGAAGTTCTAAGACGAGATGCTCCAAGACATCTATTCTAACTACAGTGCAGTTACCTATCCAGAGTGTCAAAATGAACAAGTTATTGAACTTTATAATTTTTTAATATTTTAATATATAAATTATACAGATAGTTTGATTTTTAGAACGTTTGGCAGTTATGCGGCTTCGGGCTGGTTTCATTTTATAGCATAGCTCAGGAATCCCAGTGATATTAAAATAAAAATTAGGTACTAATGTTCATTTGTCACAATTCCTTCAGTAGTATAGTTTCTACCTCTGGAAATTTACAGTCATGTCCAATACATTTGTAGGTGTTATAAACAATAACAACCAATCATCCTCATCTAGCACTGGTCTCACATCCACAGTGTAATTGGCCCTGTGAGCTTCAGCGGATGATGTGCTATTAAGAATTAGCACTAATAATGAATCTTAGAAATAAAAAGAAAACAAAAGATGAATTCTGTACATCCAAATAGTTGTATTATGAAAAATAACACCACTAAAAAGTCCCTTGAGATGCAAAACACACATAAACACTGAATCACTTAATAAGAACACATAAAGGGGGTGTTGGGAGTCACTAGTAAAATACACTCTATTACCAAACGTATTGGGATGCCTACCTTAACACGCGCATGGACTTTAATGACATCCCAGTCTCAGTCCATAGGGTTCAATATTATTATTATTATTATTATACAGGTTTATATAGTGCCAACAGTTTAGTGCTTTACAATATAAAAGGAGACAATACAGTTACAATACAATAAAATACAAGAGGATTAAGATGGCCCTGCTCAGGAGAGCTTACAATCTAATAGGGTGGGGCAGGTGGTACAAAAGGTGTGGGGAATGAGCTGATGGAAGTGGTAGAAGAGTTGGTAGTTGGAGACGTGATAGGCTTTCCTGAAGAAATTAGTTTTCAGGGATCGCTTGAAGGTAACAAGAGTAGGGGATAGCTGTACCAGTGGAGGTAGCTGTACCATTGGAGTGAGTGAAAGTGTGCTTCCATTGTGTTAGGTCAAAAGATGAGGTTAAGTTGAGAAGTTTAGCTGTAGATGTAGAAATTTATTTTATTTTTATTTCTTCAGCTGCCTTCTGTTTTCTGGTCTAGGCCCAAACCAAAGTCATACTTCCTGGAGTATTCATGAACATTTTTTTTTCTTCTGGAGGATAGGAGGAGGAGATTTCCAGAAAGTAAAAGCTACATGAATCATCTCCCCTTCGTCAAGAAGGCCACAGCTTGAAATACTAGGGTGTGTTTATCAAAGTGATTTTTCAACAAACTAGAGCACAAAGACATGGATGGATGGGCGAGTTTATTTGGAATAAAAATGAATTAACCACTTGCCGCCAACGCTATAGCCAAAAGAAATTGCCGGGAGGGCGTCCATAGACGTCCTCCCGCTCTGGCGGTTCCTCCGCACCACCACGCTCAATGATCGCAGAGTCTGTGATACCCTGCTAATCATAGATTAGGTTGAGGGGGGATGATGGTACCTAATCTTTTATTTTTTACCTTAATGCAAGGATGCATTAAAGTGGTTGTAAACTCTGTTACACCACTTTTACCTACAGGTAAGCCTATAATAAAGCTTACCTGTAGGTATTGTAAATATCTCCTAAACCTGCATGGTTTAGGAGATATTTACCATATATGCTTGCGCCGACAGCACTGGCGCATTCACACTGAAGAAAAAACTTGATCGTGCCATTTCTAAAAGGCCTGTGCCGTGACGGGCAGCTCCCGCATGCATGCGGGAGTGACGTCATCGTGGCTCTGGCCAATCACAGCGCCGGAGCCCGTGAACCTGGAAACAACTCCATGTCGCAGTAGTGTACGGGGACTGCTGTGACAGGTAGATTTAAGGTAAGTATTTCATAATGAGCTAGGATGCAATGCATACTAGCTCATTATGCCTTTGTCTTGCAGGTTTTTTTTTTATATATATGCGTTTACAACCACTTTAAGGTAAAAAAATGTTTAGGCTTTACAACCAAAAAAAAAAGAAAAAAAAAAATAGAGACTGGCCGAGAGAGGGATCACTTTGATGTAGTTGGACTGTTTGGACATGTATTGCAATACATGTGGACTAAGAATCCCCACACTGTTTTTTAAACAAGAGTTTGCTATGAAAATGTAAAAGTTCACATGTGGTTACACCTTTTTACGTATCTCATGTGTTGAATATGTAAAAGGGCATTTTTAAAGTTGCTGTATTATTTTTCAATATTTGCTCAATCCATCTCGGGAGCAAGCAAGAGTGGGTGGCTACATGGGCAGACTCGATGGACTACTCAGTCTTTTTCTACCATCACTTTTATATGTTTCTACTTTCAGACATTCAGACACGGGGGGCCATGGAAAATGAAAAGTAGCCACCCTCTAACAGGACGTTAGATCACAGCAACAATAAAAAAAAAAGGAATTTAGAAATTTGGAGGAGGCTGGGAGCAATAGAAGGTATTTTTTAAAATTAGGAATATATGGTTGAATATATTTTATTTTATTAAATCAAAATTTAGTATCACTTTAAAGCTGCAATGACAACTCTCTGTTTTGCAATTGATGGGCTACTGACTGCCATATATATATATATATATATATATATATATATATATATATATATATATATATATATATATATATATATATATATATATATATATATATATATATATATATATATATATATATATATATATATATATATTTTATTTTTTTTTGCAGGAATGAAAGTGTTACAAATATTATTAAAGCATCATCAAATGTAAATGTAAAGATTTAAAAAAAAAATAAAGAAAAAAATGCCTCGGCTAACAAATCAAACTGAAACACATGTATATACAGTATATCTGTAAAGAACATAGAATACAGAATGTATTAACTTTTTTTTAAGCCTTTTAGGAAAATAATTTGCACTTTAACCACTTCAGCCCCAGAAGGATTTGGCCCCTTAATGACCAGGCCATTTTTGTGAAACGGCACTGCATCAATTTGACAATAGTGCGGTTGTGCGACACTGTACCCAAACAAAATTGACCTTCCTTTTTCCCACAAAATAGAGCTTTCTTTTGGTGATATTTGATCACCTCTGTGGTTTTTATTTTTTGCGCTAAAAATAAAAAAGACTGATCATTTTGAAAAAACATTTTTTTTTTACTTTCTGCTATAGTACATATCCCAAACAAATATATAAAAAAACTAATTTATTCATCAGTTTAGGCCAATATGTATTCTTCTACATATTTTTGATTAAAAAAAAATCACAATAGGCGTATATTGATTGGTTTGCGCAAAAGTTATCGCATATACAAACTATGGGATAGACTTTTATTTTTTTTAATTGTTTTTACCGGTAATGTCGGCGATCTGCGATTTTTAATGGGACTGTAACATTGTGGCAGACAAATCTGACCCGAATTACACTTTTTGGGGAACAGTGACATTATTGCATTGATCAGTGCTATAAAAATGCACTGATCAATGTATAAATTACACTGGCAGGGAAGGGGTTAACACTAGGGGGCGATCAATGGGTTAAGTGTGTCCCATGGGTGTGTTCTAACTGTAGGGGGGATGGGCTACCAGGGACATGACATCACTGGGAATGGTAGATCTCTGACATGTCATCTGGCAAAATATGAATCACCTTGTCTTGATCAGTTCTGCCTCTGGTATACCGCGATCGTGGGTCACCGGTGGACATCGAGTCTGATAGGCCCGTGGGCACATTCCCGTGGTATGTGGTAGGTGGGCGTGCATACCCGTTGCCTCCTGTGCAAGGACCAACGTACACCTACAGTGGTTTGCACAGGAGAGCCGACCTGCCACAGTATAATAAAAGTAGCTGGTCGACAAACGATTAAAGTGTGAAAATTTTAAGATAGATTCCCCACCCTAACTCTAAAAAGATCTTCTGAAAAACTTCAAAGGTATATTTTAGGTTTTCAGGGTAGCTCAGGCTAAAAGCATAAATGAGTGCCATAATCATTCTTTCTGTTACAAAATGAGTGCTATATGAAAAAAATACACTATACCAATAGGCTTGTTTTTCTTGCCAATGCAGCATAAATATGGTATATATATATTTTTTTTAAATGTAATAACATCGTGCAAAGTGGTTTAGGTTACATAATCTAACATTTAATGTCCAATATCTCAAAAACCGAACAAACAGAAAGTTTTTTTTTCTGATACAAATCAGCACAAATTGTATAATTGTTTTTAAAATATGTGGTGCAAAGTAGGAGAGGTTTCATCAACTATAATGCGCAATATCTCTGAAACCAAACCAGCACATATGTTCGTTTTTGCAGCACAAATCAGCACAGATGCAGTGCAGGCGAATGCTATCTTTGTTTTTAAATTTTAATAACATTGGGTGCAAAGTGGGCGGGGCTTGATGTTACATAATCTGAATTTGAATTCCAATATCTCAAAAACCGAAGCTGCTGCAACATTTATTTTTGTGGAACAAAATAGTTTTTAAGCGCAACAGCTGGCGGTCCCTCACCCTGCATCTTGGTTGTGTTCTGCCCCATGCAGTAAGCGCAAACTTTGCATGCACACAAGTGAGTTGCCCATAGATATACACAACAGACGTATGTCCATTTATTATAAATATATTAATCTGCAAATAAAATAAACATTTTGGATGGTATGTTAAGTAACATTTAGGTTACTTAACATACCATCCATTTAAGTAGCATGCAAACGATAATTTGCTCAATGTTCACTCTTACCTTTCAATGGCATTGCATGGCTTTGTAGTGACTTGGAAAAATTCTTGTCACTGGTGGCACTCTTTTGTCCTGATGGGCCGCCGCCTCAAACGTGTGGGAACTGCCTTGTGCAGGCTTTCAAAGTTCCA
This sequence comes from Lithobates pipiens, assembly GCF_037356315.1. Taxonomy (NCBI): domain Eukaryota; kingdom Metazoa; phylum Chordata; class Amphibia; order Anura; family Ranidae; genus Lithobates; species Lithobates pipiens. The sequence continues at coordinate 621,664,090 of NW_027507748.1, read as the reverse complement.
AAAGATGTCAAACGTTCTAAAATATATAGGATCAAAATTCGTGCAGTTGCACGTTTGGCAAACATGCGTTCCGCAATTTCAGTCAAATGAAAAGATAATTTTTTTAAGTAAATTGGTATATGAAAATGCACAAAACTTAAAAGTTTTGACTAGATTACTTAATATTATACATTATTTTTAAGAACTAATGAAAATTAAGTAAGGTCTTTAAAATATCAAAGTAAATTAATTAACATTTATTTTTATGTTGAAAATTATAAAATTTTTATGTTAAAATTACAAGCCAACAGAATCATTTTTATCAGTGTGCTTACCTTATTTAACCACTTCCCGCTTGGCCTATAGAAAAATGAAGGCCGGGCGGTGGTTCAGTTATCCTGACTGGGCGTCATATGACGTCCTTCAGAATAACAGCCACTGTGCGCCCATGGGGGCACACATCGCGGCGATTGGTGGTGCAGGGTGTCAGTCTGACACACCACTACACCGATCTTGGTAAAGAGGCTCAGACGGAGGCTCTTTACCATGTGATCAGCCGTGTCTAATCACGGCTGATCACGATGTCAACAGGAAAAGCCGCTGATCGGCCTAACAGACGCGAGTAGAGGAGAGACGATCGGTGGCTCTCCTGAAAGGGGGGGTCTGTGCTGATTGTCTATCAGCGCAGCCCCTCCCCAAGATGCCCGCACTAGACCACCAGGGAAGCCACCAGGACCACCAGGGAAGGGGGCAACATATGGATGGCCAGGTATAATACCCCATGGCCATCCATATGTGCAAATTATGCCCAATCTGTGCCAGTCAGTGCCCACAAATGGGCACTGACTGGCACCATTATAAAACATGTGACATCAATGATGCCCAGCAATGCCACCCATCAGTGTCATCAGTGCCAGCAATCAGTGTCATCAGTGACACACATCAGTGTCCATTAGTGCCACCTATTAGTGCCCATCCATGACACCTATCAGTGCCACCCATAAGTACCCATCAGTGCCGCTTATGAGTGCCCATCAGTGCTGCCTACGAGTGCCCATCAGTGCCACATACCAGTGCCACCTATCAGTGCCCATCAGTGACACCTATTAGTGCCCATCAGTGCTGCCTATCAGTGCCCATCATCAGTGCCACCTCATTGGTGCCACCTCATCGGTGCCCATCAGTACCGCCTTATCAGTGCCCTTCAGTGCAGCTATATCACTGCCCGTCATTGAAGAAGAAAACATACTTATTTACAAAAAATGTATCAGAACTAAAGAAAAACTTGTTTTTTTTCAAAATTTTCGGTCTTTTTTTATTTGTTGCAATAATATTAAAAACCGCAAGGGTGATCAAATACCACCAACAGATCTCTATTTGTGGGAACAAAATAATAAAAAAAAATGTTTGGGTACAGTGTTGTATGACAGCGCAATTGTCATTCAAATTGCTACAGCGCTGAAAGCTGAAAATTGGCTTGGGCAGGAAGGTGTCTAAGTGCCTGGTATTGAAGTGGTTAACACATACATTTGATGTTATTATATCTATATTAATATTTTATTATTTTTTTTGCAATATATAAGGAAACTTTCGCCTTGCCTTATGAGTTTTCTTAACTGGCCATGCATGTGGATCCTATTAAAGTATAACTAAGTGCAAAACCTTTTTTTTAGTTTTAGAGTGGAGGGGGATTAGAATGCTTGCCAGTTTTTATTGCTGTCGGTGGCCCTGTTAAGGAAATTCACCATCTATATCTGTCCTGTTTATCATTATCATTGAAAGTGAAAGTAAAAGAAAGTCTCAAATTTTGGATTGTTCCCAAAAAAGTAATAGAGGGGAAATCTTTCAATGGGGGCACTAGTTCTGGTGACCTGGGGGTCCCCAAGGGATTCCATTAATGTTCCTGTTTGCTGTGGGACATGTGGTGAAGGGATATCTCTGCAATGGGACACAGATGGTGAAAATAAATCTGACAGGGGTTATAACCCTCACTTGCTCTATCCCTATTGCAAAAAAAAGGTTTTGCCTACAGTTCTACTTTAAGCTCCAGTGCTGTTTATATATTTGTGTGCACTTTGTTAGCTCTCAAACACATTATCATTCCAACACTCAGCCTGTTGTGGGTTGGCTGTGCTAAGTGGCAATAGAGAGGCAGGGCTAGTGCACATCGCCTATTAAATGTGTAACAATAATTATTAGAGAGGTGCCATGGAGTTTTACCTAGTCCAATGAGCACCGAGGAAGTGAACCATTTTAAGCTGAGTACATAAAATATTTATTTAGGGTGTGAAAATGAGAGTAAAAAGTAGAATTTACAAATTATAAACATGCTAAGAAACGGTGCTGTGAGATGGGTATTAGGGTTGCCACCTGTCCATGATTCACCCGGACAGCTCGGGTTTGGAATCATGTGGCCGGGTTTCAGACTGTTTGAGAACCGGACACATTTAGACTGCACTATGGCTTCCCAGCATGGTTGCTGGCTGCAGTTGTCTTACCTGAGAGTGTCTGTTACACTCTCTTTCACACTGCCCAAAGCCAACACTAACACCCCCCCCACACACACACACACACCTGCACCTCTTCTCCCCACCCCTACCCCCCGCCCCACCCCCCTCTGACTACAGGGAAGCCATAGGGATGTCTCCATGTGTCAGATGGGGCGGGTTCACCCGATGACGTCACCATCTGGCTCCGCCCTCAGTTATAAAAGAACTGTCAAAGCAAAGACACCTCATACGGCAGAGAGTCATCGGAGCAAGAGAAGAATACTTTGTGGGACAGTTTTATTTTTTTATTTTTTAATAAAGGACTTGTCCAAGCCATGTCATGTATTGTTTACAATTTTCACACTTTTTTTGTGAAATGGTAGGGGTACATTTGTACCCGTTACAATTTCACACATGGGAGAGGCCAGGATCTGGGGGTCCCCTTGTTAAAGGGAGCTTTCAGATTCCGATAATCCCCCCGCCCGCAGACCACCACAACCACCAGGCAAGGGTTGTAGGGATGAGGCCCTTGTCCCCATCAACATGGGGACATGGTGCTTTGCGGGGCTACCCAAAGCACCCTCCCCATGTTGAGGGCATGTGGCATGGTACGGTTTAGGAGGGGGTACTATCTTTTATCCTCCCTCTTTTCCTGTGGCCTGCCAGGTTGCGTGCTCAGATAAGGGTCTGGTATGGATTTTTGGGGGACCCCCACGCCATTTGTTTTAAATTTTGGCGCGGGGTTCCCCTTAAAATCCATACCAGACCTGAAGGGTCTGGTTTGGATTTTGAAGGGGACCCCCACGCAATTTTTTTTTTAATTTTGGCACGTAGTTCCCCTTAATATCCTTACCAGACCTGAAGGGTCTGGTATGGAATTTTGGGGGACCCCCACACAATTTTTTTAAAATTTTGGTTCGGGGTTCCCCTTAATATTCATACCAGACCCAAAGGGTCTGGTAATGGACTGTGGGGGAATCCCATATCATTTTTTTCAATGCCGGGACCGATAATTCATTACAGCCGCGAGTACTTTTAAATGACCTTTTTCCTTTAGAACTGTCATTTTGCTCTGGGGCTGTTATAAACATGGGAAATATGCGCAACTTTACAGGCATACTATAGACACCCCCCAGGTACAAAATTTAAAGGAAAATTTCACTTTTGTTGTTTCACTTTAAGTATATTAAAACCACTGCTCCCAAAAAAAATGACATTTTTAAAACTTTATGTTTTTGCACTGATACATGTCCCCCGGGGCAGGACTCAGGTCCCCAAACACTTTTTATGACAATTGCTTGCATATAAGCCTTTAAAATGAGCACTTTTGATTTTTCATGTTCGTGTCCTATAGACTTTAAAGGTGTTTGCGTGTTCAAACTAATTTTTTACCTGTTCGCATGTTCTGCTGCGAACTGAACTGGGGGGGGGGGGGGTGTTTGGCTCATCCCTAGTGTGTGCCATATACAATATTTCAGGACCTAAACACGACTGTAAGATTAAATGCTTTGAATAGTGACTGTGAAGAGCTATTGGTTCAATGAAAACAGAGTCAAATCTATCAAGAATATGTTTTTATTCTCTGCTAATACAGTTTTCTGTCTCTTCAGCCAGAAAGCCACATTTATAGCTCAATTAATCTAAACGTAATTTTTAAAGAAGCTATTAATAGAGTTAAGATGGCAAAGCTCAACCTTTGTTTTATGGAAACCGACTATTGCTATGGCTACACTATCAAAAACTGACAAATTGGCTGGTGACAATAAAATCTCACTGTCAATAATCACAAGTATTCTGTTTCTTCTCCTTTGAGGGCTAATATACCATATTTTTTGGACCATAAGTCGCACTTTTTTCCCCCAGAAATATAGGGGAAAATGCCTCTGCGTCTTATGGTGTGAATATACAACAGGCACTGCCCTCCATCGCTGCTGGCACCATCCCCTGCCGCCTCCCACCGCCACCACCAGAAGAGAGACAGGAGAGTGGGGGACAGTAATCCAAACCCCCCGTGGGTGCTTGGCGATCTCGCCTTCCTCCCGGGCTTCTGCGAGCCAATGGAGTCAGAAGGAGGTAGGGCCAACTGCAAGAATGAGTGGGATGGGTGGTGAGATGTGTAGAAGTAGCTGCCTAGCTGTCAAAGTAATGTGGGGGACAGGAGTGTCAAGCATTGTTTGTTTACAAAGCTGAAAAAATACAGGATTTATATTATGGGAGTATTTATATGGAGATCATGCTAGGTGCTTAGATGAAACAAGACATGGCTAACTACACTGCTTCTCGCATTATTTTCTTACTATTTCAATATCTTTGCTTGTATTATGACAGTGGTGTGTACATACTGTGCTATATATCTATAGGAACATGAGAGACATCCTGCTATAGATCTACACTGTATGGCCTTATAAGATCCAATTACTCACTCATCAGATTATACTCACATAAACACTGGTGTATCTTTATTTATTAGAGGAATATATACCATTGGCTAACATACTGTTCACTGGCTAATGTACATTTTATTTGCCAGGCTTCTGTATGGGTCAGAATATTATTTTTCTTGTTTTCCTCCCCTAAAACATAGGTACGTCTTATGGTCAGGTGCGTCTTATGGAGCAAAAAATGCGGTAACGTTTTGTAATGTTGAGGGGAAAAGGAACATTTGTATACCAGAACCCCGAGATGCCTGAGATATTAGGGTTTTCCAGGGCATGTATACAAATTAACAACTTTATTTTAGACTTATAGTGAGTTTTAATAAAAGTGTCAATATTTATGAGGAGTTTCCCATGAAGGCAGAACAATGGTACTGCAGGCTACCTGTCACCTGCTGGAACTGCCAGGTAGATTGCAATATATGGGTTCCTGGCCTCTGCCTGAGACCATGTTGTAAATATTCTTATAGTGATTATTAGTACTGGTAAGCATTATAAATGTTTATTACTGCTTAGCATATCATCAATAATATGTAAACTATTGGAAGGAATGATGTGACCATATCAAAGAATTTGTTGATGAAAACAGTATCATTAGTTGTAATCAACATTCATGGTGTCATAACCAAGGTTTATGAAAAAAATCTCTTAACATTCTATGAGCAGGTAAGCTGTAATTTATTTTTTTTATTCAGATTCCAAAAAACATGATTAAATTAACATAATGGCAACATCAGGCATGATTTAACCATTGACATGTTAATTACAGTACAGTACAGTAGTAAAATAAATCATATAATCAAATATAACATACAATGGTAATTGTGGTTAAAAAAGAAGCATGTGGCCTCTAAGAGGCACCACATACTTACATTATGGACAATTGGTCCAGGGCACCGATCCATATAGGCAGCAGTGGAAAGCACTCCGACCGGAAGCTGAAGAGGCATAACCAGCAGCAACTAAACTGCTTCTTTTTTAACCAAAATTACCATTGTATGTTATATCTTACTGTTACCTACTATCTTTTAGATATCCTGCATACACACCAACTCCTGAGGAAGCGAGCCGAGCTCGTGAAATGTGTTGAGTATTAAGCTGTATATGTATATGATTTATTTTACTACTGTAATTAACATGTCAATGGTTAAATCATGCCTGATGACGCCATTATGTTCATTTAATCATGTTTTTTGGAATCTGAATAAAAAAAAAAGATTTTTTTTTTATACCTATTTGAGATGACCTATCTGACCAACTCATTTAAAGTCCCATGGGCGAATTTGTTTCTTATTATCTTCTCTGTGCAGTGGTCTTCCGCAGAGCAGCCCAGATCCTCCTCTTCTGGGGTCCCCTGCCGGCACTCCTGGCACCTCCCTCCTGCCGAGTGCCCTCAAATCAAAGAGTTCCTAAGCCACTGCTTTGCATTTGGATTCACACACAGAGCTGTGGCTCAGCTCAGTTTCGCCTCCCTCTCCTCATTGGCTCACTGAATGTGATTGACAGCAGTGGTAGCCAATGGCTCTCGGTGCTGTCTCAGCCAATGAGGAGGGAAAGTCCCCGGAGAGCAGAAGCTCTCGTGCACATCACCGGATTGCGATGGGGCTCAGGTGAGTATTGAGGGGGGGCTGCGAGAGCGGCTGCACACAGACTTTTTTTTTAACTTTATACATAGAATGCATGAAGGTAAAAAACCTTGAGCCTTTAGAACCACTTTAAGATCTTTTGAGATTGATGACATTGTATTTATTTGGATAGAAAACTGGTTGCAGTATCGTGTCCAAAAGGTGGTGATTAATCCAGCATCCACCCCTATTTATGCTCATCTACGCCACATCAGTTCTCATCCATTACACATCTATGCCACTACAGTGCCTCAGAAACTGTAATAGGTAGTCAAATTAGATTTGAAATTTATGCCCCAGAACACCTGATGTGCTCCATGCGCATTGGGCCTCTCTATGTGGCCAGGCTGTGTAAAAGTCTCCCACATGTGGAATTGCCGTACTCAGGAGGAGTAGGATAATCAATTTTGGGGTGTAATTTTTGATATGTACATACTATGTGTTAGAAATATTGTATAAATGGACAACTTTGTGTAAAAAAAAAAATGCGTTCTCACTTACTTTACACATTTTCCAAAAACGTGTAGAAAAAAAATACATGTTCAAAAGCCTCATTATAGCTCATGGATTATACATTGTTTTTTTTTCTTCCAAATGGGGTAATTTTTGGGGTGTTTCCATTCTCCTGGTTCTCCAGGGCCTTCCAAAGTGTAAGAGGTAGTCAAGAAATTAGATGTGTAATTTATGCTCCAAGAACGCCTGATGGCGCTCCCTGCATGTTGGGCCTTTGTATGTGGCCACGCTGTGTAAAAGTTTCACACATGTGGTATCGCCATAATCAGGAGAAGTAGTAGAATGTGTTTTGTGCTGTAATCTGTGCTGTGCATATGCTGTGTGTGAGAAATAACCTGCTAATAAAAAAAAATCTTGATTTTGCAAAGAATTGTGGGAAAAAAATACAACTTAAAAAAACTCACCATGCCTCTTACTAAATACCATGGAATGTCTACTTTCCAAAAAGGGTCATGGGGGGGGGGGGGGGGTATTTCTACTTTCCTGGCTTGTTAGTGTCTCAAGAAATGAGATGGCCATCAGTACATCAGGTTTGATCAATTTTCAGAGATTGGCACTATAGCTTGTGGACTCTATAGCTTTCACAAAGACCAAACAATATACACCAATTTGAGTTATTTTTACCAAAAATGTATACTGTAGCAGTATAAATTTTGGACAAAATATATGAAGAAAAATTACTAATTTGCAAAATTTTATAACAGAAACGAAGAAAAATGCATTTTTTATTTTTACAGAATTTTATTTTCTTTCTTTTATAGCACAACAAATAAAAAAAACTAGTAGTGATTAAATACCACCAAAAGAAAGCTCTATTTGTGTGAAATAAAGGACAAAAAATTCATATAGGTACAGTCTTGCATGACTGAATAATTGTCATTCCAAATGAGAGCACCGAAAGCTGAACATTGGTCTGGTTAGGAAGGGGGTTTAAGTGCCCAGTGGAAAAGCCGTTATACTTGTTCAAAAACTAAAAATTGTTTGATCCCAGTGTTTGCTGACAGTACAAAGCTAGGCAGGTCAATATTGTCACAAAAGGATATAGCAATTTTACAAGAAGACCAAGTTAGAAGAGGGGTAAGAGCTTATATTGCAGATGTGGTTTAATATTGAAAAATTTAAAGTAATACGCTTTAAGAGCTAAAAATATTCATGAAAGTTACTTGCTAGGGTTAGAAACTCTCTGGGAATCAAGGATGGAAAAGGATCCGGTGGTCATTGTAGATGATAGACTAAGAAATAATATACAATGGCAAGCTGCAGCTAGCAAGGCTAGCAGACTATTAGCATGCATTAAAAAGGGTATTTACTCAAGCGATAAAACTATAATTCTACCACTTTACAAAACATTGCTTCAGACACATCTTGAGTATGCCATCCAGTTTTGGCCACTAATCCTCGGGAAGGATTCGGTCACGTATCTGGTTACTGAGCCTGATGCGAAAAAGAAGGCCTCTCTCAGGCACCATTGTAAGTGGAACAGTGGCTGCAAGAGCACAGTGAGATATGAGTGCCTGTAATAAGTCCAGTAGTCTGTGCAGGTAGTAGTCGGTGCTTTACCGGGAAGGAGCCAGGAGACAAGGGTAACTGACAGCAGACATATGCAGCATGCAGAGAACTGGCTGGTAGCAGATTGGCAGGTGCTTGGCTGGCTGGTGAGAGGCTACCAATGCTTGATGTGAGCAGGGACTGGATGAGCGTGTACTCAACTGAAGATGCTGAGCAGACTGGATGAGCAGGATGCCGGGTCAGGCAAGCTGAGTCAGTAACGGCTCAGGCATGATGAACAGGCAGAAGAGTAGCCAGGACACAGGCCAAGGTCAGTAATGATGAAGCAGACCAGGCCAAAGCAGAAGACAAGAGCAGGTTCCAGGAGCAAGTCAAGGTCAGAGCAGGTAGCGTATAAGTGTTGTCAGAGGCAAGCTAAGTAAGGATCAGAGGTCAGGCACTCGTTGTCATTGTAGTCATGGGAGTAGCGCAGAACTATTTATTGTTTGTAGTTTCAGTAGTCATTGTGAGAACACAATGAGTGTTAGCTGCTGCCACATTATTTATGTATTTCTTTTTTTGGTAATTTTTTTTTTTAGAGCAGGAGTTTATTCTCACTTTATTACTTTTCAGTCAAAGAAGAACATTGAATGCTGTAGACCAGCAGTGAGCTGTGCTGAAGCCCTGTTTAAATAGTCCATTTGGCACCAATATTGGTGACAGGCATGTGAGCGTATGACAGTTGCCAGTCTGGGCTTACGCATATGTATCTGCCTTGGAGCATTGTCTGTACTATGAACAAACCTTCCCTGACAGATTCTCTTTGGAGAGAATACAGAGAAGGGTAACAAAGCTAATAAGTTGGTGGAGGACCTCAGTTATGAGGAATGATTACAAAAATTAAATGTATCCTCCCTGGAGAAGAGGCACTTAACAGAGGATATGGTTGCAATCTACAAATCTTTTTAAAGTTGATTTAATCTAAGGTCTCTAAAGATGGCTTGTGGTCACACAATTAAGTTGGATAAAAAGCAGTTGAATCTTAAGCCCCATACACACTATCAGATTTACTGCTGATTTTTGTCTTCAGATTTACCAAAACCATGTTGATTGCATACAAATTGAAACTCCTAAGGTTTGACCTCATATTATATGTTTTTAGTAAATCTGAAGGAAAAAAATCAGTAGAAAATCTGATAGTGTGTATGGGGCTTAAAACTGTATTAGGAGTTCTTTACTGTTTTTAGCGGTAAGAATGTGGAACTCCCTACCGCAGTTGATGGTGTCAGTGGGGAGTGTAAATAAATTCATAACATTTTTGGATGTCTTTTTTAGAGAACACAATGTATATAGATAGTGAAAATAGTACGGACATAAACACACACACAAGCCTGTGTCTTAATTCAGCCTTTCCAACGATGTATCTATGTAACAGGTAACACTTATGCCATGTACACACGATCAGACAACCCACCGGACGTTGCAGCGGAGGTCCGCTGGACTTTCCGAACGAACGGACCTGCACACACACGCCCACACATGTCCGGAATTTTCCGGCGGACAATCTGTCTGACTATGGCGGGAGTCGGCCGGACTTTTGAAATGAACGTACTTGCCCACACACGGAGTAAAGTCCGTTCATTTTGAACTTGGCTCTGGGTAGACGGAGCTAGCGAAGGAAGTCAATGTTGCCGCCTCCATTCTCCGAAGAAGGAGAAAGCCAGGCTCCTCCACTAGTAAAAGAGCTAGCAAAAGAGCAGAAGATAGCGGAGGAGTCTGGCAAGAAGACCCCCGAAGACGGAAGAAGACCGATAAAGTATTTTAAAAACCCGTGTTGTGTTTTTTTTATGTACACTTTTTCCCCAGGTGAATGAGAAGGGTACATCGTACCCCATACTCATTCACATAGGGTAGGGGGCCGGAATCTGGGGGCCCCCTTATTAAAGGGGGCTCCCGGATTCTGATAAGCCCCCCTGCCCTCAGACCCCAACAACCAACGGCCAGGGTTGTTGGGAAGAGGCCCTTGTCCTCATCTACATGGGGACAAGGTGCTTTGGGGTGGGAAGGCCCCCTTCCCCAAAGCACCCCCCCATGTTGAGGGCTCGCGGCCTGGTACGGCTCAGGAGGGGGGGGCGCTCGCTCGTCCCCACCCCCTTTCATGACTGGCCGGGCTGCTTGCTTGGATAAGGGTCTGCTATGGACTTTGGGGGGACCCCTACGCAGTTTTTACCCTTTAAATCCATACCAGGTGACTGGGCTAGCGAGGTGTCAATCTCGCCAATGGAGGCGGCGACATCCGAGTCCGACGGACAGTTTTGAGTCATGACTTCTTTCTAAGTCTGTCGGACTTTTGGGAAAAAAGGCCGCCCCGGATAATCCGATCGTGTGTATGCGGCATTACTCTGCTCATTTGTCAGAACAGGGCACACTGCTTGCTGATAATATTATGTGTGTTGTGACCCATAACAAAGTTGCACATACACTAGCATTCTGGGTACTTATTCAAAACCCAATTGAATCCTTTGTATTTATTAATTTAATGCAGTCATGCTTTATATACATTAAAAAATATGCTGCATATTCCTTTCTACTTGCTATTTGCTGCAGAAAGGGTTAAAGTACCCTGTGCACACAACATAGCGGGCCAGGTTGCGGCCTAACATGTGCTCCCGATCATTACTCTAATCAATAGTGTTCTCAAGTCCTGAGCAACAGTAAAACTTTATAGAATTTCTAGCCCACCTCCCGCCCCCCACACACAAATTATCTGTATTTTAATTTGCTGCTTTAAACAAGATCTGTGCCTTTAGTACATCTGTCCTTTAATGAATCCCTTACACCCCTGATTGCAGCTTGCCTGGTAAGATCCTTGCCTTCCTCTAAGTGCTAGGCTACATTTATTGATGTATTAATGATTACAGAGTTGCATTAATTTGTGTATTTTATATCTGCCTAGAGTTAAGCTTTAACACAGTTGAAAAGAAAACTTGATCGGCAGTTCATTCCATTTACATTATTCTCAACTACATGTGCCCTCTGAGGTTTAGCTCTACGTTTTGTAGGTCTTTATGATGCTACAAATGGTTCTATACAGAATGTGTGCATGAAGTTTCCATCATCTAGGGATCTCCAAACTACAGCCCTCCAGCTGTTGCAGAGCTACACGTCCCATGAGGCATTGTAAAACTCTGACATTCACAGACATGACTAGGCATGATGGGAACTGTAGTTCCTGAACAACTGGAGGGACAAAGTTTGGAGACCTCGACCATAATGATATTATGGTAACAAGAACAGCCAGTTTACTGAAATGGAGTTTATTCACTTTGCACTCATCTGAGCCTTTTGCTTGGGTAAACATTTTAGACAAAGTGGTGGATAATTTAAAATCTGACATTTTTTATGAAAGGTATGTGTAACATAACTATATAATACACTCTTCTTCTTCCAAAGCTAAGGTTTCTCTCCTGGAATTGTATAGTTGTCAGTAAAACGAAAACATATGCATTTCTATTTTATTTGCCGCCTTTTATTATTTCTTTTAATCGATTTTGGATAAAAATACACTTTGAACCTGCCAGTGACCTCTTGTTGCTGTTAATGGTGGCCATGATCATGGTCATCTACCCTAACAGGTTGAGTAAGAGCACATGATAGTAGCTCCTACTGTCATTGTCTTTGACGGCAGGGCATACAGGTATCACCTATCACCCAGGCCAGTCATGCAACCTGGAACTAAATTATAAATTTTTTTAATTTAATTTTTACTGAAGACCTACTATCTTCCATCGTGGCCCAGTGTAACCTCTATGCACAACAGTTCATAGTAAGCAACCCTGGTTCTAGTTATGCCCATCCCTTTGAGTGGAGAGAACTTACTGTGAAGGAATTAAAAAAAAATTTAGGCCTAACTTTTAACATGAGACTTAAAAAAAAAAGAATTATACTCCTATTGGTCCACCAATGTCATTCACCACATGCCAATCTTCTCATCCATTATGCCAAGGTTAAGATACCTAATGATTATGCGGTTCCTTCGTTATAATGACAACACCCAGTGCCCTCCCCGAAATGACCCATCTTATGACAAATTATTTACAAATCGGCCACTTCTAAATGTTTTGTCTGAAAAATTCCACCAGTTATATACCCCTGAGCAAAATATCTCCATGGATGTGTCACTAGTCAAATCCACAGGCAGGATAAGCTTCACACAGTTTATCCCCAGCAAAGGGCCTGATATGGGGTTAAGCTCTACAAACTTTGTGACTAAGCCATGGGGTACATCTATGCCTTCTGGGTGTATGAGGGGGAAGGACACCAAGCTGCATCCCCCTGAATGCCCAGAGTACATTGGAACCAGCGGAAAAGTTGTCTGGGAACTTGTCTATCCACTCCTTGAAAAGCGATACCATTTATATGTGGATAATTTCTACACGAGCACGCCCCTCTTCTGAAATTTCCCCCGGAGGACGACCCCAGCATGCGGTAAAGTGAGAGTCAATAGGAAGGGCTTCCTGCAAAGGCTCATTAATGAAAGGCTACGACAAGGAGAGATGGCATCTTTGCGGAACAATGAGATATTGGCTGTCAGGTGGAGGGACATGCTCTCATCAATCTATGATGACACCTATGTGGAGATCTCCAGAAGAAACGGCTCAATCCAGAAACCAGCTTGTGTCCATGATTATAATTTGTACCTAGGGGGTGTGTAGAGTATGCCTGTAATACCTCTTGTTTCCCATGCTTAGAACTGTCCCTGCACAAAGTGTAATTTATGAAAGAAAAAAAGTCATTTAAAAGCACTCGCGGCTATAATGAATTGTCGGCTCGCGGTAATACAGAGAACATTCATTGAAAGTCATTGATAAAAAAACAAAATGCATGGGGGTCCCCCCAAATTCAATTACCAGGCCATTCAGGTCTGGTATGGATATTAAGGGGAACTCTGCATCAAATTGTAAAAAAAATGACATGGAGTGCCCCCAAAAATCCATACCAGACTCTTTATCCGAGCGCGCAACCTGGCAGGCAGCAGGAAAAGAGGGGGGACGAGAGAGCCCCCCCTCCTGAACCGTACCAGGCCACATGCCCTCAACATAGGTAGGATGCTTTGGGGGTCTGTGACCCCTCAAAACATCATGTCCCCATGTTGATGGAGACACGGACTCTTCCCCACAACCCTTGCCCGGTGGTTGTGGGGTACTGCGTGTGGGGGGCTTATCAGAATCTGGAAGCCCCCTTTAACAAGGGGACCCCCAGATCCACCCCCCCATTTGAAATGGTAACGGGTACATTGTACCCCTACCATTTCACAAAGAAAGTGTAAAAAATTGTAAAAAAACAGACACTGTTGGGATAAGTCCTCTATTAAAAATAAAAATTATTCCAGCGGTGGTAATCCACTCTCGGTATCCTGCGATGGGTGATCTCCTCTCCGGGGCCCAGCGATGGATGATCTCTCCTCTCCAAGTCCAGGGTCCAACGATGATGTCACCTGCACGTCACTGGGGAAGCCTGATTTCCCCTTGCATCAGAGGGGGGTGGGGTCACGTGATGGGTGGCCACGTCCTCAGCTTAGAGACCTGTCAGGCTGTCGGGATTCCTGCAATGTCTCCGGTGGAGACAGGATGCGCTGCGCTGGACATCATCATTGGACCCTGGACCTGGAGAGAAGAGATCATCCATCGCTGCACCCCAGAGAGGAGATCACCCATCGCAGGATACCGAGAGTGGATTACCACCACTGGAATCTTTTTTTTATTTTTTTTATTTTTAATAAAAGGACTTATCCCAACGGTGTCTGTTTTTTTTTACAATTTTTTACACTTTCTTTGTGAAATGGTAGGGGTACAATGTACCCGTTACCATTTCAAACGGGGGGCGGGATCTGGGGATCCCCTTGTTAAAGGGGGCTTCCAGATTCTGATAAGCCCCCCGCCTGAAGACCCCCACAACCACTGGCCAAGAGTTGTGGGGATGAGGCCCTTGTCCCCATCAACATGGAGACATGGTGCTTTGAGGGGTCACAGACCCCCAAAGCATCCTCCCCATGTTGAGGGCATGTTGCCTGGTATGGATATTTAGGGAGAACCCCATGTAATTTTTTTTAATTTGACGCAGGGTTCCCCTTAATATCCATACCAGACCTGAAGGGCCTGGTAATTGAATTTGGGGGGACCCCCACGCATTTTTATTATTTTTATCAATGACTTTCAATGACTGTTCTCTGTATTAGCGGGAGCCGACCATTCATTATAGCCACGAGTGCTTTTAAATGACTTTTTTTTCCTTCATAAATTACACTTTGTGCAGGGACAGTTCTAAGCACAGGAAACAAGCGGTACTTTACAGGCATACTATACACACCCCCAGGTACGAAATTTAAAGGAATATTTCACTTTTATTGTTTCACTTTAAGCATTATTAAAATCACTGCTCCCAAAAAAACGTCAGTTTTTTAAAAAAAATTGCATTGATACATGTCTCCTGGGGCAGGACCCAGGTCCCCAAACACTTTTTATGACAATAACATGCATATAAGCCTTTAAAATTAGCACTTTCGATTTCTCCCATAGACTTTTTACAGGGTGTTCCGCGGCTTTTCAAATTTCCCGCAAACACCCCAAATTGTTCGTTGTTTGGCGAACGGCGAACAGTCAATGTTCGAGTCGAACATGAGGTTGACTCAAACTCGAAGCTCATCCCTACTCAGGAGGAGTAGCAGAATGTATTTTGGGGTGTCATTTTTGCTATGTGTACATGCTATTTGTTGGAAATATCTTATAAATGGACAACTTTGTGTAAAAAAATAAGTTTTCATTTTTTATCCACATATTCCAAAAATTTCGGGAAAAAAATTTACCGTACAAAGATTAATGTTCTTTATAAGTTCTTTAAAACAGATAGCAAGTTTTCTCCAGACATTTGCAATGGTTTGCTTCTCTGCTGTAAAATAGAGGAAAGTAAGTGAAATTCTGTTTAGAATAGTCATCTGGTTTTTCACTCAGCAGGGCTTCAAGTGGTTGTTTTCATAAGGCTCTATTTAGGATAATATAAATCAGTTGATACATTTGGGACCAGAAGTGATGGCTGTTAGGACAGTCCCAACATATATATCGAAATGTACCAGGTTTTCAGCAACCTCTAAAGAGTTTAGAGGGGTAATCCAGGAATATGCAAGATAGACAATAGGGAATTAGATACCAATATATTAGTACTTTATTGTTAGTTTCTGTTGCAATAATTTTAATCAAACTCTTACGTGTGTTATATCATATACTGTATCTTGCCAGTCTTTCTGAGAGATGTCAATTTAAAAGTCATAGGCCCAACTAGACATATAACTAGGTGGAGAAGAAAAAAAACAGGACATTAAAAGAGAAGTATGGACTTGTTTTCCCAAGAATCATACTTATCTAGGTGGATGCAACATTAGTCTGATACTGCATCTGTCCCCCTGCCGGCTCTAACACGCCACTGATCACTCAGTTCTCAGAGCTCTGTGAACACAGGGCTGGTAACTGTCAGTCACTGGCTCTCTGCTCTAGACATGTGCAAAAGGAAAAAATGTGTTTATTTTTGTTATGTGTTAATTAATTAATTTCGTTTAGTTATATTCGTTAAATTCATTAAATTCGTTTTCGTATTTTGTTTCGTTTTCTGCTGAATTCGAAAAATCGGTCACATTTGAAAATATTTCAACCAAATTCGAAAATATTTCTACCGAATTCAAAATGATTTCAACATGATTCGAAATTATTTCAACCGCATTCGAAACTATTTCAACCGGATTCAAAATATTTTGCGACCCGACTTTAGGGCCATGTATCTCGGGGTCACTTAATGCAAATTTGGATATGTTGTAGTGCTAGTTCTATTGTGTTTGTATACCAAATTTGGTGTTTCTAGCTATAAGTGACCCTGAGATATGTGGCCCCAAATTCGGATTGCAAAATGTAATTCTCTGCTGCACAAAAGTGCTTGACATTTTGTGACCCGACTTTGAGACCACGTATCTCGGGGTCACTTGGTGCTAGAAACCCGCAAAATGTCATTCTCTGCTGCAGAAAAATACTTTCATATTGCCCATATCTGGGGTCGCTTGGTGGCAGGTGACGTGGCAAGTGGACAATCCCCAACTTGGTCACATGGCACTCGTGGCCGGTCACATGGCACTCGTGTCAAATTACATGGCATTCGTGGCTGGTCACGTGGCACTCGTGTCAGGTCACGTGGCACTCGGGGGCCAGCCACATGGCACTCGCGTCAGGTCACGTGGCACTCGCGTCAGGTCACGTGGCACTCGCGTCAGGTCACGTGGCACTCATGATGGCAGGTGTCGTGGCAAGTGGACAATACACAACTTGTGGCAGGTGACGTGGCAAGTGGACAAATATAATACACAACTTTTGGCAATGACATACAGCATATGCACTTGCCTTGCGATCGACATCTGTGACTTCTTCAATCAGACATGCTGACAACTTCATTGATACCATAAATATAAATGATACACTGCAAGTATGAAAAGTTGATGTGACAGATATATATAAGTAAGTATAAGTAACTAACCATCTTCCAAAATTTCTAATTCAAATCGAAAAGATTAGAACAGAATAGAAAAAAAATAATTTAATAGAATAAAATAGAAAGGATATACAACCATCTTCTGAAATTCTAATTTGAATAGAATAAATAGTATGAATTCAAATTTTTAAATGAATTAATTTTAAATTTGGATAGAAAAGATTATAATAAAATAGAAAATAGACTAAAAAACGATAGAACAGAACAGAATAGAATATATTATATTTTATTCTGTTCTGTTCTATTGTTTTTCTAGTCTATTCTTTTATATTCTATTAAAATCTTTTCTATTAAAATCAAAATCATTATATACTAAATTCGAATTTTGGAAGATGGTTTTATATATTTATATATTTGAATTTCGTATAGAATGAATTTGAATTTGAATAGAAAAGATTAGAATAGAAATAGAGAATAGACTAGAACAATAGAACAGAATAGAATAAAGATACTATCTATTTCATTTTTAATTTTTTTTCCAGATTACCATTTGTTTTAATAAGATCTCCTGCAGACTATTAGCATCTATTTCATTTTTTGCAGATCTCCTGCAGACCATTAGTATCTATTTCGTTTTTCACCAGATCTCTTGCAGACTATTAGCATCTATTTAATTCTTTTGCAGATCTCCTGCAGACTATTAGCATCTATTTCTTTTTTAAGCAGATCTCATGTAGACTATTAACAGCCATTTCAGTTATTTTTTGCAGATCTCCTGCAGACTGTTAGAATCAATTTCATTTTTCTTTTTTTTTTTTTGCAGATTACTATTTATTTCCATCAGATTTCCTGCAGTATATTAACATCTATTTCATTTTTTTGCAGATCTCCTGCAGACTATTAGCATCTATTTCATTTTATTTTTTGCATTAGAACAGCCATTTCCTTTAGATATAGATGCTAATAGTCTGCAGGAAATCTGGAAACAATGAAATATATGTTATTATATCGCAGTAAATCTGATGGAAAAAAATAGTAATCTCCCAAAAAAATGAAATTGATTCTAACAGTCTGCAGGAGATCTGCAAAAAAAAAAGAAAAGAAAGTGAAATGGCTGTTAATAGTCTACAGGAGATCTGCTAAAAAAATAGATGCTAATGGTCTGCAGAAGATCTGGTTAGAAAACAAAATAGATACTAATAGTCTGCAGGAGATCTGCAAAAAAATGTAATATATGCTAATAGTCTGCAGGAGATCTTATGGAAACAAATAGTAATCTGCAAAAGAAATTAAAAATGAAATAGGTAGTATCTATATTCTATTCTGTTCTATTGTTTTTCTAGTCTATTCTCTATTTCCATTCTAATCTTTTCTATTCAAATTCGAATTCATTCTATAGGAAATTCGAATGTCGGAAAGAAATATATATGTATTATAAAACCACCATCTTCCGTAATTCGAATTTAGTATATAATGATTTTGATTTTAATAGAAAATTAATAGAAAAGATTTTAATAGACTATAAAAGAATAGACTAGAAAAACAATAGAACAGAACAGAATAAAATATAATATATTCTATTCTGTTCTGTTCTATCATTTTTCTAGTCTATTTTCTATTTTATTATAATCTTTTCTATCCAAATTTAAAATGAATTAATTAAAAATGTTGTATTCATACTATTCAAAATTCAAATTTATTCTATTTGAAATTTGAATTTCAGAAGATGGTGGTATATTCTTTCTATTTTATTCTATTAAATTATATTTTTTTCTAATCTTTTCTATTTGAATTAGAAATTTTGGAAGATGGTTAGTCACTTACTTATATACATCTGTCACATCAACTTCTCATACTTGCAGTGTACCAGTGCAAAAAAACACACACATCTTATTTCATTTATATTACTTTTCTGCAGAAGAGAATGACATTTTGCGACCCAACTTTGGGGCCATGTATTTCGGGCCACTTATAGCTAGAAACCCCAAATTGGTATGCAAACACAGTAGAACTAGCATTACAACATCTCCAAATTTGGGGTTTCTAGCTCCAATTGACCCCGAGTTATGTGGCCCCAAAGTTGGGTCGCAAAATGTCAAGCACTTTTCTGTAGCAGAGAATGACATTTTGCGACCCGACTTTGGGGCCCCATAACTCGGGGTCACTTGGTGCTAGAAACCCCAAATGGATATGTTGTAGTGCTAGTTCTACCGTGTTTGCATACCAAATTTGGGGTTCCTAGCTATAAGTGGCCCCGAGATACATGGCCCCAAAGTCGGGTCGCAAAATGTCATTTTTCGAATTTGATTTGAATTTCGTTTGAATTCGTTAGCATTGTAATTCGGTAATTCGGATGCATCCGAATGTCCGAATAATGAAAATTCGTCCGAATTTTGATTCGGAACGAAACGGAATGCACATGTCTACTCTGCTCTCCCCCCTGCATTTATTGGAGTGCTAGGTTGTGGAGGGGGTGGGAGTGGCTGGCACAGGCTCTTAGTGGCTCGCTGAGAGGCTGAGCCGGGTGCCGGTCCAGGCATGCGAGCAGGATCCCATGTGGGCAAGATTATCACAATCTTGCCCAAGCCTGGACTGGCTCTGATGTCAGCCCGCTGTCAGCTGAAAATAGGTCACTGAAAATAGGTCACAGGAGTCCATTCCTGTGATCCACAGGAAAAGTACTTTTCCTTTAATAGTAGTGGCTAGATGGTTACAGAAGCATTCAAAAGGGCATCATTTGTAGAGGGGTACCAGAATTACAAAGCAGAGAACATGCACAACTTTTAATTTGAAGAGTGGGAGGTATGTTATGCATTTTTTTGAGAGATTCAAAGGACTTTAAACCAGAAGGACACAGGTGATCTTATAAGCGAGTCAAATTCACATTCTGCCACCATGTACAGTCGGCAGTCCACAAGTTACATACATCCGACTTTACATGCGGCTCAAAGGGAGGGAGGCAACAGGAAGTGAGAGGAGATCTACACCTAGGAAGGGAAATTCACTCCTGTATTAGTCATCATGGGAAAAAGTTGCCTCCACTGAAGCTTTATCACCAATCCTTGTGTCCACGACAACTGAAAATTTTCAAAATCCAAATTGTCACTGGGGCATAAAGTAAGGTGAAGCCCTTTATAACAGTGGCACAGGCAGCAAAACAAACATTACAGGGGTGTTAAACCTTCCCTATGTTATCCCAAAAACATAAAACTTTTTTTTTTGGCTGGAGTTACATTTAAAAAAATTACCTGTTCCAGCTTACATACAAATTCAACTTAAAGTGGAGTTCCAGGTATTTTATGTTTATTAAAAGTCAGCAGCTACAAAAAATGTACTTGCTGACTTTTAATAAACAGACACTTACCTGTTCCATGGTCCAGTGATGCGGCCAAACGCATCCTCTCCCCCTCCTCTCCCCCTCCTCTCCGCTGGCACCTCCAGTGCCACTCTGGGCACCCGACCGTGACAGCTTTCGGCTTCACGGCCGGGCATGCACGCCGCATGCGTGAGTTGTGCTTTCATGTGTTCCAGGAGATCGCCTAGAGGGAGGTGCCGCCTAAGGCAAAACAGGAGTCACCTTGGTGGTCCCTGGGCGGAAGGAGGAAGTGGGACAGGAAGTCCCCCTCCTAAAAAAGCCTCCACTCCCCCCCCAAAAAAATTACATGACAAATATGGCATGTAAGGGGGCGAGGAGTGCTTAAAGCAGAAGTTCAATTTTTGGGTGGAACTCCCCTTAAGAACCAATTTTCAGGATTAACTTGTTTTTAACCTGGGGATCAAGAAATTGATAGATATTTTCTCCTGCTTGGCTTCCAGGATCGAAGCCTACCTGGTCTGAGAAGATGAGGCTGTACAAGTTCAAGCAGTAGGCTAAGATTTTTTTCCAATAATGTGATGGCAGTATTAATCAAGGAAGTCTACAGATGATTTAGGAAGCATACTGGTAGCTGCCGTGAGAGATTTTGGATGAAATTGTTCTATACTGATGTAGCCGACAGCATACTACAGTTATCTGGCACTGCAGACATCCCCTCTCCTTTCTTAGACCGTCTCTATGTTCCTATAGTGCTGGGCTTAAAAGTACTTGCATCATCTTCCTGAGCCCAGCAGAGAGCAGAGTGGGCATTGTAGTCTCTGGAACAGACATCCTGGACCTGCAGAACTATTCCTGGACTACACATCCCAGCACACCATCTGCTTCAGAAAGAGAACTCTGAGAGAGACTTTAAAAAGGGTCAGCAGACTAGGCCCAAGCCTCATTCCATCAAATAAACACCTCCCCGCTGCTGTGCCAGAGGACTGCGGCCTACCACATGGCAAAACAGCGATCCCAGCTCTTACCTAGGCGGGTCCAACACCACTTGCTACACAGGGGGCATTGCTGCAACATCACTGTCACTAGCAAGATCAGATAACTCACGGTCCCCGGACCCAGTCCGGCATCCCCGCCCGTTCTGCAGCAGGATGCATTGACTTAGATCGCTCTTCAGGAGGTTCCTATGCTGTTCTTCAAATGAATTATTGTAGTGTCGGGATCATAGTGGGGAAAGACTGCTCTGCCTACATCCCTGTATAAGTACACAATGGGAGATTTCCTGTGTGGGACTTTAGTGAGGCAGAGAGTCTTCAGACAATATAGATTTCAAAAATGTAATATAAATTTATTGAAAAAGTTAAAACATGAAATTGATAAAAAAAAATAAAAAATTGGATGCATATATGGATACACAGTTATAAAGCAGGAACTGCTTGATACAACGATACAAAAAATAGCACACACAAAGAACTGTCCGAATAATTGATAAGGACAAGTAGGTCCGACGCATTTCAGGGTTGTAGTGGTTGAAACCCTTTCTTCAGGGGCTGGTGGTAGGTTTTATTGACAAAAAAAAAAACAACATACAAAAAAATGCAGAGTATAAGTAAGTATCAAAATTGGAGAACATTTCTATATAGCATTGTCATACATATGAAAACCTATAGAACAAATTAAATGTATTCGCACCATGTAGTTTCTGCATAGGCATCAAAGAAAGCATTCAAGTTCAGAGAAAACTGGGCATAATTGGGTTGCTGCCAAAGGTCGTAAATATGGAAAGGCCTCTATATGGATAATATCCTGTGTAAATGCCCAGGATCAAGCACAAAGGGCTACCCCCGACATAAAGAGTGCAAACACTGTCTTACTGGGCCCTTGGTAAACATCCCATCTATAAAGAAAAAAAAGAGAGAGGACAAACTACTGTTGAGGTTTTATACCCAATGGTATTTATTTTTTTTATTTGATTTTTATATCAATTTCATGTTTTAACTTTTTCAATAAATTTATATCAAATTTGAAAAAAATCTCCAATTGTGTACTATGCTGTTCTTCAGTTCCGCTTGCCATTACAATCTCTGCTTTATCCTAGTTCACAGAACACTGTATATAGACATCTCACACTTGGAATTGCCATAAGTTATCTCACAGAACACTGTATACAGACACATTACACCTGGAATTACGCTGAGGATTACAACTAGCCAAGCACAACTGTTGTTGCTTTGATTACACATCACTGTGCTACACTCAGGATTCTTGTTCTATGAGCTCCAACTTGCTGGTGAAGATCATTGAGAGGCCTTGCATCCTGGACACTGTTGTCCTATGGCTATTTAAAGGGACATACCCCTAAGATTTAGAATACATAGTCTGTTATTAGGATTAAAGGTATAATAGGCCACATTGGGGTCCCCTTTTAGCAGTGATAGTATATATAGCAATTTGTAACTTTCCTTAGATATTTATTTTATTATTGTCTGTTTCCTATGTACATTGCTATTTTCCATCTGTGATTCAAAGTTGTTATTTAAATTACCTTTTCAACTGAGTTTTGGCTGTTTACCCAGGACTTAGTTGACTAATACCCTGTGTAATGTTCGGGGTGATTAAACTCAATTGGTAGATGCACGTTTTAGTCTACATCAGGCAGGCGGTTTATGGTTAAGGGCCTGGTAGCCCACGTTTATTATAAGAAAACAAAATATTAGTTCATCCAGTAATCCCACGCAGGGGTTTAAATTCATTCAGCACACAAATGAACATACCAAGCCACCTGGCTCTCAATTGTCAACAGTTCCTCTGCTTGCTCCCAACAGATTTGTCAACTCTTTCCAGCCCCCTGGACTCACCGGCTTCCTTAGTCTTCCTGACTCTCAAGGTTGTCAGCCTTTCCCAGTCCCTTACACGGACTACAGTCTCCCACAGGGCAAACCACTCTTCAACCAGCAGCAAGCTGCTCACACTTCCCCCATCCTACACCAACAGCCCTTCATTTATATGGCTTATATGCAGCTGGGCACACACCCTGCTCGTTAACATCAAGACCCGGACACAGGGCTGGAGATCCCGTCCCACCCATGACTCTCAGGGATCTCCAGACTACAGAATCCCATCCAAAACTAGCAAAACCTGGAGAAAACTGACATAGCAGTTTTCTCCATTTAAAAGCTACACTCTGTAGTCTTGCAGCCTGCAGATATGCAAACTCTGTGTCTGTGTCTCGTTTTCCTCCAATTTCATAGGGACAGAGCCTCGCTCTGTCACATATCCCCCCCCTTTGTTTCGATCCGGAGGGAGGAACACCAGCACCCATCACGATGGTTGGGACACCTCTGTGCTGGCTGTCAGCCACGTAGGCCCAACCCTTTTTCCGGGTGCGCTTCCAGGAACATTCCCCCCTGGATCTTAACAGGTTCCTATATTTTCCTATACTCAGCCTTCCTCTTCTTTTGGGGTCCCTGGGCTTATTCACTTTTCTTGGGGGAACTCTGCCTTCCTTGAGCCTTCTTTTCACCTTACAAATACCCATTTTACCCTTCACCATCGGTATTTCAGGTTTAAAACAGTTTTTCTTGGTACCCACTGCAACCACATCATTGTTTACAGAACAAACTCTTAACAGATCACAGCTTTCCATATCATCAGTGCTTTCCAATTCAGTGTTTGTTAGAAGAAGACCTGAGGAGGGACTACGTCCGACGGGACCATATCACAGCTCCACCTCACCCGTTGTCAAACACTCCATGGGTACCTGTTCTAACAAACTACCCTGACCTAAGCATAAACCATTTTTTTCAGGTATACACATTACATTGTTATGGCAACCAATATTAACACTTTCTTCCACAGTGTCTCCAGGCACCTTAACTTGTACCTCTGGGCCAGTGACAGAAAGCATCTCTGCTACTGCTGAGTCCATTCTGGGCCGTTCCTTCTCATGAGGCCTAGCGGGTAAGGCAGTATCTGCGCCCTCTACTGACCACTGCTCCGCCGCACCTCGGACCACACCAGCAGAGATGTTTCTAGTCATCACATCAGCAGAGATGTTTCTAGTCATCACATCAGACGGAGAGACCTCTGATATCTCAAGCAGTTCTCTCGCGTGCCTTCCATACCAATCAATAACTAGAAGTACGCTCACAGAGAATCTGGAGATCCTGTGCCAAATGGGTAACCATTGGTCCCACCAATTCCACTGTTGGTCAAGGTTTCCCAGCACTGCCTGTACCACTTGGCTCCACCCATTGGTGCTACGCAGCACCACCTGGTCCAACTGCGGTGGAGATACCCAAGTATACAGCAAGTTAATTTTTACCAACTCTAGCATTTCCAGTAAGGTTTCGGTCATCTCTAAACATCCCATGTCTAAACACCAGAACTTTCTAGGGTCTTTTACCCTGTCCAAGACATGGAGGGGCTCAGCGACTGCAGGTTGAGAGGGTGAGACATTTGAAGAGACCTCATCCTCCTTGGAGGTACTCATCATCACGGCCTGTTGCTCCCCTGGAGAGCTGTCAGACACATGTCTCACACTTATCCCTTCTGCACCAGTGTTGGTGAGCCTCTGCAGGTCATTATAAGTCACACTATCACTTTGATACTTCATATCATTTAGCTGTGGGGCTGTGGAGAACACATCTGCGATGCCAGTGCCCTGAACTGTTTCTTCAGAGGGGAGGGCAGCAACCTTTGCAGGGACCAGGACGCCCTCAACCACCGGCGGCTCTGCGACCCCCCTGTCTGGCATAGCAGTTGTGTCCACACCCTTGTTATTTAAGCTAGCCTTACCCAGCATGGCTAGCAATTGTTTGGCCCAGCTGTCCCAGTCCATTGTGGTTCCACCATGGGTGTTCCACAGCGTTGCATCACCTGCTGTAGAAAGCCGCACAGAAACCTGGGATTCATTAGCTTTAACTGCACATTCCTCACTTCTATATACATCATTTTGTGACACCATACTTTTATCAACGTTGCATTGGGGTGATGCTTCACCTAAAGCTTGGTGCAGCACACCATTTTGAACACCTTTTTCTGGTGGCACTACAGACACATTCAGCTTTGTACCCTCAACTTTTGCAGGCTGAATTAACCCCTTGCCCACTGGGCTACACGTAGGGTTGTGGGGCTGCGCCCACACTCTCTCACTGTGTGGCTCAGTCGTAACATTACAGGAAACACATTTTTCAGCATTATAATCACCAATCACATCACATTGGCCAACACTATTGTCAGCATGACCATCAATATTCTCATTATGTGTTGACATAGCTACTGCTTTTGTGGGTTGTCTATGAGCCACCATAACCTCTGAGCAACTCTTCACAGCACCCGCTCTCGGTAAAGGGGCACTTTTGCCTATTTGGGCAGCTCCATAGCTGACCTGGGAAACTCTCTGCTCCAACACTGCAAGCTCCTTGGAAGTTTCCCTGGGCAACCCTGCAGCAGCTGTCACTAGGGAACATGGTACCAGCACTGTTTTGGTCACCCCTAGCTCAATTTTCCCAGCCATCTGCTGGATCATAGCAGGCATATACAGAGTCCCCATGTCCTTTTCAGTCTTTAGCCCTGCGTCTAGTTGGGCTTTACGCTGCGCCTCCCCACTGCTCTGGGTAGCACAATGCAGAAAGTCTATGTCCATTTGTACTGCGGATCTCCCCACTGGACATACTCCCACTTCACTGGGTTCAGCATCATAAACTGAAACAGTCTTACCAGTTCGTGCAGCTGATGTCATAGCCTTCACTTGAGTGCGTTGTCTCACTGGTGTGGTGTCTCCACAGGCTGACTCCCCCATGTGGCCATGGAGCAAAACTGCAGCCTTTCTGGACCCACTGACGCCCCCTGTAGGTAACACAAGATCCTTGTTGCTAGGGGTAACTGCAGACTTGCGCTCCAAAGCAGGTTGGCTATACCTCATGCAGGATTCAGGCTGATATACTCTCCTTTCTGGACTGACCCCTTTTCCTAAGCGGTCATGACAGAAAACTTTACGTTTCTCTGGATTTCCAAATCCTAGGCCTTCTGGCGACACTTCTCCCGTCCTGGAGCATTGCTGGCGGCCCATGATACGATGGAACTCTCCTCTAAGAAGGATTTCCTCTTTAAACTTGCTGTAGTCATCCTGGCCCCCATCCATCAAATGGTAAACCGACCGGAACTCTATCCGCAATAAGGTTTGCAGCAGTTTTGGCCACCGGTCCCTAGGCCATTTTCTCTTTACAGCAACTTTTTCAAATCTTACAAGGAAGTCTCCCACCTCCTCTGTAGGCAGCATGGGTTGCATATAGTCAGAGGCCAAGATTTCAGCTCCTTGCACTGCGCCCCACTCTTTGCGATTCCGCTTGAACCATTCATTCACTGTCTCACACATCACTGGCCCCTTTTGACTGGCCCTACAAGGTGGAGACATCTTCTCAGGCCATGCTGAGCTCACGTCCTCTTTAACTTGATTAAACATGAACTTCTTGCTTTTTGACTGCCTCATCCTTGCAATCACATGCACACAGCAGCTTGTAACAGTTCTCAGCAGAGAAAGAAAAAAAAAAAATCTGATGTTTGATTCTTCCTTCACAGGTACACAACCTGCATGCAACACAGTCCATCAAATAAACGTATACGCAATGCTGTTCGCCTGGCTGCCACACACAGCTAGCAGCAGTTCCTGATGCGACTCACCATGGAGCAAGGACCCGGATTCCACCATCTACGTGCCCGCATTCGAGCACCACTTGTAATGTTCGGGGTGATTAAACTCAATTGGTAGATGCACGTTTTAGTCTACATCAGGCAGGCGGTTTAGGGTTAAGGGCCTGGTAGCCCACGTTTATTATAAGAAAACAAAATATTAGTTCATCCAGTAATCCCATACAGGGGTTTAAATTCATTCAGCACACAAATGAACATACCAAGCCACCTGGCTCTCAATTGTCAACAGTTCCTCTGCTTGCTCCCAACAGATTTGTCAACTCTTTCCAGCCCCCTGGACTCACCGGCTTCCTTAGTCTTCCTGACTCTCAAGGTTGTCAGCCTTTCCCAGTCCCTTACACGGACTACAGTCTCCCACAGGGCAAACCACTCTTCAACCAGCAGCAAGCTGCTCACACTTCCCCCATCCTACACCAACAGCCCTTCATTTATATGGCTTATATGCAGCTGGGCACACACCCTGCTCGTTAACATCAAGACCCGGACACAGGGCTGGAGATCCCGTCCCACCCATGACTCTCAGGGATCTCCAGACTACAGAATCCCATCCAAAACTAGCAAAACCTGGAGAAAACTGACATAGCAGTTTTCTCCATTTAAAAGCTACACTCTGTAGTCTTGCAGCCTGCAGATATGCAAACTCTGTGTCTGTGTCTCGTTTTCCTCCAATTTCATAGGGACAGAGCCTCGCTCTGTCACACCTGTTACAAGATTCTCCCTTTGAACAGGTAAAATCACAGAGAGCTAATCAATCTGGATTGTCTCAGTATGTCATTTAAAGGTACATACAACATGTAGGAGCCTAGAGTGTCAGGAGGGCTGGAAAGTTTACAGGGTCAAAGTGGCACAGATAATCATGTAATTCTAAGCAACCCTCAAGGGGGCAGTGCTACACCAAGAAGACTATTAAAGATTGAAACTAATCTAGGACCTCGGTACTTAACAAACTTTGGAGGTAAAGCCATCTAGACCAGGTTGTTTGCCAGTTTGGGCAATTTATGCAACTCAAGGGGGAACATAAGTCAATAATAGGTAAACTTGGTAGTTGAAAAGGTAAGGTAGCGTAATCTGGTTCAGGAAATGGAGCAATAAACGCGATAAAATAGAGGATTACAATGGTAAAGACATGTCAAGTGGCCTGTAAATGAGGTATACACCCGAAACACATAACAGTAAATAATAAAACATTGAAAAACAACAGTGGGAGAGACTAGAAAATGTGATAGGTCCTTGTTAGCAGTAAGAAAATAGTACTCTTTAACCACTTCAGCCCCGGACCAATAAACACCTTAAGGACCAGAGGTCTTTTTCCAATTTCGCACTGCGCTGCTTTAACTGGTAATTGCGTGGTCATACAATATTGCACCCAAACGAAATTTGCGACCTTTTCTTCCCACAAATAGAGCTTTCTTTTGATGGTATTTGATTGCCTCTGCGATTTTTTTTTTTTTGCGATATAAATGGAAAAAGAGCGAAAATTTTGAAAAAAAATATATTTTCTTCTTTTTGTTATAAGAAAAATCGAATAAACTAAATTTTAGTCATACATTGAGGGCAAAATTTATTCAGCCACATGTCTTTAGTAAGAAAAATGTCAATAAGCGTATATTTTTTGGTTTGCGCAAAAGTTATAGCGTCTACAAACTAGAGTACATTTTCTGGAATTTACACAGCTTTTAATTTATGACTGCCTATCTAATTTCTTGAGGTGCTAAAATGGCAGGGCAGTACAAACCCCCCCAAATGACCCCATTTTGGAAAGTAGACACCCCAAGGAAATTGCTGATGGGTATGTTGAGCCCATTGAATATTTTTTTTTTTTGTCCTAAGGGATTGAATAATGACAAAAAAAAAAAAATTTACAAAAAGTTGTCACTAAATGATATATTGCTCACACATGCCATGGTTATATGTGGAATTGCACCCCAAAATATATTCCGCTACTTCTCCCGAGTATGGGGATACCACATGTGTGGGACTTTTTGGGAGGCTAGTCGCGCACGGCACCCCGAAAACCAATCACCACCTTCAGGATTTCTAAGGGTGCAAATTTTTGATTTGACTCCTCACTACCTATCACAGTTTCGAAGGCCATAAAATGCCAAAATAGCACAAAACCCCCCAAAATGACCCCATTTTGGAAAGTAGACACCCCAAGCTATTTACTGAGAGGCATGTTGAGTCCATAGAATATTTTATATTTTGCCAAAAGTTGCGGGAATATTACAAACTTTTTTTTTTTGCACAAAGTTGTCACTAAATGATATATTGCTCACACATGCTATGGGCATATGTGAAATGACACCCCAAAATACATTCTGCTGCTTCTCCTGAGTACAGGGATACCACATGTGTGGGACTTTTTGGGAGCCTAGCCGCGTATGGGACCCCGAAATCCAAGCACCCCTTCAGGATTTCTAAGGGCATACATTTTTTATTTTACTCCTCACTACCTATCACTACCTATCACAGTTTTGAAGGCCATAAAATGCCAAGATGGCACAAAACCCCCCCAAATGACCCCATTTTGGAAAGTAGACACCCCAAGCTATTTGCTGAGGGCCATGTTGAGACCATTGAATATTTATTTTTTTGTCCCAAGGGATTGAATAATGACAAAAAAAAAATAAAAAATTTTTACAAAAAGTTGTCACTAAATCATATATTGCTCACACATGCTATGGGCATAAGTCAAATTACACCCCAAAATAAATTCTGCTGCTTCTCCCGAGTACGGGGATACCACATGTGGGGGATTTTTTGGGAGCCTAGCCACGTACGGGACCCCAAAAACCAAGCACTGCCTTCCGGATTTAAATATAAAATGCTACCAAAAAAACTGTTAGCGATCGCAGGGATCAGGCCTGACGCTGCAGTTATGTGTTTAGTGTTTTGTAAGTGACAGTGATCGATCGATACTGCACTTGGGTGGGCTGGGCAGAGGGGCAAAACGCAGGTGCTAGCAGGTATCTGGGCTGATCCCGCTAACAATGCGTTTTTTTGGAACCCTGAACTGCTGGGGACGCTAGGATAGATCTGATCAGATCAGATATTGATCTGTTGATCTGTTCAGATTCTATACCACTACAGGAGGTTTATGCTTTGCGTGTGGGTGTTAGCGGTACTGGCACTACCCTAGCGCTGCCTGGGGCGATGCAGACCCTGACCCTAAAACCTAATTGATATCACCCGCCGGGTGATCAGGGGGTTAAACCTTTATTGGGTAATAAATGGTGGGTGCCCCGATGCTATAAAAAGCAAACTAACCAGAGTCACCCGTAACACTTATACGGTGATCAGTGGTGAAAGGGTTAACTAGGGGCAATCAGGGGGTTCAAATTTTTATTAGGTAGTATATGGCGGTCCCTGGCACTATATAAAAACCTGACGGGGAACCTAAATAACTAACTGGCTAACCAGCGTCACCAGTGACACTTATACTGTGATCGCTGGTGAAAGGGTTAACTAGGGGCAATCAGGGGGTTAAAACCATTATTGGGTAGTATATGGGGGTACCTAACGCTATAAAAACCTGGCGGTGAACCTAAAAAAATAACTAGCTACCTAGCGACAGTAGCGACACTAATGCAGCGATCAGAAAAATGATCGCTTAGTGACACTGGCAAAAGGGGGTGAAAGGGTTAACTAGGAGCAATCAGGGGGTTAAAACCATTATTGGGTAGTATATCGGGGTACCTAGCGATATAAAAACCTGGCGGTGAACCTAAAAAAATAACTAGCTACCTAGCGACAGTAGCAAAACTGATGCAGCGATCAGAAATATGATCGCTTAGTGACACTGGCAAAAGGGGATGAAAGGGTTAACTAGGAGCAATCAGGGGGTTAAAACCATTATTGGGTAGTATATCGGGGTACCTAGCGATATAAAAACCTGGCGGTGAACCTAAAAAAATAACTAGCTACCTAGCGACAGTAGCGACACTAATGCAGCGATCAGATCGGGGGCGATCAGGGGGCGATCGGGGGGGGGGGGGTTTGTATACCTATGTGTACCTATGTGTCAGTGTAGTGTTTTGGTGCACTTACTTTGTGTCTTCTCCTCGTAGTCCGGTCAAAAAGACCGCCCCGAGGAGAATGACATCACTTCCTCCTTCCTGTGTAAACAATACACAGTGGGAGGAAGTACGTCATTGGTCAGGAGCGATCCAGAGGGGGTGGCCAGAAACCAACGGCCATCCCCTCATCACGGATCGCTCCTGGAGGGAAACGGACCACCGTATCCAGCGGGAGGGGGTCCGATCGGACCCCCCACCCGCTGGAAGGCAGGCACGTACACCTACGTGCTTGTGCCTGCCTGTGCCATTGTGATGACGTACAATGGCAATACGGTGGTCCTTAAGTGGTTAAGTACTGCGCTGCTGCTCATTAGATAAACCGTAGTTGGAGGAAAAGATATACAAGAAATACAAGACAATCACAAATATGAAAGATATTCATCCAATGGTACCTGAGTCCATTTTGTGAGCAAAAGATGAGCTTGGTTGATCTGGATATCAGGTTCTGGGTTGTAGTGTGTGTTGAGGTTTCAGAGTCAGTGCAAGCTGCCTAGCTGCAGAATAATAGATGAGGCTTCTCCCTTAGAAAGCAAGGAAAGCTTACACAGTCAGTTTTTCATCTCTTCTGGAATAGAAACCACATAAATGTGACTTTTGTAAGACAAATGCTGCTCTGTGTCATTGAACTGACATTGGGCTCTTTGCTGCCACCTCTAGAAAATTTCTGCATGTGCACTCCTCGTGTGTGCTGCACAAGAGCTGGAACCAGGAAGGAACACCACCTTACAAGTAAGGACTGTTGTACATGTATGTCTGTACATTTGTGTATGTCTGTGTACATGTGGTGTGTGTCTGTGTCTGTGTACATGTGTGTGTATATGCCTGTCTGTATGTGTATGTCATATATACACATGTGAAGGGGCTGAGACCATACAGGTGTTGAGGTGCTGCGAGTGTACATGTGTGAGGGGGGCTGCGAGAGTACATGTTTTGGGGGGCTGAGAAGATACAGGTCTGAGAGGGCTGAGAGCATACAGGTGTGAGGAGGCTGATGCTGAGAGAGTACAGGTGTGAGTGGGCTACAAGTGTACAGGTGTAAGGGGGGCTGAGAGCGTACAGTTGTGAGGGGGGCTGATAATTTATAGGTTTGAGGGGGACTGAGAACATACAGGTTTGTGGGCGGCTGAGAACATACAGAGTGTACAGGTGCCGGGGGGGCTTATGCTGAGAGCATACAGGTGTGAGGGGGCTGCGAGTGTACAGGTGTGACGGGGGATGAGAACTTACAGGTGTAAGGGGGGCTGAGAACATACAGGTGTGGGGGGGGGGGGGGGGGGGTTGTGAGCGTACAGATGCTGGATTGTGATGTCTCTTTTGGGCAAAATATAATTTCCTACTATTAAACCTTGAAACCACTGATGACTTATAATACACTGTGTATTTTCATATACAGTATGATGTTGTGTGAGTGTTAAAATAAAAGTGTGTGTACTGAAGGACTTGGTGGGATAGCTAGTGGGCAGATTCGGTAGGACAGCCAGTGGGCAGGCCCTGGGGAATATTGGTGGTCAGGCCCAGGGGGGCCCAGGCCTAAAGCTGTCTAAGGGGCCTCACAATTTCTGATAGCTGCCCTGGTAACTCCCATTTGTACTTGAGCCATTTGTTTTGTGAAATCTGAAGAAAGGGGTTCAGCTAACATCTTCTGAGGATGCTAGAGAGAGAGAAGTCAGTGAATAGCTGGTTAGGGTGGCCTTGGATAAATGAGAGAGTCAGAATCCCTGGCCACTCTATGGTAAAAGTTGTTCCTTGGTTTTCTAGAAATGTAACTTGACTATTATGTTCCATGGGAAACTGTCAGGTAACTGTTTAGTCAAGGAACATTGCAAACAGATTTTCTCCTGTAAGCTGTTTAAAGTGTAAAAAGATTCTTGATCATCCTTTATTTCATTTAATATGTAGATAGATATGTAAGTGTGTGTGGGGGGGCTACATCTCTGTTACTGTTAAGGATCCTGATAAGGTGTCTCATTCAGTGTGATGAGTTTTTATTAGGCAGCTCTTTGGAAAGAAGTGACTAAAATGATTTGAGTGTCTCAATAAGTTCTAGATGTATGTGGACATTATGTCCAGAAAAAATATATATATACAGTATATTTCTATTATATAGTCTCACAGAATACAGATCCCACGTGTTTTGGGGGTTCCAAGGGGCCCCCCTTGCTCAGGGCTAATTAGTTAATTAATTGGAGTCAAAACATAAAAATATAAATAGACATTTATATAATTTAAAGAATTAAAATTTAGAGCAAGTGGTGAGACTTTGTATGAAGCACACAGCAGCACAATTGGAAGTCAAGTGACTGGGAAATACTGCTGTATAATCTAACATACAGCTAAATGGGTATATAACCTCCAAAAGCATTTGATCATTTACAACATAAGTTACATAGTAGTCCGCAATCATTGAAACAGTTGTAGAACAGACAATAGATACATATTATAAACATGGGTAGGTTAAAAACAATACTAAATGACAGGGAGGGGTGTGGTCTAAGATGGCGGAGTAGAGAGACACACGCTTGCTCAGATTCGTCCATCCCCTAGGCAAATCAGCAGAGCTAGGCAGTCTTAATGCATCTAGAACAGAGACTAATTTAATCTCTTGCAAGCGATATCCAAACCGAAATGAAAAGGAGACAGGAGAAACCCCAGAGGATACCTGCCCAGCCAGAGATTCCTCAGTATTTCCCATGAACGAGAGCGGCGGTGTCCTGCAACCGTGTGCCGGAGACAAGAGAAGCAGGGACGGAAAGGGAGCTCGGTGATCTGGAGAGCTCCGCCCTTTCTTCCACGGCAGCTATGCCAAACACGGAAGTCGGTGTATACAGTGAGGCTGAGGAGCAGCTACAGCAA
Organism: Lithobates pipiens; assembly: GCF_037356315.1. Lineage (NCBI taxonomy): Eukaryota > Metazoa > Chordata > Amphibia > Anura > Ranidae > Lithobates > Lithobates pipiens. The sequence goes on along the minus strand of NW_027507748.1, from coordinate 621,630,076 downwards.
ACACAGGCGCACTATGAGACACCGCACAAGTCAGCGGAAGATGCAGATCTCAGAGCTCTCCCAACACGTGCGGATCTGCATGTACTCCCGACACGCACAGATCTGGAGGCAATGGTGACCTACATCGAAGAGGTTCACTGCAGAGATCTTGAGGAGGTTCGGACTGAGGTACAGAGGTTGAATACGGAAGAGAGTTCCCAGATGATGCTGGTAGAACGTGTCGCGCGGCTGGAACAGGTACATTTCAAACAAAATTCCCGTGTCCCCTCTATGCAGCTCCAATTAGAAGAGCTTGAAGACCGTAGCTGACATAAAAATCTGAGGTTCAGAGGGGTTCCAGAGGTAATAGGAAGAGAGGCATTACACCCTACGATAATGTCAATATGCCAACAGCTGGACACTTCAGTCCCCCCACAGGACTTAGAATTTGAGAGGCTACATAGAGTTCTGAGCCCTCCCTCGGTTAATACTGATAGACCCCGAGATGTGATATGTTGTTTCCACCGGTATGCCCATAAAGAACTAATAAGCCGTAAGGCTTGGGATGCGGGCGAGGCGGTATATGAAGGACGGCGGATAACATTTTTGCCAGACTTATCTAGAGCCACCCTGCAGCGAAGAGCTATGTTACGTCCCCTTTTGGACAAAATCCAGAGGTCAGGAGGCACTTATCGATGGAGCTATCCAATCTCATTAATCGTTAAGAAAGACTCTAGGACATTTGTTCTGTGGCATCCCATGGACTTACCAGAGTTATTCTCTTTTTTGGGAGTAGAAGCGGTAGAGATACCAAACTGGCTACAGTATTTATCGGGCCGACAAAACGAATAACTACCCTAGTGGGGACAGAAGATCTAATACCTCAGAAAGGAGGAGAGAGGGGGGTCCAGACCACCATTTACTAAAGAGGAGGAGGAAGGAGAAAAAAAAAAAGAGAAGAAAATGGACATTAGGATAATCAATGGAAGAACTTTTTCCTTGGGTGTGTTTTTTCAACCCCCCCCCCCCCCCCCCTCTTTTTTTTTTATGAAAAAGGAAAAAAAACAATAAGCACCTTAAATTTCTGAGACTCTGTCTGGGAGAGCTATGAGTATCAGGGGACTTAGGTAAAAGAGACAGGCCCACTTAGATTAATAAACGGTACTAACTACTAGGAACACAGTAGACCTGATAGACACGTTGCATAAGAAAATTAAAGGGGTTTTGCACTATATATTTTTTAGGGGACGAGAGGGAGGGAGGGATATAAAAGAGGGAAGAGGGAGGGGGATGAAGGGTCGTAGTGGGGGTAGGAGGGGGGTGAGAAAATTAGTTTATAAAGGGTATTGTAGAAGGGAACACAACATAGTTAAGTCAGAGTCTTTTGTGGGGGGAAAATATAAAGTGGATAATACAGAAGATTCTGTATAAAAGAAGTGGAACAGACGTGAGCTTTACCTGGTGCTTGTTAGATTGGGGGCCCCAGTTATAGAAGCAGTAAAAGAGGAAAGGAAGTAATGTGAGACAATTTAGAGGATATTTAAGAAGGTATCAAGAGAGTAATTTAAATAGACTATAGTAGGGCGTAAGGAGAAGATAGATACCGGGGAAGATTAATATTAGGATTAAGATAGGGATTATAAACAGGAGGGAGAGGAGTGGAGATAGGTTATTGGCACATAAAAGGGGTTTGTGTCCCCCTGTCTCCCATTTCTGTACCCTGTCATTTCGGTGACTGCCTATAGGATGCTATGGAATTATGAATTTTAAGATAATGAAGTCATTTATCTATAAAAGTTGCTTGGGGAACGGAGGAAGGAGCTCCTTGGTCGATTTGGACCAATCCCCCAGATAGGTTCGCACTCACGAAACCATTGGTTTGTGGTTCAGAAGTGAGTGCCTCCCTTAGGGGTTAGAAAAGAGGGAGGGGGAGGGAGACTAGAGGGAGGGGTTGTTTTTTTGCGAGATGGAGGAAGTAAGGGTGACCTCTGTAAATGCCAAGGGACTCAACGTCCTAGAAAAATGAAAGATGCTCCTTAATCTGAAGCGCCTATGTACAGATGTGGCATTTATACAGGAGACATATTTTAAAGCAGGCGGATTCCCGCTCCTTCAGAACAGATTCTTCCCATGCGTCTACCATGCTTCTAATCAAGAAGCGAAAATCTAAAGGTGTATCGATCCTGATTGCTAACCGAGTCCCTTGGTCTCTGAAAGATAATCGGCTAGACATAAATGGGTTTTTTCTCTTTCTGAAGGGATAGATGGGAGGGGTGAGAGAGACCCTGGCTACTCTATATGTACCAAATGTATATCAAGACTCTTTCATAAGGAAAGTCCTCACAGAGTTAACAGAATTGTCCAAAGGTAAATTGATTCTTGGAGGAGATTTCAATATCCCCTTGGACCCTAAAATAGATACTTCCTCAGGGACATCATCCGTCCTAAGTGGCACCAGGAGAGGTATATTGAGGAGATTACATGAAATGCAGTTGGTGGATGTATGACGGATTTTGCATGCAGGAGAAAGGGATTATACCTTTTTTTCTAATCCCCACCAGGTATATTCCCGCATAGACCTGTTCCTGGTCCCACATTATTTACTTACCTTGGTATCAGAGGTATCTATAGGAAGTATAACGTGGTCAGATCATGCCCCAGTCAATCTGTGCCTCTCCCTGTCTGGCGCCGGTGTGCGACCCGGAGAGAGGGTGGCGTTTAAATGAGAGTCTGCTACAGAGCCCTGAAATTCAGGAAGAAGTGGCAAATAAAAATTACTGCTTACTTTCAGATGAACAACACCCCGGGAAGCAACCCTGGCGTAGTATGGGAGGCGCACAAGACAGTGATCCAGAGCATCCTGATCAAACACGGATCTAGATTAAAGAAATAGAGAGATATGTTGGCTTGGGAGACCAAATGACCCAATGGATTGCGAGTGTATATACTACTCCACGCACGAAGGTGAAAGTAAACGGAATATTCTCAAAACCCTTTAAAATTTCAAATGGTACATGACAGGGACGTTCCCTTTCACCCTTGCTGTTCTCTCTCTCTCGATAGAACCCTTATTAAATAAAATAAGACAAAAAAGTCACCAAAAAATCACAGGGTCTCATCACTGGGCACCGCGGTTGCCAGAGGGGCGATAACAACCCGCACAGACAATTCATGGGCCATATGTGTGAGTGGACAGCCCTTGTGAAGGGTAAAAGCAGTGAGCCTGATGGGAAACCTAAGATGCAAGATAAGTGCATGAGAAAAAAAAGTGACTAATGTTGAATGTAAATAGGTTATAAAGGTGAAGATAATGAGTGAGGTGAACAGTGAGTGGTAAGGGGTTTTAAAAAAAAAAAAATTGAAAATGAAACCAGAAACACAGGGGGTGATGATTAATAAATACCTATGAGTTACAAATAAAAAGAATGATCGATGTAAATTAAAGTGATCCAAGATGTGTGGAGTGAGAAATGTGCCTGTGAACTGACCCACAAAGGTGCCTAAGAAGCTGCATCAACCACAGCTCCGTCCCAAGCATCAATTGGGCAGCTACCACTTGAGAGAGGAACACTTTTACCTGGGCGGCTCAGCCGTCGGGCGATTAGCTCCTGTTCACCTCTCTCGTGTGTCCACCAATGGGAGACAGGGATGACGTGGCAAGTAAACACAGCATGCTCAAACCGTGCAGTGTGATGTCAATACGTGGAGATGGTACGTCCTCCCATCCCACCTCCCAAAGAGGAGGTGAGGGGGAAGGGAAGGATGTGCTGCACACCACAGTGTTTGGATCAGAGGCCAAGACAAATGAATCAGCAAAGCCAATAATACACACACAGATGCGTTGATGCAGACATGGGACATGCCAGCCTGGATAAAACAAATTAAAAAGGGTTTATGGGAATATTATCTATAATATTGGGGGGAAAAAATTAAACATAAAACAAAAATAGATTTTAACTAGAAAATGACAGGGCCATGGAAATCCACAGGAAAAGAACAGGAATTCTTCGGAGTTGCACTACCTCATGGACATCTCTATGAAACTTTTATGGCTCTTACTAATATGAAAGAGGAGCTTGGCATACAAACACCAAATTCATGATGACAGTTTGGAGTCTACCTTCAGCTTCTGAAAATTTGCTTGGCTTGTGATTGGCTGTTTTTTGGAACCAAACTGCTCAAGTTACTGAACCACTTCCTCTTGAATAGGACAGACGCCCAGATACTGTTAGTTGTTTGCATATACACTCAACTTTTTTGGTCGACCATGTTGAGGCCTGTTCTGAGTGGAACCTCTCTTGTTAAACCGCTGTATGGTATTGGCCACCATGCTGCAGCTCAGCTTCAGGGTCTTGGCAATCATCTTATAGCCTAGGCCATCTTAATTTAGAGCAACAATTCTTTTTTCAGATCCTCAGAGAGTTCTTTGCCATGAGGTGCCATGTTGAACTTCCAGTGACCAGCATGAGAGCGTAAGACCGATAACACCAAATTTAACACACCTGCTCCCCATTCACACCTGAGACCTTGTAACACTAATGAGTCATATGACACTGGGGAGGAAAATGGCTAACTGGGCCCAATTTGGACATTTTCCCTTAGGGGTGTACTCACTTTTGTTGCCAGTGGTTTAGACATGAATGGCTGTGTGTTGAGGGGACAACAAATGTACACTGTTATACAAGTTGTACACTCACTACTTTACATTGTAGCAAAGTTTAATTTCTTCAGTGTTGTCACATGAAAAGATATAATAAAGTATTTACATAAATGTGAGGGGTATACTCACTTTTGTGAGATACTTTATATAGGCAGTAACTCCCCCCACTAAAGGAAGGTTTCCTCTTAAACGGGCCTAACACCCAATTACGTATTTCCCTTAACCACAATAAATTGGAAACAGAGCCACCTAGTGGAGGACTAGCTAACTACACCTGCTAACAAGCTAGGTATTAGCAGCCTTTTATTTTTAAACTGAATTTGTGTGCAGACTAGTTACTTTTAAAGCAGTAGATTGAAAGCTATTGAATTAGTAAGGTGGTATATGTCCTTTAAGAGCAATTAAAGTTTGCACTCCCTGAGCATCACTAAGTAAAAAACTTCACAGAACTTCTAGCCCTTTCCCCCAAAAAATGTGGCTGTATTTTAGCGTGCCACTTTAAATGACAGCTGTGTCTTTAGTACAGTTTTCCTTTAACTGCTTCAGCGCCGGAAGATTTTACCCTCTTCCTGACCAGAGCTCTTTTGGCGATTCCGCACTGCGTTGCTTTAACTGACAATTGCACGGCCGTGCGATGTTGTACCCAGACAAAATGAACATCCTGTTTTCCCGCAAACAGAGCTTTCCTTTGGTGGTATTTGACCTCTGCAGTTTTTATTTTTTGTGCTATAAACAAAAAATGAGGAACAGTTTTGAAAAAAAAAAAAACAATATTTTTTACATTTTGCTATAAGATACATCCCCAAAAATATATAAAAAGTTTTCTTTTTCCCTCAGTTTAGGCCGATACGTATTCTGTACATTGATTGGTTTGCACAAAAGTTATAGTGTCTACAAAATGGGGGATAGTTTTATGGCATTTTTATGATTCCTTTTTTTTATTAGTAATAGCGATGATCTGCGATTTTTATCAGGACTGCGACATTATGGCGGACACATAGGACACTTTTGACACTATTTTGGGATTATTGTCCTTTATACAGTAATCAGTGCTATAAAAGTGGACTGATTACTGTGCAAATGACACTGGCAGGGAAGGGGTTAACCAATAAGGGGCGATGAAGGGGTTAAGTGTGTCCTAGGAGTGATTCTAACTGTGGGGGGGGGGGGTTGGCTTCAACTCACATGGCAGCGAACACTTCTCTCGATGACAGAGAGCAGCGATCTCTGTCATATCACAAGGCAGAACGGGGAAACGCCTTGTTTACATAGGCACTTCTCCGTTCTGCGGCTCCATGGCACGATTGTTGGGAGACATGGACATCAAGTTTGCCGGTCCTGCAGTCACGCTGTATGCGGCGTGCATGCACGCACCTGCTTTCCCCGCCTCTTAAAGGGGACGTACTGGTACACCCATTTGCCCACCGCTGCCATTGTGCCAAAGTATATCAGTGTGCAGCAGTCGGCAAATGGTTAATGATTGCAGCTTGTCTGGTAAGATCCTCGCCTTCCTCTTCCTTCTAGGCTACATTTATTGATGCCTTAATAATTACAGAGCTGCATTCATTTGTGTCTTTTATATCTGCATGGATAGCTTGAAAAGCAAATCTTCAGTTGTTCATTCCGTTTAGTTTACTCTTAACTGCATGTACCCACTGCGGTTTAGCACTGCCTTTCTATAGAACTTTGTGATGGTACAAAATGGTCTATATGTCTTCTACATGAAGTTACCACCATCTAGGTGTAACAGGAGCAGTCAGTTTACTGGTATGGAGTCACTTTGGGGAGGGGGGGGTTTACTAAAAATTGAGAGAGCTAAATCTGGTGCAGCTCTGCATAGAAACCAATTCGTTTCCAGGTTTTATTGTCAAAGCTAATTGAACAAGCTCTGCCTAATTGGCTACTATGCACAACTGCACCAGATTCTGAGTGTGCCAATTTTATGAAATCTCCCCCTCTGTTTTCATCTTTAGAGAGCTTTACAAGAGAGGTTTATTTGGAAAAAAAAATTTAGAGAAGGAAATAGATCAAGCTGACGTTTTTCATGATAGATACTGTATGTGTGACATACCTATATATCACACTCTCCTTCTGCCAAGGCCAAGGCTTCTTACTCACTAACATTTCCATGTGATAAAATCCCAAGTTCAAATGGTTTATTCTGGCACAACCCTTTTAAAGTACTGGTTTTAAACTATGATTACTTAACAACAAACACTGACATCATGCTAAATTTTTCAATACTCATTTTGTTTGCATGAGAAAATAAATATAAATGATTTATTTGTCCAATATATAAAACACTTGAAACCTCAGAGGTCCCTTTGCATGAACAAAAAATGGATTTACTAAAAATGGAGAAAGCAAAATATATAAAACACTTGAAACCTCAGAGGTCCCTTTGCATGAACAACCATTTTTTCTATTGATGGCAGCTCTCACAATGCTTACATAAAATCAACGAATAGTGTATGCGTTTGCCAAGAAATGTTCTTTTTTTATTAAGTTATTTTCATAACATTTTAAAGTTATTTTTAAATGTATAAAAAGGTAAGAATTGAATCCCAGCATAAAATAAAACATGTGCAAAATGACATAACATCATTTTTTACCAGTTGTAAATGATTCTCTGTTGAAAATTTTTTTTTTTCCACTGGTGCGAAAAAACACATTTCGGAGGAAGCAATGTGCTGTAATATATCTTTGTTTTTAATACTTTTCTTAACTATTTGTGAGTGTTTAACGTTGAAATATGAAACTATAAAATATTTCATCAACTTTTTTGGACTAACTATACAGGAAATAAGGTACATGTGTGAAGGGCTGCATTGCCCTAAGCCCTTGTACACACGGTCGGAGAATCCATCGGAATGTGTCCTATCGGACCGTTTTGTCGGATAATCCGACTGTGTGTGGTATGCATCGGACTGTTTCCATCGGAATATCCATCGGACCAAATTTTCTAACTTGCTGGAAATATTTTACGACAAACGGACAAACACTCCGATCATGTGTAGAGAATTCCGATCAGACAAAGTGCCACGCATGCTCAGATCAAATTCCTACATCAAAGCTATTGGCTACTAGCCTGAACGTAGTCCCATCGTAACGAAATTACATCATCACGTTCTGAAAGATCGGATTTTCCGTCAACTTTGTCCGACCGTGTGTATGCAACAGTTTCGGACACAATTCGTCAGACAAAATCCGTCGGACAAAATCCGACGGATTTGGTTGTTGAAATCTCCGACCGCGTGCACAAGGGCTAAGCCCTTGTACACGCGGTCGGAGAATCCGTCGGAATGTGTCCTATCGGACCGTGTTGTCGGATAATCCGACTGTGTGTGGTATGCATTGGACTGATTCCGTCGGACCCAATTTTCCAACATGTTGGAAATATTTCCCGACCAACTGGTTTGATCGGACATACTCCGATCATGTGTAGAGAATTTTGATCGGATCAAGTGCCACGCATGCTCAGATCAAATTCCTACATCAAAGCTATTGGCTACTAGCCTGAACGTAGTCCCGTCGTAACAAAATTATGTCATCACGCTCTAAATGATCGGATTTTTTGACAACTTAGTCCGACCGTGTGTATGCAACAGTTTCGGACAAGATCCGACGGACAAAATCCGACGGGAAAAATCCGACGGATTTGGTTGTGGAAATCTCCGACCGTGTGTACAGGGGCTTAAACCTCTTTCATATGACTGATCCGTTCAGGTCCGCCTGTCAGTTTTTTAGGCGGACCTGAACGGATGCTCCATAGACCTCTATGGAGCCTCGGATGCCAGCGGTGACATGTCCGCTGACATCCGACCCGCTCCAATCTGAAAAAGTGTGACGGAGGAAAAAACTACTTTTCCATCCGGTCTGCAGATCAGATTGGGTGACGGCGGACTCTGCGGTCCGTTGTCATCTCATCTACCATAGGGGAGAGCGGCGCTCTGACAGGTCCGTCCCTGCACAGTGTGCAGAGACGGACCTGTCATCTTCCTGCCCAGCGGATGTCCACGGGGCGGATCATCACTGTCCCGTGTGAAAGAGCCCTTACTGTTAAAGCGGTATTAATTTTTTGTTTTTTAACCACTAGCCGACCAGCCACAATCATTATACTGCGGCAGGTTGGCTCTCTCCCACAAATCACCATAGGTCCATCTAAACAGCTATAGCAGGCACGTGCACCCGATGCACGGCAGGGGACCCCATGCGCGTGGCCAGCAGTCATCAATCGTGGGCACGAGAGATAGAACAGGGATTTGTGTGTGTAAACACACAAGTCTTGAGGGGTGCCCAGGCCTTGGACCCCATCACCCTCCTGTTAAGAACCCGGCAAGATGGTGGCATCTTGAAGTATCTAGACCTGATCCGGATTGCGCGGGAAGAAGAGGCAATGCTGGAAAACAAAAAAAAATGTCAGAAGACAGAATCTGTTGTCGGGGTCAGGATGGTCAGTGAGGCTGACGAGCGACCCCCAGGTCGAGCTTCTTAAGACTCAGGTGTCTCAGCTGATAGAGATGATGGTCCTGTTGACCACCAAGCTAATTGTTCTACCCAGTGATGAAGTCTCATAGGGGCCCAAGAGGTCTTCAAGCTCTATGATGGCTCAGGGGCAGAAACCAGCAAACAAAGGGAGTTGTTTCAACTGCAGAGGAGTTGGACATTATCGACAAGTATGCCCAAGCCGAGTGAAGGCTGAAACACAATACCGAAAGCCGGCGGGAAACTCCAGAGGGCCCCGGTGAAGGAGTCAGCCAGGTGCCCACCAATATTAGCTAGCTCTAGAAAAATCAACGAGAGCACAGCGGGAGTCCAAACCCCTGCAGAGGTCCCGTTGTTGCCTCCGAGCGACCCAGTGCTCCAATTCCTTTGACTCATGCTACCCAGTGTCTGAGAGTCAGTGCACACCAGAATCAGCAGAAACTCAAACCAGATCTTCCGCAAGAAAGGAGTGTGGATACAAGCTACCGAACAGGCCTATCCTGCCACATTCCACAAATTTACTCCCAAGCTAGTGGGACCCCCTCCGGTTGTCTCTACCCAAGTTGTCTCCACCAAGGCCCTCCTGGATATTGGGTCTCAAGTGACTCTCCTCTACAGAGACTTCTACGACAGGCACCCCAAACACCTGCCATTACAGAAGTTAGAAGAGCTAGAGATATGGGTCATTGGGACTCAGAACTTCCCCTACGATGGCTATCTACCAGTCAAACTGACCTTAGACCCCTCTGTAGCTGGGACGGCTGAGACTTTTGAGACTTTGACAGTGGTCTGCCCTCACCCACCAGAGGCTAGTAAAAGTTCCCTCATCATCGGGACTAATACTGACCTTGTCAGAAGACTGTTAACAACTCTTGTCCAAGAGCAGGACACTTCCACCACAAGTGTGCACCCCATGTTGAGACAAACCTATCAGCATCTGGTGCAAGAACAGAAGGCCCCAGCTGAAGGAGTGGGGAAGATCTGGTACTTGGACTCAGTGTTGGTCATCTTACTTTAAAAAAGTAATTAGTTAAGTTACAAATTACTTCTCCCAAAAAGTAATTGTGTTAGTAACTCAGTTACTACATTGGAAAAGTTACTCAGAAAAGTAACTGTGACTTTTTTTAAATATTCTATAGACGGGATTAGTGAAGGAAGTGAATGCCGCCGCCTCCATCAGCGAGATTGACACCTTGAGCCCGGTCGCCTGGTATGGATTTAAAGGGGAACCCCTACGCCAAAAAGTCCATGACAACAGAGGAGGATAGTGGCCTAACAAGGGGCACACCATTTCCAACTCCAGCCCAGAGGAACAGATTATCCATGTTGGAGAAGGATGCCCTGCAGCAGTTCAGAGACTGAATGCCACTGCAGCTCACCTGCATCCAATAGAGACGATCGATTGCATGTCTGAGGACCACTGATTGCATACAGGATTTGGTGAGGGGGCCATGCCCAGGAACCTTTATTGCTTTTCATAAGACACCACATCTAAATAATGTGCACATGCACCTGTTAGCTGGATCACACAGTGGAATATTACATCACTGCATCAGCTATTCTACATTCTTCTTATCACCCTATTATATTGAGGGATTCTTGTTCACAGAGCTCCTATATTGCCAGTGAAGATAATAAACCCAAAGCTTTGCTCATCAAACATTGTTGCTGTGGCTCTTAAAGGGGACACACCGCGGGTATTGAAACTACTACATTGTGTGTAATAGAGACATCATAGGCCGGCCTGGGGTTCTCCTTTATTCATAGCATTTCATACATATGAAAAGCTTGTTTTAGGAGCCTATAGAATCTGTGCATATTTTCATTTATTTTCTTGTTCATGGTTAAACAACTGACTGTTTTCCTTTGAACTCTTTTATTCTATCCAAAGTAAACATGAAAATACAGCACTGTGTTGTGTATTATTATCAGGTTATTCTATCTATCATTGAGCTAGGTGTGTCAGAGGGGCTGAGACGGTTCACTGGGTTTGGGAGGCAGAATGACGGATTGAACCAATAATCAAAGCAGCTCCTTCGGTGGTTAACTACATATGTATTTATGGTATATGTTTAATAAATGATAAAATGTGCTTCACAAGGCTAGTATGCATTGTTTTTTAAGTTTTGTTTGCAACACAAAGCTTACCCTATCTGTAGAAGAGCTGCCAGCCAAGGTGACATTTATAAACAGGGCATTGACAGCGAGAGAGAATATAACTGTGGTAGAGTTATAGATCCACTTGATCTTGCTTGAATTGCAGTGGGATTGTAGAATATTTGTTATGTTTGCAAATGTAATCATGTAAGCTCTGCTTCCATTATCATTGTATTGCTCTTTTACCAGCCAGCAAGCAAAATAATATGTAGGTGATTTTGTATGCTTTTAGCGCTTCCAATAAAGGTAAAATGTTAAATTTTTATGATCCGTAGGAGTCTGTGATATGCTGGATACTGTTTCTGTCATCGCTCACATTGCAAAGTCACAGCCACAGGATAGAACAAGATCATCTGGAATCAATTTACCGAGTACACAGATCAATGTCTAGGAAGAGTGTGGCTTGTTTGACCTTCATAAAACAAAAAACCTAAAGTTGCGAATGACGCAGTATTAATTTAAATGAAAACTATAGTATTATTCAAACAATTAAATTTTTTTTCTAAATTACAGTTTAAACATTTATTAGTTTGATATGCTTTTTATTTATTTACTTTTTTTAATTTTTTTTTACATTACTTGTTTTTACATTAGATCGAGTCCACAGTACCCGCTGATCAGCTCCTGCTGTGCATAATCACAGCGGGAGTAAGCTGACAGTGGTGCACATTCGGGACTGCTACCCAGAAGTGCAAGATCACATACTGTATATATATATATATATATATATATATATATATATATATATATATATATATATATATATATATTGTGAGGGGGTTCGCTCGGTAGCGGGTGTGTGTGACCCCCTGGATGGGTTCACAACACAAAGTCAGGCACAGCAGACAGCGGTGTAGGTGCAAAAAACAAAAGATCCGGTTTATTTAGGCTACATGCAGTGATACATATAACAGCCAAACAAAATAAAACAAGAAAATAAATCCTGGTCAGCTTGACCTCTAACTACACACGTAGACTCCCTGTCTAACAACTGGGTGCAGCCTTGTGCTGCCCCAGTCCCTGTCTCTATTGTAGGGGTTTGCCACACAGGCGTTAACTCACCGCACAGAACAGATCTCAGACTCCCCAGTCTATACACACAAAACTGGTTCCAGGATGGAGCATCTCCCTATGCATGCTGGGGTTTTTTGTAGAGGTCTTAATGAGCCCACTTACTACAGCTGGGCTCATTAACTCTTCCCCTCTAATTGTAAAAGTCTGCATAAAGCCTGAATCTAGGACACACATATTTCCCATCCTGAATACAACCAGGTGATTTTACCTGCGTGCTGCCACATACCCCCCCTCTTGTTTCAACCTTGGGGTTGTAACACAAGCAGCCAGACACGCATGTATCCGAGACAAAGCATCCACATTCCCCATTTTAACACCAGGGCGATGCTTAACTGTAAAGTTAAATTCCTGTAGGGCCAGGAACCACCTATTTACCCTTCTATTGGTCTCCTTGTTTTGAGCCATCCACTTTAAAGGAGCGTGATCAGTCACCAGGTCAAAGTGCCTACCTAGCAGATAGTACCGAAGGGAATCTAGAGCCCACTTCACTGCTAAACATTCCTTCTCAATCGTGGAGTAATTTACCTCATGGGACTTTAACTTCCTGCTGAGGTAAATGACTGGGTGCTCTTCCCCGTTCCAGACCTGGGATAACACTGCTCCTAACCCAACGTCTGATGCATCAGTTTGTACAACAAAGTCCTTAGAGAAGTCTGGTGAGTACAACACTGGCTGGCTACATAAGGCTGTTTTTAAGGACTGAAATGCTTCCTCAGCCTCTGGGGACCATTTAACCATAACCGACTCTTTCCCTTTTGTCAGGTTGGTGAGGGGCACAGCCTGAGAAGCAAAATGGGGAATGAATCGTCGATAATAGCCAGCGATTCCCAGAAAGGCTCGTACCTGTTTCTTGCTGTTGGGACGTGGCCAACTCTGTATGGCCTCGACTTTATTGACTTGGGGTTTTATCACCCCCCTCCCAATAGTGTACCCAAGATATTTGGCCTCCTCCTGTCCAATGGTACACTTCTTTGGATTGGCCGTAAACCCAGCTTCCCGGATAGAGTCTAGGACTGCTTGTACTTTTGGCAAATGTGAGACCCAGTCTGTGCTATGGATAATCACATCATCCAGGTAAGCTGCAGCATATTTATGATGGGGCCTCAGAATCTTATCCATTTTCCGCTGGAATGTTGCCGGTGCATTCTGTAACCCAAACGGCATTCTCTTATATTGGAATGCCCCATCTGGGGTTACAAACGCAGTTTTCTCCTTGGCCTAAAAAGTACGTGTCTTGGCCCCACGGTTGTACACTCTCTGCTGTGCTAACTGCGCTTGGGTTAAATGTTCCTTTACAATTGGCATTACCTGTGCAATTCTATCTTGCATCAGGGCGACATGCTCAATCACACTCCTGTGAGGAGAACTCTCATTTTCCCAAGTTTCCTTGGCGATATCCAGCAGACCTCTTGGGTGTCTCCCATAGAGCAACTCGAAGGGTGAGAAACCCGTAGAGGATTGGGGTACCTCCCTAATGGCAAACATCAGATAGGGTATTAGACAATCCCAATTCTTTCCATCTCTATCCACCACCTTCTTTAACATTTGTTTTAGGGTTTTGTTGAATCTTTCAACCAACCCATCTGTTTGGGGGTGATACACAGATGTACGCAATTGCTTCACTTTGTACAACTTGCATAATTCTTTCATAACCCGGGACATAAAGGGTGTACCTTGGTCCGTAAGCAGTTCCTTACAAATACCTACGCGGCTAAAAACAAGGGATAGCTCTTTGGCTATGGTTTTGGCCGAGGTATTTCGGAGAGGAATTGCTTCCGGATAACGGGTGTCATAGTCCAATATAACCAAAATGTACTGATGCCCCCTAGCAGACTTCATTATCGGACCTACCAAATCCATTGCGATCCTCTCAAAGGGGACCTCAATGATAGGAAGAGGTACCAGTGGGTTACGGAAATGTGGCATAGGTGCCGACTTCTGACACACAGGGCAGGAGGAACAATACTTTTCTATTTCCTTCATGACCCCAGGCCAATAGAATCTCTGCAATACCCTCTCTCTGGTTTTCTCTGTCCCCAGATGACCTCCCAGAATGTGTCCATGAGCCAATTCTAACACCAACTTCCTGTAAGGTTTGGGCACTACAAGTTGCTCAATGGTTTCTTCTGCCCTTTGAGCCACTCGATATAGCAGGTCCCTTTCCATAGTGAAGTAAGGATAAGGGCAAGTCTTATCTGGGTTCACTAACTCGCCATCTATTTTCACCACATTTTCCCGTGCCTTTATTAGGGTGGGGTCTTTTAACTGTTCTGTGGCAAAATTTTCCCTGTGAACCTCAAGATCCGAAAACTCCACAGACGGCATGTTTTCATCTGAGGATGTTGGCTCCTCCCCAGTTTCTCGAGTTTCCCCCGCCAATACCGACAAGGGAAATTCAGGAGAGTCCTCACCACTCCCAGAGGAATTCTGGTCATCTTCCTGGTTTATAGGGGCACCAATGGGGGCCTCAGGACAATCCCAGAGTTCCCAGAATTTTGGAAAATCCCTTCCCACAATAGCATCATGTGGTAACTGAGACACTAACCCCACCTGATGAGAGAGGTTACCTTTGGGGGTCTCAAAAAACACTGAAGTTACAGGATACTCTCGGGTGTCCCCATGCACACAAATAACAGCCACCCTGTTCTTCCCAGAGACCTCTGTAGTAACTAATTCAGCTTTTATCAATGCTACCAGGCTACCTGAATCTAGCAACACATCAACATGTCTACCATTAATACACATTTTACATAAATGTTTCTCAGGTCCCCGAATGGCAGTGCATGCAACTGTCGCAAACAGCGACTGACGTCTCTCCCTTATAAAGTCACATTGCATAGGCTCATCCACAACTGGGCAATTGGCTGCAATATGTCCCTCTTGCCGGCAGCGGTAGCAAATAATTTTTTTCGCTGCCTCTTGCAGCATGGGCTTCCTGGGCTGCTCCCGCCAGACCTTAGGTAGAACTCCCACCCTCTCACTCTCTCCACCCTCACCCCTTGGAGTCATCTTACCCGCCACTGGGGATGATCTGGTCTTAGGGGGGAAAGTCCGTGAGTCCCTGGAAGAGGTGGTCAAGTTCTCTGTAGCCAAGTACCTCTCAACCAGATCCACAAGTTTATCTGCATTTTCTGGGTCTCCATGGCTTACCCATTTTTGGATGGCAGTAGGAAGAGCTCTCAGGAAACGATCCATAACCACACGTTCCACAATGTTTGGTGCGGTCAAAATCTCTGGCTGCAGCCACTTCCTGCTCAGGTGAATGAGATCATACATTTGAGACCTGGGAGGTTTTCCAACCTGAAAAGTCCAGTTATGCACACGCTGAGCCAGGACTGCCAGGGTGACACCCAGCCGTGCCAATATTTCTGCTTTTAGCACCACATAGTCTTTTGCTTGGTCAGGCTCTAGGTCATAATAAGCTTTCTGCGATTCCCCAGTTAACAGAGGGGCCACCAGTCCAGCCCATTGCTCCTTAGGCCACTTTTCCCTTTCAGCAGTCCTTTCAAATGTGGTCAAAAACACCTCCGGATCATCCTCTCCAGTCATTTTTGTCAGTAAACGGCTCACACCAAAGGTTGCGGTATTATTGTACCCACTTGCTTCATTGGTCTGCGGACGTTGCTGTATCAATGTCTCTATTTGCTGTTGAAAATTCTGCTCTTGCTTCTGCAACAGGTCTATGAAGCGGGCTTCAGATCGCTGCTGGGCTTGTTGCTGAGCTTCCAAACTCTGCTGCAAAGTTGCATTTGTCTGCTGCTGATTTGCATTTGCCTGCTGCTGGGCTTCCAAACTCTGCTGCAAAGTTGCATTTGTCTGCTGCTGATTTGCATTTGCCTGCTGCTGGGCTTGTTGTTGAGCTGCAAGGCTCTTTTGTAAAGCTGCATTTGTTTGCTGCTGATTTGCATTTGCTTGCTGCTGGTTTGCATTTGCTAGAGCCAGCTGTCTCAGTATCTCCTCCATGCTGGCCTTAACAAAAAAAAAAAAAAAAAACTGCCAAAATTCTCCACCAACTGTGAGGGGGTTCGCTCGGTAGCGGGTGTGTGTGACCCCCTGGATGGGTTCACAACACAAAGTCAGGCACAGCAGACAGCGGTGTAGGTGCAAAAAACAAAAGATCCGGTTTATTTAGGCTACATGCAGTGATACATATAACAGCCAAACAAAATAAAACAAGAAAATAAATCCTGGTCAGCTTGACCTCTAACTACACACGTAGACTCCCTGTCTAACAACTGGGTGCAGCCTTGTGCTGCCCCAGTCCCTGTCTCTATTGTAGGGGTTTGCCACACAGGCGTTAACTCACCGCACAGAACAGATCTCAGACTCCCCAGTCTATACACACAAAACTGGTTCCAGGATGGAGCATCTCCCTATGCATGCTGGGGTTTTTTGTAGAGGTCTTAATGAGCCCACTTACTACAGCTGGGCTCATTAACTCTTCCCCTCTAATTGTAAAAGTCTGCATAAAGCCTGAATCTAGGACACACATATTTCCCATCCTGAATACAACCAGGTGATTTTACCTGCGTGCTGCCACAATATACACATATATATATATATATATATATATATATATATATATACACACACACACACACACACACACACACATGTGATCCTGCACACAGCAGTAAAACTGCTATAGGGTGGTCGTGAAGTGGTTAACCACTTCAGCCACAGAAGGATTTACCCCCTTAATGACCAGGCCATTTTTTGCAATATGGCACTGCGTCACTTTAACAGACAATTGTGCGGCCATGAGATGTTGGTTGTACCCAAGCAAAATTGATGTCCTTTTTTTCCCTTAAATTGAGCTTTCTTTTAGTGGTATTTGATCACCTCTGCAGTTTTTATTTTTTGCACTATAAACATAAAAAGAGCGTCAATTTTGAAAAAATATTATAATTTTTTACTCTTTGCTATAAAACATTTCCAAAAAAAAAATGTAAAAAGGCTAATTTACTCATCAATTTAGGCTAATATGTATTGTGCTACATATTGTTTGGTAAAAAAAAAATAACAATAAGTGGGATAAAAATCAGCAGGGCTGCCACATTGCTGCCGATAGATCGGACACCTAACGGACATTTTTGACACTTTTTTGGTAACCAGTGACATTACTACAGTAATCAGTGCTAAAAATATGCACTGTTATTGTACTAATGACACTGGCAGGGGAATGGGTTAACATCAGAGGCAATGAAGAGGCTAACTGTGTTCCCTCACTGTGCGTTCTAACTGTATCGGGGAAGGGCTAACTGGGACAACACACAGATCCATCTTCCTGCATTGCAGAAAGACAGGATCTGTGTGATCTCCCCTATCAGAATGGCGATCTGCCTTGTTTACACAGGCAGTTTTCCGTTCCTTCACTGCAGGGAACAATTGCAGGTGGCCAGCGGACATTGAGTTGATTGGTTCCCTCGCTGGCCAAAAGCTAGTGCACGAGTTGACGTACACCTATGGTGATTAGTGCAGCCGACCCACCTTGCCTCAGTATAACTGCAGCAGATGGTCTGCAAGTGGTTAAGACTTATAATGTTGTAGCGGCGGCTACTGAAGAGCATGCGCTATGCAGTTTTTCTAAAATTAAAGGTACCTAAACTGCAGTTTGGTTTGGGTGTAATTATCTAAATTGGGCCTCAGCATCAGTCTGACTGGACTGTGAGATGTTCACAGGGGGCACTGTCTCTTCTGGCAGGCATGGAACTATGGTCTAGTCAGGTGCTTAAGTTACTCTCTCTTGGAGCCCGCCCAGTGGGAGGGGCGTTCTCACTTTGCTTTCTGGGAGAGGGTACTTAAGGTGCAGAGGTCACGTGGTTCGGGGTTCTGGTCCAGTATGATGTGCTGACTACATGGTCCTGGTCCTCCTGACCAGCCCCCAGGAAGGCTATAGCCTGGGGTATGAATCCACCCGACTTAAATGTCTTGGGGCTGGCTAGCCCGAGACAAGGAAACTAAAGGAGGATTCTGAGGTGGATGGAGAGACCCAGTGTACTTTAAGCATTCTAGGGGAGGACTCTTCAGAAGAACACCACATACGGGTTGGTTTTCTTAGCAAGAGCCTGGAAGGGCTGAAGTAACCAAGAGAATCTGGTCTTGTGGATATCGCCAAGCAAGCTGAAAGATCAAAATATCCTACAAGTGTTCTCAAGCATAGTGTTCCTACAGGTTTTACAACAACGTCTGTGGCAGAGACATTATCTTGTACATTTCTACAACGTCTGTGGGAAAGACTTGTTCCTAAGTAAGCACCAAGTTGGCTGCTAGGCCTTGTGAGAGAGGGACTGCCCAACCTGAGTGACCATCCAGCTGCAAATGGCTATTCTCTGGATGCAGTCAAAGTAAACAAGTTCTTCAATGTGTTTTTGACTTTGACATTAAGAGTACCTGAATTTCCCTTCCAACCCTCTGATCCCAAGTTGAAAGACTGTTCAATTGTCTGAGTTTTGCAAATAAAATCCATTCAAGTGGATCTATTGTCAGTCTCAAGTTACCGGGCCATCTTCCACGGGACATCCCCTAGACGTGCAACAAGGAGAACGGAGAGTAACGATAAGCCCAAAAATAACCTGCAGCTCCTTCGGGGGCTAGTGCTACAATGTTATTTATCAAAGAAGAAAATGTCCATATATACACTTTAACAGGGACCACTGAGACAATATATATGGTAGTAGGCACAACATTATCCAGTCTCCAGGTGGGTTTACCCTGTCATTTGTAGTATTGATGCCCAAAGGGGTGGGGAATGCTAAAGGTGGCTCCAGCTCCCCCTTTTTTTTATAATTCCAATGTCACTCTCCCAGGTTGCTAGAAAGCAGTATTATCACTCTAAATGGCAGGCTCAGCCACAGGGGAACATAGGAAGGAGAAACACAGTGGAATAATGAGGCCGACAAATATGGGCACCAGCATTCAGGGAGTGCACCTAATAGCATATGTGTTTCCTGCTGTGAGCTCTGGATTTATTGTTGGTTAACTATGCAAGGTGCAAGGCCCTCTATTACCTAAGATAAAAATTCCCAGCTCCTGTTGTATTGTGTTACTATTGGCTGTACACTTGGTTCTCAGGAATGTGTTTATGTGTGTGATTGTCTTGCAGAAGAATCAGCTGCTACTCACCTTTGCACCAGATTGTGTGCAAGATTTGTGTCTGTCTGGATGTGCCCAGCCATGTCGATTTTGGGGAGAGTCTCCTTCTTGTGGTGGCTGGCAATATTGTAGGCTGTGCTGATTGTTTCACAGCTTTGTTTTTTATTCCCAAAGGAAGCTCCTTCTTCATTACTCCTCCGCCAATCAAGGTTATAGTATTTGTTAGAAAGTTGCTTTGAGTGTACTTTCCTATATATGTTATCAATGGGATAATAGCGCAGATTAGTTTAAAGTTGTTACCTGTGGGTTGGGGAATTTGGTTTCCAAGGATGCGCAACAGGGGCTGATATCTTGTGCATTTTCGAGACTCCCTCTTCCCTGTATGCTTTGACAGCCTGGTGAGTGAAAAAAACAGCCCAGTCCACACAGAGCCCACATTTCAGTCATCAATTGCCGCATTCCCAACCTCAGGACAACCATTCCTAGACACTACAATGAAGGACATGCTTATGTCCCTACAAACATCACTCTTAATGAATTTCTCATGCCTGAGCCACAAATTCACCTCATATTTGCAAACCATGGGGGACAGGGTACAGTATATGGAAAACAAAATGGAAGCATGTACTACCACTGTAAATTACCTCATAGATGCCCATGAGAAAAACAAAGATGACCATTTGAAGATACAAGTGAATTTAGCGGATCTTAAGGACCGCTCTCGACGCAACAATGTTAAATTGTGTGGGGTACCAAAATCAGTCCCTTCCCAAGACCTACAAAAAATATGCTAGAGATATGATCGCTGCACTACTTCCAGACCTCTCACCACTTGAAATAACGATTGATAGGATTCACAGAATCCCCAAACCCCAACTCGATACCTAGAGATATACTTATGTGTATACATTTTTATTTGGTCAAAGAACAATTGCTTGCCAAAACCAGGGCACTCAAAACTCTACTGCAACCCTACACAGGTGTCCAATTGTTTGCGGATTTATCGAAATACACTCTGCAAATGATGCACAGAGAGCTTAACGCAATCACCAAAGCTTTCACCAACCACCACATCACCTATAGATGGAGCTATCCAGCCACCTTGCTGATTACCCACATTGGTACCCAGAGCCAGTGCTACCACTAGGCAAACTAGGCAGCCGCCTAGGGCGCGCTGCCGCCTAGGGCGCCCGGCCGCTGGTGTTCATACTCCCTCTCTCCCTCAGCAACTAACTTAACAAGCAGCTGCTCTGCTCTGGAGTCCCTCCATACAGTATCAGAGGCGCCAGTGCAGCGGCAGCGGGGTACTGTATTCATTAAGGAAAGGAAACATCCCCTGCACCGCTGCGCTGATGATGATGACAGTGCCTGATGATCACAGTGCCAGTGAGTGTGACCTGTGTCTGTACCACCATACGCGGTCACATCATCACTGTCTCTGATGTTCCCTAGCTGCGGCAGTGAGAAGAGGAGGGGAGAGAGCCCGGACAAAGAGCAGCACCGGCCGGCCGGCCCTGAAGTGCTTGCCTGCAGGATGTATGGAACCGGCCGGGGCGGATGAGATGGAAGCCCCAGCTGCATGTAAGTTCGGGATTGGCGCCATTTCCCCGCCCTCTTCCTCCTGGACCGTCGGCATAGTTAGTGAGGACAGACAGCAGCGCCGCTTTGCTCAGAGTGAGGTTACCAGAGCACTTATACAGGTAGTGGAAAAACAGCACCCAGTAACCTGAATTAAAAAAAAAACGTTTTCTGGGTCAGGTTTATATTGTATTATGTACAGAGGGGGACAGAGGTGTGGGGGGTGGGCGCAGAGAGAACTGAAGTGCTTGGGGGGGGGCAGAGGAGAAAAGATATGTGTGTGTATGTGGGGGGGGGGGGTTTACAGAGGGAAACAAATGTGTGTGGGGGGGCAGAGGGGAACATGGGTCTGGGGGGGAGACAGATGGGAACATATATGTGGGGGGGGCAGAGGGGAACATGTGTGTGGGGGGGAGACAGATGGGAACATATGTGTGGGGGGGCAGAGGGGAACATGTGTGTGGGGGGGGAGACAGATGTGAAGATATGTGTGGGGGGCAGAGGGGAACATATGTGTGGGGGGGAGACAGAGGGGAACATATGTGTGTGGGGGGGCAGAGGGGAACATATGTGTGTGGGGAGGACGGGGGGGGCAGAGGGGAACATATGTGTGTGGGGGGAGGAGGTTAACGAGGGGAACAGATGTGTGTGGGGGGGAGGTTACAGAGGGGAACAGAGGTGGGGGGTACACAGGGGAACAGATGTGTGGGGGGAGGTTACAGAGGGGAACAGATGTGTGGGGGGGAGGTTACAGAGGGGAACAGATGTGTGGGGGGGAGGTTACAGAGGGGAACAGAGGTGGGGGTACAGAGGGAAACAGATGTGTGTGGGGGGGTTACAGAGGGGAACAGAGGTGGGGGGTACAGAGGGGAACAGATGTGTGTGGGGGGGTTACAGAGGGGACCAGAGGTGGGGGGTACAGAGGGGAACAGATGTGTGGCATACAGTGGGGAACACAGGTGCAGGGGGGTACAAAAGATAAACAGAAGTGGGGGGAGGCTACAGAGATAAACAGAGTTGTGAGGGGGGTGGGGTGCAGCGGGGAAGGATGTTCAGGGGATTGATGAAGCAATTGGGGTGATATGAGTTGCTGAAAATACAGGAATTGGGGTGATTTGAGGTGTGCAGGGTCAAACTAGGCAGCCGCCTAGGGCGCCCGGCCGCTGGTGTTCCTACTCCCTCTCTCCCTCAGCAACTAACTTAACAAGCAGCCGCTCTGCTCCGGAGTCCCTCCATATAGTATCAGAGGCGCCAGTGCAGTTCAAGTTCACCTTTGTGAAAAAATAATAAATGCAGATCTTTTTGCAAGAAGGTAAAAAAATGTGCATTTATTATTATTTTAGCCATTGTCGGTGTATCTGTCTGCTCGTATGGACAGGCAGTTACACAGCTAGCCTGTCTGTATACTACCCTAGCCTGTCCATATACCTGTGTACCATGGCTGGCGCAAGGAAGCGAGCCGGTGCTGCCACTATTTGTCTTCAGGCCAGGTCCAGAGGCACAGGTGTGTGCCTGTGCTTCACAGCTGAAGAAAAGGCGGAGGGCTGCTGCAAAAATGTCCCCCCACCATCTCCACCACATATCTGGGCAGGGAAAAGGGGTGGAGTCAGGGGCAGAGCTAATGGGGGGCGGGGGGGGCGCCATAATGAGGTTTCGCCTAGGTTGTCAAAAATCCTTGCACCAGCCCTGTTGGTACCACCCATTCCATCATCTCTGTAGGTGGTGGCATAAAACTTCTATGCACATGGGGCATCATTCCAGAACAACCTAGGGACACCAACAACATTTGAAAGGATCTGAGCTCCCCACAGAATAACCAAGTATGCTCTGGCCAGCAGGGATCAAGACATGAGTAATGGATACAAAATGCAACTCCCCCATATTCAGCTTTGTGTTCTTCTCTGTCCCAGCTATCAGCTCTGTTATTCTAACAAGTGAACACTTTCCCCTGATATACTCAGCAGCTTCTGACCACTTATACAAGCTGCTTGTTCTTGTTTGTTAACCACTTCTATCTGAGCATAACTTACCGCGTTTGTGACTTTTTTGTGAAAATTTTCTTCTACAGTTATAATTCGGTCTTCAAGTTACACACAAACTATCACATTGGTTCCAGCGAAACTCAAGCTGAACAACCCTTGCACCCAAGCTTCAGGTGCAGTGAATCTGCATCTTTATTCTAGCAGTAAGTGCCACCTAACATCCAGCACCACTCATTCATGCCCACCACAATGACTATGACTATTCTTTCCTTCCTTAAACGCCAAGGGACTCAATCATCCAGCCAAACGTGCCTGTCTATAGAAAACTGCCTCAGACCATAACTGCTACGTCTTGTGCATCCAAGAGACACATTTTGGTATGATACACAACCTGCTTGTTGTCAAAACCTGTTTTACACAGAGCGGGGTGTACTCATTGCTATCAAAGACTCTGCAATCTTCCACCTCCAGCAAAGTGTATGTGATGCAATAGGCATTTATATTATTTTATATTATTTTATAATGCACAATTAATAACACTCAATATACAATATTAAGCATCTATGCCCCAAACCAGCGACAGATCCACTTTCTCAATGCTACTCTTAAAAAGGTGAGAAAGATACAAAAAGGTAATTTGATTGGATGTGGTGACTTTAATATGGTTCCAGACTACAACATGGACTCCACCTCAGGCCCCAAATGCCTTGCATCTCCCTTGAGCAATCTGTTACACAACAACAACGTATATGATACATGGAGATGTTACTACGCAAGAGGGGAGGATTACACCTACTTGTCTCCTAGACAAAACACCTATTCTCATATCAACCTCTTCTTGACCAATAAATGGCTGCTTCAATTAATTAAATCTGCAAGCATCCACACTACAACCTGGTCAGACCATGTGCCTATCAGCATAACCTTAACTGACGAATCTTCTCGCCCACGCACTTATGTGTGGGCGAGCAAATGCCTCTCTACTACAAAACCCTTCTTATGCAAAAGACCTTACAACCAAACTAGTAGAATTCTTCTACACTAACTCTGGCTCAGTGTCCAATCAGGCGATAGTCTGAAATGCACACAAAGCATGTATTAGAGGCTTGCTAATTCAAACGGGTTCTAGAGCAAAGAAAAAGAGGATGCAGCAAATTAAAGCATTCTTGAAAGACATCAACGATAAAGGAACGAGTTGCTTGGTATTGGAGCCAGTCTCGATACCATCCCCTACTCTTTTTCCTTCCTTTTCTTGTGTTTTTATAAGTATAATGTGATGGTTTGCCCTTCGGTTTCATATTCATGCTTTGTAGCCCCTGCGAGGGCGCACAAGGAGCAGATTGTAGTCTCTTGTTTATTCCTGTTTATTCAAAATTTTCAATAAACATATTGAAACAGAAAGACATCAACGATGCTGAAAACCAAAATAAAACAACTGGACTGGGCACGTTTAAAAATTAGGTTGTTTTTTTTCTTATTTATTTTACCTTTCATTTTTTATTTTTACACTGTTCTTTTAAAAAACAATTGCGTCACTTTTATTCCTATTACAAGGAATGTAAACATCCCTGTAATAGAAAAAAAGCATGACAGGACCTTTTAAATACGAGATCTGGGGTCAAAAAGACCTCTCATATTTACACTAAAATGCAATAAAAATAAAATAAAAAATTTAATGTAATTTGAAAAAAAAAGAAAATGTCCCTTTAAGAGCTATGGCTGGAAGTGACATTTGACGGTGCTTCCGCCTTACAGTGGTATGGAGACAGGTGGGGGCCATCTTCCCATCACTCATTTCCATACCACAGACATGACAGGACCGATCGCCTCCGCCGCTGCCGATGGCTCCGGTAAGTGGCAGAGGACACCAGAGCATGGCGGGAGGGAGGTGGCCTCTCCCACTGCAGATAAAAGTGATCTTGCAGCGAATCAGCCGCAGAGACCACTTTTATCTAAAAGCGGACCGCCACTGAAGAAGAGGATACTGGGGTAATGTTAGCTATCTGCTGCCATAACAATGATACCCCTCTTCAAAGTACCATCATGTAACAACGCCGGGTGCTCCGTAAGTGGTTAATGAAACAAAATCATCTATCCTAAATATTGGCATAGACCGCACCACTAGAAATCTTCTACAACATACCAACACCATTTTGGCCTCCATAGATATGGAGGCCTTTTATTCACGTATACCCCACCACAAAGGGGTTGCAATGACATTGCTCTTCTTAAACGAGAGGGATCTTGATACTATACCATTCAATATGTTTATCACTGAAATGCTCCACTTTATTTTGACCCACAATGCTTTCACCTTCGACGGCTCCCACTACCTCCAGGTGCAGGGTGTAGTGATGAGGACCAAGTGTGCCCTATCGAATACAAACCTGTACCTGGGGGGGGGGGGGGTGAGAACGGAAGGTGTTCGCATCAGATGTCTACTCAATATACCTGCGCTACACTTTGTTGTGGCGCCAGTATATCGCCAACATATTGATCTTTTGGACAGGTACACCCGAACTCTTGCTGGTGTAGCACTGACTCCCGAAGGAGCTGCTAGTTTTAATTGGGCCTGCACTCTTCTGAGAAACCCCCCTTCTGTGTATCTCGGTCCCTTTGGCAGAGCTGTGGTGCAATAATAATACAGTACAATATAAACATAATTACATTAATACACAATTATGTTCCCGCTACACACCCCCCCCTACTTGATCTCTTTGGTCCCCAAAGAGGCTTTGCACTTTTGTATCTATGTGGCCATATAAAATGGACAGAGGAGCCTCCCACCAGTTGTCATATGGTGGGGAGCTGTCCTGTGCACTCACAGCTGATATTACCATGTTTAGTACAGATGTGCCAATCAGGGGCGGATCCAGGGGGGGGCAACGGGACAATTGCCCCCTCCCAGAAAATAGAACTTACTCCAAGGCTTTCTCCCTCCGCCACCTCACCAGATTTGCATGAGGCATCTAAATACAGCTGGGACTTTATTGCTGCTTCCCCTGGCTTCCATCAGTTTATTTAGAGGGGGCCAGTGGGTCACTATGGGGGTCTGTAATTGATGTGACACAGGCTGCTGCTACATGCTGGCAGAGTTGCAGCAGAGCGGCATGAGTGTCACGTCACTTCCCTGTCAGGCGGAGTGATCTCTACCCGACAGGAGCTTCCTAGTCCCGGCTGGTGTGACGTCACGATTCAGAGGCGCGCAGGATTGAAGACAAGATGGACTGTAGCCAGCTCAGTGCACTGCAAGTGAGTAATCACTTACTTAGCTAAGGCATTGTTATGTTAATGAGCTACGAGCGGCATTGTTATGTTAATTAGCTATGGCAGGCATTGCTATGTTAATTAGTTAACACCTTGTCTTACAGGTGAAGTGGTGAATGCTTTGGGGGTGAGGGGGGTGAAATAATTTACACTGGTAATTGTAATATGGCACATGGAGGGGGTTAATGTACTCACTCATGTATTTGTGATCAGTGACAATTAACCCCTTTGTGCTGCATTAATGACAGTGGCCCCATCAATGTTAATTAACCCCTTTTATGCTACAGCATGAAGGGGTTTATAAACACTGCCACTAGTGCCACTAATGCAGCACAAAGGGGTTAATTAATTGCCACTGGTCAGTAATACATCAGTGAGTACATTAACCCCCTCCATGTGTCATATTACAATTACCAATCATCATCATTATCATCATGATAATCACGCAGCACAGGTGCGTTGAGCCACAGCACCTGTATTGTGTGATTATCATGATGATAATGATGATATAGAATGACAGAAATCTGTATCTTTATGCTTCATTCACACAGGCAGACATGCGTCTGACATGCAGGGCTGTCTTTTACTGGCTTGGGGATGCATAAAGTGTTACATGCATCCCAATTATTTATACTGAGACACACAGCCGCTATATCCCAGTATGTCATGCGTGCGGATCCCAGAATGCATGCAGGGTTTATTCAAGGACCCGCACCAACATGTCATATTGGGATATAGCGGCTGTGTGTCTCAGTAGAAATAAATGAGATAAAACCGTCCCATTAGCGGCCTTTACCGCCGTCGCCCGCCCACCCCAGTGTGAAAGCAGCCTTATTTTCTGGCAGTGCCCCTCCTGAGACTGGACTCTGGATCCGCCCCTGGTGCCAAGAGGTGAAGTGGGGTTGTCCCCTACTGAATCATTAGTAGGTGGACCAGGTAGTTCAGAGTTTCTTTCACTAACGTACTGTGATGACTCAGAACATTCGCCCAATGTGTCATAAGTCAGTCTGCAGGGGTGGGCGAATGTCTCTCTTTTCTCTTGGAACTCTTGGGGTTTCCATTTCCAATTGGCAGGTATCTTCAACCCTTTTTTCAGTCTCAACCGATGGAGAGTAACTAGGAGCATCCAGCTCTTCAATAGTGTCAACTGCTCGCACAAACTCTGGGGCCTCTGCACTGAAAGTTTCAGCATGATCTTCCTCTGCTTCAGGGAGGGCCTCCATATCAATTTCCGGAGCCTCTGTGGGCCACAGCCAACTCATCCCTAACTCTTCATCTTTTTCCTCCAAGAACTTTGACTGAGATCTGGTTGTCAGCCCACTGACTCCACTGGATGTGGATGGGAGTTCCTTCTCCGTACTTGTCTTAACCGCCTCTGTGAGAGGCAACAGGTGGTTCTGGTGCCAGGTTTTCACTGGTCCAGTGCTCCCCTCTGGTTTGATTTCATATACGGGGATGCCTGGGAGTTTTCCACACACAACATAAGGCTGCGTCCTCCAGCGATCGGCCAGCTTATGCTTCCCTGGAATGCCCAAGTTTCTTAGCAGTACCCGGTCGCCTACTTGAAGATCTTGAATCTTCACTCTCAGATCAAAGTTATTTTTGTTTCTGCTCTCCCTGGATCTTGAAGTGGCTTGGGCCTGCTCGTTGGCAATTTGCAAGTTCTTTCTAAGTCTGTTCACATAACCTTTGTGGGAAGACTCTGAAGTGTGGTCCAGAGAGGTTCCAAAAGCCAGATCCACTGGTAGCCGGGCTTCTCGAATGAACAATAACCAATAGGGCCAGTAACCCCTGGCATCGCATTTGGTGCTGTTATAGGCATGGACTAATGCAGTGATGTGTCTTCTGCAGTCAACGTGCCCAGCATATTAAGGAGGGTCCGGTTGAACTTTTCTGGCTGAGGATCCCCTTGTGGGTGATAGGGTGTGGTCCTCGACTTCTGTATGCTCAATAACTCCAGTAGTTCTTTTATTAGCCTACTTTCAATGTCTCTTTCCTGATCTGAGTGTATCCTTTGGGGTAATCCATAATGGACGAAGAACTTCTCAACAAGAGTCTTTGCCACAGTGACTGCTTGTTGATCTCTAGTGGGAAAAGCCTGGGCATACTGGGTGAAGTGGTCTGTCACCACTAAGATGTCCCCTACTCCACTCAAGTCGTTTTCCAGACAGAGAAAGTCTATGCAGACAAGGTCCCTCTGGCCCGGACTTTCCAGATGGCCCATTGGGGCAGCCCTCTGTGGCAGCGTCTTCCGTTGTATACACCTGAGGCAAGAATGACAGTAACTCTCCACTTTTCTCCTTATGTGAGGCCAGTAAAATCTTACTTTTACTAACTGCAAAGTCCTTTTGGCTCCCAGGTGACCATGGTGGTCATGTAGAGCAATTAGTACCCTCTCTCTGTGCTTTTCCAGCAGGAGCAACTGGCACTTTTCTTCGGGATCGCTGGAAGGGCCCTTTCCATAGACCACTCCCTGTTGCAGCTGCAACCGATTCCATTCTTTCAGCAGCAGCTTGGCTTCCTTGCAAGGACTCTTCTGAAGTACATTGGGTTGTTGGTATTCCAATGCCTTCTTCACCAGTCCACACAATGGGTCTTCTTCCTGATCCTTCCTAAGATCCTTCCTGGACAGCTTGGGAAGGCCTTCTTGCACCACTTGAGAGACATCACAATAACATCTGGGGACTAGAGATGGACAAACTTCCGACGGGACGTTTCGCGAACGCGGTCAAAAGTTCGCGAACCGCAAAGTTTGCGGTGGGCCCCATTGACTTCAATGGCAGGTGAACTTTAAAAACCTACAGGTCATATTTTCAGCCACAAAATACTTACTAGCTGTGCACAGATAGTCCCACCACATGGCCACTGACATAACACGTATGAAGTGAATCTGGGATCGACAGCTACAAGCATTCTTTTATTATCTGTGAAATTTTGACAATTCCGGACTCAGGAGCGCATGAAGGCAATGGAGGAGAGGAAAGGTCAGGGTAGGCTATGAAGAGGGTGCAGGAGATGATCACCAGCACCGTGATATAGCGCACTGACACCAGCACCGTGATATAGAGCACTGACACCAGCACTGTGATATAGAGCACTGACACCAGCACCGTGATATAGAGCACTGACACCAGCACCGTGATAGAGTGCACTGACACCAGCACCGTGATAGAGTGCACTGACATCAGCACCGTGATAGAGTGCACTGACACCAGCACCGTGATATAGAGCACTGACACCAGCACCGTGATATAGAGCACTGACACCAGCACCGTGATAGAGTGCACTGACACCAGCACCGTGATAGAGTGCACTGACACCAGCACCGTGATATAGAGCGCTGACACCAGCACCGTGATATAGAGAGCTGACACCAGCACCGTGATATAGAGAGCTGACACCAGCACCGTGATATACAGCACTGACACCAGCACCATGATATAGAGCCCTAACACCAGCACCGTGATAGAGTGCACTGACACCAGCACCGTAATAGAGTGCACTGACACCAGCACCGTGATGTAGAGCACTGACACCAGCACCATGATATAGAGCACTGACACCAGCACTGAGATATAGAGCACTGACACCAGCATCGTGATAGAGAGCACTGAGCGGAGGGTGCAGAAGAGTAAGGCTGAGTGAGCCACTCAACCAAGTCTGGTCCATCCTTTGATGTAATCGCACGCACCTTCTGCAATTTGCCACTTTGGCTCAAGCCTGTTGCTCCTGCCCTACCACCCCTGCCTCTTCCTCTGCCTGTCATTTTTTAAATGACCCTGTGACAAAAGTCTCTAGAGAAGTGCAGTATGTATGTGGAAGAAGGTATATAACACCCCGCTTCAATCTGTCGTTTTTGGGGGCCACTGGTCTATCACACCAGTTATAATACTTTTTTTATTGCATTTGTCACTCTTCGTAGTATCGCTGCAGAACCGCTCAGCAGTCACAATGCTGCACAGTGGAAATGCACTATACTATGCTTTCTATTTTTATATTTTATATGTGTATTACACCCCTATATACTGCACACCAAATAGTACACCTATACCAGTGCTTAAAAGGACCTTTGTGGACCTAGTAGCTAGTGATTTGCAGACTGTCCCTACACTGATAAAAGATTGCTGCAGAATAGGGCAGTAATCTGCAGCACAACCCTGCACCAGCACCCTATATATTGTACACCTATACCAGTCCTTACAAGGACCTTTGTGGACCTAGTAGCTAGTGGTTTGCAGACTGTCCCTCAGTCCCTACACTGATAAAAGACTGCTGCAGAATAGGGCAGCAGTCAGCAGCAGTGCACCACAACCCTATATATTGTACACCTATACCAGTCCTTACAAGGACCTTTGTGGACCTAGTAACTAGTGATTTGCAGACTGAAGCTCAGTCCCTACACTGATAAAAGACTGCTGCAGAAACCAGCAGTTATCTGCAGCACAGCCCTGCACCAGCACCCTATATATTGTACGCCTATACCAGTCCTTAAAAGGACCTTTGTGGACCTAGTAGCTAGTGATTTGGAGACTGTCCCTCAGTCCCTACACTGATAAAAGACAGCTGCAGAATCGGGCAGCAGTCAAGTATAATATTCTTTCTATATTTGGAAGAAAGTATATTATACGTGTACAACCCTATATACTGTACACCTATAGCAGTCCTCAAAAGGACCTTTGTGGACCTAATAGTAATAGCTAGCTAGTGATTAAACTGACTGTCCCTGCTGCACACAGCGTCCTGTCCCTACACTGACAAAAGACAGGCTGCTGCAATCACCAGCACAGCAGTGCACTGAACCCTATATACTTTACTACACCTATACCAGTCCTTAAAAGGACTTTTGTGGACCTAATAGCTAGCGATTTGTGTCAACACAGTCTCTCCCTGCTACACACAGCATCCTGTCCCTAAACTGACATAAGACAGTAAATGTAAAATGGCCGCCAGATCAGGTCTATTTATAAGGTAGGGGGAATGTCCAATTGTCCATGTGCTGAAATGTCTCAATTGGCTGTCCTGTGCCCCATAATGGATGTGTCATAATGGGTCAAAGTTCTTTCACACTGTAAACACATATGTCCGCTGGGCGAACAGCGGCAATAGTCCGCTGATCAGGTGAATAGCGAACACTCCAAACTCGCCGCGAACTGACCGCCGGGCGAACAGTTCGGCCATCCCTCCTAGGGACTCCGGCTGCAGATACTCCTACATCTTCAGCTCTGGCCCCACCTTTCCCATGGTGACTTGTCCCCTCACATAGGGCTCTGACTCCTTCGGGAGTGAGTTGAGTCCAGTCTTCTGGGGGACTCAGGGGGTCGTGAGGTCTTCTGGATAGAGCGTATACATCACGATTACCAAATCCTGGTCTGTATTTCAGGCTAAAGGTAAAAGCCGAAAGGGCTGCGAGCCACCTGTGGCCAGTGGCATCCAGCTTGGCAGTAGTGAGCAAATAGGTGAGGGGGTTGTAGTCCGTTTTCACCACAAACTCAGCCTCATATAGGTAGTCTTTTAGCTTGTCTACCACTGCCCACTTCAGGGCCAGGAACTCCAGCTTATGAGTTGGATAGTTCTTTTATGCAGGAATCAGGCTTCGACTCACATAGGCGATGGGTCGCAAAGACCCTTCCTGTTCCTGATAGAGTATTCCCCCCAGTCCGTCTTGACTGGCGTTCACATGGAGCTTGTAGGGCCTGGTTGGCTCTGCATACGGCAACACCGGAGAGGTGGTGAGGCTCCACTTCAGTCGTCTAAAGGCCTCTTCAGACTCTGAGGTCCACTGCCTCTGGATGGACTCTCTCTTCTTCCTGGATCCCTCTTTCGGCTTCCCAGACCGTTCTGAATCTTCACCAGCCTCTTCCTGGTTCTTCAAAAGCTCAGTGAGAGGGCGGGCTATTTTTGCGAACTCTTCCACAAACTTTCTGTAGTATGAGCAGAACCCCAGGAATGACCTGAGTTCAGTCACGTTGGAGGGCCTGGGCCAAGAGGTGACAGCCTCTAGCTTCTTCTGGTCAGTTGCTATGCCCTCTTAGGACACGACATGTCCCAAGTAAGTCACTGAGGGTTGATAAAATTGGCACTTTTCCATGGAAAGCTTCAAGCCCTCATCATGGAGTAGGGATGAGCTTCGTGTTCGAGTCGAACATACGTTCGACTCGAACATTGGCTGTTCGTCCGTTCGGTGAAGTCCGAACATTTTGGTCCGTTCGCGACAAATTCGTGTGGCGCTCACGGCCCACAATGCACTGCGATGGCGCAGTGCATTGCTGGCTCATGATTGGCCAAGCATGCACTGTGACCCCGCATGCTTGGCCAATCGCAGCGCCAGCAGCGAGGAGAGTCATGATTGGCCACAGGCATGATGCCTGTGGCCAATCATAGCTCAGGCTGTGTAGTGCACGCCCCACACTATATAAGGCCGCCAGCGCGGCGGCCTTGTGTAGTGTGTTGGCGTCTGAAGCAGTGGGTGTTCTGTGTACCTTCAACACAGTACACACCGATCGTTTTTCGGCCGATTTTCTATCTTGCTGTTGTGTAGTGGTTATTGTCTGCGTGCCCTGACCGCAGTATACACCGCTATATTCACCTCACCTATATAGCTAGTGATCTATCTTTTATAATAGAGCTTGCAGTCAGTAGTGTTGTCTGCGTGCTCTGTACCCAGTACATACCGCTATATCCACCTACATAGCTGTTCTCTATTTGAGCCCACTTGCCATCTGCAGGAGTTATTGGAAGTTGTGTGTGCTTCCAGCACAGCACAGTATACATCTGTATATACCCCTTTATCTCTGGTGTTCTATAATAAAGGCATCTGCAGGAGTTAGTGGGTGTTCTGTGTACCTTCAACACAGTACACACCGATCGTTTTCGGACGATTTTCGATCTTGCTGTTGTGTAGTGGTTGTTGTCTGCGTGCCCTGACCGCAGTATACACCGCTATATTCACCTCACCTATATAGTGATCTATCTTTTATAATAGAGCTTGCAGTCAGTAGTGTTAGGAGATAGTGCGTGCTGTCTGCGTGCTCTGTACCCAGTACATACCGCTATATCCACCTACATAGCTCTTCTCTATTTGAGACCACTTGCCATCTGCAGGAGTTATTGGAAGTTGTGTGTGCCTCCAGCACAGCACAGTATACATCTGTATATACCCCTTTATCTCTGGTGTTCTATAATAAAGGCATCTGCAGGAGTTAGTGGGTGTTGTGTGCCTCTAGCACAATATACACTACCCAACTGCTTTTTTACCCAACTCCCTTCAGGCCATTACCATGTCTGGAAGGCCAGCAAGGAGAGGCAGACAGGCGCGAGCCGATAAAAGAGGGCAAGCAGGCTCTGTGTCTAGAGACAACAGTGCTGGTCGTGGACGCGTTGCATTGTCATCAGCACGTGGCCATGGGACACGCTTGTCCTTCTTTTCGGCAGCTGGACATGTTGAACCGCAACATGCCAACGACTTGGTAGAGTGGATGACCAAGCCCTCTTCATCCTCCTCATCCTCTCTCACCCAGTCTCAGGGTACTAGCAAAGCAGCTGCCAACGCATCGTCTTCCCTCCTCTCAATGTCATCATCAGTGACTCCTTCCCTAGACCCACCACGTCCTCCTGAGGAGTCTCCTGAACTCTTTGAGCACAGTGTTGGGTACATGCTCCAGGAGGATGCCCAGTGTTTTGTGGGCTCTGATGATGACACTCAGCTAGAGGAAGGCAGTAGCGTGAGCGCAGAGAGAGGGGATGCTCAAGAAGGACAGCAATCTGGCAGTCATGTTCCACAAGCTGCAGCATACTGCCAGGTTTGCTACAGCGATGAAGAGGGAGGGGATGATGAGGGCACTGACTCCACGTGGGTGCCTGGAAGGAGAGAGGAGGAGGAGGAGGAGGCACATGTCCAACGAGGCAGGATGCCCTCCGGGGGCCAGCTTAGGGGCAGCACACCGACTGAATCACACCGCAGAGCTCCGCCTGTGCAGAGCGCTGCCTCTGCGCGTTATTCTAAAAGTTCTTTGGTGTGGGCCTTTTTTAAGACGAGTGCATCAGATCGCACCGCTGCTATTTGCAACATATGTCTCAAGCGTATCTCACGTGGCCAAAACATCAGCCGCTTGGTCACCACATGCTTGACCATACATATGTTGACCTGCCATGCAGCTCGTTGGCAAGCGTACCTCAAAGACCCACACCAAAGAACAAAGCGGACCTCTCCTTGCTCCTCATCAGCTGGCATCTCCAACCCCACTAGACCTTCAGTCCTCTCTGAAACCTGCTCTGAGAGGAATGAAGGTGTAGAATTAGGTGTGTCACAGCCAAGTGCTTCCGGGAACTCTGCTAGCGGTACACCCACGTCTGATTATAGCAGGCAAATGTCCCTGCCCCAGCTGCTGGACCGGCGAAAGAAGTTCACTCCCAGCCATCCACATGCCCAGCGGTTGAATGCTAGCTTGGCTAAATTGCTAGCACTTCAACTGCTGCCTTTTCAGTTGGTAGACTCGGCCCCCTTCCGTGAGTTTGTACAATGTGCGGTTCCTCAGTGGCAGGTCCCCAAACGCCACTTTTCTCACGGAAGGCGATTCCGGCTCTCTACCGGCATGTGGAAGGCAATGTCCTTGCCTCGCTGGACAGGGCGGTCAGCGGTAAGGTGCATATTACCGCTGACTCATGGTCCAGCAGGCACGGACAGGGATGTTACCTGTCTTTCACGGCCCATTGGGTCACTCTTCTGGCAGCTGGGAAGGATGCAGGACAAGGTGCAGTAGTGTTGGAGGTTGTTCCGCCACCACGCCTCCAAAATGCTACTATTGGTTGTGACACACCTCTCTCCTCCACCCCCTCCTCTTCTTCTTCCTCCATGGCCTCTTCCAGTGCTCTGTCCTCAGAACCAGCGGTGCTCCGTAGGCGTTCCAGGGGCTACGCAAGTACGCAGGCAAAACAATGCCATGCCGTGCTTGCGCTGGTTTGTTTGGGGGACAGGAGCCACACTGGGGCGGATGTTTTGTCAGCTCTGCAGGGGCAGGCCGAGAGGTGGTTGACACCATGCCAGCTTAAGCCAGGAATGGTGGTTTGCGAAAATGGCACCAACCTCCTCTCCGCCCTCCGACAGGGACAACTGACCCATGGGCCCTGTGTAGCTCACGTCCTTAACCTGGTGGTGCAGCGGTTCTTGGGCAGGTACCCCGGCTTACAGGATGTCCTGAAGCAGGCCAGGAAAGTCTGTGTGCATTTCCGCCGATCATTTAATGCCTGTGCTCGGCTGGCTGAGCTCCAAAAGGAGTTGAACCTGCCCAAGAACTGCCTTATATGTGACATGCCCACCAGATGGAACTCAACATTGGCCATGCTGCAGCGGCTGCACACGCAGCAGAGGGCCATCAATGAGTACCTGTGCGACTACGGCACCAGGACAGGGTCAGGGGAGCTTGGTTTTTTCTCACCACGCCAGTGGGGCATGATCAGGGATGCATGCACTGTCCTGTCACCGTTTGAGGAGGCCACAAGGATGGTGAGCAGTGACAGTGCATGCATCAGTGACACTGTACCTCTTGTCCACCTCTTGGAGCATACGCTGCGTGGAATAATGGACAGGGCACTTGAGGCAGAACAAAGGCAGGAAGAGGAGGACTTCCTTGCCTCTCAAGGCCCCCTTTATCCAGACAGTGTTCCTGCTGTGCCACCCATCACACAGGAAGAGGATGAGGAGGAGGAAAAGGAGGAGGAGGATGATTGTGTCAGCATGGAGGTGGAGGCTGGCACTCAGCATCAGCATCAGCAGCAGCAGCAGCAGTCTTGTAGGGATGATTTACAGTCCCAAGAAACACGTGGACTTGTACGTGGCTGGGAGGAGGTAGCTGCGGATCATGTTGTCCTTAGTGACCCAGAGGACTCCGGACCGAATGCCTCAGCTAACCTACGCTGCATGGCCTCCCTGATCCTGCAAAGCCTGCGGAAGGATCCTCGTATTCTTCGGATCAAGGAGAGGGATCATTACTGGCTGGCCACTCTCCTTGATCCACGGTACAAGGGTAAGGTTGCCGACCTTATCTTGCCATCGCAGAGGGAGCAGAGGATGAGACATCTCCGGGAGGCCTTGCAGAAAGGTCTGTGCAACGCGTTCCCAGAGACTGGGAGGTTACAAACTCCTGGTCCTGGACAACGTGTTGCTGAGGCATCGGTCAGAAGGAGCGGTGGAGAAGGTGGCCGTCTGACTGATGCTTTCAGACAATTTTTTAGTCCGCAGCCCCAAGGTATGATCCGTTCCAGCACCCATCGCCAGCGTCTGATTTACATGGTGCAGGAATACCTAGGGGCAAGGTCAGACTTGGACACCTTTCCCACCGAAAATCCTCTGGCTTACTGGGTCTTGAGGATGGATCACTGGCCAGAGCTTGCACAGTATGCAATTGAGCTACTGGCCTGTCCTGCATCCAGCGTTCTTTCGGAACGCACCTTCAGTGCTGCTGGTGGCTTTGTTAGCGATCACAGGGTGCGCCTGTCCACCGAATCAGTTGATCGACTGACCTTCATCAAGATGAATCAGTCTTGGATCACCCACAGCTACCAAGCACCTGAAGCTGATGTAACAGAATAATTTTTTTTGAAATATCACATCCCTTCAAGACTGCCTATGCTGATGCTGAGTGACTGTCCTGTTATGTTGATTGTCTATCCTCTTCCTCCTCCGCTGATATGTTGGAAGAACATTTCTGGTTCTGGGTGATGCCTAAGGCCCAATTTTTCTGCCCCTGTTTAACAGGGGCGTTTAAGTACAATTTTTGATGCAATGCTTTGCAGCAGGGCTAATTCCTGCAATCAAACAAGAGTATATGGGAGAGGTTGCAGTGTGGTGGCACCAGCACCAGTGCCTAAGGCCCAATTTTTCTGCCCCTGTTTAACAGGGGCGTTTAATTACAATTTTTGATGCAATGCTTTGCAGCAGGGCTAATTCCTGCAATAAAACTAGAGTATATGGAAGAGGTTGCAGTGTGGTGGCACCAGCAGCAGTGCCTAAGGCCAAATTTTTCTGCCCCTGTTTAACAGGGGCGTTTAATTACAATTTTTGATGCAATGCTTTGCAGCAGGGCTAATTCCTGCAATAAAACTAGAGTATATGGCAGAGGTTGCAGTGTGGTGGCACCAGCAGCAGTGCCTAAGGCCAAATTTTTCTGCCCCTGTTTAACAGGGACATGTAATTACAATTCTTGATATAATATTTCACAGGAGGGCCCCTTCCTGTGCCCACCCAGAGTAACGGTGAGGACTTATAGTGTTGTGGCACCAGCACCACAACCACCAAAGGTAAATTTTTCTACCACTGTTCAACAATGGCATGTAATTACAATTCTTGATATAATCGTTCACAGCAGGGCGCTCCAGCGCCCACCAAGAGTCACTTTCAGGGCTTACAATGTTGTGGCAAAACCAACACCTTGTTCCGCCATTTCTGCAGAGCATATAGGGCAGGCCCCTACTTTCAAACATCCAATTTACAAACATCTCCTATTTGCAAACGGAAGGAGACAACAGCAAGTGAGATGAAAAAAGATGGACGGCAAAACAAATTATACAGGGGTGATAACCCTTCCCTATGTTTTCCAAAAAGCTTAAAAATAGTTTTTTTGACTGGAGCTACACTTTAACCAGTTGCCGACCGCGCGCACGACGATGTACGTCGACAGCATGGCACGGGCAGGCATATGGGCGTACCTGTACGTCCCTGCCTTCCCGCGGGTCGGGGGCCCGATCGGGCCCCCGCCCGGTGCCTGCGGCGGTCGGTTTTCGTCCGGGAGCGATCCGGGACGAGGGGGCGGCCATTCATTCATGGCCACCCCCTCGCGATCGCTCCCGACGAATAGAAATCCCCCGTGACATCACTTCCTCTCCTGTAATGTAAACACAGGAGAGGAAGTGATGTATTCTCTCCTCCGTGTCGGTATTTTTCGTTCCGACACGGAGGAGAGCGGATCGGTGAGTTGCACCAACACTCTACACACACAGTAGAACATGCCAGGCACACTCACACCCCCCCGATCACCCCCCCAATTACCCCTGCCCCCCAGTCACAGTGACACCAATGTCATTTTTATTTTTTATTTTTTATTTTTTTATTTTTTTGCATTGGTGTCATTTGTGACTGTAATAACTGTTAGGGCAGTTAGGGTTAGCCCCCTTTAGTTCTAATGTACCCCCCTAACCCCCCCAATAAAGGTTTAACCCCGTGATCACCCCCCGTCGCCAGTGTCACTAAGGCTGGGTTCACATTGCAGCGGTTTATGAGAACGAATGTGATTCGCACCGCACTGCAGTGCAAATCACATCCGATCTCTGTGCGATTCGAGTTCAGCCATTCGCCGCACCCGCCACCCCCGCCGCACCCGCCGCAAATTCGCACGGGACCCTTTTTTTGGCCCGCAGCAGAATCGGATCGCATGGGTGTTCACACCATGCGATCCGAGTTTGCAGATCGCACTGCGATATGCGAACTGATCTGGGGGTGTCAGTAACATTTCACTGACACTCCCAGCAGTTCGCATAGGGCAGTGTGAACTGCCGCCGGGAGGCATGCGATGCGGGAACCCGCCGCGGATTCGTGGCGTTTCCGCATCGCTCCAGTGTGAACCCAGCCTAATAAGCGATCATTTTTCTGATCGCCGTATTAGTGTCACAGGTGACGCTAGTTAGGCAGGTAGGTATTTAGGTTCGCCGCAGCTTTTTATAGCGCCAGGGACCCCCATATACTACCGCATAAAGCCCCCTGATTGCCCCCTAGTTAACCCTTTCACCAGTGATCACCATATAACTGTTACAGGTGACGCTGGTTGGTTAGTTATTTTTTTATAGTTTCAGGGCACCCGCCATTTATTACCTAATAAAGGTTTAACCCCCTGATCACCCGGTGGGTGTCATTTGTGACTAATAACTGTTAGGGCAGTTAGGGTTAGCCCCCTTTAGTTCTAAGGTACCCCCTAACCCCCAATAAAGGTTTAACCCCGTGATCACCCCCCGTCGCCAGTGTCACTAAGGCTGGGTTCACATTGCAGCGGTTTATGAGAACGGATGTGATTCGCACCGCACTGCAGTGCAAATCACATCCGATCTCTGTGCGATTCGAGTTCAGCTATACAGATAGTATGGCTGAATTCGTGTCGCACCCGCCGCACCCGCCGCAAACTCGCACGGGACCCTTTTTTTGGTCCGCAGCAGAATTGGATCGCATGGGTGTCATTTGTGACTAATAACTGTTAGGGCAGTTAGGGTTAGCCCCCTTTAGTTCTAAGGTACCCCCTAACCCCCCAATAAAGGTTTAACCCCGTGATCACCCCCCGTCGCCAGTGTCACTAAGGCTGGGTTCACATTGCAGCGGTTTATGAGAACGGATGTGATTCGCACCGCACTGCAGTGCAAATCACATCCGATCTCTGTGCGATTCGAGTTCAGCTATACAGATAGTATGGCTGAATTCGTGTCGCACCCGCCGCACCCGCCGCAAACTCGCACGGGACCCTTTTTTTGGTCCGCAGCAGAATTGGATCGCATGGGTGTCATTTGTGACTAATAACTGTTAGGGCAGTTAGGGTTAGCCCCCTTTAGTTCTAAGGTACCCCCTAACCCCCCAATAAAGGTTTAACCCCGTGATCACCCCCCGTCGCCAGTGTCACTAAGGCTGGGTTCACATTGCAGCGGTTTATGAGAACGGATGTGATTCGCACCGCACTGCAGTGCAAATCACATCCGATCTCTGTGCGATTCGAGTTCAGCTATACAGATAGTATGGCTGAATTCGTGTCGCACCCGCCGCACCCGCCGCAAACTCGCACGGGACCCTTTTTTTGGTCCGCAGCAGAATTGGATCGCATGGGTGTTCACACCATGCGATCCAAGTTTGCAGATCGCACTGCGATATGCGAACTGATCTGGGGGTGTCGTTAACATTTCACTGACACTCCCAGCAGTTCGCATAGGGCAGTGTGAACTGCCGCCAGGAGGCATGCGATGCGGGAACCCGCCGCGCATTCGTGGCGTTCCCGCATCGCTCCAGTGTGAACCCAGCCTAATAAGCGATCGTTTTTCTGATCGCTGTATTAGTGTCACAGGTGACGCTAGTTAGGCAGGTAGGTATTTAGGTTCGCCGCAGCTTTTTATAGCGCCAGGGACCCCCATATACTACCGCATAAAGCCCCCTGATTGCCCCCTAGTTAACCCTTTCACCAGTGATCACCATATAACTGTTACAGGTGACGCTGGTTGGTTAGTTATTTTTTTATAGTTTCAGGGCACCCGCCATTTATTACCTAGTCTCACTAGTGTACCCCTAAATTTAGGGGTGTCTACTTTTCAAAATGGGGTCATTTGGGGGGGGGTTTGTGCCATCTTGGCATTTTATGGCCTTCAAAACTGTAACGCCCTTAGAAAGCCTGAAGGCGGTGCTTGGTTTTCGGGGCCCCGTACGCGGCTAGGCTCCCAAAAAGTCCCACATATGCGGTATCCCCGTACTCAGGAGAAGCAGCAGAATTTATTTTGGGGTGTTATTTCACATATGCCCATGGCATGCGTGAGCAATATATCATTTAGTGACAACTTTGTGAAAAAAAAAAAAAAAAAAAAGTTTGTAATTTTCCCGCAACTTTTGGCAAAATATAAAATATTCCATGGACTCAACATGCCTCTCAGCAAATAGCTTGGAGTGTCTACTTTCTAAAATGGGGTCATTTGTGGGGGTTTTGTGCCATCTTGGCATTTTATGGCCTTCAAAACTGTAATAGGTAGTGAGAAGTGAACTCAAAAATTTACGCCCTTAGAAAGCCTGAAGGCGGTGCTTGGTTTTCGGGGCCCCGTACGCGGCTAGGCTCCCAAAAAGTCCCACATATGTGGTATCCCCGTACTCAGGAGAAGCAGCAGAATTTATTTTGGGGTGTCATTTCACATATGCCCATGGCATGCATGAGCAATATATCATTTAGTGACAACTTTGTGAAAAAAAAAAAAAAAGTTTGTAATTTTCCCGCAACTTGTGGCAAAATATAAAATATTCCATGAACTCAACATGCCTCTCAGCAAATAGCTTGGGGTGTCTACTTTCTAAAATGGGGTCATTTGTGGGGGTTTTGTGCCATCTTGGCATTTTATGGCCTTCAAAACTGTAATAGGTAGTGAGAAGTGAACTCAAAAATTTACGCCCTTAGAAAGCCTGAAGGCGGTGCTTGGTTTTCGGGGCCCCGTACGTGGCTAGGCTCCCAAAAAGTCCCACATATGTGGTATCCCCGTACTCAGGAGAAGCAGCAGAATTTATTTTGGGGTGTCATTTCACATATGCCCATAGCATGTGTGAGCAATATATCATTTAGTGACCACTTTGTGTAAAAAAAAAAAAAATATTTTTTTTTTTGTCATTATTCAATCGCTTGAGGCAAAAAAATAAAATATTCAATGGGCTCAACATGCCTCTTATCAATTTCCTTAGGGGGTCTACTTTCCAAAATGGGGTCATTTGGGGGGGTTTTGTACTGCCCTGCCAATTTAGCACCTCAAGAAATGAGATAGGCAGTCGTAAACTAAAAGCTGCGTAAATTCCAGAAAACTTACCTTAGTTTGTAGATGTGACAACTTTTGCGCAAACCAATAAATATACAATTATTGACTTTTTTTTTACCAAAGACATGTGGCTGAATACATTTTGGCCTAAATGTATGACTAAAATTGAGTTTATTGGATTTTTCTAATAACAAAAAGTAGAAAATATCATTTTTTTTCAAAATTTGCGGTCTTTTTACGTTTATATCGCAAAAAATAAAAATCGCAGAGGCAATCAAATACCATCAAAAGAAAGCTCTATTTGTGGGAAGAAAAGGACGCAAATTTTGTTTGGGTACAACATTGCATGACCGCGCAATTACCAGTTAAAGCAGCGCAGTGCCAAAGTGTAAAAAGACCTCTGGTCATTTACCAGCAAAATGGTCCGGTCTGAAGGTGGTTAAAAATGTACCAGTTGAAAATTACAAACAGATTCAACTTAACACAACAAACCTACACAGTCCCTGTCTTGTTTGCACCGCCTGTATACTGCTGTTCTGAGTATATAGGGCCTAGGGGCCACACGCATTTCCTTTTTTTTAATATGGGTACAGGGTTCCCCTTAATATGCGTACAAGACCCAAATAGGCTGGTAATGGGCAGGGAGGGCTACCCATGCCATTTTTCTCAATGATTTTCAACCATATTGCAGGAACCAGATATAACATTAAAACCACAAGCAGTTTTAAATGGTGTTATTTCCGTTTAATGTCATTTTGTGCAGGGACTGTTCTAAACACGGGAAAGACGTGGCACTTCACAGGCATACTACAGACACCCCCCAGGCACCATATTTAAAGGAATATTTCACTTTTTTTTTCACTTTAATCGTCATTAAAATCAGTGCTCCCGCCAAAACGGCCATTTTTAAAAACATTTTAGGCATTGACCCATGTCCCCTGGGGCAGGAGCCAGGTCCCCAAACCCTTTTTAGGACAGTATCTTGCATATTAGCCGTTAAAATTAGCACTTTTCATTTCGAACGTTCGAGTCCCATAGACTTCAATGGGGTTCTAAAGTTCGTTCGAATTTGGGGTCCGTTCGAAAGTTCTGGTGCGAACCGAACCGGGGGGTGTTCGGCTCATCCCTATCATGGAGTCTCTTCAGAACCTTTTCTAGACGTGTCTCATGTTCTTCCAGTGTTCTCTGAAAGACTAGTATGTCATCCAGGTAGACCAGTACTTCTATCAAGTTTATATCGCCCACTGTCTTTTCCATAAGCCTTTGGAAAGTTGCTGGGGCCCCAGACAACCCTTGAGGCATCCAGTTAAACTCGAAGAACCCCACTGGGGTGATGAAGGCAGTCTTTTCCCTATCTTTGGGGCACATTGGGATCTGATAATACCCACTCTTCAGGTCCAACACACTGAACCACTTGGCCCCCGGTAGACTCTGTAGGGCATCTTCTATACGAGGGGTGGTATACTGATCGGGAATGGTCCTTCTGTTCAGGGTTCTATAGTCGATGCACAGGCGCAGTGACCCATTTTTTTTTCTCACCACTACTATGGGGGAGGTGTATGGGCTTCTAGACTCCTGGATGATGCCTGCCCTCTTCAGTTCCGCCAACTGCTCTCTCAGGTCTTCCAGATCTCCTAGTAGAATTTGCCTGACCCTCTCTCTAAAATGGCTGTTCTCTTCCAGGCAGATTCAATGAGTGGCACTTTTAGCTAGTCCCACGTCGAACTTGCTTTTCGAGAAAGCGTCCTTCCATCTTAAAACAAAACAAGATAAAGTTGGCGCACAAATGAATGGTCTCTTTAAGAGCGTTTGACTATCTCGTGGGATGTTTGTTTATTTAAATAAATGTCCTGTAGATGGTCTCAATGTGCGGCTGTTAACCCATTATGGACTTGGCAAAAAATGGATGCAGCAGAAAAAACGATCAAAAACAGCGCATCAAAGGGACTAGTAGATTGATGTGAAAAAGACTTTAAAATGTCATTTATTAAATGTAAAAAATAAATAAACACAGACATCTGATCCCTGCAGGATCTCAAACACATAAAAAACACCAATCATAAAACGGACAGATGTTTGATAATGAAAAGCTCCTCAGATCTCTCAATTATAACTTTGGAAAGGTCAAAACCAAAGACCAATGTGCACACAAAGCGCAGGAGCGCGAAACATGTAAGCAGGAGAGTCGGCATAGCAACCTTCCCCTTCACAGCCTTCCACGTGACAAGCCTCTCATGTGATCCACAGCCGCTCGGACAAGCGGCACTGCAGGCAGTGCAGCGTTCTCCAAGCTGCCTATGTGTACAGCTGATATCATCTGGTGACTAAGCTTGATCCTTACCACCTAGCGTGCAGCATTACACCTCTGCCTCCAAGCCGAACGCTTCAGATGGAGCTGAAATAAACACCTCCCCCTCGGTCATCAGACTGGACTCATCAGCTCTGCAGCCCATTGAACACCTATGAAGTGAGTGTCCCTAGGAACGTTGTTCCATTCGTTTACACTGACTTTTTGGGTTCTTTCAGATGATTGATTGCATTCATTAGGCATTCGAAAGCTGTGCACATTGGTCTTTGGTTTTGACCTTTCCAAAGTTATAATTGAGAGATCTGAGGAGCTTTTCATTATCAAACATCTGTCCGTTTTATGATTGGTGTTTTTTATGTGTTTGAGATCCTGCAGGGATCAGATGTCTGTGTTTATTTATTTTTTACATTTAATAAATGACATTTTAAAGTCTTTTTCACATCAATCTACTAGTCCCTTTGATGCGCTGTTTTTGATCGTTTTTTTTTTTGTCCTTCCATCTTAGCAGTTGGGCCTTTG
Organism: Lithobates pipiens; assembly: GCF_037356315.1. Classification (NCBI taxonomy): domain Eukaryota; kingdom Metazoa; phylum Chordata; class Amphibia; order Anura; family Ranidae; genus Lithobates; species Lithobates pipiens. The sequence continues at coordinate 621,585,444 of NW_027507748.1, read as the reverse complement.
CTCTTTCTTTCCAGGCGGGGGTCAGTGGTGTATCCTTTAGACAAACCGCCTCCAACAGAATCTCTGTCCGGTTGCTTCCGCTTGATCACCTGCCGAGACTGGGGTGACTGACCTGTCCCAGTAACAATCTGGGTGGCAACTTCACTGGGGTGGTTCCCAGACCTCCGAGGGAGCATCCACTTGCTGTACCTCAACACAGGAAGGGCTAGAGGGATAGAGTTTCCTCTGTTTCTGGTCTCGCTCAAGCTCTACTTTCTCTGCTTCATTCACCTTCTCTATAAGAACTTCATCTGGCGCGGAGGGTTTCTCCAAGTACTGCCTCAGAGCTACCTTGACATGGTCACTCTTTATCCCTGTGGTCACTGATCTCCGGAATTTCTGTTTTATGAGCTCAGCCCCAAAGTGATCTCCATGTCCTTCCTCTTGTGTGGCTGCCAACAGACGATCCTTGAGTTCGATAGCCCGGAATAGAACGTTTTGGGAGGTCTCGTGATCGCCCTGTGTGATGTTCATCAGTTTATAATACATCTCAGGAGTATCTTCCTCCTCATAGTAGCTCTTCAGAACCCTCATCAACTGATTCAGAGCCAATCCAGCTTTCCTAGACCTGGGGCTGATAGCCTGAATTACTGCCTCCTTAATTTTAGAGTCTGAGTATCCTTTCTGTAGTCCCAACTCTACTTGGTGTGAGAGGCTGATGTAGGACAATTTGTCTTTCTGTCCTTTTTCTCCAATTTGAGCATCTATGTGGAAATCTTTCCGAATAGTTATTTCTTGCAAAGGGCCCAGAGTACGCATATTCTGCCCTGGGCTAGAGTTCTCAACCATTTGGCTAACAGGGGAACCTTCTTGAGAGGCGCGTGCTCCACTAATGCGTTCAGCCATAAGCCTGGAAGCCTCCTGAAATTTCACATTCATTTCTTCAAAGTGTTGCTTCAGATCAGCTACCTGTTGTCCAGCTCCCTGCTGAGTAGGAACCCTTGTTTCATGACTTAAGGGTTCCAGCTGCTTCTGAGTTGGAGAGTCCCACACTTTCTTACTAGGGTATGTCAAAAGAAATTCCATTCTCTCAGACATTTTTATGCTAGCACCGTGGAAGTTTTCAGGGATATCTTGCCTCCATTCTATCAACGCGTAGATGCAGTCAGTTTGGTGGCCGGGCCTTACTGAGACCACATAAGCTTTCTTGTCTGGGGACAAGGCCTGTTCCACTTCTTTAATTTCCTTCTCTCCCCAGCCACTTCCAGGAAACTTAATAGCCGCACTTGCTTCCGAGCATATCCCTTCTGCTTCACACCACTGGATTTCCTTATCAGGGTCCATAGTAACCAGTGTGGGGGTCTCTCTTGAGTGACAGAAATCCCGGACGAGCCCCCACGTGTAGCACTGACCCCCGAAGGAGCTTCTAGTTTGAACTGGGCCTGCACTCTCCTGAGAAACCCCCCTTATGTGTATCTCGGCCCCCTTGGCACAGCTGTTGTGCAATAATATTACACTACAATATAAACAGTATAATGTACCTGTACCGATCCCTCAGGATCCTCTGGCTCCACCTGGTGAGGAAAGACAGTAAACCACACACTTGTACTCTTACTGACGGTATAACAAATAGATGATTACAGGTATTGCACTGTCGTCCCAATGTAGAACGTTAGTACAGCATGAATCAACAGTCAGATACCATAAACAATATACAAGTACATTATTATCTAGACCTGGGAGCTCAGGTAATTGTACTCCAAAGGGGTAAGTAGAGAAAGTTAACTCAGAATACTTCAGGTATAACTCCAAGAACTTGTAGTCGCACTTGGGCGCTAAAGTAAACCAGGCCTCAAGCCTACTAAATGTCAGCTGCTCAGTTTCACTTCCATGGAACAACAGGTTCCAGCAAGACCTGTGAATAAGTCTAACTGTGTGCAATAGTATTAAACGATGGGCCGTAACCCGCTCACCAACTGGATTAGAGTTCAGGGTGATGGCCTCAATCCGATAACTGCAGCTTGCTCCTGCTCAGGCTGAGCCAGATGCTCTGTGTCGCTCCATCGACTGGTTCCGATCCTCCACTACTCCAACAAGAGTCTCTGAACCTCGTTGATTCGATCACTGGCTCTCAGGCTCCGTCAAGTCACCCCGCAAACATTCCTGTTTGCACTCCGCTGTGATTATCTGCCAATGTCCGTGAACCTTCAGCACAGTTCCGCACAGGCAGGCAGCGTGGTCCCAAGAGGCCAAATATGGCCGCTGCAGCTCCTTTTATCCCCTACCCAGCATGCACTGCGTATCAGAGTGTTCATGGGTAGGTCACAAGGATTCCTGGGTAACAAAGGTCGATCCTCTTATCCAAACAAACATCACTTCATGTCAAAGTCTTTAGTGTTAGAATCACCATATCTGTGCCTTACCAGATTGTATCAGTAGATGGCTTCAAACACTGAACCATTGCAATGTCCACAGGTTTAGCATTGATATAAACATAATTACATTACTACACAATTATGTTCCCACTACACTGCCATTTGTTGAGGGACTTTATTTAAAACAACTATAATCTATACTTCACACTTAACTGGCATATAGACACTCTCCCATTCTTGGATCTCACCATACACAAACGTGTGGAGTGTGAGATCACCACCAACCTTCATCAAAAGGATACAGTGGGAAACTGCCTGCTGCATTTTACAAGTGCTCATCAATCTCACTTGATAAACTCCATATCTAAAGGACAATACCTATGGGCAAAGCGCAACTGCAGTATTGAGGAGGATTTTAAAACACAAGCCTCCCACCTACAGAAATGCTTTCTAGACCTAGGATATAGTAGACAATCCCTTAAAAAGGCTTTCAAAAATGCAAACGATAACGGACGAGATCTTTAACTTTTCCAGGGAGAAACACTGACACCTTCCCATCCACAGGGTATACGTCCCTTTACAAAATATAATAATTGATATCAACCCATAAGAAATATTATAAACACCCACTGGCACCTACTAAGCGATGACCCTGCTCTAAAATTGTTCATAGAACCCGAGTCACACCTGATATTTTAACGCAATCAATCTTTACATCTCAGAAGGACAGGAACCCCTGTTGCTCTTTACCACGAGGCACCTTTCAGTGTGGGAAGTGCAACTTTAAAATTTCAAAATTCATTCAAACAGGGAAAAATGTTCACTTACCTACAGGTGAGAACTTAGTTATGTACCATTTTGTGAGCTGTGACACGATTGGTATTGTGTACCTACCCACCTGTTGTTGTGGAAGCCACTATGTGGGTAAAACCAAGCAAAACTTCTGGAGACGCATTAAGGAATATGTCACAGATATACAAATAGGAATCACTGAGAAACCTATACCCAGACATTTTGCAGAATTTCATGATTACAAAATAGATTCAAATCAATTTCAGGTACTTGCCAGGGTGCACCCTCCAGCTCGAGGTGGTAACTTTGATCAAAGGATCCTCCAAGCTGAAGCTAAGTGGATATTAAGCTGAGGGCAACTCAGCCACCAGGGCTGAATGATGTCATCAGCTATACTTCTTTTTTATAACCATTCAACATTCATCACTTCCCTTTGTTCTTCTCCCCTGTCTTGCCACCCTGCCCCCCCTTCCTTCCCTCCCCCCCCCCCTTGTCCACTTCTCTGTTTTCCCTTCCCCTTTCATTCCCAGAGAATGCATTAGGCTATATCTTACCAATGTAATAACTTTCTCGGGTACATACCATTATACAATGCACCCACCTTCTTTTTATAATTCACAAACATATATCTGGTGTTTATATGTAGTGTTTAAATGTCAAGCTGTGACCCAAATGCAGGAATATAAGCAATGAATCTATGGGCACTTATTTACTATTCCCTTTATTGTTTTTAACTGTGATTAATATGCATTTTATTTATCTCTTGTAGGCCATGATTGCGGTATTGATGGTTGTTCCAGGGGACTTCTAGCCCTGCCCGTGTCTGCCCACTGCCTGTGGGCAGTTGGATTCCCACCTTGGGATTGTATCACTCCCTAGAGTGGCTCATTGACACTCCTCTTTACATCTGGGACCACACAGAGGCGTTCTCGTGAGCAACCATTCGTCCATCTGGGGACATTGATATGGAGCAACTTCCAGGTCGCCTCACTTCCGGTCCCCACATGTCTGCTGGCTTGGAACGCAGCACCTATGATGCACACTATGTGTGCGTCATATCCGGCATCAAGCAGACCTTGATCCGCCCCTTCTTTCTGCCGCTTGGCCCTCTTGTCCCCATATTGCCAACCACAGCTGAGAGTTTGAAAACTGCCTCCCATTCCAGCTTGGGAATCCGCAGCAATGGGCAATGGGTCCAGGGACGTACACGCAGGTTTATAGCTTGTGCCCCCCTCGGCCTATCAGTGGACAGATGAGCCCACCCCCATCCCTCTGGATCCTCGATCCGGGCAACGTGGGTGGCCTCAGGGATCCCTTCTCCTCGTCTTCCCAGACGAATTATGGTGGACCCTCCTCCTATATATACCTCACACATCATCAGTCTCCCCTCAGTGGTCCATCTCTTCACACTGGAGATGCTGAGGGGAGACACACACATATACAGGGAATCAGTATGATATGTAACTGCAATTTTTTTGTCAAAGTTCTATGTTGATGCATTTGGATTTTACTAATGGGCAATCATAAATGCCCCACAATGACATAGTGTTCTTGCAGAAGTTTATTCACACGTTGTATATGTAATATCAATGTTTACCCAACATTATTTTATAATGTTGCTAACTCTGTATTTTTAAGACATTTTCAATACTTACATGTTTTTGTTCTGCTTTAAAGGCCCTGACGAAGCGGGGTTTCCCGCAAAATGCCTAGGCCATATCCTTGACATCTTACACCAAGACCTGCACACCCTGGATTAAAGAAACAGTAAACTGCACTTTTTCTCAGTCTGTAATATGTTTTAAAGTCCCCAACCACAGATGGCAAATAAAGCTTTTCTATATTCTTTTAAAATTGTTATAAACTATTATTTACACCCCACTGAGGCACATTCAAAGTACCACTTCACTCTACTACAAATTTGAATTTTGTATTTTTTAGGATCGGTGCCTCCGTGGAGTTATAATTGTTCCCCGTCTACTCCCACCCTTAGATAATAACTTCAATATAAATTCCCGTATCCAGACACAGTATACCTTACTTAGGTATTCAATTGACAAAAATGTCCAGAGCCTTTTTCCATGCCAACTACCTTCCTTTCCGGCACCAAACTGCAGGCAGAACTCAGAAAACTGGCACAGTATAAATTTTCCTGGGTAGATAGACTGGCAGCATTCAAAAGGATGCATCTCCCTCAAATCCTTTACTTATTTAGGATATTACCTATTCCAATCCAGGCTTTCTATTTCAAATCCTTGCAGTCCATACTATCAATATTGAATAGAAAGACAAAAAATCCAAAAGTGCTCACCCAAGACTGATAAAGCATATATCAGTAGGAAGCACCAGATTCATGGATTTAGGTGACTACTACTGGGCCACTATCCTCACTCAACTCAGAGATTGGTTCCAACTCGCACCCAACACCTTATGGAGAATAATAGAAGTCACTTTAAAACAACCACTTAAGTCATGGCTAGCATCCACCTCAGGCCCAAAATTCCCTCCTATTTCGCTCCACCTATGAAAGCTACAGCGAAAGCATGGCTGAAACGCATCTCCCTATCTCACTTGTACCCTCACAATGTAACTCCTAAAATCCCTATATTAACACTGCACAGCTTCACTGATGACCTACCTCTCACAAATGTAAAAATAAAGGCATTCAGAACCCAAACGACCTATTCAAGATCATTGGCCCCAAACCTTTCTCCCAGATCCAAAAGGAATACAAATTGACGGCAAAAGAATTATTCACATACCTCCGCATATCCCACTGTCTAACATCCTTTCCCAATTGGACCTGTAAAATTCCTTGTCCTGCATGGTCCCACCTCAATGATCTGAAAATTACTTTGAAAGGTATTTTGCTTTTTACACACTATTTCAGCAGAAGACTACTTTTGTCAAAGATAAACACCACAAACCGTGGGAAGCTGACTTAGAAACCACATACCCCAATGATCAACCGATTAGAGCACATAGACTGACCTACAAGGTGACCTGCTGCTTCACGTTGTGGGAGCTATCCCACAAAATCAGCCTCTGATGGTACCTGACACCAGACAACATATCACATTTGCAGGACCAGCATTCTAAACTCTGCTGGAGACAATGGGGGGGGGGGGGGGGGGGGAGAGACCTTTTACATACCTTATGGTGTTGCAAAATACTCCCCACCTACTGGTCCTCTATATTTGGACTTATCTCCACTATCACTCAAACTTCCATCTCTCCATCCCCAGACCTAGCCCTATTAAACCTGAGCATGGAAAGCCTACCACTGTACCTCAGACACATGACCACCCACATTCTTTTACCAGCGGGGCTGCGTATCACAAGGCAATGGAAATCCTGTACACCCCTTTACTTTTCAGACACTGTAGACCTGATACAGTTGCACTGTACTTATGAACACTTTATGGCATCCATCATGGGAAAATTATCCCAGGCGTGTACATTCTGGCAACCCTGGTGCTCATGGAAAGTCCAAAAACCTTTAAGACCCGATAGTCAAAACCCCAGCAATAACACCCTAACACCCTAACCCCTGACACTCTACTTTGGGAGTTCTAATCCCCCACTGTTCTCACTTACTGTGCACTCCACTGAAAGTTACCAAAAGGAACTAGAGTAATGTTTAGTATGAAAACTTGACAAATGAATCAATCATATAAATTGTGTAGTATGGTAGCTCTGTGTTAAATTGTTGATATTTCTGGCAACACAATCCTTTTACTTGCCCATCACTTTGAACATTTAAAACATCGGGGTTGATTTACTAAAGGCAAATCAACTTTTCACTACAAGTGCACTTGGAAGTGCAGTTGCTTTAGATCTGAGGGGAAGGTCTGAAATGAGGGGAAGCTTGTTAATTTTATCATCCAATCGTGTACAAGCAAAAATGCTGTTTTTTATTTTTCCTTGCATATCCACCTCAGATATACAGTGACTGCACTTCCAAGTGCACTTGTAGTGCAAAGTGGATTTCCCTTTAGTAAATAAACCCCATTGCATACAATTCTCTATGCAAAACCAATAAAAACTGTTGAAAATAAATGTAGCTCTTGAGCTCCTGTAATGTGACTGTCCTAAGGTTGAAATGGTATCTTCAAGCTGAATTCCAAGAATTCCGCTCCTTTGTAAGTAACTTTGAGTAATGGTCCAAGGGGGTGCATGACATCTCCTGAATTTATCTGTATTATGGAGTTCTGACAGGTTTAAAGCAGGAAGATGGTTACTGCTGTTTTTTTAAGGAGCTCAACGCTAATCCTTCAGGTCTCAGCATCTACAGCAGAAGAGTTCCTGCAGCTGCTGTGCCTGCCCCTAACTCTTGTCCTGCTCAATCGGTGCAAACTTTGTATTATGTAAACTCACTAAATACAAAGGCATATTTGAATGGGCAGCAGAGGGGAGGGGTAGGCATAGCTGATGTGTGGGCCTCTCTTACAGCCATCAGTATCTAGTATATCCTTCAGCAGTGCCATAAACATGTCAGATATAAATGATAGAGATAGGTTCAGGAGATGTCATTCACTTGCTTTGACTTAACTCATAGTTTGCTTTAAAATTGAGTCTACGCTTTCCCACTGGTCAGAAATATAAATACAATACTTGCAAATGTTACACTTGTATTTTACTTATGTGGTTGCAAACCCCATTCATGAAATTTGAACTAAGCACATATATCTGTAGAGCTTACTTGTCATTTCTCTCTGGTGCTTCGTTCCTCTGTTATTGGCATGAATCACTTCTGAGAAGTTCTCTGATACATTAGCTAAACATTTGTGTTGGGGAGGGAGCTTGGAGAGATAAGCAGGGAGTTTGTCTATTCAGAATACAGCTGAACATGTTCCTTTGTTCCTCTGCCTATGTGAAGGGGGAGGGGGGTGTCCCATTCCTCCAATGAGCTCCCACACAGTGTAAGTGCAGTCTCCCCACCCACCCCTATGTACTGCTGAAACACAAGGGAAGATTTTTACCATGATCTGCACTTTTGAAACCATTTCGGAAGGGGAAGACTGCAAATATACAAGTAACACTTATGTAGGAGGATTTGTTTCATCTCTGTGTATCACCTGAGGCTATTGACTTTACCAGGTATATGTGAGGGTTTACAACCACTTTAACCACTTGCCAGCTACCCGCCATTGATTGACAGCGGCAGAATGGCACTCCTGCAGGAATCTCTGCAGCTGTACGGCAGGCACTTTAAGGAGTAAAGGTGGGCGCTTGCCCGCTGCGTTCCTATGGAGCCGATGCACATGCCCGGAGGACATCGCGGCTCCCGGGCACGATTGCTCCTGACAGAGCTAGAATGGGGATTTGTGTGTGCAAACACACAAATCCACATTCTGTCAGGGGTGAGGAGACTGATCTGTTGTTCCTAGTATATAGGAACAATGATCGGTCTCCACCCCAATTCAGCCTCCTCCCCCCACAATTAGAACACACACTGAGGGAGCACATTTACCCCCTTGATTGCCCCCTAGTGTTAGCCACTTCCCTGCCAGTGACATTTATACAGTAATCAGTGCATTTTTATAGCACTGATTGCTGTATAAATGTCAGTGGTCCCAAAAATGTGTCAAAAGTGTCCGATCTGTCTGCTGCAATGTTGCAGTCCGATAACAAAACACAGATCGCCGCCATTACTAGTAAAAAACAAAAATGCCATAAATCTATGCCCTATCTTGTAGACGCTATAACTTTTGCGCAAACCAATCAATCTAGACATATATATATATTTTTTTTTTTTTTTTTTTTTACCAATACCAATAATACGTAGAAGAATATATATCGGCCTAAACTGATGAAGAAATTTGTTAGTTTTTAATTTTGGGATATTTATTATAGTAAAAAGTAAAAAATACATATATGTTTTTTAAACTTCTTAAAAACCTGCTTCCATAAGTTCTGAAGAACCCAGATCCTCTCACCAAATGGGCATGTTTTCGAAGGCAAAATCTAGTTCTCTCTATATAAAAGTTAATTTACTTTTACTATACTGTACATGGACATACTTTTCAGTAAGCCAACAGTTCTGTATTACAAATATTTTTTTTATTGGTCTTATGTAATATTATAAATTTTCTGAGATACTGAATGCTGGGTTTTCACTAGCTGTAAGCCATAATCATCAAAATTAAAAGAAAGAAATGGTTGAAATATATCACTCTGCGTGTAATGCATCTACATAAAATATATGCGTTTCGCTTTTTGAAGTGAATTACTGAAATACATGAACTTTTTGATGATATTTTAATTTTATGAGATGCACCTGAGAACCTTTTCTTATGGGGTACAAGGGATAGCTGAAGATTGCCTTTGTTGTTTGACTGTTATTATACAGTGTAAAAAAAATATGAAGAAGTACTTCTTATATACTGTACACCAAAACAAACACATACAGATGATGACAGACTTCAAGAGATGAGTGCAGACTGTGACAGATATACTGAGGGTCAATCAGCAGGCCATTAATCTCAAGCAGTGAGCCAGGGGTAGCTTACTTTGATTTATTTGAATAAACTAACTGCCCACACTTGAAATTCATGTGTATAGCTAGCTCACAAATCTATTAGACACCAGTTATAGTATTACATTAAATGATTTTGACATTGTTTAACACAATATTACTCAACATAAAGCAGCTAACATTCTTTTTGGTGACTGTCACATTTACATTTTCTGGAGAATATACTACTCTGGGCATCCCTCTTTGGCAGCCATGGGATCCAAGCATTTGGTAACATGGTCTCTGCTGAAGGAGAGAACTGGCAAATATGGGCTCTTCTACAAACATCAACTATGGCCTCGGAACTCCCTTCATCTCTAAAGTTATGTCCCTATATTCACGACCCTCGGCTACGGTCCTAGTCAACGGTACCACATCAGCCCCCTTTGACATTGCAAACGGTACCCACCAGGGCTGCCCCCTGTCCCCCCTCCTCTTTGTCATTGTTATTGAACATTTGGCCTGTGCCATACGACAAAACCCCTCCATTCTAGGTATCCAAACTCCGTCTGCGCATCACAAACTTTCCCTGTATGCTGATGACCTCCTTGTGTACCTTCAGAATCCACACACCTCCCTACCATCCCTACTCAGAGAATTTCAACGTTTTGGTACCCATAGTAACTTCAAGATCAACATTACTAAGACTGAAGCCCTTAACATATCCCTCACCCCCTCCACACTGTCCCTTCTAAAATCCAATTTCTCATTTAAATGGCAGACCAATGGGATTTCTTATCTAGGGGTTATTATACCCTCCAACCTAGCTAACTTGTTTTCCCTGAATTATATCCCCCTGCTTAACCGTATACGGAAGGACCTTGAGGAATGGGGGGGGTCTCCCTTGCCCTGGTTCGGAAGGATTAATATCCTAAAGATGGACATCCTGCCCAAGCTCCTGTATTTATTTCAAACCATCCCCATCCAAGTCCCCAAATCATTTTTCATCTCCCTGCGTTCGATAGCCATCAGATTCATGTGGAACAGGGGCCTCCCCAGAGTTAAATTTAAACTGCTTACACTCCCGAAGACTATGGGGGGAACAGGCCTCCCTGACTTTGAGACTTACCATACGGCTGCTCATATGACTCGCATCATAGAGTGGTTCCCCCGTCCTCCTTGCAAGGCCTCGGTGGCCGTTGAACAGGACCTTTCTCCTGTGGATCTCCGAGCTCTTCTATGGGGATACAATCAGGACTACTCTAGTATGACATCCTTATCCCCATTGACCTTGGCCTCCTTGAAATTATGGTATAAGACAGGGCTAAACACCACCCTTTCCTCTGATCCGGGCCCCCTGACGTCCCTCTTTGACCATCCTGCTTTACCACAAAGTACAGGGGCAGCCTCCCTAGGACCCTTTAGGCGTACGGAGTGGCCGCAAGCTTTCACATTTGTACATCCCTCTCAGGGGACCCCGGTCCCCCTGGCAGACTCTGGAGATTGGCTCACGGCCCTACAGGTGTCCGCATTTACCAAACGCCTACACTCCTCCTCTCAAATACACCGCAAGCTTACCAACTTTGAGGTATTGTGCTCGCTCCCAGAAACCCCCAAACACCTGCTATCCTCCTTATATAATTTACTACAGACTTTTGCGCATGATCAGCTCCCACCTTATACTAGGCTGTGGTCTGCGGATTTGGGTGAAGACATCTCTGTGCCGGAATGGCAAACCTCTTTCCACTTCACGCACAAGTCGACCATCTCCTGCTACTCTCAAGAGAAGAACTATAAGCTGCTGTCCAGATGGTACAGAGACCCTGCTACTTTACACAAAATCTTCCCGTCTACGCCAGCCACCTGCTGGCGCTGTGAAGCCTCAGTCGGAACCTATCTACATGTCTGGTGGGACTGTGAGAGGATCCGCCCCTTCTGGACACAGGTTTTTGAATGTTATAATCTTCTAGCTGATACTCCGGTTCCTATCTCTCCGAAAATTGCATTACTCTCAATACTGCCCGGGTCTATTAAATCGCAGAGACAAAGATTGCTTCGTTTTTTTATGTCCTCTGCTAGGCAGCTGATACCTGCTTATTGGAAGACGACGACTACCCCCCCATTGTCACGGTGGGTATCCATTATGAATGACACCATGAGAATGGAGGAGATGTTGGCACTGGACAATGACACTTACACCAAGTTTATATCTCAATGGTCGATCTGGCTCCGCTTCTCTTCCTCTGACACCTTGATGGAACAAATTTTGAATGCATAGGGATGCTGTGGGCTCTCTCCTACCCTTCCCCCCCCCCTACCCGTATCCCTTCCCCTTCCCCCCTTTTCCCTCTCCTCTCATCTTGATATTCATTTTTTCCTGTAACACTCTGTTCCTCTTTCTTTTGCTCCTCTCTTCCCTTTCTTTTCTCTCTTTCTTTCTGTCTTCTTCGTAATACTAATTACACGTTGTCTCATGTATTAACCCATGAGTATTCTTTCCCTACTGTGGCCTTGTGGATCGGGAACAGGCTGTTTTCCCTGTTTTCCAAACTTTCCGACGGGACCGACTGTGGTTGATAGTCGTTAGCCATCCATTCATAAATGTAGTCCTGTTACTGTTCCTGCTTGTATTTGCCTCATGACGGTTACTGTCTTATTGTTTTTACTTGAAATGTTCAATAAAAATATTTTCAACACTACAAACATCAACTAATCATCAGTCACCTATTCATAGCTACACTATATTGTATTATATTATATTTTAGACGCACAAATGTCAATGGATGCGCAAATAGGATCTGTAGTCAGTGGATCTCACCATCTGCTGCGCATGCTTCGCAGACTCATCCCTTTTATCCCAAAGAATAACAAAGCAGTGGTAGTTGGAACAATAATTAATTCACGACTGGACTACGCAAATTCGCTTTACATAGGATTACCACAATATCAACTTGCGTGATTACAACTGATCCAAAACACGGCGGCAAGGCTGATAACAGGAAAAAAAACCTGGGAATCCATCTCTCCTTCGCTGAGGAGCTTACATTGGCTAACCGTAAAAAATCGGATCAAGTTCAAGACCCTCTGCCTCACCCACAAATGCGTGCATAGAGAAGCTCCGCAATATCTAATGGAGAAAATAAATCATTACACACCAAACCGCAGTCTTCGATCAGCCAACAAAAACCTCCTCCTCGACCTTCCTCTTTTAGCAGATGATCAAAGCTTGCCACAGCGCCTAGAGGCGATTCAGTTCGCATTGTGCGCTATACAAGTATTTTATTCATTCATTCTTTGTCAACAGTATTGGGACGCCTGCCTTTACACGCACATGAACTTTAATGCCATCCCAATCTTAGTCCATAGGGTTCAATATTGAGTTGGCCCACCCTTTGCAGCTATAACAGCTTCAAATCTTCTATCCACAAGGTTTAGGAGTGTGTCTATTGGAATGTTTGACCATTCTTCCAGAAGCACATTTGTGAGGTTAGGCACTGATGTGGACAAGAAGGCCTGGCTCACACTCTCGCAGTTTCTATTCATCCCAAAGGTGTTCTATCGGGTTGAGGTCAATACTCTGTGCATGCCAGTCAAGTTCCTCCACCCCGAACTCACTCATCCATGTCTTTATGACCTTGTGGACAGCCTTCCAAGAACAGTTGAAACTGTTATAGCTGTAAAGGGTGGGCCAACTCAATACTGAACCCTACAGACTAAGACTGGGATGTCATTAAAGTTCATGTGCGTGTAAAGGCAGACATCCCATTACTTTTGACAATATACTTTATGACAAATAACTCCATAATGATTCAAATAACAGTTGTGACAGTTCTTATATGTAATATGTCCAGGACATAAGACAAAGCTTTTAATTGTCTGGAGCATTTGTGACGTATATACATTTTTTTTATTTTTTTTTAGATGCTACAATGTCTGAGGAAATTTTCCTGCCTAGGTAAAGTGTTTTCTACCAGTCGGGTTCAGTTATTCCACTTTATCTCTTTACTATCCTTTTAATGGAATCAGTGATGGCTGGTGAGTTTTTCTTTTGGGGGAGAGGCAAACAAGTGGCAAACAAGTACCCCCCCACCTCCAGGCAGCCTGTGGCACGGCGCTGACAGCACCCTACTCAATCTAGGGCTGGCGGGCTGTGATGTCATCTCCTCCTTTCCCAGGGTGCGGGCGGCGGCTCCGGTGTCTGCTCCTCCTGCGGCTTCCTCCGCCGCGTGTCTCCTCTCTGTTCCTCCTAAGCACTAAGCATCCAATAGGATTGCCTGGTGCTTTGGCCAATTGGGAGACAAGCCTTACCTGCCTCCTGATTGGCAGGAAGAAACTTTAGTGTGAAAATTCACTCTCTATCATCACACATCTAGGTGGGCTTTGGACGCAGTGCTCTGTGCCCCAAGCCCACCCTTTTTTGAAGCCTATTAGAGCCTCTGTCTCGAATCAGGTGCTTAAAAAAAACACTTCTTTCAATTTGGAATCCATAGTCCGGTGCCCTGAATGGGGGGCGACGCCCGTCCGCCCTCTATGTACGGGCCGCCACTGAATTAAATTCTCATGTAATGTTTGCCACTACAGTCCACATGGTCACTGTCAATATTCTTTCAACCGTTTTGTGCATTTACGTGTAACCTATAGCCTGCCAGAGGGAGAAGCAATCTGAGGTTAAATCATAAACATATTTTCTGGAAGAATTTACTTCAATGCATAACTCTGAAGTCACTCAAAATGTTAATTTAGTAGATTAATATATGTAAATATCATGCCAAGCACTCCTGCTTGACTCATTCTTTTTGAAATAAGTGTACTCTCTGGACAATTTTTTGGCATCAATGGCAACTATTTATAATCTTTGAGAAAATCAGTGTGGATCTGTTAAAAACAAGCTTTACAGTTTGTCTTTACATCTCTGCTGGATTAATTAATCCCTTGTGCCCTTTTCACAAAAATTTTAAGCACTGGTTTTGTTAGCAGCAGTAATATAGATCTCTTATGAAACCAGTTGTTTGCTGTATGTCTAAATGTAGCACTACATGCTCAACATAATTACATAAACAATGCACCAGTAAAGGCAGAAACCAGCCAAACCTAAGAAGAAAGTGTAATATTGTAGAGAAGTGCCCACTTCATTTTTTTGCTCAGATGCAGGCATTATAGAGTCCTATAGAGATCATGCTATACAGCCACGTCACCCTATTTGAATCCATGTTTCTGATCATAATCTGATCTGTATTATTCACATTGTATGCATGCTCTTTGCCAAACTAAAACTGTTTTGCATTATTGCTTCTAAATTCACATCTGTTTAGTAAACTGCAAGTTACAGTTACTCCCTGTTTGATCATCTGGCCAATTGCCTGTTCTGTTAAAGTATATTGATAAACTGGCCTTAGATGATTTGCTTTTTTGTTCAGCCAGCACAAACAAGGTGGATAGAGGAATCCTCCCCTCTGAGACATTGTATTCTCACAGCGGGATTCTCCGCTGTCAGACTTCACTGATAAGCCAATAGACTGCAGCCCGCTGATTGCTAAAAATGTTCCAACAAGCCTGTTTGAAAAAGTTAATCAAACAATCAGCTTCTGTCAAATGGGCATGGTACCTGCTGAACCGGCTGAATTTCATTCCAGCTATAGCTACTTACCTGAAATGAATTATTAAACTTGGGGTAAAAAATTCAATATGGCACCAGTTCAAATAAAATCTTTAGTAATCTTGCATTTTTCCTTGTTTTTCCATTCCCTTTAACATATTTTTTCTACAACAAAATAAATAAAAATACTCCTAAGCCTTTTTGTTACTCACTTGAATAGTTAGGAATTAAAAATGGTGGAGCACCACTGCAGTCTGGGCTTGACACTCATTCTAACATCACCAGGGTGTGCCTGGAGTTTTCAGACCTATATTAGCATTCAGCCATTGGACCCAATGGGAAGCGTTCACATCAGCAGTAACACAGGTAACTAAAATGGACCCACCCACTCTGCAATGAAGAAGCAAGAGGGACTCAGGGCCTGACATATCTCATTGCCATATGTTTAGATGAATATCAGGAGAATTTGGCTTATTTATTTTTTTATAAATGAAATGATTAGCTTTAGAGGAACTGGAAAGTATTGTATGGGGTGATGGGTTTCCCTTGCAAGACTTCAGCCCAAAAAATGTTTTAAGCTTTGTGTAGAGCAGGACAATTGTCCGGATTTAAATAATTGTGTCTGTGCCCCCATAGAGGAGATGTCTCTTTATGTTCTCCCATCCACCTTCTAGGTTCTAAACTTTTCTAACTCCTGTGGAAAATGTGTGCTTTTTGTTGTGTGTATCCTGTTTAGCTTAGCATCCAATAGACAGGGAATGCAGAGATTTCCCCTCACTTCTTTTTCTGTCTGAATCCTATTTTTTTAGGGAACCGACATTTATTATAGAGTTGGCATAGGTTCTAACTTTTTCTCATACTATCAAAAAGTAAAAAAAAAAATCTTTTGGCTTGAGTTGCCCTTTACAATGATTTTTATTGAAAATATTAAATAAAATACAGAGCTAAAACGCACATTAGTCATTTTCGATAAATAGAGCCCTGGTGCAAGCTTTCATGAACAGCAAAAAAAAAAATCTTCAAATTGCAAAACCATAAAAAGGAAGACTTAAGCCCCCTACACACGAGCGGACTTTTCAACTTCCAAAGTCTGACGGAATGATTCCGGCAGACTATTCGATCGTGTGTGGGCTGCAACGGACTTTTGATTCGCAAAAGTCTGACAGACTTTAGAAATGGAACATGCTTCAAATTTTTTCGCCAGAACTCTGCCAGACCCAGTTCCTACCGAAAAATTTGCTCGTGTGTATGCTATTCCCACGGACTAAAACCGACGCTAGGGCAGCTATTGGCTACTGGCTATGAACTTCCTTATTCGAGTCCAGTCGTACGTCATCACGTTCGAATCCGTCGGAGTTTGGTGTGATTGTGTGTGGCCAAGTCTGCTCATTCGGAAAGTCCGTCAGAACTCTGTCAGAACTCCGGCAGAACTCCTTTGAAAGTCTGTCGGACATAAGTCTGGTCGTGTGTACGCGGCATAAGTAATCTCAGACTGTATCCCTCCAAATAAGAGTGAGGAAAAGAACCATATAGAATGTCTGAGAAGGCAATTAGTCATGACAAGTCATTACATTGGGGATGCTACATAAACATGCCAGGAACTCTAACTATGGAAGACCTTAAAGAGGCATTTACTACCAAGGGACATGGAGAAGATAATGGCGAACAAGAGGAAGAGAACAAGAGAGAGATGAAAAGGGATAGAAGAGTGTAGAGAGAAAGATAGAAACCCAGAGACAGGGGTACAGCATGAAGCACATAGGGAGTGAGCCCAAGCTAGCAGCCACCCCTAGCGCTCCGCATGTACATAGTCAGCCCAAGGGCTCCAGATATCTTCAAAACACTTAGTTATGTCGTTGACCACACATAATCCAGGAAACCTTTCTTCTGTAAAATGACATACACATATGTCTCCTTCCATGAGCGAGCTATAGTGAGTTTTGCTGCTAACAACATTTAAAAATGAGCTGTTATTTACATCAATGTAGGTGTTCAACAGGTTCATTTAATAGCGCTATTTGAGGTTGTTGGGGGATCAGAATCCCTTAAATTTTAAATTTCAGAGCAAAAGCTTTGTTCCAGAAACCATTCAACATCAGCCATTCCCACTATATATGATACATGTTACCAAGTGAATTACATTCTGAAAAGCATATTGGTGAAGAAGATGGATACAGCCTCGACAACGGAGGGGAACCATATACCATCTAGTCAGAACCTTAACATTGGCCTCTACCAGAGAAACATTCAATATACCTTTATAAGCTAAGTGAAGAGACATGTGCCATTGCTCCACTTCCCTGTCAGATGTAAGATTACACGAATGCATGTAAGGCCATCTGTTGGGAGAGTCCAACAGCAGCCTCTAAATAATAGAAATACCTCCCCTAAGCCCTGCCTCTTGGTTACACCAAATCTCATTGGTCTCAAAGTGAGTAATCTTATGCCACGTACACACGATCGGGATTCTTGTCGGAAGAAGCTCTGATGGTTTTCCAGACAGAATTATGCTTAAAGTGGAGGGCCACCCTGAAAAACAAATACATTAAAAATGAGAAAAAAATTAGAAAAAAAAAAAGATTTTTTTTTTTAAACTTACCAGAAATGCATGTTGCTAGGCATATCGTTCTAATCTGCCTCTTCCTCCTCCACGGTGATGTTCTGTCTTAACTCTTCTGTGCGGCGTCTTCTGGGTAATGGGTCGCGCTGTGTTCTGGGAACTGTGTGTCCCAGAACACAGCGTGCCCCATTCACAAAACGCTGCGTGACTCGCGCATGCACAGTAGGAAACGGGCAGTGAAGCCGCAAGGCTCCACTGCCTGTTTCCCTTAGTTGAAATGGTGGCGCCGGGACCCGAGAGCCGAGGGACGGGTCGGCCTCGGGCAGCCGACATCGCGGGCACCCTGGACAGGTAAGTCTGCTTAGTAAAAGTCAGCAGCTACAGTGTTTGCAGCTACAGTGTTTGAGCCCTTTGGGCTCCTTCTGCTGATCGTGCTGCTCGTGTTTATTGCGTGTTAGTAGAAATGTGGTTAGAGAAGATTTGCGCTTTTCAGACTTGTGCTTCAGATCGTTCCTGCTCTACAGTTTGTGCTTGTCAGTGTGTATCTGCCTATCAGTGCATGTAGTCAGTTTGCATTTGTTTGTCATTGCGGCCTATATCTTGATATAGTATTTGATATTCAGTGCTTATTGTCCGCTCGTTGCTGATTTGCATTTTGTTCTTTCAGGCCTTGCTGTTTATCAGTGCTTTCTGTTAGTCCGTTCTGACCAGGCGACCATTTTGAAGCCATTTTGCGTGTACGTACTTGTCGTAGAGTTCGTGCTGTGCGAGGGCTGTGGTGTTGACACAAGCCCAGTCCATGAACAGGGCGAGGAGGAGTTCATGGACCAAGAATTGGTTGCTCCAGCATGACCAATTCTCTCATATGCCTTTGCTGCGTGAGATCCGTGAGAATAATCTTGATGATTTCAGGAATTATCTCAGGATGACGGACCCCGTTTTTCACCATCTGTTGGCTTTGCTGACCCCTTATATCAGCAGGCAGGATACCTGCATGCGGCAAGCCATCACTCCGGAGCAGAGGCTCATTGCCACGTTGTGGTACTTAGCGACGGGGAGAAGCCTTCAGGACCTCAAGTTCTCGACAGGCATCTCCCCCCAGGCTCTGGGGATCATTATTCCAGAGACCTGTTCTGCCATCATCCAGGTCCTGCAGAAGGAATATATGAGGATTTGAGGGTTTTATCCTTTAACATCACATTATATTTATTTACTCTCATGCAACAAAGAAATGATTTGTTTCCATAGCGTGATACAGTATAAAACTTTTTAATCACACATAAAAAAACCCTCACATTACACTCACATCAAAGGATGAGTAAACACACCAAATATAAAAAGTCACAGCACTCTTGAATAGCTCATACTGAAGCATAGGTGGTCACGGCGGACCCAGGATATGCGGGAATGATGGATAGTCTCTCACCGCTCCTTAACTGTACCGCTGTTTTGCAGGGATCAATGTAAGATGTTCAACATCCTATATGTACCTCTCTCTTTCGCCTAGTAGCCAAAATCCAACATGTTTTGTCATACAATTGACTTAATCATGGAACTGGTCACTAGGCAAGATGAACTGACTTTTATTTTCCCCAAATTGTTCTCAATGGGCGGTGTGTAATCACCGCACATGCACATCACCTGTGCCCCCATTCCATCAATGCTTCAGTTCACACTGCTCATTAATACAGAGTCAATCCATGATACAATCTAACAAACTTTTAAAATTATATGTAAGTATCGCTCCAACAATCTGAAGCTCAATTGCACAAAAATAAAAAGCAGAATTTTAATCTACACAGATATCGGTAGTGGATGGCAGCGGAGAATTTCCACAGAGGAAGTCGCTCTCAACATGTCAATCTGCATCAGCATGTGTAGCGCCCTATCTCCATAGTGCAGCCTTTCCCCTATCCACCCAATTTATATTGTTATATTGTATCAAATGTTACATGCATTGGAGAAGGGGGTGACCTACAGACTTAAAATGAACAGATTGGAAATGGATTTTATTGATATCTATATCTCCATTAAGGAGAATTATATACCACACATGAAACGGATATAATTAATGCATTCAAGATGCCTTAAACTTAATAACATCTGACCCATTTACATGGATCATGTCAACATGCAGGGAAATACACCTGCATTAACCCACGTGTATATATCACTAATTAAGTCACTGGTCCTATTTAAACTAAAATAAAAAAATAAATAAATAAAATATATATAAAAATACATATATACATATATGTGTAATTAAACTGCTTACAGTGCGCGTACAACACACATATACACATGATGATAACATATATAAAAAAGAATAACAGCAAGAAAAAACCATGCTGCGAAAAGAACATCCAGCCCGATCAACCCAGATCGAGTTCAATATTCATCCCTCTTGGAGAGAGACACCTCATCAAAAAGATCCACCGGGTCTCCCTCTGTGACAGATCCCCGACCCGGTTGGACCCCCTCCAAGAGGGACGAATACAATCTATGCCAGAGAATTAGAATAGGCTGGAATCCTGCTGATGGTGTTCCTTGAAGTGCAATGACACACTGTGGCACTGGAACCCCTTCCGGATGTTTACTAAATGTTCAGAGATTCGCACCCTTAACATCCGTTTGGTGCGACCCACATAAAACAATCTGCAGGGATACCATAGCAAAAATGAACCCTTCGTTCTGATAGTGTTCAGAGGTGAATACATCCCACCATGTTTTTGCCTGCTTTAGCAGGTGATCAAGGTTTTTTTTAAGAACGCTGATGCATCTTCCTCCCCTTCAATCATCCCACAATTGGTTGAGAAGATGTTGTTAGGGTTAATCTGTCTGATTGACAGATATTGATAGTGTCCATAGCAGCAGGTGGTTATATAAATAATATGTAAAACAAAGACACACTGAGGCCGCGTACACACGCGCGGACTGTTTGCCCAACCTTGTTCGTCAAACAGTTTCGGCAAACAGTCCGCTCAAAATTTGCATGAGCGGACTTGCCCACACACGAGCGGACTGTTTCAACGAACTGTTTGCCAAACAGTCCGCTCAACTTTTGAAATGAACGGACTCGCCCACGTAAGGCGGAGGCAAATCCGCCCATTTCGAGCGCGTGTACAGGTAGGCGGGGCCCGCGAAGGAGACGTCGCGGGCTCCGCCGCCTGGAATGGGCTTAAAGGGGAACCCCAACGCCGAAAAAAATCGGCGTGGGGGTTCCCCCAAAGTCCACACCAGACCCTTGTCCGAGCACGCTACCCGGCCGGCCAGGAAAGGGGGGCGAGCGAGCGCGCCCCCCCTCCTGAGCCGTACCAGGCCGCGTGCCCTCAACATGGGGGGGTGCCTTGGGGAAGGGGGGGCCGCGCGGCCCCCCCACCCCAAAGCACCTTGTCCCCATGTTGATGAGGACAAGGGCCTCTTCCCGACAACCCTGGCCGTTGGTTGTCGGGGTCTGCGGGCGGGGGGCTTATCGGAATCCGGGAGCCCCCTTTAAGAAGGGGGCCCCCGGATACCGGCCCCCCACCCTATGTGAATGAGTATGGGGTACAATGTACCCCTACCCATTCACCTGTGAAATAAAGTACAAAAAAAAACACAACACAGGGGAAAAAATATTTTATTGCACAGCTCCGGGGGTCTTCCGTCTTCGGGGGTCTTCTCGCCGGACTCCTCCGCTATGTGTGTGTAGCTCTTTTACTAGCGGAGGAGTCCGGCTTTCTTCCTCCCCGCCGCCGGCCTCTTCTCCCGACTTCGGGGGTCTTGTCCCCCTCTTCGGTTCTTCTGCCGGGCCACCGCGCCTTCTTGTAGCTCTTTTACAGGCGGTGGCCCGGTCTTCTGTCGCCGCTGCCTTCCGTTCTTCTGTCGCCGCCTTCGGTTCTTCTGCCGGGCCACCGCGCCTTCTTGTAGCTCTTTTACAGGCGGTGGCCCGGTCTTCTGTCGCCGCTGTCGCCGCCTTCCGTTCTTGTTCTTCTTCTTGTTGTTCTTCTTCTTCTTCTCCAGGCGATGTTGACACGTCGCTCCCTCCGGCCGGAATGCCAGGGACACGCTCCGCTGCCACTTATATAGTGACAATGGGGCGGTGTCACATGGTATATGTCACATGGGTTGGTCACATGGTGACCCCGCCCCCTTACGATGTCATAGTCCCCATGTGACATCAACCCATGTGACCAACCCATGTGACATATACCATGTGACCCCGCCCCATTGTCACTATATAAGTGACCGCACAGCGCGGCTCTGGCATTCCGGCCGGAGGGAGCGACGTGTCAACATCGCCTGGAGAAGAAGAAGAAGAACAAGAACGGAAGGCGGCGACAGCGACAGCGGCGACAGAAGACCGGGCCACCGCCTGTAAAAGAGCTACAAGAAGGCGTGGTGGCCCGGCAGAAGAACCGAAGGCGGCGACAGAAGAACGGAAGGCAGCGGCGACAGAAGACCGGGCCACCGCCTGTAAAAGAGCTACAAGAAGGCGCGGTGGCCCGGCAGAAGAACCGAAGAGGGGGACAAGACCCCCGAAGTCGGGAGAAGAGGCCGGCGGCGGGGAGGAAGAAAGCCGGACTCCTCCGCTAGTAAAAGAGCTACACACACATAGCGGAGGAGTCCGGCGAGAAGACCCCCGAAGACGGAAGACCCCCGGAGCTGTGCAATAAAATATTTTTTCCCCTGTGTTGTGTTTTTTTTTGTACTTTATTTCACAGGTGAATGGGTAGGGGTACATTGTACCCCATACTCATTCACATAGGGTGGGGGGCCGGTATCCGGGGGCCCCCTTCTTAAAGGGGGCTCCCGGATTCCGATAAGCCCCCCGCCCGCAGACCCCGACAACCAACGGCCAGGGTTGTCGGGAAGAGGCCCTTGTCCTCATCAACATGGGGACAAGGTGCTTTGGGGTGGGGGGGCCGCGCGGCCCCCCCTTCCCCAAGGCACCCCCCCATGTTGAGGGCACGCGGCCTGGTACGGCTCAGGAGGGGGGGCGCGCTCGCTCGCCCCCCTTTCCTGGCCGGCCGGGTAGCGTGCTCGGACAAGTGTCTGGTGTGGACTTTGGGGGAACCCCCACGCCGATTTTTTTCGGCGTTGGGGTTCCCCTTTAAGCCCATTCCAGGCGGCGGAGCCCGCGACGTCTCCTTCGCGGGCCCCGCCTACCTGTACACGCGCTCGAAATGGGCGGACTTTCCGAGCGGGAACAGTCCGCTCATTTCGAAAGTACAGCGGACAGGCCCACACACGGGCGGACTGTTCGCTCAAACACGGTTTCAGCGGACAGTTTTTCGGAATTTCCGAAAGACTTTGTCCGTCCAACTGTCCGTTGAAACTGTCCGCTGAAAGCCCACACACGAGCGGACTGTCCGCCCAAACACTGTTCAGCGGACAAGGTTGGGCGAACAGTCCGCCCGTGTGTACGCGGCCTCACTCTTTCCCCATCTACTGTGTATCACCACTGCTCTAAACACAAACTTTAAGCTAAGCCGCCACTTTATAAAAACAAAATGTGTACAATAATCCTTATCTAAACGATAGAATAAGCAGCGCTGAATATAATATAAATCTACACCAGTGAATTAAAAAATATTAAATACTATAGATCCACTCCAGTGAACGTGAATTACTAAATGTTACTTCACTGTGCAAACCCTGCCTTGTGCATACAGAAATAGATAAAAAAAATGAAAAAATAACTTGTATCAAAATCAATTAACACAAATTATTATGTAGTGCATATCACCAGATGAATAGTGATGGCAAATACATACAATCTTTTGAAACAAATCACACTGTGACTAAATATTGTTCAACACAGAAAATAAACAAAGAACGAGAATCAAGTGAATTGTTTCAAGTTCTATCAGTGTCAACTTCCTAAAAAAATTGTTACAATCACCACTGCGAAACTTCCCGAGCACATAATATAATGTAACCCAGTGAAATCATAGTCCATACGTTGAATCTTCAGATCATAGTCCAAATAATGAAATAGTGAAGAAATGGTGAAAAAAAACATTAACCAGTGTCTCTTGAATAAAAAGCAGATTACATCTACACTCCTCCACCACACCGCTCTAGATGTGACTCCTCTCCCCTTGTGTGGTTACACTCACCCGCTGTATATGCCTCACACTTTCGTGTTTGGCTGGATACGCTTTTCCCCTTTACAGGGTTTAGATGGGATATCCAAATTTCCAATTCAGAATAAAGGGCTGGTGCCACGGCTGTTCCCATAGATGCTCTCATGCAACAAAGAAAAGATTTGCTTCCAAGAGGGACAAATATTGAACTGGATCTGGGTTGCTTCATTAGCAATTTTTGATCGGGCTGGATGTTATTTTCACAGCACGATTTTTTCTTGCTATTATTCTTTCTTATATACAATGAATTGTCATTGTGTATAATTTTATATATGTTATCATCATGTGTATATGTGTGTTGTACGTGCACTGTAAGCAGTGTGATTACACATATATGTATATATGTCTTTTATATATATTTTATTTTTATTTTTTTTAATTTTAGTTTAAATAGGACCAGTGACTTAATTAGTGATATATACACGTGGGTTAATGCAGATGTATTTCCCTGCATGTTGACATGATCCATGTAAATGGGTCAGATGTTATTAAGTTGTAAGGCATCTTGAATGCATTAATTATATCCGTTTCATGTGTGGTATTTAATTCTCCTTAACCACTTGCCGACCGCCGCACGACGATATACGTCGACAGAATGGCACGGGCAGGCATATGGGCGTATATATACGTCCCTGCCTTCCCGCGGGTGGGGGGCCCGATCGGGCCCTCCCCCGGTGCCTGCGGCGGTCGGTATTCGTTCGGGAGCGATCCAGGATGAGGGGGCGGCCATTCATTCATGGCCACCCCCTCGCGATCGCTCCCGACGAATAGAAATGCTCCGTGACATCACTTCCTCTCCTGTAATGTAAACACAGGAGAGGAAGTGATGTAATCTCTCCTCCGTGTCGGTATTTTTCGTTCCGGCACCGAGGAGAGAGGATCGGTGAGTTGCACCAACACGACACTACACAGTAGAACATGCCAGGCACACTCACACCCCCCCTTCACCCCCCGATCACCCCCCCAATTACCCCTGCCCCCCCAGTCACAGTGACACCAATTGCATTTATTTTATTTTTTTGCATTGGTGTCATTTGTGACTGTAATAACTGTTAGGGCAGTTAGGGTTAGCCCCCTTTAGTTCTAATGTACACCCCTAACCCCCCCAATAAAGGTTGAACCCCGTGATCACCCCCCGTCGCCAGTGTCACTAAGGCTGGGTTCACATTGCAGCGGTTTATGAGAACGAATGTGATTCGCACCGCACTGCAGTGCGAATCACATCCAATCTCTGTGCGATTCGAGTTCAGCCATACAGATAGTATGGCTGAATTCGCGCCGCACCCGCCTCACCCGCCGCAAAATTCGCACAGGACCCTTTTTTTGGTCCGCAGCAGAATCGGATCGCATGGGTGTTCACACCATGCGATCCGAGTTTGCAGATCGCACTGCGATATGCGAACTGATCTGGGGGTGTCATTAACATTTCACTGACACTCCCAGCAGTTCGCATAGGGCAGTGTGAACTTCCGCCGGGAGGCATGCGATGCGGGAACCCGCCGCGGATTCGTGGCGTTCCCGCATCGCTCCAGTGTGAACCCAGCCTAATAAGCGATCATTTTTCTGATCGCTGTATTAGTGTCACAGGTGACGCTAGTTAGGCAGGTAGGTATTTAGGTTCGCCGCAACTTTTTATAGCGCCAGGGACCCCCATATACTACCGCATAAAGCCCCCTGATTGCCCCCTAGTTAACCCTTTCACCAGTGATCACCATATAACTGTTACAGGTGACGCTGGTTGGTTAGTTATTTTTTTATAGTTTCAGGGCACCCGCCATTTATTACCTAATAAAGGTTTAACCCCCTGATCACCCGGCGGGTGTCATTTGTGACTGTAATAACTGTTAGGGCAGTTAGGGTTAGCCCCCTTTAGTTCTAAGGTACCCCCCTAACCCCCCCAATAAAGGTTTAACCCCGTGATCACCCCCCCGTCGCCAATGTCACTAAGGCTGGGTTCACATTGCAGCGGTTTATGAGAACGGATGTGATTCGCACCGCACTGCAGTGCAAATCACATCCGATCTCTGTGCGATTCGAGTTCAGCCATACAGATAGTATGGCTGAATTCGTTTCGCACCCGCCGCACCCGCCGCAAACTCGCACGGGACCCTTTTTTTGGTCCGCAGCAGAATCGGATCGCATGGGTGTTCACACCATGCGATCCGAGTTTGCAGATCACACTGCGATATGCGAACTGATCTGGGGGTGTCATTAACATTTCACTGACACTCCCAGCAGTTCGCATAGGGCAGTGTGAACTGCCGCCGGTAGGCATGCGATGCGGGAACCCGCCGCGAATTCGTGGCGTTCCTGCATCGCTCCAGTGTGAACCCAGCCTAATAAGCGATCGTTTTTCTGATCGCTGTATTAGTGTCACAGGTGACGCTAGTTAGGCAGGTAGGTATTTAGGTTCGCCGCAGCTTTTTATAGCGCCAGGGACCCCCATATACTACCGCATAAAGCCCCCTGATTGCCCCCTAGTTAACCCTTTCACCAGTGATCACCATATAACTGTTACAGGTGACGCTGGTTGGTTAGTTATTTTTTTATAGTTTCAGGGCACCCGCCATTTATTACCTAGTCTCACTAGTGTACCCCTAAATTTAGGGGTGTCTACTTTCCAAAATGGGGTCATTTGGGGGGGGGGGGTTTGTGCCATCTTGGCATTTTATGGCCTTCAAAACTGTAACGCCCTTAGAAAGCCTGAAGGCGGTGCTTGGTTTTCGGGGCCCCGTACGCGGCTAGGCTCCCAAAAAGTCCCACATATGTGGTATCCCCGTACTCAGGAGAAGCAGCAGAATTTATTTTGGGGTGTCATTTCACATATGCCCATGGCATGCGTGAGCAATATATCATTTAGTGACAACTTTGTGAAAAAAATAAATTAAAAAAAAAAGTTTGTAATTTTCCCGCAACTTGTGGCAAAATATAAAATATTCCATGGACTCAACATGCCTCTCAGCAAATAGCTTGGGGTGTCTACTTTCTAAAATGGGGTCATTTGTGGGGGTTTTGTGCCATCTTGGCATTTTATGGCCTTCAAAACTGTAATAGGTAGTGAGGAGTGAAGTCAAATATTTACGCCCTTAGAAAACCTGAAGGCGGTTCTTGGCTTTCGGGGCCCCATACGCGGCTAGGCTCCCAAAAAATCCCACACATGTGGTATCCCCGTACTCAGGAGAAGCAGCAGAATTTATTTTGGGGTGTCATTTCACATATGCCCATGGCATGTGTGAGCAATATATCATTTAGTGACAACTTTGTGAAAAAAAAATAAAAAAAAATTAAAGTTTGTAATTTTCCCGCAACTTGTGGCAAAATATAAAATATTCCATGGACTCAACATGCCTCTCAGAAAATAGCTTGGGGTGTCTACTTTCTAAAATTGGGTCATTTGTGGGGGTTTTGTGCCATCTTGGCATTTTATGGCCTTCAAAACTGTAATAGGTAGTGAGAAGTGAAATCAAAAATTTACGCCCTTAGAAAGCCTGAAGGCGGTGCTTGGTTTTCGGGGCCCCGTACGCGGCTAGGCTCCCAAAAAGTCCCACATATGTGGTATCCCCGTACTCAGGAGAAGCAGCAGAATTTATTTTGGGGTGTCATTTCACATATGCCCATAGCATGTGTGAGCAATATATCATTTAGTGACAACTTTTTGTCATTATTCAATCGCTTGAGGCAAAAAAATAAAATATTCAATGGGCTCAACATGCCACTTATCAATTTCCTTAGGGGGTCTACTTTCCAAAATGGGGTCATTTGGGGGGGTTTTGTACTGCCCTGCCATTTTAGCACCTCAAGAAATTAGATAGGCAGTCGTAAACGAAAAGCTGCGTAAATTCCAGAAAACGTACCTTAGTTTGTAGACGTGACAACTTTTGCGCAAACCAATAAATATACAGTTATTGACTTTTTTTTTACCAAAGACATGTGGCTGAATACATTTTGGCCTAAATGTATGACTAAAATTGAGTTTATTGGATTTTTCTAATAACAAAAATTAGAAAATATCATTTTTTTTTCAAAATTTGCGGTCTTTTTACGTTTATATCGCAAAAAATAAAAATCGCAGAGGCAATCAAATACCATCAAAAGTAAGCTCTATTTGTGGGAAGAAAAGGACGCAAATTTTGTTTGGGTACAATATTGCATGACCGCGCAATTACCAGTTAAAGCAGCGCAGTGCCAAATTGTAAAAAGACCTCTGGTCATTGACCAGCAAAATGGTCCGGTCTGAAAGTGGTTAACCACCTCATTTCAGTGCACTTACACCCCCTTCCTGACCAGACCAATTTTCAGCTTTCAGCGCTCTCACAGTTTGAATGACAATTACTCAGTCATGCAGCACTGTACCCATATGAAACTTGCGTCCTTTTTTCCACACAAACAGAGCTTTCTTTTAGTGGTATTTAATCACTAGTGTTTTTTTTTAATTTGTTGTGCTATAAATAAAAAAAAAGTAAATTTTGTGAAAAAAATGCCTGTCTTTGTTTCTGTCATAAAATGTTGCTAATTAGTAGTTTTTCTTCATAAATTTTGGCCAAAATGTATACTGCTACATATCTTTGGTAAAAATAACCCACATTAGTGTATATTATTTGGTCTTTGTGAAAGTTATAGAGTCTACAAATTATGGTGCCAATCACTGAAAATTGATCACATCTGATCAGGCCTTCAATACATCAGGTGTATCTCATTTCTTGAGACACTAAAAAGTCAGGAAAGTACAAATACCCCCCAAATTACCTTTTTAGAAAGTAGACATTCCAAGGTATTAAGTAAGTAGCATGGTGAGTTTTTTTAAGTTGTAATTTTTTCACACAATTCTTTGCTATATGAAGATTTGTTTTTTTATTATTATTATTTTTTTACAAAATTGTCATATTATCAGGTTATTTCTCACACACAGCATATGCATACAACAAATTACACCCCAAAATACATTCTGCTACTCTTCCCGAGTATGGCGATACCACATGTGTGAGACTTTTACACAGCATGGCCACATACAGAGCACCAACATTGAAGTGGCACTTTCAGACGTTCTACGAGCAAAAATTACGCATCTCATTTCACAGCCACCTATTACACTTTTGAAGGCCCTGGAGTACCAGGACAATGGAAATGGCCATAAAATGACCCCATGTTGGAAAGCAAACACCCCAACATATAATCTGTGAGGCATAATGAGTCTTTTGAATGGTTAATTTTTTTTCCAGAAGTTTTTGGAATATGTGGAAAAAAATGAAAACGCATTTGTTTTACACAAAGTTGTCAATTTTTAAGATATTTCTAACACATAGCATGTATATAGCAAAAAATACACCCCAAAACACATTCTGCTACCAAATGTGTAGGACTTTTACACAGCCTGGCCACATACAGATGCCGAACATTGAAGTAGTACTTTCAGGCGTTCTAGGAGCATAAACGACCCATCTCATTTCATTCCTACCCATCACACTTTTGAAGGTCCTGGAGCACCAGGACAATGGTGCAAATGAATTGGGCCAGGCCCAAAATCATTTGGAACCCCCCTCCCCCAACTGCTAAGTCAGCTGATAGCAATCCTCTATCTGCTGACTTTGTCAAACCCAATACACACTATACCTACCTCTTTTGTGGTCAGATGTATGGAGGAATTCACCAAAGCATGTAGTGCAAGGGCCTGCCTCAATACTTTCAAATGCTACTGTTTAAATTTTTCTTCTCCTTTTATTATCTTGATAGGTAATTGCAGAATCTACAAATGTGCTTCCATTTATTAATTTGTTTTGATGCCACTTCTTATTACTTCTTCCAGTGGGCTGCCAATAGTGTAATTAAGGAGGGGCTGGCCAAAGTAACACACATTACTTTGTTACTGAATTACGTAGTGGAGAGGGTGGTTACCTGTCCAGAACATACCTCCCCCCCTAAAATATTTTCAAGGGGCCATCAGAGGAGGTGATGAATCTGATAAGTGGACCTTATATTTTAGCTTTTAAATACTTTAAATAGCCTTTAAATACTCTTTACAATAAATGATATACTGATGTTGGCCAACAATGTTTGTGTCTAATCTGCTTGTAATGTTTCTGTGCAAAATTACTAATTAGATTTTTCTTGTTTGACTCCACAGTTTCCTTCAACGCCACAGGAATGGCAGACTGTGGCCTCCCAGTTTGCCCAGTGGTGGAATTTTCCTAACTGCGTCCCACCACCCCATTCAGGGGTCATACTATTTTAACTATAAGGGATTACATAGTATCGTGTTGATGGCGGTGGTGTCGGCGACATATGAGTTTCTGTATGTGGACGTGGGGAGGAATGGCTGGATGTCAGATGGAGGAGTATTTACCCGGACCGAGTTTTACCGACGTCTTGAGAATGGTGGCTTGGGATTGCCACCCCCGGAGGAGAATGTTGAAGGACTGCCATTTGTCTTCGTAGAAGATGAGGCTTTTGGTCTTGGAAACCATGTCATGAGGCCATTCCCCCAGAGGACCCTCAACCTGGAGAAGAGGGTTTTTAATTTCCGGCTGGCCAGAGCCAGAGGAGTTGTGGAGAACGCGTTTGGGATTCTGGCCAGCCAGTTCCGCCTGTTTCAAACGGCCATTAATATGGCAGAATGCAAACTTTATACTATTGTCTTATCTTGTTGCATCCTGCATAACTTTTTGAAAAGAAATAACCCAAATTATGTGGTCATAGTTGGGTCTGAGGCCAGATTTCAGCAAACAATGACGTCCCTGGAAGCGGCCCGTCCTGGCTTGCCCCCCCCCAAAGCGCCCATGAAGTGCGGAATATTGTTCGGGGGGGGGGGGGGTGCATTGCTTTGCCAGCACATGTTGAATACATTTTACATTTAATCTGCTAAAATCTGGATTTTGATTTCCTGCTTGTGTTTCTTTTTTCTGTCTCCTAGTGCACTTGTAGTGCCAAGTGGTTTGTACATTATCTAACACCCATTGACACCGTAAACACCAATTTAAACACAACAAATGGTATTGATCATTGAAAGAAGAAGCCACACATTGTTGAGTAAAAATCCTTTTACTTCGTACACATTCACATGTGCGTTGTAAAACATTTTTTGTAAAAAAGTATAACATTTTGAGTTATCTACATTTTTTTTAAGGTTACATAAACAGCCATGTTTCAAAACAGAACATACACAACTCTGGAACTTACAAAGCCCACCACTGAAAAATGGAAAGGCAAGATCACACATTATATTGTCCAAAATGTGTGGATCTTGCCTTCAACAGGGGGGGTGAAGTCACCCCTGTAAAAGCCTAATTTTGAAGATGCACACAAATTAGGAGTCAAACTGGGGATTTACATTCTGATCCCATGCCTAATGTCAACATGTGCTCCCATCATGGGGGATAAATGGATGTGTTTTGGGGGTCGACCCCTTACTCTCACCTACATGAGTATTGAGGAAGGGGTTGCAGGCACAAAACGTGTACATTGATATCCCCTGATGACAGATAGCACATGTTGACATACTGTGTGCATCTTCAAAATTAGGCTTTTTTAAAATGTTGTCAAAATGGAACAAAAAAAAACACAAAATGGTGCCTTTTTTGTAAATTAAATTATTCCAAGGACATCAATCATGTTCTTAAGTTTTACTTCAATATCCATAGTTTTTTTTTTTTGATAATGTCTAAATCCTGACTACACCACATTATGTTCTGGAATAGCCTTTGGGCACTCTCACTGGTGAAATGATCTGATTGTTCTTCCACAACCTGTACATCACCTAAAAATTAAAAAAACACACCATGTATTAGAAATATGCAAGCATACATCTCTTATAACCTGAAGCTGGGGTGTCAGACAGACGGTGTTCCGGCGTGCAGGGAAAGAGCTAGATAGGCAGGGACAGTGTGTTCTTTTCTCAGGCATCTGCAGGAGTTAAAGTGGGTGTTGTGTGCCTCCAGCACAGTATACACCTGTATCTACCCTTTATTGCTGGTGTTCTCTAATACAGGCATCTGCAGGAGTTAGTGGGTGTTGTGTCCCTCCAGCACAGTATACACCTGTATCTACCCTTTATTGCTGTTGTTCTCTAATACAGGCATCTGCAGGAGTTAGTGGGTGTTGTGTGCCTCCAGCACAGTCTACACCTTTATCTACCCTTTTTTGCTGGTGTTCTCTAATACAGGCATCTGCAGGAGTTAGTGGATGTTGTGTGCCCCCAGCACAGCACAGTATACACCTGTATCTACACTTTTTTGCTGTTTTTCTCTAATACAGGCATCTGCAGGAGTTAGTGGGTGTTGTGTGCCTCCAGCACAGCACAGTATACACCTATATCTGCACTTTATTGCTGGTGTTCTCTAATATAGGCATCTGCACTTTTAAAGTGGGTGTTGTGTGCCTCCAGCACAGTCTACACCTGTATCTACCCTTTATTGCTGGTGTTCTCCAATACAGGCATCTGCAGGAGTTAGTGCGTGTTGTGTGCCTCCAGCACAGTATACACCTGTATCTACCCTTTATTGCTGGTGTTCTCTAATACAGGCATCTGCAGAAGTTAGTGGGTGTTGTGTGCCTCCAGCACAGTATACACCTGTATCTAACCTTTATTGCTGGTGTTCTCTAATACAGGCATCTGCAGGAGTTAGTGGGTGTTGTGTGCCTCCAGCACAGTATACACCTTTATCTACCCTTTTTAGCTGGTGTTCTCTAATACAGGCATCTGCAGGAGTTAGTGGATGTTGTGTGCCCCCAGCACAGCACAGTATACACCTGTATCTACACTTTTTTGCTGTTGTTCTCTAATACAGGCATCTGCAGGAGTTAGTGGGTGTTGTGTGCCTCCAGCACAGCACAGTATACACCTGTATCTACACTTTTTTGCTGGTGTTCTCTAATACAGGCATCTGCAGGAGTTAGTGGGTGTTGTGTGCCTCCAGCACAGCACAGTATACACCTATATCTGCACTTTATTGCTGGTGTTCTCTAATATAGGCATCTGCACTTTTAAAGTGGGTGTTGTGTGCCTCCAGCACAGTCTACACCTGTATCTACCCTTTATTGCTGGTGTTCTCTAATACAGGCATCTGCAGAAGTTAGTGGGTGTTGTGTGCCTCCAGCACAGTATACACCTGTATCTACCCTTTATTGCTGGTGTTCTCTAATACAGGCATCTGCAGGAGTTAGTGGGTGTTGTGTGCCTGCACCACAGCACAGTAAACACCTGTATCTACACTTTTTTGCTGGTGTTCTCTAATACAGGCATCTGTAGGAGTTAGTGGGTGTTGTGTGCCTCCAGCACAGCATAGTATACACCTGTATCTACCCTTTATTGCTGGTGTTCTTTAATACAGGCATCTGTAGCTTTTACAGTGGGTGTTGTGTGCCTCCGGCACACTATACACTACCCAATTGCTGGTTTTCCCATCTCCCTGCAGGCCATTACTATGTCCAGAAGGCCAACAAGGAGAAGCAGACAGTTATGAGCCAATATAAGAGAGCAAGCTGGCTCTGTGTCTAGAGATATCAGCACGTGGCCATGGGACATGCTTGTCCATATTTTCGGCATCATACCAAAGACTTGGTAGAGTGGATGACCAAGCCCTCTTCATCCTCCTCATTCTCTCTCACCCAAGCTCAGGGTACTAGCAAAGCAGCTGCCAATGCGTCCTCTTCCCTCATCTCAATGTCATCAGTCACTCCTTCCCTAGACCCACCATGTCCTCCTGATGAGTGCCCCGAACTGTTTGAGCACAGTGTTGGGTACATGCTCCAGGAGGATGCCCAGCGTTTTGAAGGCTCTGATGATGATACCCAGCTAGAGGAAGGCAGTAGCGTGAGCGCAGAGAGAGGGGATGCTCAAGAAGGACAGCAATCTGGCAGTCATGTTCCACCAGCTACAGCATACTGCCAGGTTTGCTCCAGTGATGAAGAGGGAGGGGATGATGAGGTCATTGACTCCACATGGGTGCCTGATAGGAGAGAGGAGGAGAAGGCACATCTCCAACGAAGCAGGATGCCCTCCGGGGGCCAGGAGCACACCGACTAAATCACACCGCAGTGCTCCACCTGTGCAGGGCACTGCCTCTGCGTGTTATTCCAAAAGTTCTTTGGTGTGGCCCTTTTTTGAGACCAGTGCATCAGATCGTACCGCTGCTATTTGCAACATATGTCTCAAGCGTATCTCACGTGGCCAAAACATCAGCCGCTTGGGCACCACATGCTTGACCAGACATATGTAGACCTGCCATACAGCTCGTTGGCAAGCATACCTTAAAGACCCACAATAAAGAACAAAGTGGACCTCTCCTTGCTCCTCATCAGCTGGGATCTCAAACCCCACTAGACACTCAGTCCTCTCTGAAACCTGCACTGAGAGGAATGAAGGTGTAGAATTAGGTGTGTCACAGCCAAGTACTTGCGGGCACTCTGATAGTAGTACACCCACGTCTGATTGTAAAAGGCAAATTTCCCTGCCCCAGCTGCTGGACCATCAAAAGAAGTTCACTCGCAGCCATCCACATGCCCAGCGGTTGAATGCTAGCTTGGCTAAATTGCTAGCACTTCAACTGCTTCCTTTTCAGTTGGTAGACTCGGCCCCCTTCCGTGAGTTTGTGCAATGTGCGGTTCCTCAGTGGCAGGTCCCCAAACGCCACTTTTTCTCATGGAAGGCGATTCCGGCTCTCTACCGGCATGTGGAAGGCAATGTCCATACCTCGCTGGACAGGGCGGTCAGTGGTAAGGTGCATATTTCCGCTGACTCATGGTCCAGCAGGCATAGACAGGGACATTACCTATCTTTCACGGCCCATTGGGTCACTCTTTTGGTAGCTGGGAAGGATGCAGGACAAGGCGCAGTAGCGTTGGAGGTTGTTCCGCCACCAAAATGCTACTACTGGTTGTGACACACCTCTCTCCTCCACCCCTACTCTTCTTCTTCCTCCATGGCCTCTTCCAGTGCTCTGTCCTCAGAACCAGCGGTGCTCCGTAGGCGTTCAAGAGGCTATGCAAGTACGCAGGCAAAAAGATTCCATGCCGTGTTTGTGCTAGTTTGTTTGGGAGACAGGAGCCACACTGGGGCAGATATTTTGTCAGCTCTGCAGGGGCAAACCAAGAGGTGGTTGACGCCATGCCAGCTTAAGCCAGGAATGGTGGTTTGCGACAATGGCACCAACCTCCTCTCCGCCCTCCGACAGGGACAACTGTCCCATGTGCCCTGTGTGGCTCACATCCTTAACCTGGTGGTGCAGCGGTTCTTGGGCAGGTACCTGGACTTACAGGATGTCCTGAGGCAGGCCAGAAAAGTCTGTGTGCATTTCTGCCAATCATTTAATGCCAGTGCTCGGCTGGCTGAGCTCCAAAAGGAGTTGAACCGCCTTATATCTGACATGCCCACCAGGTGGAACTCAACGTTGGCCAATGCTGCAGCAGTGGCACGCGCAGCAGAGGGCCATCAATTAGTACCTGTGCGACTACGGCACCAGGACAGGGTCAGGGGAGCTTGTTTTTTTTCATCACGCCAGTGGGGCATGATCAGGGATGCATGCACTGTCCTGTCACCATTTGAGGAGGCCACGAGGATGGTGAGCAGTGACAGTGCATGCATCAGTGACACTGTGCCTCTTGTTCACCTGTTGGAGCATACGCTGCATGGAATAATGGACAGGGCACTTGAGGCAGGAAGGGGAGGACTTCCTAGCCTCTCAAGGCCCCCTTTATCCAGACATTGTTCCTGCTGCCCTACTCATCACACAGGAAGAGGAGGAGGAGGAGGAGGAGGAGGAGGAGGCTTGCGTCAGCATGGAGGTGGAGTCTGGCACTCAGCATCAGCAGCAGCAGCCTTTTAGGGATGATTTACAGTACCAAGAAACTTGTACGTGGCTGGGAGGAGGTGGCTGCGGATAATGTTGTCCTTAGTGACCCAGAGGTCTCTGGACCAAATGCCTCAGCTAACCTATGCTGCAAAGCCTGCGGAAGGATCCTCGTATTCTTCAGATTAAGGAGAGGGACCATTACTGGCTGGCCACTCTCCTTGATTCACGGTACAAGGGTAAGGTTGCGGACCTTATCTTGCCATCGCAGAGAGAGCAGAGGATGAGACATCTTCGGGAGGCCTTGCAGAAAGGTATGTGTAATGCATTCTCAGAGACTGGGAGGTTACAAACTCCTCGTCCTGGGCAACATTTTGCTGAGGCTTCAGTCAGTCAGAGAAGGAGTGGTGGAGAAGGTGGCCGTCTGACCGATGCGTTCAGACAATTTTTTAGTCCGCAGCCCCCAAGGTATGATCGATTTCAGCAACCATCGGCAGCGTCTGATTTACATGGTGCAGGAATACCTAGGGGCAAGGTCAGACTTGGACACCTTTCCCACCAAAAATCCTCTGGCTTACTGGGTTTTGAGGATGGATCACTGGCCAGAGATTGCACCCAGTGTTCTTTTGAAGCTCACGTTCAGTGCTGCTGGTGGCTTTGTAACCGATCACAGGGTGTGCCTGTCCACCGGCTCGGTTGATCGACTGACCTTCATAAAGATGAATCAGTCTTGAAACACCACCAGCTACCAAGCACCTGAAGCTGATGTAACCGAATAATTTTTTTTTAAATATCACATCCTTTCAAGACTGCCTATGCTGATGCTGAGTGACTGTCCTGTTATGTTGACTGACTATCCTCTTCCTCCTCAATGATCATGTTGATATCTTGGAAGAACATTTTTGGTTCTGGGTGATGCCACCAGCCCAATTTTTCAGCCCCTGTTTAACTGGGGCATGTAATTAAAATTTTTGATGCAATGCTTTGCAGGACGGCTCATTCCTGCACTCCAACTAGAGTATATGGGAGAGGTTGCAGTGTCGTGGCACCAGTACCAGTGCCTAAGTCCCAATTTTTCAGCCTCTGTTTAACAGGGGCATGTAATTACAATTCTTGATATAATAGTTCACAGCAGGGCGCTCCAGCGCCCACAAAGAGTCACGTTGAGGGCTTACAGTGTTAACTTGTGACAACACCAACACCTTATTTCTGCAGAGAATATAGGGCAGGCCCCTACTTTTAAACATCCAACTTACAAACGTCTCCTACTTGCAAACGGAAGGAGACAACAGGAAGTGAGATGAAAAAAGATGGATGCCAAAAAAAAATAAAAAATTATACAGGGGTGATAACTCTTCCCTATGTTTTCCAAAAAGCTTAAAAATAGATTTTTGGACTGGACCTACACTTTAAAAATGTGCCAGTTCAAAATTACAAACAGATTCTACTTAACAAACCTACGCAGTCCCTGTCTTGTTTGCACCGCCTGTATACTGCTGTTCTGAGTATATAGGGCCTGGGAGGCCCCAAGCCTTTCCTGTTTTTAATTTGGGTACGGGGTTCCCCTTAATATCCATACAAGACCCAAAGGGGCTGGTAATGGGCACCCATGCCATTTTTCTCAAAGATTTTCATCCGTGTTGCCAGAACCAGATATTACATTAAAACCGCAAGCAGTTTTAAATGACTTTTTTTCAGTTAAATGTCATTTTGTGCAGGGACTGTTCTAAACACGGGAAACACATGCCACTTCACAGGCATACTATAGACACCCCCAGGCACGATATTTAAAGGAATATTTCACCTTTTTTTTCACTTTAATCGTCATTAAAATCAGTGCTCCCAGAAAACTGACATTTTAAAAAAATTGTCATTGACCCATGTCCCCTGGGGCAGGAGCAAGGTCCCCAAACCCTTTTTGGACAATATCTTGCATATTAGCCATTCAAATTAGCACTTTTTATTTTGAACGTTTGAGTCCCATAGACTTCAATGGTGTTCTAAAGTTTGCACGTATTTTCGGTCCGTTTAAAAGTTCTGGTGCAAACCGAACTGGGGGGGGGGGGGGGGGTGTTCCGCTCATCCCTACTCCCCTATGAGAATGAAACAAAAGGTATAGTTAGCACACAGATATTTGAGGCAACAGATATGAATGATAAACATTGCTTAGAAGTGGGGTACAATTGTCTGTTTGGGCAGAATTCCAAGTTGAAGACATGATTTATTCCTTTACTAAGGCTTTGGATTCTCAAGTATCCAATGGAGTACCTGTATTTGACACCCTAAAAAGTTTGTTCTTGTGTCCCACACTAGTGCACCTGAGTCCTGACGTGTAAACAGCTGCTGAGTGTCCTCTCCATACATTACACTGAATCTAGTTTGCCATTCCTTCTAGGTTCAAACACATCTAGACAACAATGTCCTAAACCTCTTTTATTAAATTCAAAATTAACATGAACAAATGTATTTAATCAGGTATCTGGGAAAACATCTTATTTATTTGGGAAATGAACAATGTTTAGTATGACCGATTACCGTGCGTATGAACATAAAAGTTTTAAATGTACAACACCATAAAGAAAAACACATGGTGCAGCATGCAATATTAATAATAATAGGAACACACGACAAATACTTACTTTTTCAAAGAACTTTCTTGATCTTTCTATACCGATCCTGCTCCCTTAATTTGAGGTCTGACCAGCGTTTCCTCAATTGATCCTTGGATCGTCGTACCCCAAAATTCCTGTACAGACTCTTCACAACTTTAGTCATGATCTTGGCCTTTCTCAGATTTGGGTATGGATCATAATTCCCATCATAGTCGTTCCTCCTCAAGATGTCGACCATCTCCAACATCTCAGCAAAGGACGTATTTGTGGCCTTAAATCTCCTCCGGGATCGGGACGTTCCTGGATACGAGCTTTCCTCCCCCTCATTACTGGAATTATGCACCTGCTTTGTCTCCGCCATGTTTCTCTCCCACTGCGATGAAAGAGACAGGGCGGGGAATATTCTAGAAAGAACCTCAGGGGTGGGCGATGCTGGCGCAGTGTATATAAAGCTTAACACATGTGTGTCGTAACTACGTTCTGTGTGCAGAGGAAGGAGGAACGGAAGCGAAGAACACTATAACGAAGGTAAGATTTTAACTTTGGTGACATGAGCGGACTATACTGAATCTAGATTTATGCCTATATTGGCTTAAAAGATTATCCTGACATGAGTGTTTTTGTCTTTTGTTTTGTCTTGCAGAGAAAATTTATCCATTTAAAGACCAAGAATTCTTGGGGCGAATTCATGGATAAATACCGAGATATGAGAAATCTATGGGAGGTGAAAACCCCTTTATTTCACAACAAAGCAGCTGGGAAGTCAACACTGGAGAAGCTGCTTGAATTTGTAAAGACCCGGGCCCCCAATGCAGATATGAGGTCTCTGGAAACGAAAATTGATAGCTTGAGAAGCACCTATAGGAAGGAGTATCAGAAGGGCCAGCAGTCCCTGAGGTCAGGAGCAGCAGCAGATCAGGTGTATGTACCCAGTCTGTGGTACTATAACAGGATGCATTTTCTTGATGACCAGATTGAGGGCAGGGAATCGTTTACAACTCTTCTGGCACCCCTTCCCTCCAGCCTTCCATCCAGCCTTCCCTCAACCCCAGCTAAGGCTTCCGTGGACCAACCTGGGCCTTCCATCCAGGAAGAGATTGAGGAGCCCAGCTGGAGCCAGGTATAGGATTATTATTATACATATTTTTTATGTGAAAATTATGGTTGTTAACTAGATGTTATTATTGATAACAAATTAATGATTTAACAAAAAGTGTTTCAGATATCAATAGACAGTAGTGACCAAAAATGATTGGGGCAGGAATGAAAAATGCTGGGCTCAGAATCAGTCTTTTCTATTTAGTAACATTACATTTGCAACAGTCATGAACTGAAAATTGTGTGTGTTTGATGAATAAAAAACTAAAACTATATCCCTTTTTCATACACAAGAAGACCTCAGACAGGACAGGGCTCTGACAAGTGGCACAGGAGGAGGCGGGAGAAGGTGTCAGCCAGGAGGTGGCAGGGCCCAGTAACACCCAAACCCAGGTGCCTCCCCTCCTCCTTTCATACAAAAGGCCCAGGAAGGGGACTAAAACAGAGGAGGCAGCACTGGCCCTAACGTCCTGAAATCCCCCTTGATGCTGTAGAGGCCTATGGCATCTACATAGCCTCCAATTTACAGCAAATGGAGAAGGGCCAATGGTGCAAATGTGAAAAAAATTATTTCTGCAACCTTCAAAAAGGGGTTGAGTGGCAAACTAAATGATGATGACCATCTGTGTGCGGTCTCCCATCTTCCTCCTCCTACCACAAGTCCACCTCCAGAGCCACAGCCTCCAGGGAAGGCTACATGGAAGGCAGTACAGAAGACAAGAAAATGATTGCCTGCCTTCAGTCTGGTCTGACAGAACATGCAGCCTGTTGTAGTACCACAGCCTGGGTACACATGTCATCTGCTGCTGTTCCTGTTCTCTGGGATTCCTGGACCAGATTGACCTCCTTTTTATATGGACTTCTCAAGCTACTAAGTTTTTGAGCCACAAAGTTGATGTGTGCCTTGGGGGCCAAAGACTTTGCAGATTCAAGCAC
The DNA here is from genome assembly GCF_037356315.1 of Lithobates pipiens. NCBI lineage: Eukaryota > Metazoa > Chordata > Amphibia > Anura > Ranidae > Lithobates > Lithobates pipiens. Next base: position 621,545,131 of record NW_027507748.1, on the reverse strand, counting down.
TTTCTCCAGCATTGCCTTCATATTTCCTTTCTTATTATGATGGAAAATAAATTGTGATTTTTTTTTCAGAAAATAGTTGCCTATGTGTTTTTCTTCAAATTGCAAATATAATTTTTTTTGGGTGAGTAGGCAGGTACATTTCAAAAATACAATGTCAAAATTAACAAGGGACACCAACACCAAACAGGTTTACAAATACAACATAATAATGGTGTTGTGGAAACGTGACATAAAAAAATAAAAAGGAGAGCACGAGAAAATAATACAATAATCCAAAAATGTATATTAAAGAAAAAAAACATATATATTATGTAGATCTGGCTTAAATTCAAATAAAGATTATTCAGGAGATACCTAGAAATAATAAAGAAATACATTTGTGATAACCCTGTGTGAATATGAGCAGCAAAACAACTTAATTCTTCTAGCATTATAAAGAAGAGAATGCGCGGCATTGTACAATTTAAAAATTTGCAGTGTGAAGAATCTGCTATCTCCATTACGAATGCTAGTTTTACCAGACTGAGTGGTTCCGACTGGATTCTGAGCATGTGTGATTTTTGGCATGTCGGAATTGCGTACACATGTTCGGAATTACCGATAGAACGTTTTTCCGTTGGGAAAATTGAGAACATGCTATCAATTTTTGGCTGGCGGGAATTCTAATGGAGCATACACACGGTCGCATTTTCCGATGAAAAGCTCTCATCAGTCTTTTTCTTTCTGGAATTCCGATTGTGTGTACGTAGCATTAGAGTCCGTGGTCACAGAGAGACCTAAGAAATGCAGAAAGTGACACATTTTATGGAAATGGAAAGTTTTTGAGGAGAGCATTTTCAGTTTGGATCAACAATGTGCCAAAGTGTAAGGGCCTTGATGGGTCACAAAATGTCCTATTCTATACAAGCCTTTGTTTAGCCAACAACGATAGGCTTTGATGATTGAGTGGGTTAAAAAGGTGAAACTAATTTAGGGTTATTTCACACTCGATCCCGGGGAGTTATGGAGTTGCCCTTTAATGTGATTAACAAAAGATTTTTCAACTGACAGCAAACTTGCTCTATGTACAGATTTACAGGATTTATATGATTTAAAAAACATCATTCAAATTAAGGGAGTGATTTGTCAGTGGAATGCTATTTTTAATCAAAATGTTGGATCTTTTTTTTTGTTTTATCCCAATTTTTTAAAAGTAAAATTAAAAAAAAATTTTTTTTTTTTTTAAAAGGGCTCTAAGGCCGCGTACACACGAGAGGATTGTCCGTCCAACTTAGTCCGCTCGTGTGTGGGCTTCAGCGGACTTTTTCAGCGGACAGTCTGGCGGACTAAGTCTTTCGGAATTTCCGTAATACAGTCCGTCCAACTTTGGTTTCAGCGGACAGTCCGCTCGTGAGTAGGCAAGTTGGACGGACTAAGTATGGCGCATGCTCAGAAAGGATTTACACGGCCGAAGGTTGCATTGCAGTGTATTGGACGTCGTATTTCTAGTCCCGTCGTACGTGCTGTACACGTCATCGCGCAAGCTTTCAGCGGACTGTCTGTTCATCGTGTGTGGTCAAGTCCGTTCATTCAAAAGTAGGACGGACTGTCTGTCGGATTGTCTGACGGACTTAGTTGGTCAGACAGTCCGCCCGTGTGTACGCGGCCTAAGGAAGGTGCAAATAATCAAATTTATCTGAAAAGTATTTTTATTGGTATCAAAAATATATATCTTAAAAAACAGTAAAAAAGGTATCCTCAATACAATGCATAAACACTTGCCACCTTGGACAAATTTGATCTCAAAGATTTATAAATGTTTGCTCGCAAACTTACACTACAAAGTATTTATAACAAACAAGAAGGAGATCACACTCAGGGTAAACCTAAAGAGGAACAAAAAGGTAATTGATCAACTCATCTCAATTTTAGAAGAAAATGACCAGACCAATTTAATAGACTGTAGACTTGTGCACAGCAGAAAATTTTGTTTCCTTTCGATTCGTTGTCATTTGTAAAATACATCATTTCGTTCTGTTATATTCGTTATGTTACGTTAATACGTTTTCGGATAATTCGTTATTATTCGTAGAGTGTCGAATTCATTCGTTCGTATTCGTTGAAATTCGCTATTTATGCATGTATAGACATTCGTGATAATGATTTGTAGTTTGTAAAGTCGTTTGTTTATTGAATCTTTTAACACACACAATGACAACGTCTCTTCTCCTCGGCTCAGATACAATACAACACCCTTCTCACTCGGTTCTCAGGAATGCACTTTGCCAGTAATCCATCCTCTGGCACAAAATTAATTAGCTGATTGGACTATAAGATTTACTTTGAGCTGACCTTTTGTTTCATTAGATCTTTAAAGAATTACCAAATCATGTCGAATTCATTCGAATTCATTCGTTATAATTCTTTCATATTCGTTGTTATTCGTTATTTTTCTATTCGGACATTCGGATGCATCCGAATGTCGGAAAGATGCAAAATTCGGCCGAATTTCGATTCGTTACAAAACGAATTGCGCAAGCCTAATAGACTGTGTTGACATGGATAAACTTCTGGACAAATGTGCTCAAAGGACAGATCTACCACCTCCAACAGGATCAATGCTCAGAAAAAAAAAATAAAAAAATCGGACTGCTTTCCCTCTCCCAGTATTAACCCAAATGTGGTGTCTTTTCTCAGATTAGTCTCTAGGGGTATTGACAAACCACTGCAATCCAAATATGAACAAAATTTAACCTATGAGAAGCCCTTAAGGACCTTGCCAATAATCTCTCTTTAACCATCAAACAGTCAGACAAGGGAGAGAATATTGTGGTAATGGACAGTAAACAGTATGTACATATGTGTAGAAAGATTTTGGACAATACCCAATGGTATAGACCTATCGCTTCTAGACAAATTCAAACACTCAATTCTATGAATTCGTTGACAATGCCTTTGCCAATGGCACCATTTTCCAAAAAAGAAATTATCAAAAAGACATTTCCCTAAGGTCCCCATCTATTGCTGCCTCCCTAAAGTTCACAAAAGTCTTTTCAATCCACCTGGGAGACCTATCATCTCAATGACAAACACTTAAGACCCATTTAACCAGTCTTCCTTCACTTATGAAAGATACCATATATTTTTTTGAAAATTCTTGAACATCTCTGCATTCCCACACACTCCTATTTGGTCACTATAGACGTTGGGGCCCTATACAGTTCAGTTCCCCACAATCTTGGTCTGGCTGCCATTAGACACATGTCCTTTCTCAGAGAACCCAGGTTGACTGGGCCTATAGCGACTTCATCGTGCAGACTTTGGATTTTGTCCTCAACCACAATGTGTTTGCCTTCGATGGATCCCTTATTTTCCAGGTGCAGGGGGTTCCAATGGGGACATGTTGTGCCCCATTGTATGACAACCTGTACCTGGGGGAATGGGAAAACATGATCATGTCAAATTAATGGCTTTTGATATATGTGGACCACATAACCATCTGGTACGATACATCAATGACATTTTTGTGTACCCGAGTACCTGTCACAGTCCATCTGAGTACCCAAGTACCTGAGCACCTGTCAGCCCATCTGAGTACCCGAGTACCTGTCCCAGCCCATCTGAGTACCCGAGTACCCGAGTACTTGTCTCAGCCCATCTGAGTACCTGAGTACCTGAGTACCTGTCCCAGCCCATCTGAGTACCCGAGTACCTGAGTACCTGTCCCAGCCCATCTGAGTACCCGAGTACCTGTCACAGCCCACCTGAGTACCCGAGTACCTGTCACAGCCCATCTGAGTACCCGAGTACCTGTCACAGCCCACCTGAGTACCCGAGTACCTGTCACAGCCCATCTGAGTACCTTAGTACCTGTCACAGCCCATCTGAGTACCTTAGTACCTGTCACAGTCCATCTGAGTACCTGTCACAGTCCATCTGAGTACCCGAGTACCTAAGTACCTGTCCCAGCCCATCTGAGTACCCGAGTACCTGAGTATCTGTCAGCCCATCTGAGTACCCGAGTACCTGTCAGCCCATCTGAGTACCCGAGTACCTGTCAGCCCATCTGAGTACCTGAGTACCTGTCAGCCCATCTGAGTACCTGAGTACCTGTCAGCCCATCTGAGTACCCGAGTACCTGAGTACCTGTCAGCCCATCTGAGTACCCGAGTACCTGTCAGCCCATCTGAGTACCCGAGTACCTGTCAGCCCATCTGAGTACCTGAGTACCTGTCAGCCCATCTGAGTACCCGAGTACCTGTCAGCCCATCTGAGTACCCGAGTACCTGAGTACCTGTCAGCCCATCTGAGTACCCAAGTACCCGTCAGCCCATCTGAGTACCCGAGTACCTGTCAGCCCATCTAAATACCCGAGTACCTGAGTACCTGTCAGCCCATCTGAATACCCGAGTACCTGTCAGCCCATCTGAGTACCCGAGTACCTGTCAGCCCATCTGAGTACCCGAGTACCTGTCAGCCCATCTGAGTACCCGAGTACCTGTCAGCCCATCTGAGTACCCGAGTACCTGTCAGCCCATCTGAGTACCCGAGTACCTGTCAGCCCATCTGAGTACCCGAGTACCCGTCAGCCCATCTAAATACCCGAGTACCTGAGTACCTGTCAGCCCATCTGAGTACCCGAGTACCTGTCAGCCCATCTGAGTACCCGAGTACCTGTCAGCCCATCTGAGTACCCGAGTACCTGTCAGCCCATCTGAGTACCCGAGTACCTGTCAGCCCATCTGAGTACCCGAGTACCTGTCAGCCCATCTGAGTACCCGAGTACCTGTCAGCCCATCTGAGTACCCGAGTACCCGTCAGCCCATCTAAATACCCGAGTACCTGAGTACCTGTCAGCCCATCTGAGTACCTGAGTACCTGTCAGCCCATCTGAGTACCCGAGTACCTGTCAGCCCATCTGAGTACCCGAGTACCTGTCAGCCCATCTGAGTACCCGAGTACCTGTCAGCCCATCTGAGTACCCGAGTACCTGTCAGCCCATCTGAGTACCCGAGTACCTGTCAGCCCATCTGAGTACCCGAGTACCTGTCAGCCCATCTGAGTACCCGAGTACCTGTCAGCCCATCTGAGTACCCGAGTACCTGTCAGCCCATCTGAGTACCCGAGTACCTGTCAGCCCATCTGAGTACCCGAGTACCTGTCAGCCCATCTGAGTACCCGAGTACCTGTGAGCCCATCTGAGTACCCGAGTACCTGTCACATTCCATCTGAGTACCCAAGTACCTGAGCACCTGTCAGCCCATCTGAGTACCCGAGTACCTGTCCCAGTCCATCTGAGTACCCGAGTACCTGAGTACCTGTCACAGCCCATCTGAGTACCTTAGTACCTGTCACAGTCCATCTGAGTACCTTAGTACCTGTCACAGTCCATCTGAGTACCTGTCACAGTCCATCTGAGTACCCGATTACCCAAGTACCTGTCACAGCCCATCTGAGTACCTGTCACAGTTCATCTGAGTACCCGAATGCCTGTCACCAGCCCATCGGAGTACCCGAGTACCTGCCACCAGCCCATCGGAGTACCAGAGTACCTGTCACCAGCCCGTCGGAGTACCCAAGTACCTGTCACCAGCCCGTCGGAGTACCCAAGTACCTGTCACCAGCCCGTCGGAGTACCCAAGTACCTGTCACCAGCCCGTCGGAGTACCCGAGTACCTGTCACCAGCCCGTCGGAGTACCCGAGTACCTGTCACCAGCCCGTCGGAGTAACAGAGTACCTGTCACCAGCCCATTAGAGTATCCGAGTACCTATTTGCAGCCCATGCCTCATAGAATACACATTGGGGTGTTTGCTTTCCAAAATGGGGTCATTTTGTGGGTAATTTCTCCAGGACCTAAAAAAGTGTAATAGGTAGGAACGAAATTAGATGTGTAATTTATGCTCCTAGAACGCCTGAAGGTATCACTTCCATGTTGGACTTCTGTATATGGCCAGGCTGTGTAAAAGTGTCACACATGTGGTATCGCAATACTCAGGAGGAGTAGCAGAATGTGTTTTGGGGTGTAATTTTTGCTATATACATGCTATGTGTTAGAAATATCTTATAAATGGACAACTTTGTGTAAAAAAAAAAAAAAGATTTTAATTTTCTTTCCACGTTTTCTGAAGACTTGTGTAAAAAAATTAACCACTCAAAAGACTCATAATGCTTCATAGAATATACTTTGGGGTGTTTGTTTTCCAAAATGGGTTCATTTTGTGGGTAATTCCATTGTCCTGGTGCTCTGGGGCCTTCACAAATGTAATAGGTCGTTAGGAAATTAGAGGTGTCATTTAGGCTCCTAGAACACCTGACGGTGCTCCCTGCATGTTGGGCCTCTATGTGGACACGTTGTGTAAAAGTCACACACTTGTGGTATTGCCATACTCAGGATGAGTAGCAGAATGTATTTTGGGGTGTAATTTTTGCTATTTACATGCTCTGAGTTAGAAATAAACTGACCAATTTGTGTAAAAAATAAATATGTTTTCATTTTCTTTCCACGTTTTTTGAAGATTTGTGGAAAAAAAATTAACTGTTCAAAAGACTCATTATGCCTCATAGAATATACGTTGGGGTGTCTGCTTTCCAAAATGGGGTAATTTTGTGGGTAATTCTACTGTCCTGGTGCTCCAGGGCCTTCACAAATGTAATAGGTCGTTAGGAAATTAGAGGTGTCATTTATGCTCCTAGAACCCCCTACGGTGCTCCCTGCATTTTGGACTTCTCTGTGTGGCCAGCCTGTGTAAAAGTCCCACACATGTGGTATCGCCATACTCGGGAAGAGTTGCAGAATGTATTTTGGGGTGTAATTGGAAGTATTCATATGCTGTGTATGAGAAATAACTTGTTATTATGACAATTTTGTAAAAACAAAAAAAAAAAAACATTCTTCTTTTTCCCAAGAATTGTGGGAAAAAAATTACAACTTCAAAAAGCTCACCATGACTCTTACTAAATACCTTGGACTGTCTACTTTTCAAAAAGGGGTCATTTGGGGGGTATTTGTACTTTCCTGACATTTCAGAGCCTCAAGAAATGAGATAGGCCGTCAGTGCATCAGGTGTGATCAGACGTGATCAATTTTCAATGATTTGCACCATAGCTTGTAGACTCTATAACTTTCAAATAGACTAAATAATATCCACTAATTTGGTTTATTTTTACCAAAGAGATGTAGCCGTATAAATTTTGGCCCAAATTTATAACAAAAATGACTTATTTGCAAAAATTTTTTTTAATTTTCTCTATTTTTTCACGTATGCCGCAAAAAATAAAAAACCCTGTGGTGATTAAATACCACCAAAAGAAAGCTCTATTTGTATGAAAAAAATGATAAAAATTTTTGTTTGGGTACAGTGTTGCATGACTGAGTAATTCAAAGCGTGAGAGCGCTGAAAGCTAAAAATGTATCTGGTAAGGAAGCTGTATAAATGCCCTGTATTGAAGTGGTTAATCGGCATTCCTTTCACATACACCTGTCCACTGAGTCCCAAGCTGGCAGAGACCATCATGGCCTCCTTAATGATGTCCTTTTGCATTACATAACAGAATATCTCCCTAAATGCTTGCAGCTTCCTCAAATGCCAGGGCCCATAGTCATCAAGAGGCTAGCATTCAGTCCCCTCCAAAAGCCCCTGTCCCAGGTGAGTCTATTACAATTACTACTGGGCGAAACGGCCTACATTGGCTTGTGGTTTTCACCATCTTTCATGTGTTTATGTATTGTATTGAGGATACCTTTTAAACATTTTTTTAAACATATATTTTTGATACCAATAAAAATACTTTTCATATAAATTTGATTGTTTGCACCTTCCTTAAGCCACGTACACACGTAGCCGTCTGTCCGACGTACTTAGAGCCGTCTATCCGACGTACTTAGTCTGGCGGACTTCCCGCCAGACTGTCCATCGGACTTTCCGAACGGGCTACTTGCCCACACACGGCACTTTTTCAGCGGACTAATACGGCGTACTAAGTTCGCCGTACTATCCGCCCTACTGAACGGACTCGCAAAGAGTCCGACCCCCGAAGTCGGAAGAAGAGGGCGGCGGCGAGGAAGAAAGCCAGACTCCTCCGCTAGTAAAAGAGCTACAAGAAGATAGCGGAGGAGTCCGGCGAGAAGACCCCCGAAGACGGAAGACCCCCGGAGCTGTGCAATAAACTATTTTATCTTGTGTGTTGTGTTTTTTTTGTACTTTGTTTTACAGGTGAATGGGTAGGGGTACATTGTACCCCATACTCATTCACATAGGGTGGGGGGCCGGATTCCGATAAGCCCCCCGCCCGCAGACCCCGACAACCAACGGCCAGGGTTGTCGGGAAGAGGCCCTTGTCCTCATCAACATGGGGACAAGGTGCTTTGGGGTGGGGGGCCGCGCGGCCCCCCCTTCCCCAAGACACCCCCCATGTTGAGGGCACGTGGCCTGGTACGGCTCAGGGGGGGGCGCTCGCTCGCCCCTCCTTTCCTGGCCGGCCGGGTAGCGTGCTCGGACAAGGGTCTTTTGTGGACTTTGGGGGGACCCCCACGCCGATTTTTTTCGGCGTTGGGGTTCCCCTTTAAGTCCATACCAGGTGGCGGGGCCAGCGACGTCTCCTTCGCGGGCCCCGCCTACCTGGAGACCCGCTCGAAATGAGCGGACTTTTCTCCGGGCGGGAAAAGTCCGTTCATTTCAAAAGTACGGCGGACTGGCATACACACGGCCGGATTGTCCGCCGAAATGCGAGTCCGGCGGGAAGATTGGAGTGCAAAACTACATTCTAAGTCCGCCGTACTTTCGGGTCAAAAAAGTATGCCGGAGGCTACACACAGGGGGATTGTTTGGCGGACTTGAGTTTGCCGGACTTTTCCACCCGCTTGTTTGATTGTGTGTACGCGGCATTAGAAACCTTAAAGTCTCATATGTGAGGGAGCTTTCTTTTTCTCTCAATCTATCAGGGATGTAGCCACTATTTTAACAGAGTTGAACCTCTTCCTTTTTTATATCTGAAAAATTGCTAGTTAATTATTACAGTAATCTTCTGGCTTCAATACTGTCTTAGTCTCTGATGTGTAACAAATATGCAGATTATCAAAAAATCTAAATACTTATATGAATACTTCTGCTTTAACAAGTAAAAGTCAAATCAGTGTATCAGTATGATAGCCAGGCAGCTAACATTTTCAGGACCACCAACAGTCACCTTCCATATCTGTATTAGGATTGGTTTTCTAAAACTCTATTAAATCTCCAAATCCCCTGGTTCCCTGCTACATATTTCTAAACTGTTCTGAAAGCTAGGTACATTGCAGGAATTGTGCTGAGCATTTCCTTTGAAATAAATAACTTTTTTTTATAAGCAGATTTGGCATGAAATAAATATTGGAAATGAAATTATAAAGAAATACTATTACAAGACTTGGTTTTAAATATGGTATTTACATTGATTTTAGATGCTTAGATGTCTAAAAAACAATTCTACAACTGGCCCATTATTGTACGTCTTAACTGTTATATCCTCTAATATAAAAATATCTTCAGTCAGTGCAAAAATTAATCAGTAATCTCCTGACGTAATTCAATATCAGCCACACCGAAGTAAGAAACTAACAAGGTTTGAGGTATATTGATGCAGCACCATGAGAGACAGTAATATTTTCACAGTGATAACTGGTGAAAAATTAATCTATGTTCACATGATTATATGTTGAGAAAGCATTATTTAGATCCACTGACCTAAATGGCCTGAGAAAGCATTATTTAGATCCACTGACCTAAATGGCCTCCCATTTACAGATTCAAAGTAGGTATACTCATCAAGATAGAACTAAGGGAAGTGCCCCTGATGGCTTATTTGTCCATAGAGCAGGTTCTGTGTTTAGAAATATATTAATACATAAATACTGCTGGAGTTTGGAGATTCTGCAATAAATAAGCCAGGTCCAGAAATCACCAAGATTTTTGTGTAGCACAAACTGCAGGGTTGTCATCCTTACACTTGTGCGCAGTCCAAAAAAAAAAAAAAAAAGTGTCAGCGCACTTCACCTGAATGCTTGTTCAAGGTCAACGATTCACAAAGTAAAGAAGCAAAGAAAGGATCTAGGTCTCTAAATGTGCATCTTTAACCCCTTCCCACCGAGCGTACTCAGATCTGCGTACTCGGCTTCCTGGGGTTATACCTGCAGGCATCATCCTGGTAAAGTTTTTTCCAGCGGGCGATTGGCTATCCAGCCATAACAACTGAAGTGGCTAAAAGCCGCTCAGCTGTTATGCCGGAGGAGCGGGAGGGGACGCCCCCCCTTCCACCGCCTCCCGCCACTGTTACCGGTGCTCCCGCTCAATCGGGAGCACCGATTCACGATGCGATGCCCCTGGCTGCTGGGGAGGAACTGGAATGAAGCCGTAATCAGCTTAATTCCAGTATCCTAATAGTAAACACGGAAGCGACGTCATGACGTCACTTCCCGTTTACTCGGCTGCCAATGGCGCCAGTTTTAAAAAAAAATATCCGGTATTCAGAATCACCGTTTTCAGCAATCTGAATACATTGAAGTGTAAAGGAGGGATCGGGGGTCTTTTAGACCACCGATCCCTCCATAAAGAGTACCTGTCACCACCTATTACTGTCACAAGGGATGTTTACATTCTGTGTGACAGCAATAAAAGTGATCAATTTAAAAAAAACCCGGGAGCTCGCAAAGCAAAGTACACGCATACGGAAGTCGCGCCCGCATATGTAAACGGTGTTTAAATCACACATGTAAGGTATCGCCGCGATCGTCAGAGCGAGAGCAATAATTCTAGCACTAGACCTTCTCTGCAACGCTAACCTGGTAACTGTAAAAAAAATTAAAGCGTCGCCTATTGAGATTTTTAGGTATTGTACTTTGTCGTCAATCCACGAGTGCGTGCAATTATAAAGTGTGACGTGTTTGGCATCTATTTACTCGGCGTAGCATTATCTTTCACATTATGCAAAAAAATTGGGCTAATTTTACTGTTTTTTTTTTTTTAATTCATGAAAGTGTCCCTTTTCCCAAAAAGTTGCGTTTAAAACACCGCTGCGAAAATACAGTGCGACATAAAATATTGCAACAATCGCCGTTTTATTCTCTAGAGTCTTTGCTAAAAAATATATATATATAATGTTTGTGGGTTCCAAGTAATTTTCTAGCAAAAAATATGGATTTTAACTTATAAACACCATATGCCAAAAATAGGCTTAGTCAAGAAAGGGTTAAAAGAATGAAAGCAAGAACAGCAATTAATTTTCTATACAGAATTTCCTTTTAGCCCCTGTTCACATCGGCATGATTTGACATGCGATTTGACAGGTCAAATCGCATGTCAAATTGGAGCCTATTCCCGGCAATAGGAGCGTTACAATCGGTGTGACACTGAATATTTGTGGCTCCGCACCAATTTCCAAAAATAATTCCTGCACTACTTTTGGCAACTTCTAGGGCATTTTAAATAGACATCTGTACATGAACCCACGATTTCAGAGCCAAGTTCAGTGTGAACGAGAGCTCAAGAAGAAGGCCCCTTTCACATGGCTTTCCGATTAGGTCCACCTGTCAGTTTTTCAGGCGGACCCGATTGGATGCTTTATTCACTCTTATGGAACGGCTCATGTCATGGGTGACATATCAGCTGACACCCGCCACTATCCGATGCTGTCTGTGAAATCCAGACGGATGGTGGCCCTATTTTCCATCTGTCTGGTGGATGGGATTGAATATGATTTCCCCATAGAGGAGAGCGAAGCTCTCACAGTTCCATCTCAGCACAGTGAGCAGAGGTGAACCTGTCATCTGCCTGCTCAGAGGGGATCAGTGGATTGATCTCCCACTAAGCAAAGCGGAGTCCACTGGGCAGACCATCAATGTGAAGGGACCCTTTGAATTTAGCTATCAGTCCAAGGTGAATTCAATGATTATAATTACAGGTAAAGACAGATATGGCGATCAATTTTACCACCTCTGATCTTTATGAACTATTGATGCTGATATTCTTCAGTATAGTTGAACGTGTGAGACACCACTGATTATATTGCCACACTAGGGATGATTTGGAACAATTTCATGCTGTTTGTTTTTTTATCCTCTTCCCCAAAGGGGTTGGGGGTTTTCTCTTTCTGGTTTGGTCTTCCTTTTTTTATTCTTACACCTTCTTTCTTCCCTTTTGCACTTTTCTACTGCCTGCCTCTTGGATTTTTTTTCTCTAGCTCTTTTTGGCTCCTTGGACTCTGATAGACCCTGGTACTGGGTCCTAGCCTGGTCTTTTATTGTTCACAGTCACTGTATTGTCCTAAAATTTTGTGTCATGATGTTTGTAATATGTCCCTGAGTTTCCCTGGGACATGTGCCTCTGTGGAGACAATAGGGTTTTTGATAATTGCTGTATTTTTGGATTCTGGCAGTCTACTTGTGTCCTCTTGATACACTGGGGTTGATTTACTAAAACTGGAGAGTGCAAAATCTGTGCATAGGAACCAATCAGCTTTCAGGGTTTTGTCAAAGCTTAAAGGGGTTGTAAACCTTCATGTTTTTTCACCTGAATGCATCCTATGCATTCAGGTGAAAAAACACCTGGCAGGTGAAAAACACCTGGCAGTGACCAGTCCCCCAGCCCCCCGTTTTACTTACCTAAACCCTGTAACTTAACCCGGTGGGGACACATTGTCTCTTTGCAGGTTCCTTGTAAGGTAGAGAGGGGGAAGAGGGAACCCAGCCCAGGCCCCCCTGGGACTCGTGAGCTACGGAGGAATGAAGCTGGGGCATCTAATCAAGACTGGCAGACAGTGGAGCAACAAATTATACAGAAGAGGCAAACTTTGGAGAATGTCCAAATTTAGTCCAAAATGACCATGTGAGGGCATATACCTTCTGCCTTTAGAACTACTTTCTTAAAGAAGAGCTCCAATTTGTTAAAAATCAACAGCTACAAGTATTTTAGCTGCTGACTTTTAATATAAGGACATATACCCATCCATGGATCCAGTGATGGCGGCACCCGAGACAGTTCTTCACTGCCGGTTTCCTACTGCTCATGCATGTGCTGCCCTTGGTGAATGGTCCCACAGTCCTCAGGGACCTGTGTGTGTCCCAGAAGGCTGTGGGGGGGGAAAGAGGAGGGGCCGAAGATCCTCAGATTGCCACGGCGATCTGTTCCAGAAGTGGGAAAAGGTACCTGTCAGAACCAGATATCCACCCCCCCAAAAAGTACCAAATGTGGCAGTGGAGGGTACAAAGAAGAATAGCTTCCTCTTTTGGGTGGAGCTCCGCTTTAACCACTTCATCCTCTGGCCAATTCTGACATTCCTCTCCTACTTGTAAAAATCAGCATTTTTTTGCTATAAAATTATTTGGAACGCCCAAACACAATATATTTTTTTTAAAAGCAGGGGCTCTAGAGGATAAAAGTGTGGGGGTTGCACTTTTTTATGCCACATGGTATCTGCGCAGCGGTTTTTCAAATGCAATTTTTGGGGGAGGGATCCACTTTAATGAATCTTAAAGCACAAAAACACAAAAGAATATATAATTGTTTGGCAAAATATAAATGATAATGTTACGCATAGTAAATAGATACCTAACATGTCACGCTAAAATTGAGGATGCTCATGGACTGATGAAGAACAACAGTTGATTAAATTATCGGTAGACCATGCGTTAAAAGCCTTTACAGGTTACAAGTTAAGAGTTACACAGGAGGTCTGGTGCTAACATTATTGCTCTCCCTATAACATTTGTGGCAATACCTCTCATGTGCAATGTGTGGTGGCTTTTTACAGTAAATAGCCTAGCACTGGGATGATGCCTTTAGCTGCAGGTATAAACACTTCAATCTGGCGATGTATGGGTACATCGCGGAGGCTGAAGTAGTTATACTATCTCCCATTTTTAGGTTTACATATGAGACAGCCACATGCCTCTTAAAATCTGTTCGAAATGAGACACTTGTCGTTGTCATTTAAGTTTAAAATTGTGATAGAAAGGGTTGCATGACAGAAATGCTGAAATCTCTGCCATTGTTATTACAGGCATGGATTCACCCATTGCTCACCGAACACGAGTTGCTCTTCAAAAGCAGCGAGAGAATGCCAGGCCCAATAGAAGTCGATCTCCAAGGGACCGCATCATTGCTAAGGACCAGCCTGCACCAGCCAGACCACCGGCCAGGGAGTATCAAGTGGTACCCACCTGTTCCATCTGTTTAAGTGAAATGGATGTGGGAGAGGACAATACAACTCTAACCTGCTCTCACCTATTTCACTCGACCTGCATTGGAACATGGAGGGTGCAAAGCAATACATGCCCCATTTGCAGAGCTATAATTGTTTTTTTACCTCCACAGCATGCAAACAGAAGAGTGCCCCGGAGAATCGCGTTCTGGGAGCTAGCCACCCTAACTCTAGAAGACTTCCTCAACCTTCAGATTGCATATGAAATTGATGACTTTGCTCATAACTGTGTTGTCCTCTATGTGTAACACCATTTTTTGGTTTCACGTTTACAGGATAGTGAAAAGTAGTGTTAAAAACGAAAAAACATATTTTTTTAAATGCATAAAAATGTATATTATTATTATATGCATAAAAAAAATATGGAGCCAGGCCCGGCGGGGCACTAGGCGGATGGAGCCAGGCCCGGCGGCGCACTAGGCGGATGGAGCCAGGCCCGGCGGCGCACTAGGCGGATGGAGCCAGGCCCGGCGGCGCACTAGGCGGATGGAGCCAGGCCCGGCGGCGCACTAGGCGGATGGAGCCAGGCCCGGCGGCGCACTAGGCGGATGGAGCCAGGCCCGGCGGCGCACTAGGCGGATGGAGCCAGGCCCGATGGCGCACTAGGCGGATGGAGCCAGGCCCGGCGGCGCACTAGGCGGATGGAGCCAGGCCCGGCGGCGCACTAGGCGGATGGAGCCAGGCCCGGCGGCGCACTAGGCGGATGGAGCCAGGCCCGGCGGCGCACTAGGCGGATGGAGCCAGGCCCGACGGCGCACTAGGCAGATGGAGCCAGGCCCGACGGCGCACTAAGCACATAGAGCCAGGCCCAGAGGAGCACTAGGCGGATGGTGCCAGGCACGTAGAGGCACTAGGCACATAGAGCCAGGCACGGTGGGGGCGCGGAGCGCGGCCCAGTGGGACAAACACCTGGTGGGGCACTAGGCAGATGGAGCCAGGCCCAGTAGGGCACTAGGCATATGGAGACAGGCCCGGCGGTGCACTAGGCGGATGGAGCCAGGCCCGGCGGGGCACTAGGCGGATGGAGCCAGGCCCGGCTGGGCACTAGGCGGATGGAGCCAGGCCCGGCTGGGCACTAGGCGAATGGAGCCATACTCAGCGGGGCACTAGGCAGATGGAGCCAGGCCCGACGGCGCACTAGGCAGATGGAGCCAGGCCCGACGGCGCACTAAGCACATAGAGCCAGGCCCAGAGGAGCACTAGGCGGATGGTGCCAGGCACGTAGAGGCACTAGGCACATAGAGCCAGGCACGGTGGGGGCGCGGAGCGCGGCCCAGTGGGACAAACACCTGGTGGGGCACTAGGCAGATGGAGCCAGGCCCAGTAGGGCACTAGGCATATGGAGACAGGCCCGGCGGTGCACTAGGCGGATGGAGCCAGGCCCGGCGGGGCACTAGGCGGATGGAGCCAGGCCCGGCTGGGCACTAGGCGGATGGAGCCAGGCCCGGCTGGGCACTAGGCGAATGGAGCCATACTCAGTGGGGCACTAGGTGGTTGGAGCCAGTCCTGGTGGGGCACTAGGTGGACTGAGCCAGGCCCGGTGGAGCACTAGGTAGATGGAGCCAGGCCCGGCTGGGAACTAGGGGAATGGACCCAGGCCCATAGAGGCACAAGGTAGATGGACCCAGGCCTGTAGAAGCACTAGGCGGATGGAGTCAGGTATGTAGAGGCACTAGGCGGTGCCAGGCTCATAGAGGCACTAGGCGGATGCAAGCAGGCATGGTGGGGCACTAGGTGGATGGAGCCAGGCCCGTAGAGGCATTAGGCAGATGAAACCAGGCCCAGTGGTGCACTAAGCGGATGGAACCAGGCCTAGTGGGGCACTAGGCGGATGGAACCAGGCCTAGTGGGGCACTAGGCGGATGGAACCAGGCCTAGTGGGGCACTAGGCAGATGGAGCCAGGCCCGTAGAGGCATTAGGCAGATGGAACCAGGCCCAGTGGTGCACTAAGCGGATGGAACCAGGCCTAGTGGGGCACTAGGCGGATGGAACCAGGCCTAGTGGGGCACTAGGCGGATGGAACCAGGCCTAGTGGGGCACTAGGCGGATGGAACCAGGCCTAGTGGGGCACTAGGCGGATGGAACCAGGCCTAGTGGGGCACTAGGCGGATGGAACCAGGCCTAGTGGGGCACTAGGCGGATGGAACCAAGCCCAGTGGGGCAGTAGGTAGATGGAGCATGGCCCATCGGTGCACTAGGCAGATGAAGCCAGACCCAGCTGGGCACTAGGCCAATGGAGCCTGGCCCATAGAGGCATGAGGCAGATGGACCAAGGCCCGTAGAGGCACTAGGCGGATGGAGCAAGGCCTGGCTGGGCACTAGGTGGATGGAGTCAGGCCCGGCTGAGCACTAGGCAGATGGAGCCTGGCCCAGCTGGGCACTAGGCAGATGGAGCCAGGCCTGTAGAGGCACTAGGCAGATGGAGCAGGGCCTGTAGAGGAACCCGGTGGATGGAGCCAGGCCCATAGAGGCACTAGGTGGATGGAGCCAGGCCAGGCCCAGTGGGGCAGTAGGTGGATGGAGTATGGCCCGGCGGGGCACTAGGTGGACGAAGCCAGACCCGGCAGGGCACTAGGCAAATGGAGCAAGGCCGTAGAGGCACTAGGCAAATGGAGCCAGGCCCGGCTGGGGACTAGGTAGATGGAGCTAGGCCCGGCTGGGCACGAGGCAGAGGGAGCCAGGCCCGTAGAGGAACTAGGCAGATGGAGCAAGGCCCATAGAGGAACTAGGCAGATGGAGCAAGGCCCATAGAGGAACTAGGCAGATGGAGCAAGGCCCATAGAGGAACTAGGCAGATAGAGCCATTCCCATGGAAGCACTAGGCAGATGGAGCCAGGCCCGTGGAAGCACTAGGCAGATGGAGCCAGGCCCGTGGAAGCACTAGGCAGATGGAGCCAGGCCCGTGGAAGCACTAGGCAGATGGAGCCAGGCCCGTGGAAGCACTAGGCAGATGGAGCCAGGCCCGTGGAAGCACTAGGCAGATGGAGCCAGGCCCGTGGAAGCACTAGGCAGATGGAGCCAGGCCCGTGGAAGCACTAGGCAGATGGAGCCAGGCCCGTGGAAGCACTAGGCAGATGGAGCCAGGCCCAGTGGGGCACTAGGCAGATGGAGCCAGGCATAGTGGGGCACTAGGCAGATGGAGCCAGGCATAGTGGGGCACTAGGCAGATGTAGCATGGCCCGGTGGGACACTAGACAGATGAAGCCAGACCCAGCTGGGCACTAGGCGGATGGAGCCAGGCCCATAGAGGCACTAGGCGGATGGAGCCAGGCCCATAGAGGCACTAGGCGGATGGAGCCAGGCCCATAGAGGCACTAGGCGGATGGAGCCAGGCCCATAGAGGCACTAGGCGGATGGAGCCAGGCCCATAGAGGCACTAGGCGGATGGAGCCAGGCCCATAGAGGCACTAGGCAGATGGAGCCAGGCCCAGTGGGGCACTAGGTGGATGGAGCTATGACCAGTGGGGCACTAGGCGGATGGAGCCATGACCAGTGAGGCACTAGGCGGATGGAGCATGGCCCGGCAGGGCACTAGGTGGACTAAGCCAGACCCAGCTGTGCACTAAGTGAATGGAACCAGGCCCATAGAGGCATGAGGCAGATGGACCAAGGCCTGTAGAGGCACTAGGTGGATGGAGCAAGGCCCAGCTGTGCACTAGGCAGATTGAGCTAGGCCAGCTGGGCACTAGGCAGAGGGAGTCAGGCCCGGTGGGGCACTAGGTAGATGGAGTCAGGCCCGAGTGGGCACTAGGCAGATGGAGCCAGACCCAGTGGGGCACTAGGTGGTTGGAGCCAGGCCTGGCGAGGCACTACGTGGATGGAGCCAGGCCTGGTGGGGCACTAGGCGGATTGAAGCAGGCATGGTGGGGCACTAAGGTGACGGAGCCCATAGAGGCATGAGGCAGATGGACCCAGGCCCATAGAGACAGGCCCGGCATGGCACTAGGCGGATGGAGCCAGGCCCAGTGGGGCAGTAGGCAAATGGAGTCAGGCCCGTGGAAGCACTAGGCAGATGGAGCCAGGCCCGTGGAAGCACTAGGCAGATGGAGCCAGGCCCGTGGAAGCACTAGGCAGATGGAGCCAGGCCCGTGGAAGCACTAGGCAGATGGAGCCAGGCCCGTGGAAGCACTAGGCAGATGAAGCCAGGCCCGTGGAAGCACTAGGCAGATGGAGCCAGGCCCGTGGAAGCACTAGGCAGATGGAGCCAGGCCCGTGGAGGCACTAGGCAGATGGAGCCAGGCCCGTGGAAGCACTAGGCAGATGGAGCCAGGCCCGTGGAAGCACTAGGCAGATGGAGCCAGGCCCGAGGAAGCACTAGGCAGATGGAGCCAGGCCCAGTGGGGCACTAGGCAGATGGAGCCAGGCATAGTGGGCACTAGGCAGATGGAGCCAGGCATAGTGGGGCACTAGGCAGATGTAGCATGGCCCGGTGGGGCACTAGACAGATGAAGCCAGACCCAGCTGGGCACTAGGCGAATGGAGCCAGGCCCATAGAGGCACTAGGCGGATGGACCAAGGCCCATAGAGGCACTAGGCGGATGGAGCCAAGGCCCATAGAGGCACTAGGCGGATGGAGCCAGGCCCATAGAGGCACTAGGCGGATGGAGCCAGGCCCATAGAGGCACTAGGCGGATGGAGCCAGCCCCATAGAGGCACTAGGCGGATGGAGCCAGCCCCATAGAGGCACTAGGCGGATGGAGCCAGGCCCATAGAGGCACTAGGCGGATGGAGCCAGGCCCATAGAGGCACTAGGCGGATGGACCCAGGCCCATAGAGGCACTAGGCGGATGGAGCCAGGCCCATAGAGGCACTAGGTGGATGGAGCCAGGCCCATAGAGGCACTAAGAGGATGCAGCCAGGCCCAGTGGGGCACTAGGTGGATGGAGCCATGACCAGTGGGGCACTAGGCGGATGGAGCATAGCCCGGCAGGGCACTAGGTGGACTAAGCCAGACCCAGCTGTGCACTAAGTGAATGGAACCAGGCCCATAGAGGCATGAGGCAGATGGACCAAGGCCTGTAGAGGCACTAGGTGGATGGAGCAAGGCCCAACTGTGCACTAGGCAGATTGAGCTAGGCCAGCTGGGCACTAGGCAGAGGGAGTCAGGCCCGGTGGGGCACTAGGTAAATGGAGTCAGGCCCGAGTGGGCACTAGGCAGATGGAGCCAGACCCAGTGGGGCACTAGGTGGTTGGAGCCAGGCCTGGCAAGGCACTACGTGGATGGAGCCAGGCCTGGTGGGGGACTAGGTGGACGGAGCCAGGCTTGGCTGGGAACAAGGTGAATGGACATAGGCCCATTGAGGCACAAGGCAGGTGGACCCAGGCCCCTAGGGGCACTAGGCGGGTGGAGCAAGGCATATAGAGGCACTAGGCGGAGCCAGTCTCGTAGAGGCACTAGGCGGATTGAAGCAGGCACGGTGGGGCACTAAGGTGACGGAGCCCATAGAGGCATGAGGCAGATGGACCCAGGCCCATAGAGACAGGCCCGGCATGGCACTAGGTGGATGGAGCCAGACTCAGTGGGGCACTAGGTGGTTGGAGCCAGTCCTGGTGGGGCACTAGGTGGACTGAGCCAGGCCCGGTGGAGCACTAGGTGGACTGAGCCAGGCTTGGCTGGGAACAAGGCGAATGGACCCAGGCCCATTGAGGCACAAGGCAGATGGACCCAGGTCCCTAGAGGCACTAGGTGGGTGGAGCAAGGTATATAGAGGCACTAGGCAGAGCCAGGCTCATAGAGGCACTAGGCGGATTGAAGCAGGCATGGTGGGGCACTAAGGTGACGGAGCCCATAGAGGCAAGAGGCAGATGGACCCAGGCCCATAGAGACAGGCCCGGCATGGCACTAGGCGGATGGAGCCAGGCCCAGTGGGGCAGTAGGCAAATAGAGTCAGGACTGGTTGGGCACTAGACAAATACAGCCACACCCGTAGAGGCACTAGGTGGATGGAGCCAGGTTCGTAGAGGCACTAGGTGGATTGGGCCAGGCCCGTAGAGACACTAGGTGGACGGAGACAGGTCCATAGAAGCACTAGGCGGATGGAGCGAGGCCTATAGAGGCACTAGGCTGATGGAGCGTGGGCCGGAGGGGCACTAGGCAAATGGAGTTTGGCCCGGAGGGGCACAGAGGAGTAGATTCGTTTACAGGGGAGAAGATTTTAGTATAGTGAATACATTATATAGCAAAAAAAATTATATTTCCTTATCTCTATAAAAATGTATATTTACTTCTCTTCATAAAAATTTATATTTGTTACAACAGTGCGGATTAAGACAGGGTGGAGCAGATTAGGGCAGGGTAGAGCGTATTATATTATAATGTACACCAGGGGTATTCAATTAAAATTCACGGAGGTCCAATCCATAAAATGTTCCTCCAGCCGATGTCCAAACCAATCGCCTGTTTGTGCGATGACTAAGATTATTCACATCACAGCCCCTTTGACAATCACAATTTTTACACCACAGTTTTCCCTTGACAGTGGTGTCCTCTGTGCCCATCACATCACCCCCCCCCCCCCAATAATAGTGTCTCCTGTCCCCCTTCACATAAACCCCCCAGTAGTGTCCTCTCCTCCCACCTTCACACCCCCCCACAGCAATGTCCTCTGCTCTCATTCACATTGCAGTCCCCCCTAAGCTCTGTCCCCATTGACATTGTAGGCCCCCTCAGCTCTGCCCCCCCCATTGGCATTGCAGCCCCCTTAGCTCTTCAGCCCCCCACTGACCTTGTAGCTCCCTTCAGCTCTGCTTCCCCCATTTACACTGCAGCCCCCCTCAGCTCTGCACCCTATCACTTTGTAGCCCCCTCAGCTCTGCTCTTACTATTCACATTGCAGCCCCCTAAGATTTCCTCCACCCAGTCACAATGCAGCCCCTCTAAGCTCTGCTCCCCTATTTCACATTACAGGCCCCCACAGCTCTGTCCCCCCATTCACAGTGCAGCCCCCTTATCTCTATACCCCCATTCACAGCACAGCCCCACTCAGCTCTATACAGGTGAAGACAAAGCAGCCTTGGATGGAGGGCAGAGGCAGGTACTGACGGAGTTAACTTTTCAAGTGTCCTAGCAGGTGATTGGTCGCTAGAACCGCCTCTCATCCTAACAACCAATCACCTGCTGGGACACTTAAAATGGTAACTCCAGCAGTCCCCACCATCCATCCAAAGCTACTTTGTCTGCCGACCTCTGTCTAGCATTGTCCCCAAGGCTGCCATGCCTTGATGACAGTGGCGATAAACAACTGGCTCCTAAATGGTGGAACCGCGGCGGTCCGGATATGACAGCAACTCTGCATTCAGCCCGCTATTTAGTGATGCCTAGTGTACATTATTAAAAAAGAAAAAAAAAAAACTGTATATTTGCTTACATCTATAAAAAAAAAGTGTGTGGATTAGGGCAGTGAGGAGCCAATTGGGGCAGGGAGGAGCCAATAATAGCATAGTGTACATTATAAAACAAAACTAAACTAAAAAAACACAAAAAATATATAAATTTGTTTATATCTATAAATATATATATTTATTAGGATTAAGGCAGGGTGGAGGGGATTAGGGCAGGGTGGATTTGGGCTGGGTTATAGGACAGGGTGGAGGGGATTAAGGCAGGGTGGATTTGGGTTGGGTTATAGGGCAGGGTGGAGGGGATTAAGGCAGGATAGATTTGGGCTGGGTTTATAGGGCAGGGTGAAGGAGATTATGGCAGGGTGGATTTGGGCTGGGTTATAGGGCATGGTGGATTTGGGCTGGGTTATAGGACATGGTGAAGGAGATTAAGGCAGTGTTAATTTGACTGGGTTATAGGGCAGGGTGGAGGGGATTAACTAAATTTATACTAAACTAAATTTATAAACTAAACTAAAAAAAACACAAAAAATATATAAATTTGTTTATATCTATAATATATATATTTATTAGGATTAGGGCAAGGTGGAGGGGATTAAGGCAGGGTGGATTTGGGCTGGGTTATAGAGCAGGGTGGAGGGGATTAAGGCAGGATAGATTTGGGCTGGGTTTATAGGGGAGGGTGAAGGAGATTATGGCAGGGTGGATTTGGGCTGGGTTATAGGGCAGGGTGGAAGGGATTAAGGCAGGGTGGATTTGGGCTGGGTTATAGGACATGGTGAAGGAGATTAAGGCAGGGTTAATTTGGGCTGAGTTATAGGGCAGAATGGAGGGGATTAAGGCAGGGTGGATTAGGGCAGGGTTATTGGGCAGGATGGAGGGGATTAAGGCAGGGTGAATTTGGGATGGGTTATAGGCAAGGCCGGACTGGCCTACCGGGATACCGGGAGATTTCCCGGTAGGCCGCCTGCTCTGGGGCCGCTTTTAGTTGCAGCTGCATCCCCCGATCTCTACTGCGCATCACAGCGCTGGCTGGCTCTGTGTTCGGCACCCGCTCTGTAACATGGCCCCGCCCCCCCAGACCAGCTTGCGTGATAGTAGAGAGAATCAACGTTCCACCTATCACATGAGCCGGTCTGAGGGGGCGGGCCATGTTACAGAGCAGCCGCCGAACACAGAGCCACTGCCAGCCAACGCTGTGTTCAAGAGGCTTAGATGCTGCCCAGACAGCCCGCCCTGTGTGCCTGGATAGGAGGATCAGCAGAGGAGAATGTTCTTTCTGCCCCCCCACCTGCTCTCCAGTTCTCCCCATCCTTCTCTAGCCACCATCCCAGTGCTCTTCACCCCCCTACTCTCCCCCAGTGCTATCCCCCAGTGCTCTTCACCCCCCCAGTGCTCTTCACCCACCCCAAGTGCTCCCCCCAGTGCTCTTCTCCCCCCCAGTGCTCTCCCCCCTTTTCTTCCCCCCCAGTGCTCTTCACTTCCCCCAGTGCTCTCCCCCCTGTTCTTCCCCCAGTGCACTCCAATCCCCCAGTGCGCTCCTCCCCCCATGCTCTTCACTGCCCCTAGTGCTCTCCACTACCTCAGTGCTCTTCCCCCTGTTCTCCACTCCCCCAGTGCTCCCCCCTGTTCTCCCCCCCAGTGCTCTCCACTCCCCCAGTGCTCCCCCCTGTTCTTTCCCCCCCTCAGTGCTCTTCACTCCCCCCCAGTGCTCTCCCCTCAGTGCTCTCCACTCCCCCATGCTCTCCCCCCTGTTCTTCCCCCCAGTGCTCTCCACTCCCCCCAGTGCTCTCCCTCCTGTTCTTCCCCCCAGTGCACTCCACTCCCCCCAGTGCTCTCCCCCCTGTTCTTCCCCCCAGTGCACTCCACTCCCCCCAGTGCTCTCCCCCCTGTTCTTCCCCCCAGTGCACTCCACTCCCCCCAGTGCTCTCCACTCCCCCATGCTCTCCCCCCTGTTCTTCCCCCAAGTGCTCTCCACTCCCCCCAGTGCTCTCCCCCTGTTCTCCCCCCCCAGTGCTCTTCACTCCCCCTAGTGCTCTCCCCCCTGTTCTCCCCCCAGTGCTCTTCTCCCCCCCAGTGCTCTCCCCCCTTTTCTTCCCCCCCGTGCTCTTCACTTCCCCCAGTGCTCTCCCCCCTGTTCTTCCCCCAGTGCACTCCAATCCCCCAGTGCGCTCCTCCCCCCATGCTCTTCACTGCCCCTAGTGCTCTCCACTACCTCAGTGCTCTTCCCCCTGTTCTCCACTCCCCCAGTGCTCCCCCCTGTTCTCCCCCCCAGTGCTCTCCACTCCCCCCAGTGCTCCCCCCTGTTCTTTCCCCCCCTCAGTGCTCTTCACTCCCCCCCAGTGCTCTCCCCTCAGTGCTCTCCACTCCCCCATGCTCTCCCCCCTGTTCTTCCCCCCAGTGCTCTCCACTCCCCCCAGTGCTCTCCCTCCTGTTCTTCCCCCCAGTGCACTCCACTCCCCCCAGTGCTCTCCCCCCTGTTCTTCCCCCCAGTGCACTCCACTCCCCCCAGTGCTCTCCCCCCTGTTCTTCCCCCCAGTGCACTCCACTCCCCCCAGTGCTCTCCACTCCCCCATGCTCTCCCCCCTGTTCTTCCCCCAAGTGCTCTCCACTCCCCCCAGTGCTCTCCCCCTGTTCTCCCCCCCCCCAGTGCTCTTCACTCCCCCTAGTGCTCTCCCCCCTGTTCTCCCCCCCAGTGCTCTTCACTCCCCCTAGTGCTCTCCCCCCTGTTCTCCCCCCAGTGCTCTTTACTCCCCCTAGTGCTCTCCCCCCTGTTCTCCCCCCAGTGCTCTCCACTCCCCCCAGTGCTCCCCCCTGTTCTTTCCCCCCCAGTGCTCTTCACTCCCCCCAGTGCTCTCCCCCCTGTTCTCCCCGCCAGTGCTCTTCACTCCCCCTAGTGCTCTCCCCCCTGTTCTCCCCCCAGTGCTCTTTACTCCCCCTAGTGCTCTCCCCCCTGTTCTCCCCCCAGTGCTCTCCACTCCCCCCAGTGCTCCCCCCTGTTCTTTCCCCCCCCAGTGCTCTTCACTCCCCCCAGTGCTCTCCCCCCCAGTGCTCTCCACTCCCCCCAGTGCTCTCCCCCCCAGTGCTCTCCACTCCCCCCAGTGCTCTCCCCCATGCTCTCCCCCCTGTTCTTCCCCCAAGTGCTCTCCACTCCCCCCAGTGCTCTCCCCCCTGTTCTTCCCCCCAGTGCACTCCACTCCCCCCAGTTCGCTCCTCCCCCCGTGCTCTTCACTCCCCCTAGTGCTCTCCCCCCTGTTCTCCCCCCCAGTGCTCTCCACTCACCTCAGTGCTCCCCCTGTTCTTTAACCCCCAGTTCTCTCCCCCCAGTGCTCTCCACTCCCCCCAGTGCTCTCTCCCCTGTTCCCCCCGTGCTCTCCACTCCCCCCAGTGCTCTCCACTCCCCCATGCTCTCCCCCCTGTTCTTCCCCCAAGTGCTCTCCACTCCCCCCCAGTGCTCTTCCCCCTGTTCTTTCCCCCCCAGTGCTCCCCCCAGTGCTCTTCCCCCTGTTCTTTCCCCCCCAGTGCTCCCCCCAGTGCTCTTCCCCCTGTTCTTTCCCCCCCAGTGCTCCCCCCAGTGCTCTTCCCCCTGTTCTTTTCCCCCCCACTGCTCTCCCCCCTGTTCTTTTCCCCCCCACTGCTCTCCCCCCTGTTCTTTCTCACCCCCACAGTGCTCTCCCCATCCCTCTCTAGCCCCCACCCCAGTACTCTCCAGCCCTAAATTCTCCCCACTTCTGTTCTTTCTGGTCCCCCTGGTGCTCCCAAGCTCCACCCATTGCTCTCCAGCCCCCCCCCCCCAGTGCTCTCTACCCCCATGCTCTCCAGTCCTGTTATTTTTGGCACCCCCCAGCACTCTCCACTCCCCACCCCTGTACTCTCCACCCCCCCTGCATTTTGCCCCCACCCATGTGCTCTCCAACCCTGCCAATACTCTCCACCTCCCATAATGCTCTCCAGTCCCCTGTTCTTTTCCCCCTGTTTTTTGTGGCCCTCACCGGTGCTCTCAAGCCCCCCCCCCCCATTGCTCTCCACTCTCTCCTACTCTTTGTACCCCCCAAGTACTCTCCACCCCTGTTTTTCTGCCCCCCAGTGCTCTCAGCTTTCTGCACCCCACACTCTTAGCCCCCTCAGTGCTCTCAGCCTAAGATGCTCTCCACCCCTGTTCTTTTTGGCCCCCCCAGTACTCTCAAGTTCCCCCCCAGCACTCTCCGCTCCCCACCCCTGTGATCTACACTACCCCCTGCTCTTTGCCCCCACCCATGTGTTCTCCAACCCCGCCAGTACTCTCTGCTCCCCCTTCTCTCCAGCTCTCACCCAGTGCTCTCCACTTCCCCAGGTGCAGAGGACAGGCCGATTGGGGCCGGAAAATGAGGACGGCTGAAGGTGCAGATGGCCAGGGATCACTTCATCTCACAGCAAACAGATCCTCTGGAAGGAGCACCATCCCCATCCAAAACGAGAACAGACCCTGCCTGCTGCTGCCTGTCATGGATATCCTGCTGGCATGCAAGGTACCGTACCGAGCATCAACAACACACCTTCCCACAGACAGAGACTGCAGACTGGGACATGGGGCACAGGAGGGGCTGCATTCATGGGCACAGTGAGGCTGCATTCATTGGCACAGTGAGACTGCATTCACGGCACAGTGAGGCTGCAATAATGGGAACAGTAAGGCTGCAATGGTGGGCATGGTGAGGCCGCATTTGTGAGCACAGTGAGACTGCATTCACGGGCAGAGTAAAGCTGCATTTGGTGGGCACACACCCCCCTTACCTTAGTGTATTCTTTCTGTGGAAGGTGGTCCCACCCCCCCCCCCCCCACGTTTTGAGTTCCTGGGGTCCCCCTTGATGAATGTCCACTTACCACTTTTAACTGGAATTCGCACATACACATATATATACACACACACATACATACATACATACATATATCCCTATGTGATTTAATATCTATATATAATACACTCTTCATCAAATGTGCTTTAAAATGTATGGTTTTCCTTTTCATGAACAAGAAAATAATGACGTTATGCTGTTGGGCTGGTATAATAATGCTGTGAGACTGGTATGAAATTTTTTCCAGGGCTGGTTTTTATTCCCAGTCCGCCCTTGGTTATAGGGCAGGGTGGAGGGGATTAAGGCAGGGTGGATTTGGGCTGGGTTATAGGGCAGGGTGGATTACGGCAGGGTTATAGGGCATGGTGGAGAGGATTAAAGCAGGGTGGATTTGGGCTGGGTTATAGGGCAGGGTGGGGCTGATTAAGGCAGGGTGGATTTGGGCTAGGTTATAGGTCAGGGTGGAGCGGACTATGGCATGGTGGAGCGGACTACGGCAGGGTGGAACGGATTAGGGCTAGGTTATAGGACAGGGTGGAGTGGATTAGAGCTGGGTTATAGGGCAGTGTCACGTACCTGGTGATGGAGCCTGATATGCAGAGGGCGGCCTCTCTTACAACTCTGACTTGGAGCCCCTGATAGAGCTGACAGGAAGCACCGAGATGTAGAGCCGCATGAGTGCCTGGCAGGATCGCTGAACCTGGAGCTGGCTCTGAGCACTCGGCCGGGCTTTAGAGGTGTCTGTAGGAATCCCAGATCAGTGGTAGGCAGGTAGCTGGAACAAGTAGACAACCAGTCCCCACAGGCAGGAGTGCAGATGCAGCCGAAGGGATGGTGGCACCATCAAGGCTGAAGAGAAGGCAAGTACAGGCAGGCCAGGTCATACACAACGGGCACGTCAGGAGCAGGGGCTAAAGCAGAAGCGGAATCAGATTACAGGCCGGGTCATCAACAGGCTGGCAGCGTAGTGGCAGAAGGAGCAGGCAGGTGCGGAGTGGGGGACAAGCCGGGGTCGGATGCAGGCAGGAAACAGGAACGTCAGGAAGCAAGCCGGGTCACAACAGGAACAGAAGGCAGGTAATTAATTGCAGGTTACACAGGGAACGCTGTAGAGCAGAGAGCACTGAGCCTGGAAACTGGCTGAGTTTAAATAGCCTGTTTGGGCGGCAAAAGCTGTCACATGGTGCGTGCGCACCAATGGCATCCTGACAGGGGCAGAGGTAATAGGTCATCTTCTTCTGCAGCCATCTTGGGTGCTGGCTTGCCCTTCCTGACATGAAGAGGTGACAGGTCGTCTTATTCGGCAGCCATCTTGGGTGCTGGCATGCCCTTCCTGACAGGCAGGCTGGAGTGAATTACGGCAGGGTGGAGAGGATTAGGGCAGGGTGGAGCAGATTAGGGTAGAGTAAATTAGTGTAATGTAGTGTAGAGTAGATTAGTAGAGTGTAGTGTAGGGCCTGGCCAGAGAGGGATTACTTTGACGCAGTTGGCCAGCTTAAACATGCATTGCAATGCATGTGAACTAAAAATCCCTATTTTTATGTAACATTTGCTAGAAGGGTATATAGCTTTGTGCAGAAGGTTCACCTTTAGCAAAAACTTTTAACTTCGTAGCAGTGTATTTTTACTGGAAATTGATAAACAGTTGTGCTAATTGTTACGAGAATGCTGCTAGGGTGATCCCTGGCATTGTTACTTACAATTCCCTGCACATGTGTACTCCCTCATCCTGGTCACAGTAGCTCTGAGCTCACGCCTCTGACTTTTTCCCATCAACAATGTCCAAACTTTTTCTTAGTTTTGAGTGGGGAGGGATTAGGACACGTGTCAGGTTTTTATTGCTGTCTGTGTCCCTATCAGTTATTACATTATGAGGAAGAAATATAGAAGCCACCATTGATATTTAAAAAAGTGATGTCATCCTTATCACCTGTAAGAAGCATGTAGGAAAGGAGAGGAGTAAGACAACAAACCTGGATCAGTAATGACAGATCACATGAGCACACACGTTATGGAATTGTATAGAGCTCATCACAGTGAGTGACAGGAATGGGCCAAAGGAGGGGTCTGAATAGGTCCAGAGCTGTGCACACCTCGGCCACCTCCAATCTTATCACAGCTTTTTCTCGGATCAGTTCGTTCTACAAAAATGGGGGTGCTCATCACTGCTCCGCGTTTCTTGACTTTCAATCAATCAACAGGAGTCGGATGCATGGAAAAAAAAAAAAATGACAATAGAACATCTATTAGGATATAAGGCCCTCATTGTAGGTAAGGCGTAAGCAAACAGGAAACACCAGTCTCCAGATTACTCACGGAAAACCGCCGGTGGATCACCACTCTCAGGAAGGGTTAAGTCGGTAGACTGGGTCACCACCGGGGGTTGAGGCAGAGAATATCCCCCAAGAAGATAAGCTTCAAGCCCGAGGAAAAAAATGGCAGTTGAGGATACCGGAACTTTCCAACACACCATCATGTGGGAGCGAAAAAACATGTTGCAAAGGGTGCCCAATTCTGAAAAGGGAAGGAGAGTGTGAATAATTACGTGTAAAAGGTGAGGGCAATGTTGCATCCATGGGTATACACCAAGGGATGGGTGTGTGTGAATGTGAGTTGTATGTGGTGCACTAAAGCCCACTGATAAGAATGGACCAAATAAATGTGAAATTAAATAGGGCACATCTAAAAAATCAAGAAATTGGCTAATGTGTACCATGTGGTGTGTTGAAAAAACAACAAACAATACCCAAAATTTAGAGAAGCAAAAAGGCCAATTTGGCAGACTGGTGTATATAAGTAAAAATAGTGAAGTGATTAGCTGTCTGGTAATGGTGGGGCGCATGGAAGGTCACCACTCAACTGCGGTGGTGTATGGAGTGAACCGGCAATCGGCCGCCACCAAACACCCTGGGTAAAGGGCGTGTTCATGCCAGCGTCATGTGAAGGCGTCAAGGCAGCATATAGGAGGAAGGGGGCACATCCCTCCGCAATACACCGATCATGGTGGGTGCCCACCCACCTGCCCATCGCTGCAGCACGGGTTGAAAAAAATTTTTTTTTTTTTTGTACTCACAGTAAAATCCTTTTCTCTGCAATTCACCCACCGGCACAACTCCTCTCTGTAACAAATGGATTGTTAGCCTTATCACTAGGAGAATACTAGGCCTAGTTGTAATACAACACTCAGAACTCTTAGTTCTGCCCAGGGGGGTGGTCCCTCAGGCTAAAAAGCCCCACCCTGCAAAGCAGCATCAGTACATCAACAAGCAGTATAACGTAAATATAAAAGGAGGGACAGGTGCTGCGTCGGTCACTGAATTACAAGGAAAAGGATTTTATGGTGAGTACAAAAAATCCTATTTTCTCTTATATTCACCGACCGACACAGCTCCTCTCTGTAACAAATGGGACCTCCCCAGGCAGTGCCAAAACAAGGGATGGGAAAAACAGCATAAAAACTTCATCCATCATGGCAAGTGGGAACTAGTGAAACTAAGCTCACAAAAAAAACAGCAGTGCGTGGAAAACCACCACAAAAAAACAGGGTATCCTCAACAGGATTGATCCCCAAGACCACACCAAACTGCGGAAGTAATGCAACAGTGCATTAACATACAGTTATCGAAAAACCAGGAAAAAATATCTATTGCATATTCAATTGCAACTACACGGCCGCCTGCAAAACTTTTCGGCCAAAACAGGCATCAGCCGATGCACTGACGTCTACCTTATAGAATTTGGTAAACGTGTGGACAGATGACCAGGTCGCCGCCTTACACACCTGAGCGACCGACGCTTGGTGTCGGAAGGCCCAAGATGTTCCAATTGCCCTTGTGGAGTGGGCCGTTACCGGTAAGGGGGGCACCTGCCCCTTCAAGGTGCAGGCTTGTACTACAATCTGTCTGATCCACCTGGAAATGGTGGCTGATGAGACCGCCATGCCTTTCTTTGGACCAGTCACCAAAACAAACAGTGAGTCTGACTTCTGAAAGGGAGCTGTGGCAGACAAATACACCTTCAGAGCCCTAACCACGTCAAGAGTGTGAAGGGCCACCTCCTTCGGGTGCTTCAGCTTAGGACACAGAGATGGTAATACAATGTCCCCATTAATATTAAAAGTGGAGGCCACTTTCGGTAGAAAGGACGGTTGCGGACAAAACACCACCTTATCCCTATGGATGACCAGATAGGGCGACTTGCAGGACGAGGCCCCCAGTTCCGAAACCCTCCTGGCCGATGTGATGGCCACTAGAAAGACCACTTTCTGGGAAAGAGTCAACAGGGGAATCTCCCTGATATTTTCAAACGGAACAAAGCATAGATAACACCAGGTTCAAATCCCAAGGGGGTAACGGTAGACGCAAAGGAGGGACTTCGTGTCACACCCCCCTGAACGAAGGTACTCACTAAGGAGTGCAATGCCAGGGGTCATTAAAAAAAGACAGCTAAGGTTGAGATTTGCCCTTTGATGGTGCTTAATGCAAATCTCTGGTTAACTCCTTGCTGGAGAAACAGCAGGATCCTGGATATGGAAAAGGAGCGCAGATGCCATCCTTCCTCCTCACACATGGAGATGTAGGCCTTCCAGGTACAATGGTATATCTTCCGAGAAGAAGATTTCCGTGCTCTCAACATAGTTGGAATCAAAGAGTCCAACAGACCCCAGTTCCTCGACACCTGGCTCTCAATAGCCATGCCGTTAAAGCCAGTGATGGTAAAGCAGGATGGAGAATTGGACCTTGAGACAGGAGGTCCTCTCGCAACGGCAATCGCCAGGGAGCGTCTGCCACCAGATGCACCAGGTCTGCGTACCAAGGATGCTGAGGCCAATCTGGGGCAAGCAGTATTACTGGAATCCCCTCAGATTCCACTCTGCGAATCAGACGTGGCAACAGTTTCAGTAAAGGAAAAGCATAGATCAGCTGGTACTGATCCCACGGAGCCACCAGCGCATCTGACGCAACGGCCCACGGATCTCTTGTCCTGCACACGAATCTTGGCATCTTCCAATTGAGACAGGAGGCCAGTAGATCCACATCTGGTGTGCCCCACCTCAGGCACAGCAACCTGAATATCTCTGGATGCAATGCCCATTCTCCTGGGTCCAGCATCTGTCGACTTGCCAGTTCTCCACTCCTGGGATGTAAATGGCCAACAGGGCCGGTACGTGTTGCTCTGCCCACCGAAGTATGTGAGCGACCTCCCGTGTAGCGGCTGAGCTTCTTGTTCCCGCTTGGTGATTGACGTATGCCACAGTCATGGCGTAGTCTGACTGTATCCTTATCGGACGCCCTTGAAATCTCATCAACCATGTGTAGAGGCACAGCCTGATCGCTCTCAATTCGAGCAGATTGATCGCCAACTCAGATTCTTCCATCGACCAGAGGCCCTGAGCCAACCGAACCCCCATAACTCCACCCCAGCCTGATAGACTGGCGTCCGTTGTGATCACCATCCATTTCAGAGAAAGGAACGATTTTCCGGCCTGAATCACCGGGGACCTCAACCACCAGATCAGTGAGTCTCTGACTGACTGGCTCACCTGGATCTGTTAATCCAGGGACAACTGAGATTTGTGCCATTTTGTCAAAATCTCCTTCTGCAGGACTCTAGTGTGGAACTGGGCATAAGGTACTGCCTTGAAGGAGGCTACCAAGAGCCCCAGTACTCGCATGCAAAAGCGGAGCGACGAATGCAAGCGGTTCATCAGCAGTTTGACCGTGGATCTGAGAGTCTGCAATTTGTCTGAAGGGAGAAAAACTCTCGCTTCCCTGGAGTCCAACAGCAAACCTAGGTACTCCAGATGCTGGGTCGGCACTGTCACCGACTTTTTGAGGTTCAACAGCCACCCAATTCTTGCAGGGTCTGCATGGTGATCGCCACATCCTCCTCTAATTCTGCCACAAACTGGTAATGGGCTTCCCCGACTGCAAATCACAGAAATTTTTGATGCCGAAGGCATATGGGTATGTGCGGGTATGCATCCTGGATGTCTAAGGATGCCAGGGAGTACCCTTGGTGGAGTGCAGCAACTACTGAGCGAACTGATTCCATTCTGAACCTCTCCACTTTCTCAAAGTGATTGAGGGCTTTTAGGTCCAAGATCGGATGTACCCCTTCCTTCTTGGGAACCACAAACAGATTTGAGTAGTATCCCTGGATGTACCAATCACCCCGCGATTCAGCAAATCCCTTACTGCTCCCAACAGGGCCTCCCAGCGAACCGGGGATATGGGTATGCTGGAGGGGAAGAATCTGTTTGGTGGCCAAGAGAGAAACTATCTTGTAGCCTGTGGAAATCAGATCGCAGACCCATTGGCCGGATAATCGGGAGGACCACCAGGCTGCATACTCCTGAAGGCAACCCCCCACCCGAGACATGGGTGGGGGCAAACCTTCATGCGGGAGCACTTTTATTCGCAGGCTTGTTAGGCTTGTGGTTCCAGGGACGTTTTTGACTGTCCGTGGGTGTCTGGTCGGGCTGGGGACATTTTGTCGAAGCTCCGGGCAGACGAAAAAGCCAATTGTGAGCGGAAAAAGAGGGCCCTTGCCTACGGCGTAGCTCCTTAGCCTTCCTGGCATGAGGGAGTAGGGTACTCTTACCACCGGTGGCATTTTTAATAATGTCATCTAATGAGGCTCCAAAGAGCCGGTCGCCAAGGAAAGGAAGATCCGTCAGGGCTTTTTTGGATGCCTGGTCAGCAGATTCCTTGTAAATGAACTTGTTAAAATAAGTCAGATACGGGAACACCTTAGGTGAACGTGCTGGCTTGTGGGACCCAAAAGGGACTGGTACATCAGTAGAGGGAATCTTCAGGGTATCACGCAGAGCTGTGAT
Organism: Lithobates pipiens; assembly: GCF_037356315.1. Lineage (NCBI taxonomy): Eukaryota > Metazoa > Chordata > Amphibia > Anura > Ranidae > Lithobates > Lithobates pipiens. Next base: position 621,511,905 of record NW_027507748.1, on the reverse strand, counting down.
AAGTGCTCCAACAAGCGCTTTGTCCCACCCAGACCCAGACGGGGACTCATCCTCACTGTCCGAATGGTCCTGGTCAGCGTCGTCTGAAAAGACAGAGCAGGGGTCACCGGCCTCAGCAGGACCCGAGTCTGCATCAGAGCTTTCCCCAGAGGACGGGGGGCAGGGGCCACTTTTTAGCACCTTTCTTCCCACGCACCGCCTCCATATTGGCAACAAACTAATTGAGGACCGCCGTCACAGTGTCCATGGGAACTGCACAGTCCGCAGGTGACCTGGTTGCAATTGCCTGGATTTCAGGGGAAGAAACACCAGTTTCTGAAGCCATGCTGACCCTACCGTGTCTGCCACCCGAAGGGGACTTAGGACAGCGACAGTCCCTCCCTCCTTTCTTCCATTGACTCAGGGGTTCTAACCCGTCAGACTCACCACCCTGGGGAGTTCCACGCTGTTCACAGCAGTGCCTGTAGACCCCTAGTGCTCCCAGGAGCAGAGGAAACCAAAACTGTGCCGATGGCAGTTCGTCAGAACAATCGTTACAACGATCTGAAAAAACATGCTCAGACTACACAGAAAGGCTGCCCGGCATCCAGTAACGACAAACAGGAAGCTGAGAGCACATGTAGCTTCTGCTGGAGAACACTGAAATGGGCTCAGGCTTCTAGAAGATGGCCGTCAGTGTCCTGAATAGGAAGCACTGAGAAAATGGCCGCTTCAAGCCCAGAAGACATGCTGCCCTCACCCACACCTAAAATGGCCGCCAGCCAGCTCCATGGGGGACAGAGACAAAAATGTGGCAGAGACACATCGCTTTACTGAAAACACAGTCAGACCGCACAGGCACCTCCCGGTAGCTAAACACACAGGATCCAGGCACCACCAGCCAGCCAGCCCCCTATCCCAGGTGAGAGCCCTCAGGGACACACACACACACTGCTCAGTACCACATGCAGCAGCCCCCCCTGTGAGGGGAGGAGGGAAGATAGGGTCAGGGAAGAGAAGAGAGGGATGTGAGGGACCCCCGAATCAACCTCCCAGGGAATGCCCTGCTGCTCAGCCCTGCCAGGAGAGGGAGAGCTGTACTTACCAGTCCTGAACAGCTGGGAAACATTCCACTGTAGACCTACTCCTGATCAGTACAGGGTAGGCTACTGGCCTTGGCATACTATGACGCAGACATCAGTAGCTCAGTCATATGTACGGCCCGGAGCATAAAAGCTCACGACCACCTCTGGAGCTGAGGTATGCCGTGGCCTGCCGAGCCGTAGCTGCGACCTGCACACGCTCAACGGCCGGACTGGGGAGACTACAAGGATAAGGGTATCCAGCCTGTCACCCAGCCTGCTGTTGAAAATAGATCACAGGATCATTCATCTTGTGCAAAAACCCAAGCTTCTGCGTAAAAAAGCACAGGCCGATGGGCCCGCAGGGTTCCTAGGTCCTTCTCCTTTGCTAGGCAAAATAAAACTGATGCTGCTTTGCAGGGTGAGGGTTTGTAGCCTGAGGGGCCGTACCCCTGGGCGGAACTACGAGTTCTGAGTGTTGTATTACAACTATGCATAGTATTCTCCTAGTGATAAGGCTAACAACCCATTTGTTACAGAGAGGAGCTGTGTCGGTCTGTGAATATAAGAGAAATAACATCTTCCCACATCAAGGCGTCTCCCGTCACTGCGTGCGGGACGTGAAACCATGACGTCAATGCGCTGAGGTCACAGCCCGCCCCATCATGTGACATAAATGGGTGGGGGGCGGCGAATTGGGCGCATCGCAACCCCATGACTGAGACCAGGAAAGCCAGCCTCTTACAGCCATATGGAAAGAAATTACTAGGAGGGATATTGGTAAACAATAATTTTAATCACTTGAATCAGAGAATGGGGGTTGATAAATGTAATTAGTTTAAGAAGGCATAAATAAGCCAGTAATGTAATGTAATGTAAGATTGAGAGTAATCAAAAAGGTGACACATATGTACACAATTAAAGATTATTAATGTATTGGGTTGGTCAGGTCACTTTTTGAAAGGGTGTCTTCCACCCTGTATTTATGGAAAAAAGGAGTTTTGTGACCTGTCCCAACCCAGATACAACAAAGACATGCTTCCATCCCTGCTTTATATGGAAAAAGAGAAAATATTAGACGGGACTTTAAATGAGATATGTTTAAGAAGTTGATGGTGGTTATTTATTAGGAAGTAAATTAGATTTGGTAAAAGACAGTGTCAAATTGGTGATCCATAGTGTTAAAAATATCAATATGCAATAATATACTGAATAGTGTAATCACAAGGGATTTACATAATATATTCATATAAAAATATTTAATATGATTAAATGCTGGACATGATACAATTTATATGAAAAAAAAATCAAATAATATACATAATTGGTACAATTAATACAAAAGTCAGTACATGAAAAAATTAGGAATATAACAAATTTTTTGAAGCATCCATTGGTTGTTAACTCAACGCGTTTCTTGGATTTCAACCAATCATCAGGAATCGAATGCATGGAAAACTAAAAAATGACAATATAACATCTCTTAGGATATAAGGCCCTATATGTAGGTAAGGAGTAAGCAAACAGGAAACACCTGTCTTCAGATTACTCGCGGAAAACTGCTGGTGGATCACCACTCTCGGAAAGGGTTAAGTCGGTAGACTGGGTCACAAAGCTTCAACCGGGGTTGAGGCAGAGAACATCCACCAAGAACATAAGCATCGAACACGAGGAAAAAATGTCAGCCGAGGATACCGGAACTCTCCAACACACCACCACGTAGGAGCGAGCAAACATGTTGCAAAGCGGCGCCCAATTCTGAAAAAAAGGGAAGGGGAGTGTGAATAATTACGTGTAAAAGGTGAGGGTAATGTTACATCCATGGGTATACACCAAGGAATGGGTGTGTGTGAATGTGAGTTGTATGTGGTGCACTAAAGCCCACTGATAAGAATGGACCAAATAAATGTGAAATTAAATAGGGCACAGCTAAAAAATCAAAAAACAAACAATAAACAAGCTCATATTTTAAACCTTTCATTAGACAAACATTTAGTTAGCTGTATATTTGCTGCTCAGAATATCGGACCATTAAAAATTAAATATTTGACCAAAATAATGTCTGTGACTTTGTCTAATAGCACCTTTGCATAAAGCTACAGCTCTGATATATTGGGATGAACCCTTCATTACTGGGTCCAGCTTGCATAAATATATTACAGTGGCTTGTTTTCTATCATGCTGTTTGTGTAAGAACTCCAGTTTCATATTTCAAAAAGACAACTTTTTCCTGGCAGTGTTATAATAAATGATAACAATACCCTGCGGACATGCTGAAATGTCCATAAATGTCCATAAATCCAAAATATTCTTCTGCTTATACCCACTGCACTTACAAGGAAAAGGGGCACATAATTTCACAATCCACACATTCTGCTTTGGATTTCAGAAATAAAAATAAATAAAAACAAAAGGACCGACAATCTGTATGATGGACCAGAAAGCTCTAAATTTTTGATTTTATTTATTATTGCTCTCACATCATGGACCACCCATCAAGTTATTATCAAACCTTAAGATTTCATTTTTGCAGAAAAACTTCTTATGTATCCTATCCATCTTGGCTTTGTTAAACATTATATTATATAATTATATATTGTCTGAAAGCAGACACCCTAGAGAATAAAACAGTAGTACCTCAAAGGCAATATGAAACACAAAATTTCAGTTAAAAATACACTACAGTTAATTTCTGGGAAAACAAGCTCAATAAAATGACAGCATTTTTGGTAAAATATAAAAGATGAGTTTGCACTGAGTAAAAAGATACCCAGCATGTCAAACCTTGAATTTGTGTGTACACAAACTATTGTACTATTGTACTATTTTTTTACTATTTCAATTTTCACATGGGCGCTACCACAGGCGTGGGGAAGCAATTCGGGCCGCAGCATATCTGCCCGAATTCTTCCATCTGACAGGCAGGAGCCTGGTTGTCAGTTTTACATAAATCCTGGTAGCTTTAGCAAGTGGGAATGTGTGTAAAATCCCCCCCCCCCCCCCGTTGTCAGGTCTGCACAATGTATGGACCGGATAACAAAAGGCTTAAAGATAAGAATTAAGGGCAAAAAAAAGGCAAATTAGTTTATCATTACTATGGCAGGGTGGAGCAGGCTACAGCAGGGTGGAGCGGACTATGACTGGGTTATAGGGCAGGGTGGAGTGGATTAGGGCTAGGTTATATGGCACGGTGGAGCGAGTTACAGCAGGGTGGAGAGGATTATGGCTGGGTTATAGGGCAGGGTGGAGGGGATTAAGGCAGGGTAGATTTGGGCTGGGTTATAGGGCAGGGTGGAGCAGACAACGACAGGGTGGAGCAGACTACGGCGAAGTGAAGCAGACTAAGGCAGGGTGGAGCGGACTACGGCAGGGTGGAGCGGACTACGGGAGGGTTATAGGGTAGGGTGGAGCAGACTACAGCAGGGTGGAGTGGACTACAGCAAGCTGGACTAGGGCTGGGTTATAGGGCAGGATGGAGTGGATTAGGGCTGGGTTATAGGGCAGGGTGGAGTGGATTAGGGCTGGGTGGAGAGGATTAGGGCAGGGTGGAGCAGATTTGTGTAGAGTCAATTAGTGTAATGTAGTTCATTTAGTATCTTTAGCACCTTTTGTGGGAACTTACTTTTAAATTCATAGTAGTGTATTTTTACTGAAAATTGATAAACATTGCTAATATTGTGTGCCTTGTTGCTAGAACATTGCTAGGGTGATCCCTGGCATTACTGCTTGCACTTCCAAATCCCTGCACATGTGTACTCCTTCCTGGTCACAGTAGCTCTGAGCTCAGTGCTCCTCTGACTGAGGAGAGCACAAACAACGTATGCACAGGAATTATCTTAGCAATATTATAGCATTAAGGCAGGACAGAGTAGGTGCCATCTCTGAGAGGTACGTAAATGGTCTACATCAGGAGTAGGCAAAATGGGGCCCTCCAGCTGTTGCTAAACTACAAGTTCCATCATGCCTATGGCAGTGATTGTAACTGCCAGGCTTGCAATGCCTCATGGGAAATGTAGTTCCACAACAGCTGGAGGGCCCCAGGTTGCCTACACCAACAGAAGGGGCATAATTCAGCTTTAATCACAGTACACAGTTGGCTTCATCAGATTCTGAGACAGGTGAGCTAAAGTGGGCCAGAGATTTGCAACTTTCTTTCCTTCCACAACAGGTTGCTCATTTTTCCCCATCAACAATGTCCAAACTTTTTCTTAGTTTTGAGTGGGGAGGGATTAGAACACCTGTCATGTTCTTCACCTGTAAGAAGCATGTAGGACAGATCAGACCTTTCTGCCAGCTGATTATAGGGGAGTGATGAGGGAGGAGTAAGGTTCAGGAGGAGGATGAGAACCCTGGATCAGTAATGACAGATCACATAAACACACACATTATGGAATTGTACAGAGCTTATCACAGAGAGTGACATCTGCACAGGAATGGGCCAAAAGGAGAGGTCTGAATAGGTGCAGAGCTGTGCATACCTCGGCCCCCTCCAATCTGATCACAACTTTTTCTCAGATCAGTCCATTCTACAATGTGCGGTGCTCACCACTGCTCCGCGGTCTGCTTCACCCTAGAGAATAAAACAGTAGTAATTCCAATTTTTTTATGTCACAGGATATTAACGCAAAGGTAAAATATGAGTTTGTACCAAGTAAATAGATACCCAACATGATACCCAACATGTCAAACCTTGAATTTGTGTGCGTACAAACTATTGTACTATTTTTTTACAATTTAAAACATTTGTTTTTTACTGTCACACTGGCACAATTACCACGGGTGTAGGAAAGCATATCCACCTGAATGCTTCCATCTTACAGGCAAGAGCCTGTATGTCAGTTTTACACACAATCCTGGTGGCTGTAGCCACTGGGAATGTGTAAAATCCCACCGTTGTCAGGTACGTATGACGTATGCACCTAACAGCTAAAGGGTTAAAGATAACAATTAATTAAAATATTAATATTAATAATATTAAATGTAAATCAATGCACACAAAACAATTCGTAAATAGAGGGGATAACATTCAATAAGGGAGATCACATTTGTAAAATGAAGGTAAAAAAAATAAATAAAAAAGGCACGTTTGCTTATTATGAGACACAATCAGCTTGGCTTTTTATTAGAACCTGAAAAAACCTTGGTAGGAACAAAAAGCACTTTAGGCCTCATGCACACTGGACGCTTTGGCCAAATCTGCTAGATGTCTATCTTCTGGCATCAGGATATTACACATTTGGGCATCAATTAATTTCATTGGCCAAAAAAAAAAAATTTATCCTGTCCACTGAAGTGAATTAATGCTCAAGTGCTAAACAAACCTAGTGTTAATAAGCATTGGGAGGTTTTTTTTTTCTGGATAAATGCTCATCATTTTTTTTTATGTGTTCAGATTTGTGCCCTTAACCACTTGCCGACCGCCTAACGCCGATGTACGTCGGCAGAATGGCACGGGCAGGCATAAGCACGTACATGTACGTGATTTGCCTCCCGCGGGTCGGGGGCCCGATCGGGCCCCCGCCCGGTGCCTGCGGCGGTCGGTTTTCGTTCGGGAGCGATCCCGGACGAGGGGACGGCCATTCATTCATGGCCACCCCCTCGCGATCGCTCCCGACGAATAGAAATCCCCGGTGACATCACTTCCTCTCCTGTAATGTAAACACAGGAGAGGAAGTGATGTATTCTCTCCTCCGTGTCGGTATTTTTCGTTCCGACACGGAGGAGAGCGGATCAGTGAGTTGCACCAACACATCCCACACACAGTAGAACATGCCAGGCACACTCACACCCCCCCTTTACCCCCCGATCACCCCCCCAATTACCCCTGCCCCCCAGTCACAGTGACACCAATGTCATTTTTTTTTTTTTTTTTTTTTTTTTTTGCATTGGTGTCATTTGTGACTGTAATAACTGTTAGGGCAGTTAGAGTTAGCCCCCTTTAGTTCTAATGTACCCCCCTAACCCCCCCAATAAAGGTTTAACCCCGTGATCACCCCCCGTCGCCAGTGTCACTAAGGCTGGGTTCACATTGCAGCGGTTTATGAGAACGAATGTGATTCGCACCGCACTGCAGTGCAAATCACATCCGATCTCTGTGCGATTCGAGTTCAGCCATTCGCCGCACCCGCCGCACCCGCCACACCCGCCGCACCCGCCGCAAATTCGCACGGGACCCTTTTTTTGGCCCGCAGCAGAATCGGATCGCATGGGTGTTCACACCATGCGATCCGAGTTTGCAGATCGCACTGCGATATGCGAACTGATCTGGGGGTGTCAGTAACATTTCACTGACACTCCCAGCAGTTCGCATAGGGCAGTGTGAACTGCCGCCGGGAGGCATGCGATGCGGGAACCCGCCGCGGATTCGCGGCGTTTCCGCATCGCTCCAGTGTGAACCCAGCCTAATAAGCGATCATTTTTCTGATCGCCGTATTAGTGTCCCAGGTGACGCTAGTTAGGCAGGTAGGTATTTAGGTTCGCCGCAGCTTTTTATAGCGCCAGGGACCCCCATATACTACCGCATAAAGCCCCCTGATTGCCCCCTAGTTAACCCTTTCACCAGTGATCACCATATAACTGTTACAGGTGACGCTGGTTGGTTAGTTATTTTTTTATAGTTTCAGGGCACCCGCCATTTATTACCTAATAAAGGTTTAACCCCCTGATCACCCGGCGGGTGTCATTTGTGACTAATAACTGTTAGGGCAGTTAGGGTTAGCCCCCTTTAGTTCTAAGGTACCCCCCTAACCCCCCCAATAAAGGTTTAACCCCGTGATCACCCCCCGTCGCCAGTGTCACTAAGGCTGGGTTCAGATTGCAGCGGTTTGAGAACGGATGTGATTCGCACTGCAGTGCAAATCACATCCGATCTCTGTGCGATTCGAGTTCAGCCATTCGCCGCACCCGCCACACCCGCCGCACCCGCCGCAAATTCGCACGGGACCCTTTTTTTGGCCCGCAGCAGAATCGGATCGCATGGGTGTTCACACCATGCGATCCGAGTTTGCAGATCGCACTGCGATATGCGAACTGATCTGGGGGTGTCAGTAACATTTCACTGACACTCCCAGCAGTTCGCATAGGGCAGTGTGAACTGCCGCCGGGAGGCATGCGATGCGGGAACCCGCCGCGCATTCGTGGCGTTCCCGCATCGCTCCAGTGTGAACCCAGCCTAATAAGCGATCGTTTTTCTGATCGCTGTATTAGTGTCACAGGTGACGCTAGTTAGGCAAGTAGGTATTTAGGTTCGCCGCAGCTTTTTATAGCGCCAGGGACCCCCATATACTACCGCATAAAGCCCCCTGATTGCCCCCTAGTTAACCCTTTCACCAGTGATCACCATATAACTGTTACAGGTGACGCTGGTTGGTTAGTTATTTTTTTATAGTTTCAGGGCACCCGCCATTTATTACCTAGTCTCACTAGTGTACCCCTAAATTTAGGGGTGTCTACTTTCCAAAATGGGGTCATTTGGGGGGGGTTTGTGCCATCTTGGCATTTTATGGCCTTCAAAACTGTAACGCCCTTAGAAAGCCTGAAGGCGGTGCTTGGTTTTCGGGGCCCCGTACGCGGCTAGGCTCCCAAAAAGTCCCACATATGTGGTATCCCCGTACTCAGGAGAAGCAGCAGAATTTATTTTGGGGTGTCATTTCACATATGCCCATGGCATGCGTGAGCAATATATCATTTAGTGACAACTTTGTGAAAAAAAAAAAAAAAAAAAAAAAGTTTGTAATTTTCCCGCAACTTGTGGCAAAATATAAAATATTCCATGGACTCAACATGCCTCTCAGCAAATAGCTTGGGGTGTCTACTTTCTAAAATGGGGTCATTTGTGGGGGTTTTGTGCCATCTTGGCATTTTATTGGCCTTCAAAACTGTAATAGGTAGTGAGGAGTGAAGTCAAATATTTACGCCCTTAGAAAGCCTGAAGGCGGTGCTTGGTTTTCGGGGCCCCGTACGCGGCTAGGCTCCCAAAAAGTCCCACATATGTGGTATCCCCGTACTCAGGAGAAGCAGCAGAATTTATTTTGGGGTGTCATTTCACATATGCCCATGGCATGTGTGAGCAATATATCATTTAGTGACAACTTTGTGAAAAAAAAAAAAAAAAAAAAAAAGTTTGTAATTTTCCCGCAACTTGTGGCAAAATATAAAATATTCCATGAACTCAACATGCCTCTCAGCAAATAGCTTGGGGTGTCTACTTTCTAAAATGGGGTCATTTGTGGGGGTTTTGTGCCATCTTGGCATTTTATGGCCTTCAAAACTGTAATAGGTAGTGAGAAGTGAACTCAAAAATTTACGCCCTTAGAAAGCCTGAAGGCGGTGCTTGGTTTTCGGGGCCCCGTACGCGGCTAGGCTCCCAAAAAGTCCCACATATGTGGTATCCCCGTACTCAGGAGAAGCAGCAGAATTTATTTTGGGGTGTCATTTCACATACGCCCATAGCATGTGTGAGCAATATATCATTTAGTGACAACTTTGTGTAAAAAAAAAAAAAAAATTTTTTTTTTGTCATTATTCAATCGCTTGAGGCAAAAAAATAAAATATTCAATGGGCTCAACATGCCTCTTATCAATTTCCTTAGGGGGTCTACTTTCCAAAATGGGGTCATTTGGGGGGGTTTTGTACTGCCCTGCCATTTTAGCACCTCAAGAAATGAGATAGGCAGTCGTAAACTAAAAGCTGCGTAAATTCCAGAAAACGTACCTTAGTTTGTAGATGTGACAACTTTTGCGCAAACCAATAAATATACAATTATTGACTTTTTTTTTTACCAAAGACATGTGGCTGAATACATTTTGGCCTAAATGTATGACTAAAATTGAGTTTATTGGATTTTTCTAATAACAAAAAGTAGAAAATATCATTTTTTTTCAAAATTTGCGGTCTTTTTACGTTTATATCGCAAAAAATAAAAATCGCAGAGGCAATCAAATACCATCAAAAGAAAGCTCTATTTGTGGGAAGAAAAGGACGCAAATTTTGTTTGGGTACAACATTGCATGACCGCGCAATTACCAGTTAAAGCAGCGCAGTGCCAAAGTGTAAAAAGACCTCTGGTCATTTACCAGCAAAATGGTCCGGTCTGAAAGTGGTTAAACACACCTGCGTCTGAATTCCTTTAACTGGCTATGTATGCATGATCCATACAGGGGCATTTTGGGTGCATAAAAAAAAATTAAAACACTTGTAAAACGAGTATTTAGGAGGGACTCAAGTGTGCATGAGGCCTTAGAATATTAGGATGCAAAATAATAGATCTTAGTTTCCAATCTCACATTGGCATGTACAATTACATGTGGAAACCCCAGTGAAGGTTCCTGGCGATTAGCTGAAAGCCCTGGCCCCAGGGCCAATTATTGCATGTAATCCCTCCAATCACTTCATGAGGAATGAGGGGTAGACAACTCCTGCAGCTAATTGCAGGCACTACCATATAATTGCTCATGGAGCAGACACTCATCCAGTGCTAAATACTTGCGGGTAATTGCTGCTTGAGGGAGGGATGGGGTAGATGTGAAATAGGTGGGGATGTGTGAAGAAGAATCGATCAGATACAGGGGTGGATTAGGTATGTGAATGATTGGTGACAGATGGAAATATAAATATTGTAATGAGAGATGAGGATGGAGAAAGATGGAAGAATAGTGGAGGCGGAAGAAGGCAAGTGGTGAGACAGATATGAACCTAGTGGGGAAATGAGCAGAGATATGGCAGATGCACAGATATTAGTGTATAATTAACGGATGGGGTGATGTGGAAGACAAAGCCCCTGTACATGGGACAAAGGGAAAAATTCAGGAAAGTCCCATCTGGGACTGTTTGGAGGGATGGAAATGGGTTTGCATACAACAACCTGTACAAATCAATGACAGGCTATATAATGGGGGTGGTAGTGACATAGCCCCAAATCCACAATGGCTCAAAAGTGATATGGTCCAGAAATATTTGGACAGAATAAAGGTGGATAAAGCACCTGGACCTGATCGCATCCACCCACGGATCCTAAAAGAATTAAGCTCTATAATTTCAAAGCCATTGTATCTAATTTTTAGGGTCTCATTAAATGACAGGAATAGTACCACTGGATTGGCGCAGGGCCAATGTGGTGCCTATATTTAAAAATGAAACAAAGTCTTTACCAAGGAACTACAGACCTGTTAAGCCGCGTACACACGTAGCGGTATTTCCGACGTACTAAGTCTGGCGGACTTCCCGCCAGACTGTCCGTCGGACTTTCCGAACGGGCTACTTGCCCACACACGGCACTTTTTGAGCGGACTAATACGGCGTACTAAGTCCGCCATACTATCCGCCCTACTTTTGAAATGAACGGACTCGCCCACACACGCAGAGGAAAGTCCGCTCATTTCGAGCACGTCTCCAGGTAGGCGGGGCCCACGAAGGAGACGTCGCTGGCCCTGCCGCCTGGTATGGACTTAAAGGGGAACCCCAACGCAGAAAAAAAAAATCGGTGTGGGGGTTCCCCCCAAGTCCACAACAGACCCTTGTTCGAGCACGCTACCCGGCCAGCCAGGAAAGGGGGGGCGAGCGAGCGCCCCCCCCCCCTCCTGAGCCGTATCAGGCTCACCCCAAAGCACCTTGTCCCCATGTTGATGAGGACAATGGCCTCTTCCCGACAACCCTGGCCGTTGGTTGTTGGGGTCTGCGGGCGGGGGGCTTATCGGAATCCGGGAGCCCCCTTTAATAAGGGGGCCCCCGGATACCGGCCCCCCACCCTATGTGAATGAGTATGGGGTACAATGTACCCCTACCCATTCACCTGTAAAATAAAAGTATAAAAAAAATACTTTATTGCACAGCTCCGGGGGTCTTCCGTCTTCGGGGGTCTTCTCGCCGGACTCCTCCGCTATCTTCCTGTAGCTCTTTTGCTAGCGGAGGAGTCCGGCTTTCTTCCTCGCCGCCGGCCTCTTCTTCCGACTTTGGGGGTCTTGTCCCCCTCTTCGGTTCTTCTGCCGGGCCACCGCGCCTTCTTCTAGCTCTTTTACAGGCGGTGGCCCGGTCTTCTGTCGCCGCCGCCTTCCGTTCTTCTTCTTCTTCTTCTTCTTCTTCTCCTCCAGGAGATGTTGACTCGACGATCTCTCCGGCTGCAATGCCAGGGACCCGCTGCGCTGCCACTTATATAGGGACAAGGGGCGGTGTCACATGGGTTTATGTCACATGGGTTGGTCACATGGGTTGATGTCACATGGCGACAGTCCCAGCATCCTCCGGGACTGTGACATCGTAAGGGGGCGGGGTCACCATGTGACACCAACCCATGTGACATAAACCCATGTGACACCACCCCTTGTCCCTATATAAGTGGCAGCGCAGCGCGTCCCTGGCATTGCGGCCGGAGAGATCGTCGAGTCAACATCTCCTGGAGAAGAAGAAGAACGGAAGGCGGCGGCGGCGACAGAAGACCGGGCCACCGCCTGTAAAAGAGCTAGAAGAAGGCGCGTGGCCCGGCAGAAGAACTGAAGAGGGGGACAAGACCCCCGAAGTCGGAAGAAGAGGCCGGCGGCGAGGAAGAAAGCCGGACTCCTCCGCTAGCAAAAGAGCTACAAGAAGATAGCGGAGGAGTCCGGCGAGAAGACCCCCGAAGACGGAAGACCCCCGGAGCTGTGCAATAAAGTATTTTATCTCGTGTGTTGTGTTTTTTTTGTACTTTTATTTTACAGGTGAATGGGTAGGGGTACATTGTACCCCATACTCATTCACATAGGGTGGGGGGCCGGTATCCGGGGGCCCCCTTATTAAAGGGGGCTCCCGGATTCCGATAAGCCCCCCGCCCGCAGACCCCAACAACCAACGGCCAGGGTTGTCGGGAAGAGGCCCTTGTCCTCATCAACATGGGGACAAGGTGCTTTGGGGTGGGGGGCCGCGCGGCCCCCCCTTCCCCAAGGCACCCCCCATGTTGAGGGCACGCGGCCTGGTACGGCTCAGGAGGGGGGGGCGCTCGCTCGCCCCCCTTTCCTGGCCGGCCGGGTAGCGTGCTCGGACAAGGGTCTTTTGTGGACTTGGGGGGGACCCCCACGCTGATTTTTTTGGCGTTGGGGTTCCCTTTTAAGTCCATACCAGGCGGCGGGGCCAGCGACGTCTCCTTCACGGGCCCCGCCTACCTGGAGACCCGCTCAAAATGAGCGGACTTTTCTCCGGGCGGGAAAAGTCCGCTCATTTCAAAAGTACGGCGGACTGGCATACACACGGCCGGATTGTCCGCCGAAATGCGAGTCCGGCAGGAAGATTGGAGTGCAACACGGCATTCTAAGTCCGCCGTACTTTCGGGTCAAAAAAGTATGCCGGAGGCTACACACAGGGGGATTGTTTGGCGGACTTGAGTTTGCCAGACTTTTCCACCGGATTGTTTGATCGTGTGTACGAGGCATTAGTTTAACTTCTATAGTTGGGAAGATACTGGAGAGATTAATAAAAGACCACATAGACGAGTTCTTGCAGGAAAAAAATATTTTAAGCAACAGACAGTATGCATTCATGAAAGACAGAAGTTGTCAGACAAACCTGATTTCTTTTTATGAGGTGGTAAGTAAAGCCTTGGACAGAGGGGTGGCGGTGGACGTGGTATACTTGGATTTTGCAAAAGTGTTCGATACAGTTCCGCACACACGGCTCATGTGCAAGGTAAAGTCTACAGGTTTGGAAATATCAGTTTGTAAATGGATAGAAAACTGTCTAAAAGACAGAATTCAGAGAGTAGTGGTTAATGATTCTTACTCTGAATGGTCTAAGGTTATCAGTAGTGCACCCCAAGGTTCAGTGCTGGGACCCTTACTTTTTAATATCTTTATAACAGTGGAATAACGTCCTTACAGGATGTCTCCAATTTACAAGCCGACCTCAATGCTCTGTCTAATTGGGTGGGTATGTGGCAGATGAGGTTTAATGTTGAGAAATGTAAAGTTATGCACTTGGGGGCTAAGAATATGTATGCATCATACATACTGGGGGGAGTACAACTGGGGGAATCCATCGTGGAGAAGGATCTGGGGGTTTTGGTAGATCATAAGCTCAATAACAGCATGCAATGCCAAGCTGCGGTTTCCAAAGTGAGCACAGTCCTTTCTTGCATTAAGAGAGGTATGGACTCCAGAGAGAGATATCATTTTGCCCCTGTTCAAATCTTTAGTAAGACCTCATCAGGAATATGCAGTTCAGTTTTGGGCACCAGTTCTCAAAAAGGTTATTGGGGAACTGGAAAAAGTGCAGAGAAGGGCAACCAAACTGATAAGAGGCATGGAGGAGCTCAGCTATTAGGAAAGATTAGAGGAACTGAATTTATTCACTCTTGATAAGAGGAGATTAAGGGGGATATGATCAACATGTACAAATATATAAGGGGTCCATATAGTGAACTTGGTATTGAGTTATTCACTTTACAGTCAACAAAGAGGACAAGGTGGCACTGTTTACGTCTAGAGGAAAAGAGATTTCATCTCCAAATACGGAAAGGTTTCTTTACAGTAAGAGCTGTGAAAATGTAGAATAGACTCCCTGCAGAGGTGGTTCTGGCCAGCTCAGTAGATTGCTTTAAGAAAGGCCTGGATTATTTCCTAAATGTACATAATATAACTGGGTACTAACATTTATAGGTAAAGTTGATCCGGGGAAAATCCGTTTGCCTTTCAGGGGATCAGGCAGGAATTTTTTCCCCTGCTTGAGGAAATTGTATCATGCTCTGCTGGGGTTTTTCGCCTTCCTCTGGATCAACTGTGGGTATAGAATAGGATTGTATGATATTTTTTTTGTGGTTGAACTGGATGGACTTGTGTCTTTTTTCAACCTGACTAACTATGTAACTATGGTCTGAGGCTTGACCTCCTGGCCTATGGCACACTTTTTTGGGTTAGCCATGAGACTTGCTTCCCTAAGGAAATATACCACTGCTTTTACTCGTGGCAGGAGTGAGTCCCAATCTGGGCTGTGGATGACCACATTGTCCAAATAAGTGGCTGTGCATGGGCGATGTGGTCTCAAAGTTTTGTCCATCATTCGCTGGAACAATGCAGAGGCCCCATGCAGATCAAAAGGCATCTGCTTGTACAGAAAAGGGCCCTCAGGAGTAGAAAAGGCAGTCTTCTCCTTGGCTGATTCAGTTGGTGGTATTTACCAATAGCCTTTCGTTAGGTCTAGGGTTGTTATGTAGCAGGCCTGTCCTAACCTGTCCACGAGTTTGTCGACCTGAGGCATTGGGTATGCATCAAATTTGGACACACTGTTGAGTTTCCTAAAGTCGTTACAAAACCTGAAAGTGGCATTGGGTTTTGGCACCAGCCCTATGGGGATTGACAAGTCACTGTGGGACTCTTCTATCATGTTCAACTTTAACATATTTTTGATTTCCTTTATGACTGTCTCTCGTCTGGCCTCTGGGATTCTATATGGCCTCATATTTACGGGAACCCCATGGTTCCATCACTATTTCTTGCTGGATCATGTTGGTCAGTCCGTGTAAGAGGGAGAAAAAGTCTATTTTTTTTTTTACACAAAACCCCCAATGTCACTTTGTTGTGCCACTGACATGGAATACGTTATGGGGATGTCAGGTGTCACCAGTACCTGGTCTGTTGGGGGTGGGGATGCGGCCAATAAAATCTCTCTGTCCTTCCAGGGCTTTAAGAGATTTGCATGATAAATTTGTTGTGGTTTCCTTTTCCCTGGTTGGTAGACTTTGTAGTTTACCTCCCCTACCTTTTGACAACCTCAAAGGGACCCTGCCACTTGGCTAGGAACTTATTTTTTACAAATAATTGAAGAGCTCTGGATGGCCGCACTCCAAAATAAATTCAAATGCCTTTTATGCATGAAGCAGAATCACACAAAAGTGGGTCACAGCAAAGCAACAATAGCTAACGCGTTTCACACTACCAAGAGTGCTTACTCATAGCTAACAAACATGGAAACATATGACAATTAAATATAATTCATAGTTACACACATTGAATTGATTAATTGATAAATTAGCTGAACAGCTGATTCAACTAAGGAGCCAGCATGACTCCGTAGCCATGTTCGTCTTCTCCCCCTCAGCTCACGTGTCATATTCTGGCTGCTACCGTCCATGTAATCTCTGGTTTCGTTCATTGGTAAGTATTGGGCCGTTTTGCTCTGGCCCATTCTGCCATTGTCCTTACATTTACCACTGTGACACCTCTTTTTGTCCATTTAGATACATCTCATCCGCATCCACCCCTGATGAGCAAGCAATGACCTTGCGAAACGCGCGTCAGGTTTCTGATTCCACCTTTGAGCTCTTGTATGGTATACATACCGGGGGGCTGCTAGATGTTGCCAAAGAAACGTGGGAAGGAGAGAACATATGAAGCAAGCCCAGAAGGCCCAGAGGAGGGTCTATGATCGGGGTGCCAAGGTACGTACTTTCAGCCCGAGGACAGAGAGGCACTGGTTCCCACAGTTAAAAAGCAAGTTCAAATGTGAGAGAACCACCGCTCCAGGTAAGTCCACAAATCCAAGAAAACAGCCCCTCCAGGAATAGAGCAACCCAGGTGCAGGCATGGCATATAGATTTGCATGATAAATTTGTTGTGGTTTCCTTTTCCCTGGTTGGTAGACTTTGTAGTTTACCTCCCCTACCTTTTGACAACCTCAAAGGGACCCTGCCACTTGGCTAGGAACTTATTTTTTACAAATAATTGAAGAGCTCTGGATGGCCACACTCCAAGATAAATTCAAATGCCTTTTATGCATGAAGCAGAATCACACAAAAGCGAACGCGTTTCATACTACCAAGAGTGCTTACTCATAGCTAACAAACATGGAAACATATGACAAATAAATAGAATTCATAGTTAAACACACATTGAATTGATTAATTGATAAATTATCTGAACAGCTGATTCAACTAAGGAGCCAGCATGACTCCGTCAAACACATAGCTCTAACCCTCAACATGTGTCACTGAAAACCCAACATTTGTTCCATGTCTGTATGATGTGTGTAAGCAAAAAAAGTAATATTATATATATATATATATATATATATATATATATATATATATATATATATATATATATATATATATATATATATAAAACATTTGCATCTAAAATGAAAACAAGAGATTGGAGTTGTGCCCCAATAACCAAGATTTCCCCATGGGTTTGATCTATTTAAATCATCAATTCATTTCATTGTTCTTCACTGTATTTGTATTTTGGGATGTACTATTGGTATGTTACTAACTATGTGTAATTATGCTATTATAATACAAATTATATATAATAATGTTAATAAAATATGAATTTGATTATGTTATTATCATATTATTTATTTTTTATTTTTACGTATTATAACATTGATTTATTATTAACTTACTTGATTGTACTATTTCCCCCTGCATCGCCAATAAATTATTATTTTATTGATTGATTTAATTGACCCTCAATGTCTTGTTTCATATAAAGTCCCGCTGCTGCCCCCTCGTTGTCCCTTTTTCCCTTCTGTTTGTTTAAATATCGGGGATGGAGTTCGGTGTACTGGATGGTCACGGCTCATATAAAGTCCCACCTGTATCTTCTCTGTGTAATAAGAGATTGGAGTGGATGAATGAGTAAATGGAGTGTGTGAAAAACACAAGTGACATTATAATATGTGTATGGAAAACACTAAGTGTAATCATACATTAGGTCACTGCGTATATGATCAAAGCGAAAAAGTGCATGAAAAAGATGATTACAAATCATATACGGATATACGAAATAGATTGAGAGAGAAAGGGTTAAAATATAGCCTTTTATACCCCAGTAAATTACGAGTGATTGATGGGACACCCTTTTTTTTTGAAACACCGCTCTTAGCAGCAGAATGGCTGGACACGAAGTAGCAGGACATTAGATAGATTGATTTTAACTGTGTCCTCTCTTTTTTTTTCCTTCCCTTCCTTTTTAGTAATTTGTAAAAAAAAAATTCTTCCCCCCCCCATGATTCATATATTCATTGGTCTATACATTGATCCCTTAAAGTATAAGGTTTATTTGTTACTCAAATCCATACGAATACCAATCTATGAACAAATAACAGATACAGATACAGATATAATTTGTTCATGGATTGGTATAAATTGGTATTGGTAACAACCAAACATTATACTTTAAGGGATCAATGATAGACCAATGATTATATGAATCGCGGGGGGGGAGGGGGACTATGTTTATATTTTTTTGTAGATATATGAATATGGATTACACATTTTTTGGAGAGTAGTGGAGATCACATACATGGAATTATGGGGGAGTGGGGGAGGGGAAGGGGAGAAAGAGTAAAAGAACGGAAAAAAAACACAAAACGGTAAGCACTAAAGATATTCTAATATTGAATAATAATAACAATATATGTTTTTTTTTTTTTGTTTTGTTTTTTTTATATGACACAGGAAAACATATATAAATAGGACAATGGCACATGGGAATATAGAAGTGGTGGTTGGAAATAGATTGCTAAACGGAATGTAGAATGTGTATATGTATTTATTTTCTTTTTTCCTTTCTTATTTATTTATTTATTTTTCTCTTCACTGAATATTATCAAAAACATACGTTAAATATTTTTTTTTTTATATAGTAGGATGGCACCTGGGAAACAAAGGAGGGTGGTTGGAAGAGGAGCGTTGCACAAATATAGAGGGTTTTTTTTTTCTCCCCCCCCCCCCCCCCTTTATTTTCTGTTAAGTGATAAATATTATATATATCAACATAAAATAACAAAATGTTATATATATATATATATATATATATATATATATATATATATATATATATATATATATATATATATTTTTTTTTTTTTTTTTTTTTTGGTTTCTTTTTATGTACAATTGTGATATGGTAAATTATGATAATTGTTATATAGATTGATAATATAATTTTTGGAATGATAAAAGGGAAGGACAAAGGAAAATTATTTTTTATGTATAAAGGTGCAGTTTGAGACCCATTAATAGAGAGCCCGTCCCACAATGGAATGGAAGGGCGACAGTTTTTTTGTAGTTTTGTTTGGATATGTTGGGTACTAAATATGAAATATATACTATGTTCAGTGATGAACGGGTAAGGAGAAGTTCCTCTCCATTCCCATCCATGAATGGATGGGGTTGCAGAATAGGAAAGGGAGTGGAAAGGGACAGGGTGGGATGGGAGGAGGGGGGTGAAGTGAATGTGGAGAGGGGAGTGGAAGGAGATGGGGCAGAATGGGGGGAGAGAGGTGAAGGAAGTGTAAGGGGGAAGTATGGATGGGTGCAACAAGGATGTGGCTTAAGAACCCTATGGATGTTCTCTATGATGTGGTGGAGGTGTTTAACCTTCCCACACTTCCAATATAATGACAGGTAAAAATAGCTATTCAATACTCTCATGGAATGTCCGAGGATTGAACTCGAAGTTTAAGTGAGCATTAATGCTTCAATATATAAGAAAATATAATCCTCAATTGATCATACTTCAGGAGACACATTTAATGGGTAAAAGATTAATAACTTTAAAAAAAAAGCCTGGATAAAAAAAGCATACCATGCCACGTATTCCTTCTATGTTAGAGGAATATCCGTTTTAGTAAATAAAACTTTTCCGGGAGAAATAGAGAAGGCCTTTATAGACATATAAGGGAAATATGTTATTTTATTCTATACAATTGGGCAGCAAAGATACATTACAGTAGCAATGTATATACCACCCCCATTTGCGGTGGGAATTTTGAATGAGAAATAGAGTAAATAATCAAATATCTCCCAGCAAAGTTATTTTTTATTGGAGATGTGAATTCAATTCTATTGCCAGAGCTGGATAGACCAAAACCTCCTAAGCAATATTCAGCGAACTTGTATAATTGGGCTCAGGTGACAGGAGTAACGGAAATTTGGAGATGGAGAAATCCAGAAAAAGAAAAAGAGTCTATTCCTGTTTTTTCTGCCTCCTATAAACAGTGTCTAGAATAGATTTAGCATTTGCAGATGTAACAATGTTAATGGACATTTCAGAAGTAACATACTTACCGAGTGGCCTATCAGATCATTCTCCCTTTTTTGTCAATACGTGTCCCCACCCTGAGGAGTGCATCATTGTGGAGGTTAACTCCGCAGTGGGTGTCGCACCCTGACATAGAAGTAAAAATGGCATCCCTAATGATGGAGTACTGGGAAAATAATGCAGGGTCATCCTCGATGGACATTGTCTGGGATGCGTTTAAGCGTATATACGGGGACAATACATCTCAAATATCGCTGCGGTTAATAAAAAACAGAAGGTTAGGATACAGGAATTGCAAAAACAGATAGAAATAAAAAAGGAGAAATATGTTCAAGACTCCTGTGTTGTAAATTTTGAGCAATTGATGGCTGCACAAAGAGACCTCCATTTACATATGGAAGAACTAACAAGGTTGAAACTACATAAAAACAGAGATTTATAGCAAGATTAGCGCAACAAGAATATCAAACTACAACTATATCAGAAATCGAAACCCTACAGTAAAAGAGAGTGAAAGAACCTGAGGAGACCTTCTCTCCCCTCTGACTTCCGCCCGACGGCTATGGTGGACCCTATGGACTGGGTAGCCCTCGGGTGGTTGTCGGATATGGAGAGAGAGGCATTGATATGTCCGATTACAGGTGAGGAGATCATAAAGGTCATACATACATTCCCAGGGGAGAAAGCACCAGGCCCAGATGGAATTCCTATTGAATTTTATAAGAAATATGGAGCTTTATTAGCTCAAAAATTAGCAGAAGTATTTACAAGTGGTCTATTGAAAGGAGTCCTTCCAGACTCAATGAGGTATGCACATATAACCTTATTATAAAAGGAAATTAAAGACCCAAACTATGTTCTTCATACAGGTCAATAGCTTTATTAAATATAAATCTAAAAATACTGACGAAAATATTAACATTGAGATTACAAACTTTATTAAATGATATCATAGATTTGGAGCAGACAGGATTCATGCCAGAGAGAACGACAGATGTTAACCTACGTAGATTACATACAAACATACATACCCACCACGTATATGAGGGATCTAGAACGGTGGCCTCTCTGGATATAGAGAAGGCCTTCGATACGGTTGAGTGGCCTTTTTTTTGGGAAATACTTAGAAGGATAGGATTTCCATTAATATTTATTAAATGGATACAAACAATATATTAAAAGCCCATGTCATCGGTAAAATTGGGAAGAAGGCTCTTGTCCCCATTTCAGATGCATAGAGGCACGAAGGCAGGGCTGCCCTCTCTCTCCGGCACTCTTTGCGATTGCAATAGAGCCAGTGGCAGATGCTCTTAGGACCTCGCCGAATATTCAGGGACTTCGGATTGGGGGCTGGAGGAGAGGGTAGCCCTGTATGCCGATGATATGTTGCTGTTTTTGAGAGATGCGGGTCCTTCATTGAAAGGAGCTCTAGAACTACTGAATATTTTTTCAATGTTTACAGGGCTTAAACATTAAAAAGTGAATTGGGATAAGTATTTGTTATTCTCTATTGACAAAGGGGCACAAGACACAGCTCCCCCAGATCTACCGTTAAAATGGGTATCAGAATTTAAGAATTCCGAACGTTTGGGCCGTTCGCGGCAAAATTCGTGTGGCCCACAATGCACTGCGATGGCGCAGTGCATTGCTGGCTCATGATTGGCCAAGCATGCACTGTGACCCCGCATGCTTGGCCAATCGCAGCGCCAGCAGCGAGGAGAGCCATGATTGGCCACGGGCGTCCTGCCTGTGGCCAATCATAGCTCAGGCTGTGTAGTGCACGCCCCACACTATATAAGGCCGCCTTTGAGGCGGCCTCGTGTAGTGTGTTGGCATCTGAAGCAGTGGGTGTTCTGTGTACCTTCAACACAGTTACACACCAATCGTTTTTGGCTGATTTCCTATCTTGCTCTTGTGTAGTGGTTATTGTCTGTGCCCTGACCGCAGTATACACCACTATATTCACCTCACCTATATAGCTAGTGATCTATCTTTAATAATAGAGCTTGCAGTCAGTAGTGTCAGGAGATAGTGCGTGCTGTCTGCGTGCTCTGTACCCAGTACATACCGCTATAATCCACCTACATAGCTGTTCTCTATTTGGGCCCAATTGTCATCTGCAGGAGTTATTGGAAGTTGTGTGTGCTTCCAGCACAGCACAGTATACATCTGTATATACCCCTTTAACTCTGCTGTTTTCTGGTTATTGTCTGCGTGCCCTGAACGCAGTATACACCGTGATATTCACCTCACCTATATAGCTAGTGGTCCATCTTTAATAATAGAGCTTGCAGTCAGTAGTGTCAGGAGATAGTGCGTGCTGTCTGCGTGCTCTGTACCCAGTACATACCGCTATAATCCACCTACATAGCTGTTCTCTATTTGGGCCCAATTGTCATCTGCAGGAGTTATTGGAAGTTGTGTGTGCTTCCAGCACAGCACAGTATACATCTGTATATACCCCTTTAACTCTGCTGTTTTCTGGTTATTGTCTGCGTGCCCTGAACGCAGTATACACCGTGATATTCACCTCACCTATATAGCTAGTGGTCCATCTTTAATAATAGAGCTTGCAGTCAGTAGTGTCAGGAGATAGTGCGTGCTGTCTGCGTGCTCTGTACCCAGTACATACCGCTATAATCCACCTACATAGCTGTTCTCTATTTGGGCCCAATTGTCATCTGCAGGAGTTATTGGAAGTTGTGTGTGCTTCCAGCACAGCACAGTATACATCTGTATATACCCCTTTAACTCTGCTGTTTTCTGGTTATTGTCTGCATGCCCTGAACGCAGTATACACCGTGATATTCACCTCACCTATATAGCTAGTGGTCCATCTTTAATAATAGAGCTTGCAGTCAGTAGTGTCCGGAGATAGTGTGTGCTGTCTGCGTGCTCTGTACCCAGTAGATACCGCTATAATCCACCTACATAGCTGTTCTCTATTTGGGCCCAATTGTCATCTGCAGGAGTTATTGGAAGTTGTGTGTGCTTTCAGCACAGCACAGTATACATCTGTATATACCCCTTTAACTCTGCTGTTTTCTGGTTATTGTCTGCGTGCCCTGAACGCAGTATACACCGTGATATTCACCTCACCTATATAGCTAGTGGTCCATCTTTAATAATAGAGCTTGCAGTCAGTAGTGTCAGGAGATAGTGCGTGCTGTCTGCGTGCTCTGTACCCAGTACATACCGCTATAATCCACCTACATAGCTGTTCTCTATTTGGGCCCAATTGTCATCTGCAGGAGTTATTGGAAGTTGTGTGTGCTTCCAGCACAGCACAGTATACATCTGTATATACCCCTTTAACTCTGCTGTTTTCTGGTTATTGTCTGCGTGCCCTGAACGCAGTATACACCGTGATATTCACCTCACCTATATAGCTAGTGGTCCATCTTTAATAATAGAGCTTGCAGTCAGTAGTGTCAGGAGATAGTGCGTGCTGTCTGCGTGCTCTGTACCCAGTACATACCGCTATAATCCACCTACATAGCTGTTCTCTATTTGGGCCCAATTGTCATCTGCAGGAGTTATTGGAAGTTGTGTGTGCTTCCAGCACAGCACAGTATACATCTGTATATACCCCTTTAACTCTGCTGTTTTCTGGTTATTGTCTGCGTGCCCTGAACACAGTATACACCGTGATATTCACCTCACCTATATAGCTAGTGGTCCATCTTTAATAATAGAGCTTGCAGTCAGTAGTGTCAGGAGATAGTGCGTGCTGTCTGCCTGCTCTGTACCCAGTACATACCGCTATAATCCACCTACATAGCTGTTCTCTATTTGGGCCCAATTGTCATCTGCAGGAGTTATTGGAAGTTGTGTGTGCTTCCAGCACAGCACAGTATACATCTGTATATACCCCTTTATCTCTGCTGTTCTATAAAAAAGGCATCTGCAAGAGTTAGTGGGTGTTGTGTGCCTCCAGCACAATATAAACTACCCAACTACTATTTTACCCAACTCCCTTCAGGCCATTACCATGTCTGGAAGGCCAGCAAGGAGAGGCAGACAGGTGCGAGCCGATAAAAGAGGGCAAGCAGGCTCTGTGTCTAGAGACAACAGTGCTGGTCGTGGACGTGGTGCATTGTCATCAGCACGTGGCCATGGGACATGCTTGTCCTTCTTT
The DNA here is from genome assembly GCF_037356315.1 of Lithobates pipiens. Lineage (NCBI taxonomy): Eukaryota > Metazoa > Chordata > Amphibia > Anura > Ranidae > Lithobates > Lithobates pipiens. The sequence continues at coordinate 621,487,698 of NW_027507748.1, read as the reverse complement.
TCTGCAGCTGGACATGTTGAACCGCAACATGCCAACGACTTGGTAGAGTGGATGACCAAGCCCTCTTCATCCTCCTCATCCTCTCTCACCCAGTCTCAGGGTAGTAGCAAAGCAGCTGCCAACACATCGTCTTCCCTCCTCTCAATGTCATCATCAGTGACTCCTTCCCTAGACCCACCACGTCCTCCTGAGGAGTCTCCTGAACTCTTTGAGCACAGTGTTGGGTACATGCTCCAGGAGGATGCCCAGTGTTTGGTGGGCTCTGATGATGACACTCAGCTAGAGGAAGGCAGTAGCGTGAGCGCAGAGAGAGGGGATGCTCAAGAAGGACAGCAATCTGGCAGTCATGTTCCACAAGCTGCAGCATACTGCCAGGTTTGCTACAGCGATGAAGAGGGAGGGGATGATGAGGGCACTGACTCCACGTGGGTGCCTGGAAGGAGGGAGGAGGAGGAGGAGGAGGAGGAGGCACATGTCCAACGAGGCAGGATGCCCTCCGGGGGTCAGCTTAGGGGCAGCACACCAACTGAATCACACCGCAGAGCTCCGCCTGCGCAGAGCGCTTCCTCTGCGCGTTATTCTAAAAGTTCTTTGGTGTGGGCCTTTTTTGAGACGAGTGCATCAGATCGCACCGCTGCTATTTGCAACATATGTCTCAAGCGTATCTCACGTGGCCAAAACATCAGCCGCTTGGGCACCACATGCTTGACCAGACATATGTTGACCTGCCATGCAGCTCGTTGGCAAGCGTACCTCAAAGACCCACACCAAAGAACAAAGCGGACCTCTCCTTGCTCCTCATCAGCTGGCATCTCCAACCCCACTAGACCTTCAGTCCTCTCTGAAACCTGCTCTGAGAGGAATGAAGGTGTAGAATTAGGTGTGTCACAGCCAAGTGCTTCCGGGAACTCTGCTAGTGGTACATCCACATCCGATTATAGCAGGCAAATGTCCCTGCCCCAGCTGCTGGACCGGCGAAAGAAGTTCACTCCCAGCCATCCACATGCCCAGCGGTTGAATGCTAGCTTGGCTAAATTGCTAGCACTTCAACTGCTGCCTTTTCAGTTGGTAGACTCGGCCCCCTTCCGTGAGTTTGTACAATGTGCGGTTCCTCAGTGGCAGGTCCCCAAACGCCACTTTTTCTCACGGAAGGCGATTCCGGCTCTCTACCGGCATGTGGAAGGCAATGCCCTTGCCTCGCTGGGCAGGGCGGTCAGCGGTAAGGTGCATATTACCGCTGACTCATGGTCCAGCAGGCATGGACAGGGACGTTACCTGTCTTTCACGGCCCATTGGGTCACTCTTCTGGCTGCTGGGAAGGATGCAGGACAAGGTGCAGTAGTGTTGGAGGTTGTTCCGCCACCACGCCTCCAAAATGCTACTATTGGTTGTGACACACCTCTCTCCTCCACCCCCTCCTCTTCTTCTTCCTCCATGGCCTCTTCCAGTGCTCTGTCCTCAGAACCAGCGGTGCTCCGTAGGCGTTCCAGGGGCTACGCAAGTACGCAGGCAAAACGATGCCATGCCGTGCTTGCGCTGGTTTGTTTGGGGGACAGGAGCCACACTGGGGCGGATGTTTTGTCAGCTCTGCAGGGGCAGGCCGAGAGGTGGTTGACGCCACGCCAGCTTAAGCCAGGAATGGTGGTTTGCGACAATGGCACCAACCTCCTCTCCGCCCTCCGACAGGGACAACTGACCCATGTGCCCTGTGTAGCTCACGTCCTTAACCTGGTGGTGCAGCGGTTCTTGGGCAGGTACCCCGGCTTACATGATGTCCTGAAGCAGGCCAGGAAAGTCTGTGTGCATTTCCGCCGATCATTTAATGCCTGTGCTCGGCTGGCTGAGCTCCAAAAGGAGTTGAACCTGCCCAAGAACCGCCTTATATGTGACATGCCCACCAGATGGAACTCAACATTGGCCATGCTGCAGCAGCTGCACACGCAGCAGAGGGCCATCAATGAGTACCTGTGCGACTACGGCACCAGGACAGGGTCAGGGGAGCTTGGTTTTTTCTCACCACGCCAGTGGGGCATGATCGGGGATGCATGCACTGTCCTGTCACCGTTTGAGGAGGCCACAAGGATGGTGAGCAGTGACAGTGCATGCATCAGTGACACTGTACCTCTTGTCCACCTCTTGGAGCATACGCTGCATGGAATAATGGACAGGGCACTTGAGGCAGAACAGAGGCAGGAAGAGGAGGACTTCCTTGCCTCTCAAGGCCCCCTTTATCCAGACAGTGTTCCTGCTGTGCCACCCATCACACAGGAAGAGGGTGAGGAGGAGGAAGAGGAGGAGGAGGATGATTGTGTCAGCATGGAGGGGGAGGCTGGCACTCAGCATCAGCATCAGCAGCAGCAGTCTTATAGGGATGATTTACAGTCCCAAGAAACACGTGGACTTGTACGTGGCTGGGAGGAGGTAGCTGCGGATCATGTTGTCCTTAGTGACCCAGAGGACTCCGGACCGAATGCCTCAGCTAACCTACGCTGCATGGCCTCCCTGATCCTGCAAAGCCTGCGGAAGGATCCTCGTATTCTTCGGATCAAGGAGAGGGACCATTACTGGCTGGCCACTCTCCTTGATCCACGGTACAAGGGTAAGGTTGCCGACCTTATCTTGCCATCGCAGAGGGAGCAGAGGATGAGACATCTCCGGGAGGCCTTGCAGAAAGCTCTGTGCAACGCGTTCCCAGAGACTGGGAGGTCACAAACTCCTGGTCCTGGACAATGTGTTGCTGAGGCATCAGTCAGAAGGAGCGGTGGAGAAGGTGGCCGTCTGACTGATGCTTTCAGACAATTTTTTAGTCCGCAGCCCCAAGGTATGATTGGTTCCAGCACCCATCGCCAGCGTCTAATTTACATGGTGCAGGAATACCTAGGGGCAAGGTCAGACTTGGACACCTTTCCCACTGAAAATCCTCTGGCTTACTGGGTCTTGAGGATGGATCACTGGCCAGAGCTTGCACAGTATGCAATTGAGCTACTGGCCTGTCCTGCATCCAGCGTTCTTTCGGAACGCACCTTCAGTGCTGCTGGTGGCTTTGTTACCGATCACAGGGTGCGCCTGTCCACCGAATCAGTTGATCGACTGACCTTCATCAAGATGAATCAGTCTTGGATCACCCACAGCTACCAAGCACCTGAAGCTGATGTAACTGAATAATTTTTTTTGAAATACCACATCCCTTCAAGACTGCCTATGCTGATGCTGAGTGACTGTCCTGCTATGTTGATTGTCTATCCTCTTCCTCCTCCGCTGATATGTTGGAAGAACATTTTTGGTTCTGGGTGATGCCAGCAGCCCAATTTTTCTGCCCCTGTTTAACAGGGGCGTTTAATTACAATTTTTGATGCAATGCTTTGCAGCAGGGCTAATTCCTGCAATAAAACTAGAGTATATGGCAGAGGTTGCAGTGTGATGGCACCAGTGCCTAAGGCCCAATTTTTCTGCCCCTGTTTAACAGGGACATGTAATTACAATTCTTGATATAATATTTCACAGGAGGGCCCCTTCCTGTGCCCACCCAGAGTAACGGTGAGGACTTATAGTGTTGTGGCACCAGCACCACAACCACCAAAGGTCAATTTTTCTACCACTGTTCAACAATGGCATGTAATTACAATTCTTGATATAATCGTTCACAGCAGGGCGCTCCAGCACCCACCAAGAGTCACTTTCAGGGCTTACAATGTTGTGGCAAAACCAACACCTTGTTCCGCCATTTCTGCAGAGCATATAGGGCAGGCCCCTACTTTCAAACATCCAACTTACAAACATCAGACAGCAGCAAGTGAGATGAAAAAAGATGGACGACAAAACAAATTATACAGGGGTGATAACCCTTCCCTATGTTTTCCAAAAAGCTTAAAAATAGTTTTTTTTGACTGGAGCTACACTTTAAAAATGTACCAGTTGAAAATTACAAACAGATTCAACTTAACACAACAAACCTACACAGTCCCTGTCTTGTTTGCACCGCCTGTATACTGCTGTTCTGAGTATATAGGGCCTGGGGGCCACACGCATTTCCTTTTTTTAATATGGGTACAGGGTTCCCCTTAATATGCGTACAAGACCCAAATAGGCTGGTAATGGGCAGGGAGGGCTACCCATGCCATTTTTCTGAATGATTTTCAACCATATTGCAGGAACCAGATATAACATTAAAACCGCAAGCAGTTTTAAATGGTGTTATTTCCGTTTAATGTCATTTTGTGCAGGGACTATTCTAAACACGGGAAACACGTGGCACTTCACAGGCATACTACAGACACCCCCCAGGCACCATATTTAAAGGAATATTTCACTTTTTTTTTCACTTTAATCGTCATTAAAATCAGTGCTCCCGCCAAAACGGCCGTTTTTAAAACCTTTTTTTGCATTGACCCATGTCCCCTGAGGCAGGAGTCAGGTCCCCAAACCCTTTTTAGGATAGTATCTTGCATATTAGCCGTTAAAATTAGCACTTTCCATTTCGAACGTTCGAGTCCCATAGACTTCAATGGGGTTCTAACGTTCGTTTCGAACGCGGGGTCCTTTTCGAAAGTTCTGGTGCGAACCGAACCGGGGGGTGTTCGGCTCATCCCTACTCCTGCACATTTACGTTGGCAGAATGGCATGGCTGGGCACAAGCACATACAGGTACATTGCTCTTTAAGTGCCCAGACATGGTCCTGAGTTCCGTGACCGCGGGACCAGGGGACCCGATCGTCACTGGTGTACCACGATCGGGTCACAGAGCTGAAGAACGAGGAGAGGCCTGTGTAAACAAACCTCTCCTCGTGTTTCCTACTGAGCCTGTCACTGATCGTCTGTTCCCTGTTATAGGGAAAGACGATCAGTGACATCAGACGCCAAGCCACGCCCCCCCTACAGTTAAATAAAAACACACATACACACTTAACCCCTCCCCGCCCCCTATTGGTTAACTCCTTCACTGCCAGTGTCATTTACACAGGAATCAGTGCATTTAAATAGCTGTATAAATGACAATGGTCCCAAAAATGTGTCAAAAATGTCTGATGTGTCCGTCATAATGTAGCACAATAAAAATCGCTGATCGCCGCCATTACTAGTAAAAATATATATATAAAAATGCTATAAGACTATCCCCTATTTTGTAAACGCTATAACTTTTGCGCAAACCAATCAATAATCGCAAATTGCAATTTTTTTTTACCAAAACTATGTAGTATTTGTGGGGAAAAAAAGACGCCAATTTTGTTTGGGAGCCACGTTGCACGACTGCGCCACTGTCAGTTAAAGTGACGCAGTGCCGAATCGCAAAAAGGGGCTGGGTCCTTTTGCTGCAAATTGGTCCGGGGGACTGCCTATTAGAACTAGTAGGGAATAACATCACCCCTATAGGAAGGAGAATACAGGTGGGTCTGTTGCTTTTTTATGCTAGAAAGACAATAGTGCTGAATTGGAAGAAGGCAGAAGCCCCAACGTTAACACAGTGGGAAAATGTAGTAAATAGTAATCTATCACTATATAGGGAAACATATTGGATTAGAGGACATGGAGAGAAATATGAGAGAGTATGGGCAAGTTGGATAGAAAATTCCATAACGGCATCAGGATAAAACAGTATGAAGATAGGGCAAGCCACACCAAAAGGGGGAAAAGGGGGGGGGGGGGGTAAGAGGGATATGAATGTATAAATGTATATGTATAATTTTATAGTATTTGAGGACATGACTATGAATGGATTTTATGGAAGCTCCTAAGAGAACGATGAATGTAAATGGTGAAATGTATAATGGATATGTAAAAAAAACTAAGATATTAAAAAAAAAACAAAAAAAAAAAAAACAACCATATATAATAAGCAAAACAGTCAAAAAATGTACCTAATAATAAAAGCAAGATGAAAATAATTTTTTGACTGTTTTGCACATTATATATGATTTGTAATCATCTTTTTCATGCACTTTTTCACTTTGACCATATAAGTAGTCACCTAATGTATGATTACACTTAGGCCGCGTACACACGGGCGGACTGTTGGCTCAACTTTGTCCGCTGAACAGTGTTTCAGCGGACAGTCCGCTTGTGTGTGGGGCTTCAGCGGACAGTTTCAGCGGACAGTTTGACGAACAAAGTTTTTCGGAAATTCCGAAAAACTGTCCGCTGAAACTTGGTTTGAGCGAACAGTCCGCTCGTGTGTAGGCTACTTTCGAAATGAGCAAACTGTTCCCGCTCGGAGGGAAGTCCGCTCATTTCGAGCGCGTGTGCAGGTAGGCGGGGCCCGCGAAGGAGACGTCGCGGGCTCCGCCGCCTGGAATGGACTTAAAGGGGAACCCCAACGCCGAAAAAAATCGGCGTGGGGGTCCCCCCAAAGTCCACAACAGACCCTTGTCCGAGCACGCTACCCGGCCGGCCAGGAAAGGGGGGCGAGCGAGCGCGCCCCCCCTCCTGAGCCATACCAGGCCGCGTGCCCTCAACATGGGGGGGTGCCTTGGGGAAGGGGGGGGCCGCGCGGCCCCCCCACCCCAAAGCACCTTGTCCCCATGTTGATGAGGACAAGGGCCTCTTCCCGACAAACCTGGCCGTTGGTTGTCGGGGTCTGCGGGCGGGGGGCTTATCGGAATCCGGGAGCCCCCTTTAATAAGGGGGCCCCCAGATACCGGCCCCCCACCCTATGTGAATGAGTATGGGGTACAATGTACCCCTACCCATTCACCTGTAAAATAAAAGTACCCAAAAAAAAACAACACACGAGATAAAATATTTTATTGCACAGCTCCGGGGGTCTTCCGTCTTCGGGGGTCTTCTCGCCGGACTCCTCCGCTATCTTCTTGTAGCTCTTTTGCTAGCGGAGGAGTCCGGCTTTCTTCCTCCCCGCCGCCGGCCTCTTCTCCCGACTTCGGGGGTCTTGTCCCCCTCTTCGGTTCTTCTGCCGGGCCACCGCGCCTTCTTATAGCTCTTTTGCAGGCGGTGGCCCGGTCTTCTGTCGCCGCCTTCCGTTCTTCTGTCGCCGCCTTCCGTTCTTCTGCCGGGCCACCGCGCCTTCTTATAGCTCTTTTGCAGGCGGTGGCCCGGTCTTCTGTCGCCGCTGTCGCCGCCGCCTTCCGTTCTTGTTCTTCTTCTTGTTCTTCTTGTTCTTCTCCAGGAGATGTTGACACGTCGCTCTCTCCGGCTGGAATGCCAGAGCCGCGCTGAGCGGCCACTTATATAGTGACAATGGGGCGGTGTCACATGGTATATGTCACATGGGTTGGTCACATGGGTTGATGTCACATGGGGACTATGACATCGTAAGGGGGCGGGGTCACCATGTGACCAACCCATGTGACATATACCATGTGACACCGCCCCATTGTCACTATATAAGTGGCCGCTCAGCGCGGCTCTGGCATTCCGGCCGGAGAGAGCGACGTGTCAACATCTCCTGGAGAAGAACAAGAAGAACAAGAAGAAGAACAAGAACGGAAGGCGGCGGCGACAGCGGCGACAGAAGACCGGGTCACCGCCTGCAAAAGAGCTATAAGAAGGCGCGGTGGCCCGGCAGAAGAACGGAAGGCGGCGACAGAAGAACGGAAGGCGGCGACAGAAGACCGGGCCACCGCCTGCAAAAGAGCTATAAGAAGGCGCGGTGGCCCGGCAGAAGAACCGAAGAGGGGGACAAGACCCCCGAAGTCGGGAGAAGAGGCCGGCGGCGGGGAGGAAGAAAGCCGGACTCCTCCGCTAGCAAAAGAGCTACAAGAAGATAGCGGAGGAGTCCGGTGAGAAGACCCCCGAAGACGGAAGACCCCCGGAGCTGTGCAATAAAATATTTTATCTCGTGTGTTGTTTTTTTTTGGGTACTTTTATTTTACAGGTGAATGGGTAGGGGTACATTGTACCCCATACTCATTCACATAGGGTGGGGGGCCGGTATCCGGGGGCCCCCTTATTAAAGGGGGCTCCCAGATTCCGATAAGCCCCCCGCCCGCAGACCCCGACAACCAACGGCCAGGGTTGTCGGGAAGAGGCCCTTGTCCTCATCAACATGGGGACAAGGTGCTTTGGAGTGGGGGGGCCGCGCGGCCCCCCCCTTCCCCAAGGCACCCCCCCATGTTGAGGGCACGCGGCCTGGTACGGCTCAGGAGGGGGGGCGCGCTCGCTCACCCCCCTTTCCTGGCCGGCCGGGTAGCGTGCTCGGACAAGGGTCTGTTGTGGACTTTGGGGGGACCCCCACGCCGATTTTTTTCGGCGTTGGGGTTCCCCTTTAAGTCCATTCCAGGCGGCGGAGCCCGCGACGTCTCCTTCGCGGGCCCCGCCTACCTGCACACGTGCTCGAAATGAGCGGACTGTTGCCTCGTGTGTGGGCGAGTCCGCTCATTTCAAAAGTTGCGCGGACTTAGTACGACGAACAAAGTTTGCCGTATTTGTCCGCTCAAAAAGTGCCGTGTGTGGGCGTGTTCGTTCATTCAAAAGTTTGAGCGGACTGTTTGACGAACTTAGTTTCGTACGCCGCCTTAATGTTTTCCATACACATATTATGTCATTTGTGTTTTTCACACACTCCATTTACTTATTCATCCACTCCAATCTCTTGTTTTAAATTTAGATGCACATTTATATATATATATATATATATATATATATATATATATATACTTTTTTGCTTACACACATCATACAGACATGGAACAAATGATGTTGGGTTTTCAGTGACACACGGTGAGGGCTATGTGTTTGACGGAGTCATGCTGGCTCCTTAGTTGAATCAGCTGTTCAACTAATTTATCAATTAATCAATTCAATGTGTGTTTAACTATTAATTATATTTATTTGTCATATGTTTCCATGTTTGTTAGCTATGAGTAAGTACTCTTGGCAGCGTGAAACGCGTTAGCTATTGTTGCTTTGCTGTGACCCACTTTTGTGTGATTCTGCTTCACGAAATAAAAGGCATTTGAATTTATCTTGGAGTGCTGCTGTCCAGAGCTCTTCAATTATTTGTAACAAGTATATGCCATGCCTGCACCTGGGTTTCTCTATTACTGGAAGGGCTGTTTTCTTGGATTTGTGGACTTACCTGGAGCGGTGGTTCTCTCACATTTGAACTTACTTTTTAACCGTGGGAACCAGTGCCAACACTCTGTCCTCGGGGCTGAAAGTACATACCTTGGCACCCCGATCATAGACCCTCCTCTGGGCCTTCTGGGCTCGCTTCATATGTTCTCTCTGTCCCATGTTTCTTTGGCATCATCTAGCAGCCCCCCGGGATATATACCATACAAGAGATCAAAGGTGGAATCAGAAAACCCAACGTGCGTTTCGCAAGAGCATTGCTTGCTCATCAGGGGTGGATGTGGATGAGATGTATCTAAATAGACAAAAAGATGTGTCACAGTGGTAAATGTAAGGACAATGGCAGAATGGGCCAGAGCAAAACGGCCCAATACTTACCAATGAACGAAACCAGAGTTTCCATGGATGGTAGCAGCCAGAGTATGGCACGTGAGCTCAGGGGGAGAAGACGAACATGGCTACCCCTAAGGGGGATGCCAGGTGGCAGACATGGCATAGGTGAAGGTGAATGGTCCTAATTGTCTCAGTATGTAACCAGATAGATATCAGCTGTAAACATAGATGTATATGTCTCAATGATTTGCCAAATTTAGTAAGATGAAGAAGTTATATAATGTAGTGATATTTTGTATGAGAGCATGTATACTCTAGCATAAGTATATATGTCAAGCCTTACTAAATAAGCTGAGTAGACAAAAGTTGTACAATTATTTGTATAGAAACATATGTGAACGGACCTGATCCAATAATGGAGCATACATAGAGACCATGAGTAAAAAATTGAATCCTGAAAAAATATGTTTGTCTGGGAAATCAACCCCTAAAGTAAGAAAAGAGGAAAAAGGTTGTGTGTAAAGCAGTTTTAAATGAAACAAAAAGTGCAGGGTAGGGATGAGCTTTGAGTTCGATTCAAACTCATGTTCGACTCGAACATTGCCTGTTCGCCTCTTCGGTGAACAGTGAACAATTTGGGGTGTTCGTGGCAAATTCGAAAAGCTGTGGAACACCCTGTACAAGTCTATGGGAGAAATCTAAAGTGCAAATTTTAAAGGCTAATATGAAAGTTGTTGTCCTAAAAAGTGTTGGGGACCTGGGTCCTGCCCCAGGGGACATGTATCAATGCAAAAAAAAGTTTTAAAAATGGCAATTTTTTTGGGAGCAGTGATTTTAATAATGCTTAAAGTGAAACAATAAAAGTGTAATATTCCTTTAAATTTCATACCTGGGGGTGTCTATAGTATGCCTGTAAAGGGGCGCATGTTTCCTGTGCTTAGAACTGTCCCTGCACAAAGTGTAATTTGCACAAAGTGTCATTTCTGCAGGAAAAAAAGTCATTTTAAATCACTCGCGGCTATAATGAATTGTCGGCTCCCTGTAATACAGAGAACAGTCATTGAAAGTCATTGATAAAAAAAAAAAAAAAAAAAAATCGTGGGGTTCCCCCAAATTCAATTACCAGGCCCTTCAGGTCTGGTATGGATATTAAGGCGAACTCCACGCCAAACTTTTAAAAAAATGGCGTGGAGTTCCCCCTAAAAATCCATACCAGACCCTTTATCTGATGAATGCAACCTTGCAGGCTGCAGGAAAAGATGAGGGAATGAGAGAGGCCCCCCTCCTGAACCGTACCGGGCCACGTGCCCTCAACATTGGGAGGACGCTTTGGGGTCTGGGACCCCTCAAAGCACCTTGTCCCCATGTTGATGAGGACAAGGGCCTCATCCCTACAACCCTGGCTGGTGGTTGTGGGGGTTTGCGGGCGGGGGGCTTATCAGAATCTGGAAGCTCCCTTTAACAAGGGGACCCCCAGATCACACCCCCCCCGTTTGAAATGGTAAGGGGGTACAAAATTACCTCTACCATTTCACAAAGAAAGTGTAGAAGAATGTTGAAAAAGGACACACACACCGTTGAAAAAGTCCTTTATTAAATATATATATATATTTTTTAAATAGAAAGATTCCGACGGTGGTAATCCACTCTTGCTATCCAGCGATGGATAATCATCTCTCCGGGGTCCAGCGATGGCTGATCTGATCTAGAGAATATATATATATATATACACACACACATACACACACACACACATATACAGAAGAGGGATTGCTGCACAAACAACAGTAAATTTATTGATAAAATTTACATCACATCAGGTATAATTCAGGTGACGTTTCGGGCTAAGCATGATATCGCCCTTCCTCATGACCACATACCTGCAGGTATGTGGTCATGAGGAAGGGCGATATCATGCTTAGCCCAAAACGTCACCTGAATACCTGAATTATACCTAAATTTTATCAATAAATTTACTTTTGTTTGTGCAGCAATCCCTCTTCTGCTTTTTTATATTGAGTCTTTGGGACAGACTCGATTGCTGGCACACCTGTTTCACTGACCGTGTGTGCATCTCACCTACTACATATACATATATCGTTTGGGGGTTCTGAGTACTTTTCTAGCAAAAAAATTATGATTTTTGTATGTAGGAAAGAAGTGTCAGAATTAGCCTGGGTGGCAAGGCGTTATTTACCATAAGTAAGTAATATACAAATAATTACTATATATTGTTTTTAAGGTAATTTACTATACTTTCAAAAAACGGTACTCAAGCAGAATAGAGATGGCCTTGCGGTTTGCCCGGCGGTCAGTTCGCGGCGAACTTTGCTTGTCCGCGATTCGCCAAACCGGCGGACTTCTGGTGCTGTTCGCGCCTGACATATTCGTTTACATTGTGAAGAACTTTGACCCATGACACATCCATCATGGGGTAAAGGACAGCCAATTGAGACATTTCAGCACATGGACATACCCCCTACCTTATAAATAGACCTGATCTGGCAGCCATTTTACATTCTGTCTTTTGTCAGTGTAGGGAAAGGTCCCTGCACAAAGTGTAATTTGCACAAAGTGTCATTTCTGCAGGAAAAAAAGTCATTTTAAATCACTCGCGGCTATAATGAATTGTCGGCTCCCTGTAATACAGAGAACAGTCATTGAAAGTCATTGATAAAAAAAAAAAAAAAAAAAATCGTGGGGTTCCCCCAAATTCAATTACCAGGCCCTTCAGGTCTGGTATGGATATTAAGGCGAACTCCACGCCAAACTTTTAAAAAAATGGCGTGGATTTCCCCCTAAAAATCCATACCAGACCCTTTATCTGATGAATGCAACCTTGCAGGCTGCAGGAAAAGATGAGGGAATGAGAGAGGCCCCCCTCCTGAACCGTACCGGGCCACGTGCCCTCAACATTGGGAGGACGCTTTGGGGTCTGGGACCCCTCAAAGCACCTTGTCCCCATGTTGATGAGGACAAGGGCCTCATCCCTACAACCCTGGCTGGTGGTTGTGGGGGTTTGCGGGCGGGGGGCTTATCAGAATCTGGAAGCTCCCTTTAACAAGGGGACCCCCAGATCACACCCCCCCGTTTGAAATGGTAAGGGGGTACAAAATTACCTCTACCATTTCACAAAGAAAGTGTAGAAGAATGTTGAAAAAGGACACACACACCGTTGAAAAAGTCCTTTATTAAAAATATATATATATTTTTTAAATAGAAAGATTCCGACGGTGGTAATCCACTCTTGCTATCCAGTGACGGATAATCATCTCTCCGGGGTCCAGCGATGGCTGATCTGATCTAGAGAATATATATATATATATACACACACACATACACACACACACACATATACAGAAGAGGGATTGCTGCACAAACAACAGTAAATTTATTGATAAAATTTACATCACATCAGGTATAATTCAGGTGACGTTTCGGGCTAAGCATGATATCGCCCTTCCTCATGACCACATACCTGCAGGTATGTGGTCATGAGGAAGGGCGATATCATGCTTAGCCCAAAACGTCACCTGAATACCTGAATTATACCTAAATTTTATCAATAAATTTACTTTTGTTTGTGCAGCAATCCCTCTTCTGCTTTTTTATATTGAGTCTTTGGGACAGACTCGATTGCTGGCACACCTGTTTCACTGACCGTGTGTGCATCTCACCTACTACATATACATATATCGTTTGGGGGTTCTGAGTACTTTTCTAGCAAAAAAATTATGATTTTTGTATGTAGGAAAGAAGTGTCAGAATTAGCCTGGGTGGCAAGGCGTTATTTACCATAAGTAAGTAATATACAAATAATTACTATATATTGTTTTTAAGGTAATTTACTATACTTTCAAAAAACGGTACTCAAGCAGAATAGAGATGGCCTTGCGGTTTGCCCGGCGGTCAGTTCGCGGCGAACTTTGCTTGTCCGCGATTCGCCAAACCGGCGGACTTCTGGTGCTGTTCGCGCCTGACATATTCGTTTACATTGTGAAGAACTTTGACCCATGACACATCCATCATGGGGTAAAGGACAGCCAATTGAGACATTTCAGCACATGGACATACCCCCTACCTTATAAATAGACCTGATCTGGCAGCCATTTTACATTCTGTCTTTTGTCAGTGTAGGGAAAGGACACTGTGTGGAGCAGGGACAGTCAGTCTAATCACTAGCTATTACTATTAGGTCCACAAAAGTCCTTTTAAGGACTGGTATAGGTATACAGTATATAGGGTTGTAATACACTTATAATATACTTTCTTTCAAATATAGAAAGCATATTATAGTGCACTGACTGCATGCAGTGCTGCGGACCGATTCTGCAGCTGTCGTTAGGGAGGGACAGTTTGGCGTTTGGAGCAGGGACAGTCTGCAATTCACTAGCTACTAGCTAGCTACTATTAGGTCCACAAAGGTCCTTTTAACGACTGTTATAGGTGTACTATTTGGTGTGCAGTATATAGGGGTATAATACACATATAAAATACTTTTGAATATAGAAAGCATAGTATAGTGCATTTCCACTGTGCAGCATTGTGACTGCTAAGCGGTTTGGCAGCGATACTACAAAGAGTGACAAACGCAATTAGAAAAAAGTATTATAACTGGTACGATAGACCAGTGGCCCCCCAAAACGACAGATTGAAGCGGGGTGTTATATACCTTCTTTCACATATACTGCATTTCTCTAGAGACTTTTGTCACAGGGTCATTTAAAAAATGACAGGCAGAAGAAGAGGCAGGCCCTTCTGCAGGGGTGGTAGGGGTAGGGCAGGAGCAACAGGCTTGAGCCAAAGTGGCAAATTGCAGAAGGTGCGTTCGATTACGTCAAAGGACGCACCAGACTTGGTTGAGTGGCTCACTCAGCCTTACTCTTCAGCACCCTCCTCATCCTCTCGATCTGCACCCTCTTCTTCACTCTCTGCTGTGTGCATCCCCAAAGACACTACCACCAACACCACCACCAACATATACCCTCCGCTTGAGTCACAGGAATTATTTTCCAATCCATCACAAGACATTTCTGATGCGCAGCCACTCTTGGCATTGGATCAGGAAGAGGAGGTAGCAACAACCGCCACTCAGCAGTCTGACAACAGTACCCAGATCAGCCCAAGGAGGTTGGTCCCCAGTGTTGCTGCCTACTCCGAGATCTCTAATTATACTGATGGGGAAGGTGACATTGATGTTGACGTGTCTAGTGATGTCACGTGGGTGCCCACAAGAGAGGAAGAGGAGGGGAGTTCAGAGGGAGTTAATGACCAGCAGATAGGGTGGAGAAGCAGGCAGAACTTACATTGCACAGGAGGGACAAACCAGACTGGTAATGTTTCAGGAGCGAGGCATCAACCATGTACGGTCACATCTGGCGCTCCCAGGATGCCGGCACACGGCTCCGCAGTGTGGGCTTTTTTAAACCTGTCCGCTGCTGACAATAGTGTTGCCCTCTGCAGCCTTTGCAGTCAACGCATAAGTCGCGGTAAGCCCAACACTCACCTAGAGATGACCGCCTTAAGAAGGCACATCACCGAGCCCAGTGGGAGCAACCGAACCCACAAAGCCACACTCCAGGCTCTCACCATCCAGCCTCTTCTACTTCTCCTCTCTCCTCAGAATTGTCCTACACTCCACCTTCCATCATGCCGTCCTCATGTTTTTCTGGGAAAAGGCAGGCTTTTGTCGGCCAAATGTTTGAGCGTAAAAAAATAATGACGCTGGATAACCCTCTTGCCCAGCGGTTGACCGATGGCTTGTCAGAACTGTTAGCCCGCCAACTACTGCCATATAAACTGGTGGACTCGGAGGCCTTTCGAAAATTTGTGGCCATTGGAACACCACAATGGAAGGTCCCATTAAGGAAGTATTTCTCACAGAAGGGCATCCCAGAGCTATATGGCCATGTTCAGCGGCAAGTGAATGTATCTCTGGCACACAGTGTCTGACCACAGACACGTGGTCTAGCAAACACGGGCAGGGAAGGTATATAACTTTTGCTTCCCAGTGGGTGAACCTTCTGACGGCTGTCAAGCATGTAACCCGTGGCACCCATGTAGATTTGGTTTTACCGCCATGGATTGCATGCAGGCCTGGCTTTTATTCTACTCCTCCTACTCCATTCTCCCTGTCCTCCTCCTTTTCCGCTGCTAGCATCTCTTCCGCTGCGCCGTCCAAGATTCCCATAACCTATTCGACATGCCAGGTGAGACGTTGCCATGCTGTGCTGCGTCTGTTGTACCTGGAAGCCAAGGCCACACTGGCCCTGCACTCCTTTCAGCTTTGCGTTCACAGGCAGATCAGTGGCTAACACCGCTCTATTTGACAGTTGGTAAAGTGGTGTGTGACAACTGTGCCAATCTGCTTAGTGCATTGAAACAGGGCAAAATTACACACATGCCATGCATGGCACACATCTTAAACTTGGTCGTGCAGCGATTCATTGTCAAATACCCTGGGGTCCAGGACATCTTGTGGCAGGCAAGGAAAATCTTGGCCCATTTCAGAAGAGAGCTGTCAGAATGGAGCACTTCCAGTCCTTGCTTAGAGAAATGCTTCATTCTGCTTTTGCGTGTGCTGGCAGAGGAATTCCCACTCCCAGAGAAAGAGTTGCGGGTACCAATCCAACAGTGTCTGCAAGAAGAGGGAGGTTTGAAGATGTGTTGGTCACTTCTGATATGAGGTCATTCTTTCAGCCGACCCATCGACAGTGTCATCCGGATACAGCATCAGGGAACGCCTAGACCGACAGGTGTCCAACTACATCAAGTTAACGGCCGATGTGGACGCTCTGAGAAGTGATGAACCCCTGGACTACTGGGTGGGCAGGCTTGACCTCTGGCCAGAGCTTGCACAATTTGCAATGGAACTGTTGGCTTGCCCCTCGTCCAGTGTCCTATCCGAAAGGACGTTCAGCGCAGCAGGGGGGATCGTGACCGATAAGCGTACCCGCCTAGCTCACGACAGTGTTGACTACCTCACATTTAGAAAAATAAATGAGGCATGGATCTCGGAAGAATTCAACACATGTGACCAGTAGACCATGTATATGCATAACTCTATAAACGATTTATATAATCTAGCACACTGACCTTTTTTCTACCTTTGGCTCACTTGTACAAAAAAAGCACACCATACTATATGCCCGTACCCTACTGTTTGAAGAGGTTGAGCGGTGTCATATTTTTGGGCCCTGCAGCGAGTTGCTGGTATCAGTGCTCTCTATCTCGATGCTGGTGTGGTGTGCTCTCTATCTCGGTGCTGGTGTCAGTGCTCTCTATCTCGGTGCTGGTGTCAGTGCTCTCTATCACGGTGCTGGTGTCAGTGCTCTCTATCACGGTGTCAGTGCTCTCTATCACGGTGCTGGTGTCAGTGCTCCCTATCACGGTGCTGGTGTCAGTGCTCTCTATCACGGCGCTGGTGTCAGTGCTCTCTATCACGGCGCTGGTGTCAGTGCTCAGTCTCTATCGTGGTGCTGGTTTCAGACAGTGAGGGAGATAGCAGCGGAGTTCATTCACCTCCATAACATCTCACAGCATGTTAGAGCAAAAAGAACACCATCTGGATCAGGCCAGCCTATATTCAAGCCATCTCTTCTATGATACCGAATTCCTGAGATTAGCAGATATCAATCCCAAATCAAGCTACAGAGGAAGTCTGGGCAAGGCTGCATGGATCCGTCAATGGAGCCAATTCCCAGAATCTCTTGAATTGAAAATGAGATAAAGCGACAGCTATGTTATTATGTATTTCGGATATGTGTCTTGCTTTCAACCAGATATTGAACCTCATGTAATTTAAACACTAAGAAACAGTTTAATAGCCAGTTCAGATTTAGATGATAGAATATTGATAGCAAAGAGTACACCTTTGTTATCCGTATGCAAAATTACTCTACGGTTTATAAACTTTCTAGATCACTATTGAAATTATAGCTGACAATAAGTCAAGGAGGACTATGTTATGCAAAATGTCTTGATGCAACCAACTTGAGTGTCATTCAGAGGCACACCAATGGCCATCCATAAAGCTCCAAAGCCTGATGAACCCGTGGCATCAGTAAATAAATTCAACTGAAAATCCTGTGTAATGCCACATACACATGACCGGTTTTTCCTTCAGAATAAACTGGCGGTTTTTCAGACGGAGTTCCACTTAAACGGTCTAACCTACACATGATCACACCAAAGTCTGATCTTCTAGAATGCAGTGAGGTACAACACGTACAAAAGTCCGATGAGGCCCACACACGATCAGAATATACGATGAAAAGATTACGTAGGACTTATTCTGACGAAAGGTCTGACCGTGTGTACACGGCATAAAAGATTGTTGCCAGATGGTTGACCCATTAAAGTTGTAAAGAAAAGAATCCCAAGCTTTTAAGTCTTCTTTGACACTTTTAGAGATGCGAACATGTGAATAGGGTTTTTTTAAACCTTTAGTGTCCAAAGCAAATTGCCTAGAAAAATTCTGGCTATTGGGATAACTCTAGCTGCAAATACAAAGAAACCCAAAGAAACCCAATAAAGACTGGGCTTCTTTTAACAACACCTTGGTCTTAGACAAAAATAATGAGTTTCCGGTTCCCACACGTTTCTAATGGAAAACTGAACTCCATTAATGAGGAGTCGATAGTGATCCCAAAAATTCAATAGTAGTGGTAGGAAAAATCATCTTTTCATGTGCAAGTGGAATTCCGAGGAATTCACTGACATGAAATTCATTTATTCAGCGACTCAAGAGGTATGGGGGAGTCCGCTAGACCAACTAACAAAAAGTAATCTAAATAAATAATGTAGAAAACCCCCTGAAGGGGAATGTATCATCAGAACCCAATGTAAAAACATAAAGTTTTTGAGAACAATGCACCATTTTGGAAATGGTGGGTGAAAGAACGGACCAGCTATTCTTCCTTTCATAACTTCTTTAGAGCTCTTATCCCAAACAATTTCAAGATGAATCACAGCAGAACATCAATTCTTAACCAAGGTGCATTCCTTCCCTGAGAAGGAGGGGGCCAAGAAACCTTCCTTGGAGCCATTAATTATGCGCCATCGAGCGGTCTGGGTAACGATCTAACCAAGGTAATATTCTTGTTAAGCTCACTGGTGTCTTGTTTTTTTTTTCACCAGCATCCCGGGATAGCAGTGGGAGATAGGTTGCTGATGTTTTCCGAAAATATCTGCTAGCAGGGTGGTTCCCATTACTGTAAGAGCATTCATGCCTATATCTGCAGTTTAATAAGAATTTGCATTGCTCTTCATTGAAAGCAAAACAGAAGCCTTTACAAAAGGCATTCTGTGAACTAGTCACTGCTCTTGGCGTGAATTGCAGCTTCTGTGGTAGCATGAAGTTCAACCATAAGCCTACATCTTTGGCCCCCCATTGTAAAGAGGGGTGAACAACCAATTTCTGCTTGAAATTCGCATCATATGTGTACCATGCTGTACCACCAAAATGACGAAAGGCTTCAGAAGCTATATCTACATGCTGGAATAAGCCTGAGCATTTCTGAGGAAATTGTTCTCCCAGCACTGCTGCATAAATGACGAAGGCCTGCAAACAATTCTGAAAAGTTTTGGGGATACTCCTCCTCCTTGTCTCCTCTGTACTGTCTTTTTCTTTCAGATTTAGATTCTTTGGACACAGGTAATAATGACAGCAGATCAATGAAATCACCCCCCCCCCCCCAAATTTTTTCCTTAACAGAGTTGGCTAAGTAGAAGCCCAAAGGTGAAATTTAACAAGGCATAGGTTATTTAAAGGAAGATTCCACAACTATAGAGTGAGAGGGGTGTGAAGGGGGAGAAGGGATAACAGATTTACGAATATTAACAGGCTTCTTAAGCCTTGTACACACGGTCAGAGAATCCGTCGGAATTGGGCCTTATCGGACCGTGTCGTCAGATAATCCGACTGTGTGTGGTATGCATCGGACTGATTCCGTCCGAATCTCCGTCGGACCCAATTTTCCAACATGTTGGAAATATTTCCCGACCAACTGGGCCGGTCGGACATACTCCGATCATGTGTAGAGAATTTTGATCAGACCAAGTGCCACGCATGCTCAGATCAAATTCCTACATCAAAGCTATTGGCTACTAGCCTGAACGTAGTCCCATCGTAACGAAATTACGTCATCACGTTCTGAAAGATCGGATTTTTCGACAACTTAGTCCGACCGTGTGTATGCAACAGTTTCAGACAAGATCCAACGGACAAAATCCGACGGGCAAAATCCGACGGACTTGGTTGTGGAAATCTCCGACCGTGTGTACGAGGGCTTAGACAGGCTACAAGCTCCGCTATCCCTAAAATTCCTATTGATGGGAGGATCTAATACATTTTACCAGATTGGGCTAATTAATGATATAGATGATATCATTTGAATGTAAAATTGCACTATTTAACTGTGCCCCCATAGAATTAGCGCTGGTATTAGCAAAATTCAGTGCACCAGAATCCTGTGCTCCTTCAACCTCTTTAGCAAAAGCACCAACTGTGTGTGCCCCGTCAAGATTTCTTAATATACTAGATAACGAATTGACAATTACATGTAACTCAGACATTGACATTAGACAGTGTCTCACCAACAGAAGAACTCCTCAGTTGCTCACTGCTGGCCGCTGCAGAGGCTGGCTGAGTATCCATCCTCTACCTCTTTTTTCTCCCTGGTTGTTGGCGCGGACTGCGCATACTTGCTGCTGTCTCCTCCATACTTGTAGAAACTGTGATGGTAGATAGCTTAGGCGGAGCCGCGGTCTGACACTCCTCCAAGCAGTATATAAGCCACTCCTCATCTCCTAAACTTTCGGCTCTCTCAATGATGCAGCAGAGGAGGCTCTCTCTTCTCTCAGGCGAGCAGAGTTTCATCCTTCCGAGTCCCAGTCCTGTCCCAAAGGGTCTGCAGGTAACAGCCAGGCTTATACTTGTTCCAGAATCACAGGCTTTGGCAACCCGCCAATTTGCTGCTTGTTGCTGCGCAGGGGAACTGCTGCTGTATCCACTGACAACCTGTAAACGATTAATAGGGAAACATGCATTCCCCTTTGAGCTCTCCCATGTGGGTCCTTCATATTGCATGGACATGTCATTCTCCCTCTTAACTGTGTGAGAAAAGCGAGATTATGGGTAAATCCTATACCCATAAAACCCATATTTTATCGTTGTAGTTCGGAGGGCTGGTCTGGAAGGGATCATGTGTCTTTTAGACACATGCCCCTTCTGTGACACTGCAGTGAAAGGAGAACCTCCACTGCAGCATTTTTTATTGGACAGCTTGTTCCAATGGTCCATTGAGCTCAGTGCCTCTGACAATAAGTGAGAGACACTGTTAGCTCATCCTGTCAGTCTGCTGCAAACAGAGTGTACCAGCTTGTATTTAATCTGGCCACTCTGTATGTAGCTTCTCCTCCCCTCCCCAACTTGCAGGGGGAAGCCACTAACAGCCAGGAGGAGCTACGCTGCTCTCCCCTCCTGTCAGAAGAGTGCCGGTATATACAAAACAGAAGACCGGATCTCTCTTACTGTAGATCGCATTGCACTGTACACACACATCCCCCTCTATCCACATTTGCTGCTGCCGGGATGTGAGCAGCCCATGGAGGAGATGGGGGTGGTGTGTGTACAGTGCAATGCGATCTACAGTAAGAGTGATCCGGTCTCCTTTACTGTATAGATCAGCACTCTTCTGACCGGAGGGGCAAGCAGAACACAGTTCATATCCTCCTAGCTCTTCATTTCTCACTGCTCCAGCCTCCAGGCTGCCATCTCCTCGTCCCAGCTGTAAGTGAGGTCGGGGGCGGGGGAAGGGGCAAGGTACTGTATGTGCTCACAGAACCTACAGGAGGCAACAATGGACTGTACTTCATATTCATCATGGTTCTCAACCTTTATAGGGTGAGGAAGTGGCACAGAGGTGGTAAAGCGGTTGCAGACCAAAGGTTTTAATAAGAACACATGAAATACATTAGAAATATGCATATTAGAAAGAAGGTCTAATGCGTAAGCCACTGGGTTAATCCTGCGAATAATACGGAAAGGCCCAATAAACTGAGGTGCGAACTTCAGTGAGGGAACACAAAATCGGAGGTTGCGAGATGACAGCCAGAGCCTGTCACCAACCTTAGGAAGGCGCAGGCAGGCATCTGCGGTCAGCATGGCGTCTGTACCTATCAGTCGCATGTAGCAAAGCCAACTGGATTTGTGCTCAAGTGGAATGATGCTTCTCTAACGCAGGAATACTCTGCGGAACAAATGAGTCAGGCAACATGGAAGGTTGGAAACCATAGTTCGCCATAAACGGGGACAATCGGGAAGCAGAATTCAAGGCACTATTGTGGGCAAACTCTGACCACGGTAATAGGTCTGACCAGTTGTTATGATGGTCAGAAAAATAGCAACGTAGGAATTGCTCCAAGGACCGATTGGGTTCTTTTGCGGCCCCATTAGACTGCGGGTGATACGCAGAGGAAAAGGCAATCTGAATTCCCAACTGTGCACAAAAGGCTTGCCAGAACCGGGACATAAACCAACTACCCCTGCCCCAGACAATCACCTTGGGTAGCCCATGTAAGCAAAAATGGAAGCCATTTCCTTAGAAGTGGGCAACTTCTTAAGTGGAATGAGACATTTTTGAAAACCGGTCAACCACCATAAGGATAACTGTGTTGCCCTGGGAGTTGGGTAACTGCACAATGAAATCCATAGACAGGTGGGTCCAGGGCCTCTCTCCATTGGGTATGGGTTGTAGGAGGCCCACTGGAAGATGTCATGGAGTCTTACTCTGAACACACATGGAACAGGCAGCTACGAAGGCGGTTACATCAGCCTGTAGACTAGGCCACCAGAATTGTTGGGAAATGGCCTAAAAAGAGTTGATTCTTCCAGTGTGACCAGCAGTCTTGGGAGAATGGTAAGTCTGGAGCACGGCAGTATGGAGACTCTCTGGGACAAAGCAGCGGCCACAAGGTTTCTCAGGAGGAGCATGGACCTGAGCAGTAAGAATTTTGTCACCCAAAGGAGAAGTGAGACTGGTGCGAACCATAGCCAGAATACTATCAGGAGGAATCACAGGAACCAGAACGGTCTCCATCTTGGAAGTGGAGGAAAATTGTCGTGGCAAGGCATCAGCCCTTACATTCTTAGTATCGGGTAAGAATGAGACAATGTGATTGAAACTTCAAAATAGAGCCCATCACACCCTTCTGGGACAGAGGTGTTTAGCCTCAGACAAGAATGGGAGATTCTTATGGTCAGTAAGAATGAGAAATGGCACAGTGGTATCTTCGAGCAGATGTCTCCATTCTTTCAGGGCTAAAATGATCGCCAACAGCTCTCTGTCACCAATGTCATAATTGCAGGTGACAATTTCTTGGAAAAGTAGCCACAAGGATGCAAAGCACTCTCAGAGGTAGGACACTGAGACAGAAGGGCGCCAACACCAGTCTCAGAAGCATCAACCTCAAGGATAAAAAGGTAATGTAGGATCAGGATGTGCCAACACAGGAGCAGAAACAAAGGCAGACTTGAGACTCTCAAAGGTCTTAATGGACTCCGGAGACCAACTCTGTGGGTTACCGTCCTTTCTGGTCATGTCAGTCAGGGGCTTGACCAGAGACGAGAAGTTACGAATACATTTCCGATAATAGTTGGCAAAGCCCAGGAAACACTGCAGAGGACATAAACTCACAAGTCGGGGCCACTGTAGGACTGTCAAAAGATTCTCCATTGAAAAACCAGCAGTGGAAATTACATAACCCAGGAATTTAACCTGTTCACAATGGATCTCACACTTCTCCAGCTTACAATAGAGAGTGGTCTCTCTTAGTTTCTGAAGTACGTGACAGACATCTGTGTGGTGGCTTTTCAGGGGCTTGGAAAATATGAAGATATCATCAAGATAAACCACTACACATAACTGCAACAAATCTCAAAGGACATCATTAATAAATTCCTGGAAAACTGCTGGGGTGTTACAAAAGGCCAAAAGGCATTACGAGGTACTCATAATGGCCTGTTCTGGTATTAAACGCAGTTTTCCACTCGTTGCCCTCCTTAATCCTCACAAGATTGTATGCCCCTCTTAAATCAAGCTTTGTGAAATCCGCTGCTCCCTTGAGGCAGTCAAATAACTCCGTAATTAACAGAATCAGATAGGCATTCTTAATTGTGAAATTATTGAAACCCCTATATACACACAAGGTCTCCGTTCACCACTCTTTTTCTTCACAAAGAAGAAACAATCACCACCAGCAGAAGACGAGGCTTTGTGGATGAAACTTTGAGAAAGTGTGTCTGCAACATACTCCTCCATAGCCTTATACTCCAAGACCGACAACGGGTAAACTTGGCCATGAGGGGGTATGGCACCAGGTTGAAGGTCAATTGCGCAATCATACAGTTGGTGTGGAGGCAAACTAACTGGCAGAGAAGAGAGTGAAGAGGTGCACAGGACATTGGTTACCTTCTGGAAGCATGTCTCACTGCATTGTGGTGACCAGGAGAAAACCTCAGCACAGAGCCAATCAAAAGGGGGGTTGTGCCTATGTAACCAAGGATAACCAATAACCAGCGGAAACTTAAGTGAGGAATTAACTTGGAATTGGATTATCTCATGGTGAAGAGCGCCTACGGCCATGGACAATGGAACTATTTCATGAGTCACATGGGCATGCTGTAGAGGTCTCCCATCAAGAGCCTCAATGGCAAGTGGAGTGTCACATAGCTGCAGCATAATCGTGTGCTTCGATACAAAGGTAGCATCAATGAACAGACCTGCAGCCCCAGAGTCGAATAGAGCCTGTATCTCAATGGACGACTCAGCACAAGAAAGAGTGACTGAAACCAGGGGTTTATCCTTCTGGATAACTGGGGATGAAACAACGCCACCTAAGGTTTGTCCATGACAGACCTTAAGGTTTGGGTGTTCATTTGACGGGTTGGACAAGACTTCAAAAAGTAAACTGCCTGGCCACAATAAAGTGACCTGCCTGGCCTCCTCCTAAAGGTTCTCTCATCCGCAGAGAGAAAAGTGCATGGGTTCACCTTCACTGACCAACTCGGTACCAGGAGGCATAGGAGGTGAGGGAGGCACAAGTGGCACTGCAAAGCTCGGAGACAAATGTACAGGAGGCTTCCACAAGCGTTCCTTAAAAGAGAGTCTCTCTGAGTCTGGAGTCAATGAGGATGGCAAACATGATCAACTTCTCCAGTTCAGTGAGTATATCTCGGGTTGCCATCTCATCCTTGATGGTATCCGAGAGACCATGAGAAAAAGCAGCCATAAGGGCCTCATTGTTCCACACAACCTCTGCTGCCAGAGTATGGAATTCAATGGCGTACTCGACAACAGTTCTCGTACTCTGTTCGATGAACATGAGGCACTTGGCAGCAGAAGCGGAGCATGTGGGAACGTCAAATACCCTTTTAAAAGAAGCCACAAACTCAGGGTAGCTCAAGACAACAGGTTTTTGCATCTCCCATAGAGTGTTTGCCCAGACCAAGGCTCTCTCAAAAAGCAAAGATATCAAGAAACCTACTTTGCTTCTGTACATGGGAAACGCCTGGGGAAACATCTCTAAGTATATCTTAACTTGGTTGAGAAACCCTCTGCAGCAGAACTAGACATACCTCTTATAGAGGTAATACTCGAGGCGGGTGCCTGCACAGACACTGGAGCAGCAGCAGCAGATTCAGCTTGCAGCATAGGTTTTACCAGGGCAGCCACAGTGGGAGATTCCAGGTGACCCGTGCGACTCAGTAGCACTTGTAACGCCATGGCAAACTGAACCATGCAGTGATCCAGTTCATCCATTCTGGGAAAAATATTACCAACAAGTGGGTTGACTGCATCTTCTGAATTCATGGCCTTTGCCTACTGTCAGAAACCATGAAATCAGGCCGAGACAGAAGTACAGTTAAATCACACTTGTTTAGTAATAAAAGTAAAAAGAGCAAACTTAGTGAAAAACATAGCCAAAGTTCAGTAACCAAAAACGGATAGTCAGTCAAGCCAGAATTCAGGGATCAATGTAGTGGAACAGCAAGCAGGATCTGGAGCCAGAAGGGATGTCAGCAAAGCAAGTCTTGAACAGAATCACAGGAGATAGTTTCTGTGATGTTGATTAAGGAGAAGGCAGAGATCCACTGGGCTGAACGGCTTAAGTAGGTAGGACTGATGAGCAGGATATCAACAGCTGAGTAACTGTGGTGAGATAGGAGCTGGTAATTAGCCAACAGCTGAACGGCCAGCTCTGAGAAGGAAGGGATGAGCCCAGCCCTGACACTGCTCCACTGATCCCCCTGCTGTCCAGGCCGCCTGTGCGCCCAGCCCCCCTACAGGAGGGCTAGTGGTCCCCCCCCCCCCATCAGTGGCCCTGCTCTTAGGGTAGCAGCATACCAAGAACAATTTAATGTTCCCAACTTTGTGGGAAGAGTTTGGGGAGGGCCCCTTCCTATTTCAATATGACTGCACAGCAGTGCACAAACAAGGTACATAAAGACACGGATGAGCGAGTTGAAGTGTATCTAAACACAAAAATAAAAATTTTGTGTTTTGGAGCTTACTAGTCCTTAAATATGTAAACTGCATTAGTGGTAGCATTAGTTAGCTTGTTTTCCCCTGTGATCTGGCCAGTAATGCCGCGTACACACGATCGAATTGTCCGGCGGACTTGGTCCGCCAGACCACAGTACGCCAGACAATTCGATCGTGTGTGGGCTCCAGCGGACTTTTTCATCGTAAAGTCCGGTGGACTTAGAAAGTAGTTTTGACTCAAAATTTGTCCGCCGGACTTGGCTTTCAGCAGACAATCCGTTCGTCAGTGTGCTAGTCCGGCAGACTAAGAATGACGCATGCTCGGAAGCAAGTACGAGAAGGAAGCTATTGGCTACTGGCTATTGAACTTCCTTTTTCTATTCCCGTCGTACGTGCTGTACGTCATCGTGTTAGAAATCGCCGGACTTTCGGAGTGTCCGTGTGTGGCCAAGTCCGTTCAGATTGTTTGCCTGGATTGTTTGCTCGACCAAGTCCGCCGGACAATTCAATCGTGTGTACACGGCATAACACACTCCTTGTCGTAGGCTGTGTCCACTCTGGGTGGAGGAACGAGAGAGGGACATTTGAACAGCAGCATAGTAAATCTGGGGGGTAGTGTTTGATCCACTAGCAGATTTAAATGGACTTGACTAACATATTAAATCCAAACTCCAGCTAACACTTATTAAGCTGTAA
Organism: Lithobates pipiens; assembly: GCF_037356315.1. Classification (NCBI taxonomy): domain Eukaryota; kingdom Metazoa; phylum Chordata; class Amphibia; order Anura; family Ranidae; genus Lithobates; species Lithobates pipiens. Next base: position 621,461,101 of record NW_027507748.1, on the reverse strand, counting down.
CAGCAACAGTTTGTTTTTTATTTTTGGGATAAAGGTTTTACATAACTAAAATTAAATGCTTATCATTGTAAGCATCCTTGTTAGTGTTAAATGCCTTGTCTTAAGTGGTACAGTTTTTTTTGTTCAGTCAGCTAGCTAAACTGAAAAAAACTGTACAGATTTCCCCACCCACACATTCAAAATGAATCCCGGAATCCTCCCTGCTGTGTCATTGTATTCTGACAGCAGGGTGCCCCCACCATCAGAATACACTGATCAGCGCTGCAGCCCATTGGCAAAAATGTTACAGCAAGTCCATTCATAGAAAGTCAATCAATAGATCAACTTCTCAAATGGGAATGGACATATGTGGATCAAAATTTGGCCCTATCAGCAGGAGCCGATCCATATATGGCCAGCTTTAGTCCTCTAATTGTTTTCTGGACAGCTTGATTTGTCAAAGGAGGTTGAAAGATAACAAACAGACGTACTGGCTGGATCGCCAGGTTAAAAAAAAAAAAAGGGAAAAAGAAAACAAATACACATGTAAGAATTGGTAGGCCTCAATATATAGAATATTTATTTTTTGGATTAGAAACACTTTACAATAAAACTAACCACATGTTACTCTTCCCCAGGTTAAGAAACTGTACAATACCTATTCAATAATGATGAACAAAATCACCCTGGAAAGTGTGGATTAAAGAGTTCCCATCTGCATGGGGGACACTCAAACGGGTACCTGGAGGCCACCGCTATCTCCTGTCTCTGTATATCACCCCACTGGCTGTGATTAACAATAGTAGGATCCAATGGCTCCCACTGCTGTTTCAGCCAATGAGGAGGAAGAGACCTGGGAGAGCCGCTGCTCTTGTGCACATTACTGGATTGAGATGGGGCTTAGGTAAGTATTAGGTGGGTTGGGGAGACTACTGCACATAGGAGGTGTTTTTTACCTTCATGCATGGAATGCATGAAGGTAAAAAAATCTTGAGCCTTTACAACCACTTTAAAGTGTCTACAAGGGAAATTGTGATTCGAATGATTCCTTCTCCCACATGTTGCCCCAAAGAGGTTTTTTTGGCACATTTTGATGACAAAACTGCTATTGTATGTATAATTTGTAATTTATGTAAAACATATGTGATATGATTTGAATTAATGTTTTTTTTTTTATAAACCTTTGACTATTTACTTCTGATGCTGTCCCAATAAAGTAGGTTGTTTGACACCTGTAAAATTCTACCCTTATTCAGCTGAACTATCAGCACCTGCAATGCAAATATATTTCTGCCTATAATACCCCGTTGGTCAGTGTAAGGTTGAGGTGAAGTATGCAGAGGTTTAAGGGCTTTTTACAATGGAAAATCTTTTGTGTTTTTGTGGTCATTTTAATATTCCAAAAAATTTTGTTTGAACGTTATAATTGTGTGTCGTGTGGTACTGTTAAAGTTTGTGAAGCATTTACATTCACTTTTGATTGTATTAATATTTTAGATTCTATTAACCTTACTTGTTGATCTTTGGTCTTTTCAATGACTAAACAATATGGGATATGCTACCGATTTAAAATCTCATATGATTGATTGGTATATTCTGAACTTTGGAAGCTTGAAGCATGGCTAATCATAGAATATCAATGCACCACAAATTGTAAACATTTAATAAAGGTTATAAGATTTTTCATTTATTTTCATTTATTAGATTTATACTTTTTACATACTGCAATCAGCCACAGATCATTCCAGGAACAACAGCAGATTAAAAATCTATTTTATTTTAAAATAATTTTATGATTACATTTTATTTTTATATTTTTTGGTATAGCTTCATGTTTATTGCCTATTTACAAAAAGTACCATTTACATTACTTCTGACTTGATTCAATTTTCCATGTGCTTTATTGAATATTATAAATCAGATATTATCTCCTCTTTTACTGGTCTACTGTGAGAAAAGGAATTTAGAGTTTATTTTCATTATTTTTGTAAGTCTATTTTTTTCCTAAAATGTTTTATTTTCCACAATAACATTTTGAAAATGAATAAACTGTTAGGTTTGGTTCACATATATGCAGTACTGGAAATGCAGCGAAGACTGGGCATTTCCACACCGTATTGAAACCACATGGTGTTCATGCGAACCACTTGGTGTGTCAATGTTAAGTTAACAGCACCCCAAAACAGTTCACTAATGCACTGCAATTGACAGAATCAGAACACATGGATGAGAAAAAAAAGGGCCCTGCACCTTTTTTTGTGTGGATTTGGTGCGATTTGAGCTACACAAATGAATGGCTCAAATTTCACCACACAGACATCGAAAGTGATTTGAATAGAAATGCGGTGCAATTTCTATCTGAATCACATGTGTTGTCCTGCACCACATAAAAGCAAACCCAGCCTTACATGTACTGGCAATCCAGCAAAAATAAACCCTATATGAATAAATGTTTGAGTAAAACACACCATCACACATACATTATATGGTCAAAAGTGCATGGGCAAAACTCCACTTGTTGCCTAGTTTCAGAGACCTTTCACAAGCCACAATCAATATTAGAAGCCAAAAACCAGGGTCTGTGCATTAATTTGTAGACCTTTGTTAATGAACTACCACAGGAGATCTGAGAGCTGTGTAAAATCTACACCCTTATCTGAAATTAGGCAGCGTTTACTGCATAGGTATCTGACCTGGCCATTTTGTAAATAGGCAACTCCTATCCTCATATTGATTAGTTGTTCCAAATTAAAAATAACTACTGCAGTAGGGAATAGACATAAAAGATACACTCCGTATCTTTCCAAATAACTGTTCTGCTTTATCATGACACAATTAAAGGTTTTTATAGACGCGATTATGTAGGTATCACATTAATATTACAATTGTGCATTTATGGTAACAAGGGGCGTAACACAGCAGACTAATTCTAATCAGGACTCGAAAGAATGCAAACATGTAATGAAAACATTAGTGCTGTGTGCACAGTGAGGGCAGTGTGAAATACATACAAAATAGAATACAATTATATACAGAACTTACAAATTTCCATTACAATTAAAGTATTTGAATACATAGTACCCTAAACTGTGATTCCAAGAGGGAAACAAATCAAACACAGATTTCTTTAATTTAGACATTTTTGTGGTGTCTGGTGTGGATTTAGGTGACTTTTCCTTCAAGTTTTGCAAAACTGTACATGGAATAGACACTGTATTGAGTCCCCAACCATTTCCTTATATATGAATGTCTCAACAATCCACAAGTCACCTGGCTTTAGTTATAGATCCTTCCAAACTTTTAGGATCTGGAATTGGGGTGAAAACACATAAATGAGTTTGTCAAAAACCTTAAAAGATCAGCAATATTCTCTGTGAGATCCAAATGAAGGACTTCAGCTGCTGAGACAAAATATAAGCAAGTGAGTAACACACTCCTAAACCAAATCCCAAAGGGAGAGAGTCCAACATCCCCCTACGGGCTTGATAAAATATAAGAAAACATTCAGGCAAAAGTTGTCTAGTTTCTTACTCTATTTTTGCAGCTACGTTGTAAATGGTAGGGAGTGTAAAAATAAAACCTCAAAACTTCTAGTAAGCACTCTCTTATAAAAAAATGATTTCCTATGTTACTCTCTGTAGAGTCTGCACTCTGTACTTACAAACTACTTCTGATAATATTTTTTACTGTGGCCTTTGCAGTAGCATTTGCCACTGGACATCCAGAAAACATGTCCATACAGACAAAATGCATACTCATGATCCTGACTTGGGTATCTGGATATATCTTTTTGTTATCTCTGGAAGGGATGTTCAGCTTTTGGCAACACCTTTGGTAACAGGTAAAACAAGAAGTGGTATGTTATAAAAACAACTGTGGGGATCCCTGGCTCTATCCCATGCTCATTTACTAAGGCAGCCATAACTGCTTGTGACTGATGACACGGTCAATCTGTCAAGCCGGAGGGAAAAGAGTGACTGACAGACATAAAAGATCACATTTTTCCAAAATCCTATTTCATAAGAAGTTACCCCCAGTGGACCACTTGCTCTTCTCATTCTGGGGTCCTTAAAGTTTTATTATTAATCCCAGCTATACTGGGCCAGAACTAGGGTGGAATCTGAGTTTCACAGACCCAGCAAGTGTCCAGGGCTGTAAATGCAGCATCCTTAGTCGCCTGGTCTCCTTCCATGTGTGAGTTTTTAATGTTAGTATGGCTACCTCAGCAAGAACCTGGAAGGCTGAAAACAGCCAAATTAACTTAGCATGCTTGATTGGTTTATTTGCCGAAGTAAAAACAAATTTCTGGCCCTTCAAAGGGAACCAAAAGCTCTTTTTTGCTATAACATGGAGCTCAGCTTCTTGAGCTGGGGAAAAGGATCCAATGACTCTAAATACAGAGTATCCTTCTGGGTGATAAACTACATGCTCAGTATAAAATCTGGAATAACTCTACAAATAATGAAATATCTAGGTCTTCAGGGAGTGTGTCCTGCACTGGGCTCACATCAGCTGATTCCTACGTCATTAATTTAACACATGTGTATATCCTTTGTCTACAGCCTCCTCCAATAGAGGCAATAAGGTGGCTGGATTAAAAATGTACGCATTTTTCATTGTCAGATTTGTACATAAACAAATTCATATTTTGAACCTTTCATTAGACAAACATTTAGTTAGCTGTATATTTGCTGCGCCGAATGTGGGACCATTAAAAATTTAATATTTGACCAAAATAATATCTGTAACTTTGTCTCATAACACCTTTGCATAAAGCTACAGCTCTGATATGTTGGGGTGAACCCTGGCTTGTTTTCTATCATGCTGTTTGTGTAAGAACTCCAGTTTCATAAAGACAACTTTTTCCTGGCAATATTATACATTTCTCATTGCTTGCTCTGTTGTTAGTTTTAGCTAGATAACAAAAATCCTTAGTTTGCATCTGACATTATTTTCCTGATGTCATAACATAATAAATGATAACAATACCCTGGGGTCATGCAGAGATGTTCAATAAATCCTAAATATTCTTCTGCTTATACCACGGCACTTACAAGGAAAAGGAGTACATCATTTCAGGGACAACATAACATATAACCACCAATCAATAAAGTTCGATTAAGGAGAGTAAAATAGGTACCCTTTGTCCCGAAAATGCCTTACGGATCAAGGAAGTCTGATAACCCAAATGTAAGCAAAAGGCTTACCTCAGCCGGCTGATTATCAGATATTCCCGGGTCGTTCTTTTTCGTTAAACCCAGCAGGCTAAATATAACAAAACTGATGTGATCAAGAGGAGCTTGCTATACTAACTATCCAATTTTAGTACATGGATTCCCCCACTGAGCTATTGTGTTCTGACAGGGGACTGCCCTGGTCACACACTGGTCAGCGCTGGCAGCCATGGTTTTCCAGCATACCTGTTTGACAGTAGCCTGCCATTTAGTCAGCTTCTGTCGTACTGGCTGGTGTACACACAGGACACATGTCACATGTTTTCTGTGGAACCAACCAATACCTACCGATATTCAGTGTGTGTTTATCAGGGTTAAAACAAAATTGCACCCAAAAGATTGCTGCGGCAACCTATGTAATTTACGGCTACTCCCCCCCCCCCCCCCCCCCGCTGCCTTCTAGGAGACACACACAGGTCCCAGAAGACAGCAGGACCATTCAGAAAGTGTGCCGCGACTTGCGCATGCACAGTAGGAATCAGGCTGTGAAGCTGCAAGGCTTAATTTCCTGTTACCCTTAGTAAAGATGCCTGCACTTGAAGCCCATGGACATGTCAGCTTTGGGTGCTGACATGGCGGGCTCCCTGGACAGGTAAGTGTCCTTATATTAAAATTCTGCAGCTACAGAATTTGTATTTTGCTGCTGACTTTTTTTTTTTTTTTTAATACAGGCTGGAACTCTGCTTTAAGACAAGCTTTTCACATGGCTTTCTGATCAGGTCTGCCTGTCAGTTTTTTAGATGGACCTGATCGGATGCTCTATGCACCTCTATGGAGCGGCGGACGTCAGCGGTGACATGTCTGCTGGCACTCAATGCAATCTGACCTGATCCTGTCTGTCAAATCTAGACAGATGGAGGTTCTATTTTCCAGCTGTCTGGCAGATCAGATGAAAATGGACAGATGGTCCATTTTCATCCGATCTCTCCATAGAGGAGAGCGGGACTCTGACAGGTCCGTCTCTGCACAGTGAGCGGAGATGGACCTGTCATCCGCCTGCTTAGCAGGGATCAGCAGATCAATCCCTTGCCAAACAAGCAGAGTCCATCAAACAGACAAGCCCATGTGAAAGGAGCCTTTGGGTCTCAGATCCAATTTCAAATCTCCTTTAGAAGTCAATGAGAGGACTGAAAATGATTAAACAGCTTTGTCTGTGTTTAAATAAAAAAAGTTTATCTTTTGCCAAAGAATCTATGTTATGATTGTGTTTGTCTCCATGATAGCTCATAGTTATTTTATCTCTTACAGCATTAGAAAACATTTCTGAAAGAACAAGTTTTAAAGACATAAGATGTTGTAGAAAGATTTAGGACTATGGGAAGAAGTGAGTTATACCCAACACTTTTTAATCAGAAATTTCTGGCATACATAGTGTATATTTCCCAAACTGTAAAAACATACAGGTACATCCAAGTATGATTTAACAGTAATATATAATATTACAACGTGAACCCTATAATTCCATATTTCATTTTTACAGCATTTTTGTTGGCTCAGTTCAACAGTTTATTAGAAATTATGGAGACTCCAGTACTACAGTCCATCAGCTAAGCAGTTTGTCATTACTAACCATCAGTATTTGAACAGATGGTTTGTGTAATCTGCATGCTTAATGCATGAGCAATGTTTGTTAATATTATAAGTTTAAGTATTTGTTTTAGTTGGCCTTTACAAATCTACTCCTTTTATTCATTAACACAGTGACAAACATAGTACAAAATATGTTTCCCTTAGCACATTCTACAAAATTATGTTATTTATGGTCTGTAATTTACTGGAATCAGAAAGGTCGGATTTTAGCCTTACTAATATGAAATGTGCATGAGAGATCAAGTAAATCACCAAAATATTTAGTTCCTTAATATATTAAAGACTATTTGTTCAAGTAAAAATATTCTTTCTAGGAAAAATAAAATACAATGTCTAAGTCTAGGTTTGCATCTATGCAGCTGTGCTTGATGCCTTTTTCAGGCTCGTTTTGCATTTTAAACCCTCGATTTTTATGCTCTTTTTCATGCTGTTTTTATGCATTTTACATTTCTTTTCTTTAAACACACTGTAAACACACTTTATATAGCTGGTTGCTAAGGAGCGGATCAGAAAGCCGACCACCGCATCCCTAACAAGCAATGAGTCATCAGCTGTCAAAGGGATTCCCCTCTGAAAGCTAAATGTAAAAAAAAAATAAAAATAAAGAATTGCTAGAAAAAACAAATAGTGAAAGATAGGGGTGCAACGGATCAAAAAACTCATGGATCGGATCGTTCCTTGGATCAGAGTCACGGATCAGATCATTTTTCGGATCAGCAAATAATAATTTAATTTTCAAAAACCTATGAAAATTCCATAGTTTTATATATATATAATATAGTCCCCAATATAGTCCCCAATGTATTATCCACAATCTCCCCCACTGTAATATTGGCTGGGTATGGCTGAGCATGGCTGAGTATGGCTGGGTACGGCTGAGCATGGCTGAGTATTGCAGAGTATGGCTGGGTATCGCAGAGTATTGGCTGGGTATCGCAGAGTATTGGCTGGGTATCGCAAAGTATTGGGCGGGTATGGCAGAGTATTGGGCTGGTATTGAAGAGCATGGCAGGGTATTGCAGAGTATGACAGGGTATTGCAGAGTATTGGCAGGGTATTGCAGAGTATTGGCAGGGTATTGCTGGGTATGGAGAGATGACTGCTTCCATCCGATCTCTCCCCTTCACTGCACAGATTAGTACAGAGAGGGGAGAGAGGAACCGGCGTCATGACATGACGCCAACCGACGTCATAACATGACACCGGTTTGTTTACAAGTGATTGCTCCGTCGGAGAGATCACATTGTAAACGACCTGGGTGTAGAAAGATGGCAGCCGCTTTGGAGCTAGGCCGAAGCCGCAGCCTTTCCTAAGGCTGAGACAGTGGAGCGCTCTGCGGATCGCGGCATGTGCCGATCCGAGCAGGGTGACCCATTCAGATCACGGATCGGTGACGATCCGTTGCACCCCTAGTGAAAGAAAACAACCCTTTGGGACTGGTATGGATTTGGTGGGGACACTACCAGGATAAAATAATAAAAAAAAAAAATGTTGTGGGGTCCCCCCTAAAATCCATACCAGACCCTTATCTGAGCATGTAGCCCAGAAGATCAGGAAAGGGAGGGAACGAGCAAGTGCCCCCCTCTCCCAAACCATACCAAGCTGTATGCCCTCAAGATGGGGGGGTGCTTTGGGGCTGGGGGCTCTATTCTCCACCCCAAAGCACCTTGTCTCCATGTTGTTGGGGACAAGGGCCTCTTCCCGACAACCCTGGGTGGTGGTTGTGGGGGTCTGCGGGCAGGGGGCTTATCAGAATATGGAAGTCCCCTTTAAAAACAATCACCTATCATGGTTGAGCCTCATGATATCAATGGCTCAGCACCAATTGCACAGTTATGCACATGTCCAGGCATTATGGTCTCAAGTTGCACCTGTGGCTAAAGTTATTTTTCTATTGCATTACACCGGGGCTAAGTAAGTGTGAGCAGCCCACAAGAATTGATAGCAACATACAGAACCTCAGAGTCATGCAGGGCCCTTCAGGTATCTTTCACGGCTGGTAACTGTGAGGGATTGGCATCAAATAGTAAAGGAAACTAGCAGGGAACTCCTCATAAGAATCCAGGAACAAACTTTGAGCACAGGAACACACAGGTAAGTTCACATGAAAACTCATGTTTATTCATTAAACAATAATAAAAAAAATCTTCTCACAGGGCACATCAAACAGAACATTTTCACAATGCGAAAAGGGTTTGTAGATTCACAGTCCTTCGGTTTGTGTGGGATTTTTCTGGCTTATACAACTCAAATCTGGCTCTTATTTACAGAACCACACATTTTGAGCTTGTGTGGATGGACAATGCAACTTGTAACATCAATTTAAGACACTTCTAAGATCATTCAGAATTCACTGACCAATGCATTTAAGCTGCAGTTGACTTCCTGTTCTGCATTCAACTTACTTCAAGCCACTTTTGCATTCATTTAAACTTGAATAGGGAGAAAAGCAGTTCTGGCATGATCAAAAGCCCATTGACATTGACCCTTTGTGGTTGATTTATGAAAGTCAAATAAGCTGTTCACTTTGATTGGAAATTCACTCTTAGCGTAGTGAATGTGGTAAAAATTCACTTTGCAAAGAATAGCCAATCACATGCGAGGAAAATTTAAAAATAAAAACAGTATTTTTGCCTGAACATGATTGGCTGATGGAGATCAGCAGAGCTTCACATCATTCACTAAGCTAAGGGTAAATTCCCTCTCATAGTAGAAATTCCCGTGAAAAATTAACAACCTGTTTGGCTTTAGTAAATCAACCCCTTTATGTCACCAGGCGAATAAAGACCCCAAAGATGGTTGAATCACAGAATGTATAGCTGGGTACACACAGCCTGAATATCAGCCAGGTCAGTAGTAACTGGCCAACATTTGGACCATATGCACAGCTGTCCTTACGACAGAAGCAGCATATAAAACCAAGATCAGTTTGATCTGCTGCTACATAATCCAGCAATGGTTTTTAAACAAAGGAACCGAACTCCACAATTACTCTTAGCCGCTGGGATTACTGTTTCAGTAAAGAGAATTACCAGCTAAAAACAAAAGTTGCATTACTGGTCACCAAGTGGTTAAAGAGTCTAAAACTTTTTTCATGTAATACAAGATTGCAATGTTGGTGTCTATGGTGATAAGACACTGTACTGTCCATGGTCCTGAAATATCTGAAAACATCAGCAGCGCTCTTCTTGTTGTGTCACTTGTTAATTTATATTACTTCTACCTCTCTATCAGGCATATAGTCTGGTAAATCCATGGCTGGAGGAACAGCAAGAATGTGGACACACACAATGCAAATACCAGCCATGGGCAGCACAGTGGTGTCATGGTTAGCATTTTTACCTAGCAGCAAAAAGGGTCACTGGTTTGAATCCTGACCATGACACCATCTGCTTGGAGTTTGCATGTTCGCCCTGTACCTGTGTGGGTTTACTCCGGTTAACTCCCACACTCTAAAGAAATGCTGGTAGGTTAATCTGATCCTGTCTAGATTGGCCCTAGCATGTATGAATGTGTGGTAGGGACCTTAGGTTGTAAGCAGTGGTGGGACAAGGTATTTCAGTGCCCAGGGCGAGGATGCCAAAATGCGCCCGACCCCATGCCCTGAGCAGGGGGCAGAGCTAGTAAAAGTATTTGCAGCACACAAAAACATATGTGATGGTTGCAGATAGCGGAGAGCTTCAGTATTACTATTTACATTTGTGATTGGTAACTAATGAGTAACTTGGCTGCCCAAGGGTGATTTTTGAAGACTGTAAATGGTGCTCTAGAACTAATTGAAGCTGATCTCGGTCCTGCTTGAAAACCTCCTTCGATCTGCGGGCTGCAGTGCTGATCATTGCATTCTGACAGCAGAGGAGTCCTGCTGTCAGAGTACAACAACACAGAGGGGGGATTCCTCCATCCACCTTGTTTGAGTGGATGCAGGGATCTGTTCAGCCTGCTGGAAAAAAAAAAATATATATATATATTGTGTACTAGTGTTTCACTGCAATACAGATATCGGTGCTGATACTAAGCATTCGCATGAGTACTTGTACTCAATCAAATGCTCTGATACCTAAAACCAATATTTTGCATTGTAATTTGAGCTCATACAAAATGAATGTGCTCAAATCTCACTGTAAAGAATTTCATGCAATACGGTGGGATTCCGGTTCGAATCACATGTGGTTTCCCACACAGTTCCCCTGTGAGCCTAGGTTTGTCATAGTGACTTCATCCTGGGTTCACATAGGAGCAGTGCTTGAGACCACATGTAAACCTAAGCCCTCTTCAGGATCTAGTGACTAATGACCAATTGCCCTCCCTCGATACTATTAAAGAGACTTACAATGCCTCCTCCTTGGACCACTTTGCATTTCTGCAAATTTCATCATACGTACGACATTATCCGACCCCTTCTCATACGATACCCCATACAGACTGACAGTGGCAGGACACTGTATTTCTGTGCCCAGGCCCACAATGCCAAAATGCGCAGGAATCGCACCGCATTCCACAAGATTCTTTGAATGTGATATGAGCCCATTCATTTTGTATGGGCTCAAATCTCAACACAAAGGTTTCAATAACTGGTATTAGTACTTGAGCACAAGTATAGGTACTCATAATTGCCAGTACAAAACGGGTATTGGCGCAACCCCAGTGTGTACCCAGCTTTATACAATGTATCAGGGTGTTAACGATATATTAGGTATTATAAAGATAACAGGGAAAACATTTGTCATTGTTAGTACTCATGCACAAGAACACTATGCTGTAGGTGAGCATACACTATACAATCTGATTGTACAATCTCTGCACAACCTCCTTTAGATTTACCAAAACTTTGTAATATATGGACAAACCTAAACAATTAATTGTAGTATCCAATCGGGCAGGCCTTTGTACTACATAGTTGGTGGTAGATCCAATCAGCTTATATAGTGTATGGATCCGTTTTTTTTTTATTTTATTTTTTTTTTATTTATCAGTCCATGTCCGATAAAAAAAACTGAGCAGATCCATCCATCTATGCCCAGCTTTATTAGCTTCTGTGTAGAATCCCTGGTGGTTTCTTATGCCTGGGGAGCCCACCAAGCATCCATGTGTGTGGGTTCTTTAGGGGCCATTCACATGCAGTGCAGACATGTGTGTCCTGTGCAGGGCTCTCTTTTATCAGTACAGTGTGTACATTCCTGTGCCAGCTTCCTATTTACTTCTATTGGAACCCGAACCTGTATGTTATATTAGGATACAGTGGTTGTGTCCATGCAGCCTCATGTCCCAGTAGAAATGAATGGGCTGCTGGCATGGGGGATACAGCCCTGCATGTGAGGCGCATTGTTTGCACCCCTTGCGAATGTGCATGTACTAAAAATAGAATGTGAAAGAACAGTTGTCTCCACTGCAATGAACAGGGATATGAACCCTGAACATCATTTTCAGAAAATGTTACCTGTTAGCTGAGAGACAGAGGAGAGAACACCACTTAGTTTTGGCTGTGCAGCTATGGGGGGGGGGGGGGTCCGAAGGGCAGGGCACAGGAGGAAGGGTCACTATACAGAGGAGTAATGGGCTCTGAGATGTCAGAACAGACATGGGGACACTGAGAGATTAGGCAGGACTCAGAGATAGAGATGACTGGAGAGGGAGGAGAGAAGCCATTGTCCAGGCAAGGAGAGGAGCAGAAAAGTTCATCAAGAAAGCATGGACAACTGATGCCTTGATGTGCCCGCCTGCTCCATTCTACTGTCATTGAGGCCAGAAGTACAGTTTACTGTGCAGGCAGGGGGCAGGTGTAGTGCTACGATGTAGCCTACATGCAGGGAGAAAGCCGATCTCTGCCTGTGTTACATTCGGCAGCATGTTCTATGCTGGAAGAGATGTACCCAGCAAACTGCACCCTCGTTCCACAGGAAATGCACAGAGTCCTGACCTCAAGCCGATAGAATACCTTTTGTATGAATTAGAGTGGAGGCTGCAAGCCAGGCCTTCTTGTCCACAACAGTGCCTGACCTCACAAATGCCCTTCTGGAAGAATGGTCAAAAATTCCCATAGACACACTCTTAAACCTTGTGGATAGCTTTCCCAGAAGAGTTGAAGCTGTTATAGCTGCAAAGGGTGGGCCAACTCAATATTGAACCCTATGGACTATGACTGGGATACTATTAAGGTTCATGTGCGTGCAAAGGCAGACGTCACAATACTTTTGGTAATATAATGTATATAAAAAAAAAATGAAAAATGTATTTTTGAAAGTGGTTGTAAAGTCAAATAACAATTACTGCCAGCCCCTCTGTTCTGCTAAGTGCCCCTACACTGTGCACATGTTTGCATAAAATTGTCCCTGTAAATACCTTACTTCAGATTTGTTCTGGCCGATCAAGTGACCTCCAGCCACTTTCCTCCTCCTATCTAAGGGCAACAGCTGTGATCTCTGCTCAGACCCTCCTGCTGTAGCCCTAGAGTGGTTGGAGGTCACATGACCCACCAGAACCTGAATCTGAAATAAGGTATTTACAGGTACAATTTTATTAAAAAAAACATGTACACAGTGTAGGATTGCTTAGTAAAACAGAGGGGCTGACAGTAAATATTATTTTACTTTACTGTCAACTACTAATAGCGGCAGGAGGGCGGTGGCACTGGAGACAGCTCACACACACACAGGAGTTGACAGGCAGGGGGAGAGGGAGAAGAGAGCAGCGGGATGACGGAGGCATGCAAGCTGACCAAGGTAATCATGGATCATTAGCCATGATTACTGTGGTAAACAAACTAAGGGGGACACAGGAACGGGCAGGATCAATCAGGTTTTTTTTACATCATAGACAGGGACAGATTAGACAGCACAAGCACTGTGCTGTTTAACTTGCTATAAAGGGAAAAGGATCTCTTCCCTTGTTTTTTTCTTTTGTTTAGGGTTATTACCTCTTTAAGTAAGTTTATACTTGTAATGTCAGTTTTGCTATAGCACTTCATACAGAAAGAATGGGGGAAAAAAATGTAATCCCCCCACCTAAAATGCATACCAAACCCTGTGAGTTTGGTATTCATTTTAAGGGGGGCGCCCCACGCAAAAACAAAAAACATGTGTAAGATACCCTCAGGGCAGCCATTAGAAATGTATATAGCTTTAGGCCTGGGCCCCCCCCCCTGGGTCCGACCCCAACATTGCCCAGGCCAGCCCACTGGTCGTCCCACCGAAACCACCCACTGGCCATCCTACCAATTCCCTCAGTGCACCCACTTTTATTTTAACACTCTTACACCTTAATATAGGAAAAGTGGATTACAAGTCAATATTTAACAGTAAGGGAATACAACCCTCCCTTAGCCCTCATTTCCTCTGTGATACAGGAATCAACCAATATAACAGCTCTTGACTGACTAAAGCGCAATACCTTTATTCTCTTTAAAATCCAGTTTAAGTGGTCTGGAGGGATGGATGGTGCTGGGCATGGGTGGGGATGCATTGTGGAGACTGGTTTGGAGGGATGGATGGTGCTGGGCGTCGGTGGTTAGGCATTGTGGAGACTGGTTTGGAGGGATGGATGGTGCTGGGTGTGGGTGGGGATGCGTTGTGGAGACTGGATTGGAGGGATGGATGGTGCTGGACGTGGGTGGGGATCAGTGGCAGCTGGTGCTCAAAATTGTTGGGGGGCGCAAACAAACTGAAAAATACTGAACCCCCCACCAATTGTAGCCACTTGTGCCCATCAAGCGCATCCATTGTGCCCACCAAATGCAGCCACTGTGCCCATTGACCACACTCCCGCCCACGGATCGTGGCTCTGGCACCCCCCCACACGTGGATCCACGTGGGGGGGTGAGGGGATGCAGCCGGCTAAGCCTCTCAGAGCGGCGGCGACCTCCACTCCAGCACGAGTCTCCTCACTCCTCTTCCTAAGCACCAGGCATCCAATAGGATGGTGTGGTGCTATGGCCAATCAGGAAGCAGGCAAGCCTCCTGATTGACCAGGAAGAAGGTTAGTGTGAAAATTAATTCTCTATTGTCACACAATTGGGTGGGATCAGGGCGCACTCTCTGCCCCCCGAGCCGACCCTATTTTGAAGCCTATTAGAGCATTTGGCTCTAATCAGGTGCTTCAAAATATACCACCCCGCCATAGGAATCCATGCGTCCAACGTCCTGAAAGGGGCTAGGTGCATAAATGGGGGGGGGGAGGTGCCCGTGCACCGTCAGTGCACGGGCCGCCACTGGAGTGGATGCGTTGTGGAGACTGGTCTGGAGGGATGGAGTAGATGCTGGGTGGGGGTGAAGATGATTGAGTTGCGTTGTGAAAATGGATGAGGATGACTCTGGGGTGGGGATGAGAATTACATAGTGAAGAGGCTCTCCAAAATGTAACTCTCATCTGCACACAGAGTGATCCATTTTCACAATGCAACTCAATTATACCACATTACATTTTTTAAAACGTAACCTCCATGCAGCAATCTCGGATCTATCCTCATGGCACCTGTTATTGCTGTGTTGCTGTGTCCTGTATCCTGTGTCTCTATGACGAGCTGGCCACCTCCCTGCTGACCTGACCAATCACAATTCAAGTAAACCAGCAGCAACCATCAGGCTCTGCCTCAGCAGGATGCGATCACCTGCTGTGTGTCTGTGTGTAGAAGAATCCTCAGGAGAATACTCTGCAGCAGCGTGCATCGGCTGTCTTCAGCGGGGGGGTGGGGGGGGCAATGTTAGCTCTTAGAAGTTAAAGTGTTAAAGTGTCCGCCAGACTTGTGGCTACGGCCAGCGGGGGGAGGGCCTGGGAAGAAGTGAAGTCAAAGTGTCCTACCTTCTGGAGCGGTTCTGCTGTATGCTGTTGGGAGGAGCGGGCCCTGGCCAGCCGGGCCCTTAGGGACATTCGGGCCCCTTACATGTCTAATGCCTGTACCCTCCTGATGGCGGCCCTGGATACCCTAGGAGATCCATACCAGAACCTTAATCTGAGCATGCAGCCTAGCCTCTAAACTATGCCAGGCCACATGCCTTCGAAAGGGGGGTGCTTATTCCCATGTTGATAGGGATAAGGGCCCCTTCTGCTGGCAGCAGGTTTATCGGTATCTGGAAGTCTTCTTTGAAATTAAGATGGCCCTAGATAATACTCCCCTCTCACATGGATGAATAAGTAGAACACAGTTCACAGACAAGTAACCAAAAACTAGACGCTCCAATGTTTCACAAGTTGTTTATTAGGAAAAGGAAAATCCCCAAATAAGTCCCTCATTGTAAGTCTTTAATTTAATTTGACTTGTCAAAGTTAAAAAAAAAACAACATACCTGACAAACCATACCAATCCTAACGGTACTTCTTGTTGGAAGGTTTAGTCCAGAGTGGAGCTTTGGCTGGGAGTTGAGACGTTTAGCGTACTCAGGCAGGCCGGGTCAGCAAGGTACAGAGTCAGAATCCAGAAGCGTGGTCGGGGACAGTCAGGGTCATACACCAACTGGCAGAGTAATGTAGAACCATCAGACAAAGAGAGTAATACAGGGACAGGCAGAGGTCAAAGTCCAGAAGTTCAATAACTCAGCAGTATGTCACACACCCAGGGAAACAGATCCAATAAATGGGCATAGTCCACAGGAAGTACTGCAATTTAAGCTGATCTGACTGTGGCTTGATTGCAGCTGGAAGGCAGGTGGGGCTAGAGAGTAACGCAGTGCCAAAAAGTAAAAAAATAGCCTGGTCATGAAGGGGGGTAAATCTTTTGGAGATCAAGTGTTTATTGCAACGCACCTTACATGTATGAAGGGAGTCTTATTATATTCAGACAAACAACCTTAAGTAGGCTTACATCACTCTGAATGATTCTACCAGAGCATTAAAGTGGTTGTAAACACTTTACAACCAGGTTTTGCTACAGGTATGCCTATAATAAGGCTTACCTGTAGCTACCCTGGATTATCTACTAAACCTGCACGGTTTAGGAGCTATCTCTTGTATCTGCATGTGCCCACGTCATCGGCACATGAGTACCGATGCAACGCCACGTACGTGCCTTTGCTTCAGTTAGACTGTGCCGTTACCAGCGGCTCCCATGCAAATGTGTGGGAGTGACATCATCGCAGCTCCAGCCAATCACAGCACCGGAGCCCGCGATACCCAGAAGTAACTCCAGGAGCAATGTCGCCGGCTGGACCACTGCGTGGGCTTCAATCTAAGGTAAGTAATACATAATGAGCTAGTATGCTATGCATACTAGCTTATTATGCCTTTGTCTTGCAGTCTTTTTTTGTTTTGTTTGTGGGTTTACAACCACTTTAAATCATAAGTAATCCACATGTTGTCAAAGTACATTTTTTCATTTATTCACTCAGAGCTAAACAGTAACAATATATTTGCTGTAGCAGAAAATTTGGACAAATTGGGTAATTACAATGCAATGGGAAAAAGCATTTAACACATGTAATAAAGTCAGCTCTCAAATTATTTTTTGCTAAAAGTGTATAATAGGTAATGTGTTGGACATATCAAGCAAATGTGGCTTTGGGGTTTGGAAAAAAAAGTTAGAGGAGCACAGATCTACTAAAACAATTGGTTCTAAATCCATAATTTCAATACGATTGTCTCTTCACATCATCACACTTCTTCACCTTCTAATAAAGTGGCAGATTACACAGCAATCCTGCTTCATAAAAGAGTAAGGAATGATATGTGCCATGTGCATCTGTCATGTTAGAGAGCGATGCTTGCTACCAGCATAGGTCT
Source organism: Lithobates pipiens (assembly GCF_037356315.1). NCBI lineage: Eukaryota > Metazoa > Chordata > Amphibia > Anura > Ranidae > Lithobates > Lithobates pipiens. Next base: position 621,443,588 of record NW_027507748.1, on the reverse strand, counting down.
ACAAAACCAGAGCCATGTAGGTCTCTGCCTAGAAACTGCTACCCTCACTAACCCCTATTGGTAAAAATCAGGCATAATTCACAAACCCAAAAAATGTTCCAGTGTTTCTCCTTTACAAAGGCTGCAATTTTAAATCATAAATAATAAAACATTAAAAAATTATTACAATAGTCCAGATAGAAAAAGGCAGAAAAGACAAGGTGGTTAATATCTACAAAAAAAATGTTCCCCCAAGTTTATCTTTTAGGGGACCCCACTTTTATTCCTGCCTTTATTTCCCCAGAGAGCTTTTCATGGTGGCATACCAACTCCCTTAAGCCGCGTACACACGGGCGGACTGTCTGGCCTACTTAGTCCGCCGAAACACATTTCAGCGGACAGTCCGCTCGTGTGTGGGCTTCAGCGGACTTTTTCAGCGTGCAGTCTGGCGGACTAAGTATTTCAGAATGTTGGAAATACTGTCCGCTGGACTCGCATTTCGGCGGACAATCCGCCCGTGTGTGTGCCAGTCCGCCGTACTTTTGAAATGAGCGGACTTTTCCCGCCCGGAGAAAAGTCCGCTCATTTCGAGCGGGTATCCAGGTAGGCGGGGCCCGTGACGGAGACGTCGCTGGCCCCGCCGCCTGGTATGGGCTTAAAGGGGAACCCCAACGCCGAAAAAAATCGGCGTGGGGGTCCCCCCCAAGTCCACAACAGACCCTTGTCTGAGCAAGCTACCCGGCCGGCCAGGAAAGGGGGGCGAGCGAGCGCCCCCCTCCTGAGCTGTACCAGGCAGCGTGCCCTCAGCATGGGGGGGTGCCTTGGGAAAGGGGGGGCCGCGCGGCCCCCCCACCCCAAAGCACCTTGTCCCCATGTTGATGAGGACAAGGGCCTCTTCCCGACAACCCTGGCCGTTGGTTGTCGGGGTCTGCGGGCGGGGGGCTTATCGGAATCCGGGAGCCCCCTTTAATAAGGGGGCCCCCGGATACCGGCCCCCCACCCTATGTGAATGAGTATGGGGTACAATGTACCCCTACCCATTCACCTGTAAAATAAAAGTTCCAAAAAAAAAACACAACACAGGGTTAAAATATTTTATTGCACAGCTCTGGGGGTCTTCCGTCTTCGGGGGTCTTCTCGCCGGACTCCTCCGCTATCTTCTTGTAGCTCTTTTGCTAGCGGAGGAGTCCGGCTTTCTTCCTCGCCGCCGGCCTCTTCTCCCGACTTCGGGGGTCTTGTCCCCCTCTTCGGTTCTTCTGTCGCTGCCGTCGCCGTCGCCGCCGCCTTCCATTCTTCTTCTTCTTCTTCTTCTCCAGGAGATGTTGCCTCGACGCTCTCTCCGGCCGGAATGCCAGGGACGCGATCCGCTGCCACTTATATAGGGACAATGGGGCGGTGTCACATGGCTTTATGTCACATGGGTTGGTCACATGGTGACCCCGCCCCCTTACGATGTCATAGTCCACATGTGACATCAACCCATGTGACCAACCCATGTGACATAAAGCCATGTGACACCGCCCCATTGTCCCTATAGAAGTGGCAGCGGAGCGCGTCCCTGGCATTCCGGCCAGAGAGAGCGTCGAGGCAACATCTCCTGGAGAAGAAGAAGAAGAAGAAGAAGAAGAACGGAAGGCGGCGGCGACGGCGGCGACAGAAGGCGACAGAAGACCGGGCCACCGCCTGTAAAAGAGCTATAAGAAGGCGCGGTGGCCCGGCAGAAGAACCGAAGAGGGGGACAAGACCCCCGAAGTCGGGAGAAGAGGCCGGCGGCGAGGAAGAAAGCCGGACTCCTCTGCTAGCAAAAGAGCTACAAGAAGATAGCGGAGGAGTCCGGCGAGAAGACGGAAGACCCCCGGAGCTGTGCAATAAAATATTTTAACCCTGTGTTGTGTTTTTTTTGGTATTTTTATTTTACAGGTGAATGGGTAGGGGTACATTGTACCCCATACTCATTCACATAGGGTGGGGGGCCGGTATCCGGGGGCCCCCTTATTAAAGGGGGCTCCCGGATTCCGATAAGCCCCCCGCCCGCAGACCCCGACAACCAACGGCCAGGGTTGTCGGGAAGAGGCCCTTGTCCTCATCAACATGGGGACAAGGTGCTTTGGGTATGGGGGGGCCGCGCGGCCCCCCCTTTCCCAAGGCACCCCCCCCATGTTGAGGGCACGCGGCCTGGTATGGCTCAGGAGGGGGGGTGCTCGCTCGCCCCCCTTTCCTGGCCGGCCGGGTAGCGTGCTCGGACAAGGGTCTGTTGTGGACTTGGGGGGGACCCCCACGCCGATTTTTTCTGGCGTTGGGGTTCCCCTTTAAGTCCATACCAGGTGGCGGGGTCAGCAATGTCTCCTTCGCGGGCCCCGCCTACCTGGAGACGCGCTTGAAATGAGCGGACTTTCCTCCGCTTGTGTGGGCGAGTCCGTTCATTTCAAAAGTAGGGCGGATAGTATGGCGGACTTAGTCCGCCGTATTAGTCCGCTCAAAAAGTGCCGTGTGTGGGCAAGTTCGTTCATTCGAAAGTATGACGGACTGTCCGTCGGATTGTCTGACGGACTAAGTTGGCCAGACAGTCCGCCACATGTGTACGCGGCTTTACTTTAGCTGACCTCCAAATAGGAGGAACATTTGCTACTTTTGAGCTTCTACACACACAGAAACAAATCCCACACCGAGAATTCTACCAATCGGCATATTAGACATTTGTATACCACTCGCTATTGCCTCTCTCCAAACTCCCCAATTACATTTTTTGAAAGGCTTTGTTGTGACTCTCCTAGAGGTAAGAGTCTCATTTCGGATCTCTACAAATCAGCTGTCATTTCCAATTTTTCCAGTAAACTCCCTTATATGAGCAAATGGGAGACTTATTGTGCTACACAATTTACTCTGAAGGACTGGGATATTATGCTGGATAATTTGCGCAAATGTACTAAATCACTTGCAATTAGGGAGACCAAAGAGGAAAGGTTAATTCACACTATTTGTGTGTCAACTGTATGGGCTATTGCTCTACACTTGAAGTCCCCAATGGTTCCCTTATCTACAATTTTGGATGGAGTGGATATTATCATGTTAATGGTAAGGATCCTATATACCTAACAGGATAAGATGCTCTTGTAAATGGGATGCATAGAGGCACCACCTTCATATACTTGTACCTTGAATGTTTATGTTACCATAGGTTAAATGCTTAGTGCCATTGGACACACTTTTTCTATTTGCCTATTTCTGTAAATTAACTGATTCAGATGCTCTGGAGATTTTCTGTATGCTTCTAAATTGTTGTTTGCTTTATGGTATAAATTTGTACTTCTGACATATATCCTATCTTATATATTGTCATGATACGATTTATTATACATACTTTAATAAATAGTTTGTAAACAAAAATATAAAAAAAAATGACATAAGTTATTTATAGAAAAAAATATTATTAACTGGTTTTATTAAATGTATTAACATCCCATTCAATGTTTAATCCATAAGGGAAAAAAAAACATAGATAGTAGATCCATCTGTTTTTCATTTTACTTATCTACCTTTAGATGGAACATCCCCTCCAGTGTGAGATACATTTGTCAATCCCTAGGAATAGGGTCTCAGTCGGGTCTTAATTGTGGACCAGTACATAATGCTTCAATGCACTGGGATTAAATTTGATAAATCTGGAGATTTACTAAAATCTGATACAGTTGTGCATAGTAGCTAATTAGCTTCTAAATTTAGCTTGTTCAAATAAGCTTTGACAAAAAAAGCTGGAAGTTGATTGGTTTTTATACAGAGCTGCACTAGAGTTTGCACCCTTCAGTTTTAGTAAATCAACCCCACTGTGTCCTCAGAAGCCCTGACAAACATTCCCCATGTGCGCCTTCAAACAAATCAGCAGAGCTTGAGTGGGCCTAGCAACATATTGCAGTCCACAGGGGCAGTGCACTAAGTATATTATAGTAGAGTATTGTTGGAAGCACAAGTAATAAATAATATAATAGTGCAGGATCTTGAAGTAAAAGTGAATTGGAAAGAGGTAATTCTAATAGGTTAACCTTTCAGGTTGTGAAATGAAAGTAGGTCTAATTGGTGCATCAACCACATTCTGACCAATTTTGTCCCTCAACAAGGGTACTCCTCTGAACCAAATATTGGGCCTATCTCAAAAGAGAAGTCCCAATATTTTGTCATTTTAAAGGGACAGACCAACTAGTGATCAAAGACAAAGCGAAATCCTGGGAACTAATGGACCCGTTCTCTTTGCCCCTCAGCAAAATATCCCTCTCTATTTGTTCGAACATTTATAATTTCCTTGTCATATCCCTTGTCCAAACATCTACCATTAACTGCTTCCTGACCGGTGCACGATGATGTACGTCTGCAGAATGCCATCAGGTACATGCCGCCGACAGCACGTGCACGTGCTGGTTGGGACCACCGTGAGTCTTACCACAGGTCCCACGGACACGACCGCTGCGGGGATACCCAAGATTGTCTCACAGGGAGGAAGGGAGAACGGAGAGATGCCGATGTAAACAGCATCTCCCCGTTATGCCTAGCAACAAGTGACACTGATCTCTGCTCCCTGTGATTGGAGCAGAGATCAGTGTTCTATAAAACACAGCCACGACCCCCACAGTTATAAACACACCCCTAGGACACACTTAACCTCTACACTGCCAACTTCTGGTTAACCCCTTCACTGCCAGTGTAATTTACACAGGAATCAGTGCATTTGTATAGCACTGATTGCTGTATAAATGACAATGGTCCCAAAAATGTGTCAAAAATGTCCGATGTGTCCGCCATAATTTGCAGTCACAATAAAAAAAAATATAAATAAAAAAATCACTGATCGCTGCCATTACTAGTAAAAAAAAATGATAAAAATGCCATAAAATTATCCCCTATTTTTCAAACGCTATAACTTTTGCGCCAACCAATCAATAATCGCTTATTGCAATTTTTTTTACCAAAAATACGTAGAAGAATACATATCAGCCTAAAAAAAAAAGGAAAAATATATTTTTTATATATTTTTTGGGGATATTTATTATAGCAAAAAGTAAAACATAATGCATTTTTTTCAAAATTGTTGCTCTTTTTTTGTTTATAGCGCAAAAAATTAAAACCGCAGAGGTGATCAAATACCACCAAAAGAAAGCTCAATTTGTGGGAAAAAAAAGGACGTCAATTTTGTTTGGGAGCCACGACGCACAACCACACAATTGTCAGTTAAAGCGTCGCAGTGCCGAAACGCAAAAAAGTGCTCTGGTCTTAAGCCAGCAAAATGGTCTTAGATGAAAAAACTCACTCTGGGGAACTCATTTAAGCCAGGAATCATGATGTAACTACCCAAATGGATGAAGGAATTTCTGTCAGTAGAAAAAAAAAAGTTCTAGTAATGAGGCTCCCCTTATCTACTGTAATCTGAAGGTCCAAAAAATGTACCTGTGTCTTACTCACCTCAGAGCTGAGTGGAATCCCCAGATAAATTATCATTCAGTACTTGTCACGTATGTATATAGAAGCAAAGGTGCGCATCCAATAATGAACTAGTATTATGTTCAATATTCAACGATCAGCACCGCTTACCAGATCAGTTGGATCTCATGTTATAGAGATCAAACACGCTCAAAGCACATGCCTGCCAGCAGGGATAATCTCCTCCTTGGATTCCTCTTAGGGATAAGAGCCTTATCTGGTGCAGCGAGATATTATAAGGTACCTGTGATACACGAGCTGGTGGTGAAGTACAAAATCAGCAGGCTAGAGAGTAGTCAGGAATTCAGGCAGACATTCATATATGGCAGGGATCTGCAATTAGCGGACCTCCAGCTGTTGCAAAACTACAAGTCCCATCATGCCTCTGCCTTTGGGTGTCATGCTTGTGGCTGTCAGAGTCTTTCTATGCCTCATGGGATTGGTAGTTCTGCAACAGCTGGAGGTCCACTAACTGCATATCCCTGATATATGGTATTCAGTTACAAAGCAGTCACAACACCCAGGGAGCTAGTCCACGCAAACAGGCACTGACAGATAGGAAGTGCTGCTATTAATGGGCTATTTGATTGTAGATTGTCCACAGCTGACAGCAGGTGGGGCTAGTGAGTCCACAATGCATCAAACTGAGAGAACATAGCCATAACTCCAGAGCTCTTCTGTGGCACAACAAGTAAGACTGCTGCTGTGGGACCAGGAACATCCTGGTTCAAATACACTTAGGTACATGACAGATATCCAATTACATTGCAAGCATGGAGAGATGTAACATCCTTTCTCAGATGATCCTAGGTGGTCTCATTGGCAGAGGATGAAAGAAAAAGGCTCCATGGTGTGGTATGCCAATAAAATTTATTGAAAAAATAGCAACACTTACATCTTAGAAGACAGTAAAAAATAGACTTTCAAGCCAGCTGGCTGATATGTGGTGACATCAGAGACTAAGTGCTACACCCGACGCATTTCCCCATACAAGGCATCGACTGGGAACGGAGGCTCCATTCCCAGTCAATCCCCTGTCTGGGGAAACGCATTGGGCAAGCTGTCCCCATCAGGAGAAGACAGTGATTATCGCTAGCAGCATAGAGAATCTATGGACTTGGTATATTCAGCCTGCCCTTTAAAGGTTTGGATTATGGCTGGGTTCTGCTGAACCTGCTGAGATTCGGACCGTGCATGGCCGGCCTAAGTGTCGTTTCAACGCTTGTGTGACTACAATTGTCCAATAAGTGAACTAAAAAGTAATTTTATATACTTGTTTGAAGCTGTGATTTTTTTTTACATTTTTTTCTGATACTTTTTATAATACTGAGGACTGGTTCACACCAGAACAGTGCAGAAAAGCTGTCCACATTTGTGTGCAATTTCTGTACATTCCCCCTACAAATGGGCTGCAAGTCGCACCAGACCGCACAAAAAGTAGTGCATGCACTACATTTGAAAAACAAGCCATTGTGGTATAGTGGAACCATGTGATCTGGTGCCGCAAACGCACTGCCTGACTGATCTGCGCTTGGGGTGCCGTTAACCATTTGTTGGTGACTGTAGCAGATCACAAAGGCAGTGCATTTTGAAAGTGGTACTCCTTTCCCATACCGTGTTCTGGTGTGAACCATCTCTGAAAGTTATCTGGGAAATGTGCTGCTACTTTTCTTTTTAACATTTGAAACTAGAAAAATCCAATTTGAATATATATATATATATATATATATATATATATATATATATATATATATATATATATATATAAAATCTGTTTGTATTTTGCAGATGATTACCACTACTAAATTAGACGTGTTTTTATTTTTGCAAAAGCCAATGCGCTCATAACTTAAAGTACGTTTTGCTTGAAAGATCATGCTCATTGCAGTTTTGAATGTAAACTACACTTAAATGAGTTCCCAAGGCTGCATTCCTTGAGTGATCCCCTTTGCTGAGCCATGCAATAACACTGGCGTTCTCGAGGTAAACAAAAACGTTGTAATTCTGTCCATAATTGCTTTTTGTTCCCTTTGTGAAGATATGCAGGAAAATGATGAAACTTATTATAATTTCTTTGTTTATTTAACACTGGTTTTGCATGACATGCCTGGGGCTCAGTCACCCTTCAAGTATCTGTTGTCACATACCACATTTCATTGTTATGCTCTCAGCTATAAAACCATTTTGAAATACGCTGAAGCAGATAAAAACAAGAGAAGTATAGCAACTGTGAAAAAATTGTAGTAGCAAGAGCAAGTGCGTTAATAATTTTTTTTTTAAAAAAAGATGTAACACTTTTGACTATGTTACACCACAGGGAGGAGAGTTATTGCCTTTGTACAAAGCAAAAGAGGGGCAGTGAGACTGATTTACAATAAGATTACAGTTTGATTCAGATTTCCATCTCTGCTGCTCAGATATAGAATTTCTACAGTAGTACAGGATAATATTCTGTATACCGCTGTACAGGTGTGTGCTTTTTTTATCTTTTTATTTTTAAGGAGACTTATGTCTCAAGTGCAATATTAGATCATTTGTAGATGTCTGCAGAGTTGGCTGTCAAGGATTGCAGGGGTCACAAAAACACAAACAACTTTCCAAAACCCTTAAGAGGCAATCTGTTTGCATTCAGGGCCGGCACTCCCACTAGGTGGACTAGGCAGCCGCCTAGGGCGCACTGCCACCTAGGGGTGCAACCACAGCCGCTGGGTCATCTCCAGGGAATCAGAAAAGCCCCCTTGGCAGATGGTGGATGGTGCGGTGCGTGAGGTGGCTCCATCTGGCTGGCTGCATAGTCGCTGGGCGCGGAGAAGGTGCAGGCAGATTCCCACCACCCCCTCCCCCGGAGCGACCATGCCGGTGTCCAGTAGTCGTGGGTGTCAGCCCTCAGCGGCATTGTGCACAGAGACAGCCGGGATGAATCCACCCAGGTCTGGACTGGCCATAGGACACTCACTGGGCTGAGGCCGCCCCGCCGGGTCACTTTTCTTGCAGGAACAAGGAGCGCAAAGCTGCTACAGCAGCCCGTCCTGCTTCCCCAGTCTCTCCGCGGCCAGCAGCCAGAGCCTGGGGATGGAACCAAATGATCAGCTGATCTGATGGAGAAGTAGCTGGAGGAGGTTTGCCGTGCAGTAGGAGACCCCATCTCCTGATCCTGGGACTGATGTGCGCTGCCTGGCGTTCAAGTGACCTAAGGTAAGAACTTGTAAGGCGGGGGATGAGATGCTGGGGATGAAGACCTCCAGAACTTATAACTGGTGTGTGACCCCTCCACTTGGCTGCACTCCCTCTCCTTTCCACCTGCCTCCACTCCCTCCTAGCTGAACCCCCTCCTGTCCACCTGGCTCCGTCCCTCCACCTGGCTCCATCCTTCCACCTGGCTCCGTCCCTCCACCTGACTCCATCCATCCACCTGGCTCCGTCCCTCCACCTAGCTCCGCCCATCCACCTGGCTCCGTCCCTCCACCTGGCTCTGATCCTCCACCTGGCTCCATCCCTCCCCCTGGCTCCATCCTTCCACCTGGCTCCATCCATCCATCCTCCACCTGGCTCTATCCCTCCACCTGGCTCTATCCCTCCTCCCGGCTCCATCCATCTATCCTCCACCTGGCTCCATCCCTCCACCTGGCTCCATCCCTCCACCCTCTGCCTGGCTCCATCCTTCCACCATCCACCTGGCTCCATCCCTCCACCTGGGTCCATCCCTCCACCTGGCTCCATCCCTCCACCTGGCTCTATCCCTCCACCTGGCTCCATCCCTCCACCTGGCTCCATCCCTCCACCTGGCTCCACCCCCCCCCCCCCACCAGGAGTTCTGGTGCTAAAATTATTGAATTCATTTTGATTTTTTTTTTAGGGGGGTGGCGCAAGTTGCTGGTCTCGCCTAGGGCGCAAAATAGTTTGGCACCGGCCCTGTTTGTATTAGATAATCTGAGAATAACTGTAGTAGACACTGCTACTAAATAGATTTCCACTAGCTTCTGGGTCCTGTGCTGAGAAGCTGTTCTGTTGCATTGGGAACACAGGAGGTTGGATACTTGGCATGGGTGTCATTCAGAGAACATTGTGCATTTCCTCAGTGAATGCAAAGCATTGTCTGAGTGGATGAGGTGGAAAGGCACTGCCATGACAGTTTTAAAATTTAACCGCTTGCCGACCAGCTGCCATCACTTTACGGCGGCAGGTCGGCACAATCCCGCGAATCATCATAGCTATATGTCAGCTCGCAGGATCGGGATAGTAGGTGCGCACCTGCTGCACACACTTTGAATCCGCTGTGACCGCAGTGCACTGCTTGGCTATTGGTTTACAGTTTGCTGTGAGATATTCTTTTTAAGCTGGCACTTTTCTTTTAACATGTGAGTGGAAATATTCAAATGTGGTTGTGAGCTTTTTAATAAATTGGTTATAATAGTATCATGCTATGTGGACCACTTTTTATTTTTTTCACATATGAATATGCCTGGCCTGGAATAATCGTGGTATTGACCTAGGTGTAGTTCAAACAGCTTCTTTGCCAAACACGAGGGTGGGAGGCAACATCAGTTGGTGAGTGCGTTTTCATTGGGAGAGGTGTCACTGGCACGTCGGTGTGCTGGAAGATTGAAGGATTTTATGAAGATTGATTTCCTTTGTGTTCTATAATAGTTTATTCAATGGACTTTTAGTTATATATCACAACATCACGGGGTGTTATATTTAGAATCATCACGTTTTATTCATTTAAATTTGTTTATTGCATGAGTGCTACTAAATTTTTTCCTAATCAATACTTTGCAGCACATGTTTTAGGTATAATTTGTTTATTAATGTATGTTTTTCACTAAAGTAGCAGCTTTTTTATTTACTGATTATCCATTGGCGCAGTGGAGGTACAGAATTTTGGGGAAGGTTACATTCAGTACCAGCAGACCAGTATAAATCAACTGTGTTTACTCTTTTTAAATCATAATGGCAACAGAAACTACCCAAACGACCCTGATCAAAAGTTTACATACCCTGATGATTTTGGCCTGATAACACGCACACAAGTTGACACAAAGTGGATTGAATGGCTATTAAAGGTAACCATCCTCATCTGTGATCTGTTTGCTTGTAATTAATGTGTGTGTTAAAGGCCAATGAGTTTCTGGACTGCTGACAGACCCTTCCATCTTTCATCCAGTGCAGCATTGACATTTCTGGATTCGGAGTAAAAGGAAAAACAAAAGAATTGTCAAAGGATCTGCGTTAAAAGGTAGTTGAACTGTATAAAACAGGAAAGGGATATCAAAAGATGGAACAAGTTCCCCCACAATCGGGGTTTTTAGGCAGCAGAAAACAATAATAAATGCATATCAGGGTAACATGAGAAATATTTTAATATTTATTACCATGAAAAAATAGCAACATGGCACAGAGGTAAAAACAAAAGCTCCTCCTGAACAGTTAAAAGAGACTCCTATATAAAGAGTACAATAATAACAATGGATGTGCACAAGCAGACACAACTATAAATGACACTGTACAATATAACAACAGTAGAGGTATAGTTCTAACGCGTTTCAACCCAATCAAGGGGTCTTCTTCAGAGAAATGGTCTGTTATAAAACAAAGATGCAATAAATAAATACATCAAATGTTAATTATACTGGGGATACCTTATATTTTTTAGTATAATTTACCCAATACTGCACGTCCAAGGAGATAAACTAAATAAAGTGCTTTTAGTGGAGTTCCCCCTCGGGGTGGTGCCTCGATTTCCCTTCACGTATCAAGAGTGTTACCAAATCCAAAAATATCACGAAATGCCAGGAGGGAAAGGTCAAAGGTCCAGAGGCGTGGCTCACGGCAGGTCACACAGATACCTCACCACCCATGGGTATAGGGAGTGGGTGCGGACGTTGGCAGCTGGACAATATGGTGAGTCACACCTGTGATAGAATCCCAATCTATAAATAAAATTAGGGACATACATTTTTAAACGTATGAACACAAGGTGTATATATGGCATGAAACTATTGTCATACCTATAATCTATGTATAAAGAGGATAACCATACCTAGATGTTTTGGTATATCTATATGATAATTTGAGAAGGAAGAAAGGGGTGAAGGAAAACAACGCTCACAGACTCGGTTTCTGATAAAATCCAAAAAAAAAAAAATTCCAAAAAGGGGAAAAAGTGAAAAAAACTATTAAAAAATGATAAATAGATAAATAAATGAATCAATCAAAGAAAAAAGAAAAGAGAAAACGACAAAAACAAAAACAGCAAAAATAGGTGAGAAAGGATCGCTGAATAAGAAGAGTGCCAGTGAGGAAGTGACTAATGTGTGTATGAAGCAACAAAGCTGTATGTATACTAAGGTGAATGAAAGTGCAGAGTATGTAAGTAATGTGAAAGACAAAAAGTGACAAGGTGCCTAAAAGGAACCAGGTGTGTGTTGGTAAACGTGATGCTAACTTATGCATAAAAATTACATAAGAGAAAGAAAGGTGCTGGAGTGGTGAGAAAGTAAAAAAAAAAAAAAAAAAAAAAAAAAACAAAGGTGGACATGCTAACCTAATTAGGTGAACAAACACCATAGTAAAAATCGAGGCTATTACCTGAATGAATAAGATTGGTAAAAGGGTTCCCAAATGGGGAAGGGGGGGGACTGTGACCAGAAACCTAGCCCGGGAAAGGTAACAGACGCAGTCATTGACTCAATTATATGTGCAAAGGAGGTCTGCACTGTAGCCGTCATTCGGCTATAGCGCGGATCTCAAGAGGTTAAGGCAGCCCATAGATGATTCTTTTTTCATTCAAACAGTGAGTTCAATAAAAAAAAAAAATACTTGATTGCCCCCATCCACACATCTGAGGTCAATGAGGGAATTCTGCCACTGTGCTATTGTATTCTGAAAGTAGGGAGACTTCTCGGCCATCAAAATAAACTGATTAGCGCTGCTGACTATAGTCAGTGACATTGATTGAGTGGAAATTTTCCAACAGGGTGGTTGTACAGAAGTCAATTGGTACGGTAGATCAGCTTTTGTTCAACCAGCCTGCCTATACATGGATTTAAAAATTCAACGGGGACCAACTGAATTTTGATCCATGTATGGCCAGCTTAATTGGTTTTTATCAGTTGGTTTAGAATAAATGTAACTTTCTAAACACCCTTCTTCAATGTACACCAAAGTGGTCAAAAATTAAGTTTGCTTGATGTGCATCATCATGTTGAATTAAATAGATTTGTCATTTGAGTTCAGGCCCTGATCAAACTTATAAAGGGATCCGAAGCAATAACTTGGAGTGCAGAAATATTCCTTGAATGATATATTTTTGTTATTTGTATTTTTTTATTGGTGAAATGACCAGTCTTGACCCTTCACCACATGGTAGTCCCACTGTAGCTGACACCTGAGCCTTAACTACCTGTACTCTGAACTTCTATACATTACCTGATTAACAGGTTAATTTTTTACTGTGCCAGCCTGGCTACTCCATTTGAATTTGCTTCCTAGATCCTGACTTCAGCCTGCACTTCAGATTACCCTGTTATCGGATGCCTGTCTAATCACATTTCTGTCTGCCGCCTGTCTTCTTGCTCTTATTTTGGTACCATGCCTGGTTGTTTATCTGTGGACTTGCGTTCCTCTAATACTCATCCAGTCTGTTGTTTGTTGCTACTGGCAGCATAAGGGGTCTGCCAAATGCTACAAATCAGGGAGCATAGCCTACCCACTCAAGGCTACAGTCATTCATCAAGACATTGCTGTGATACATCAGTTCAACACACTCCCGCTTTTTCAGTATTTTGATGATCCTGAAACACACCTGCTTGTGATGATGGAATGCCCTCCTTGTTACTGATTACATATAGAAAATCTAATGAAAACAGAACCATTACCAAGATGTTTCCAACAGCCACATATTATATTCAAACCTGCCTTGGAAGTTTGAAAGTGACTGGTGGTGCAGAGAGGGAAAGTAAGTAACACAGCAAAGAAAGCAGGAAGTACACTCCTATAGACCTTCTACTGACACTGCAAGATGGCCTGTGCACACTATTTAGGTACAGAACTACAACGTACATTCTGTTTTTTAGCACACCTGCACTGGACTGGAATACATGCTTTTTCTCATTTATTGGCTTCATTTGTTGCCAGAAAATGCTCTTTAAATATACCATCCAGTTAATGGATTACATCCTGACAGATTACATTGCTGCCACAAGGATTAGCACAATTTGTTGTTTTTAACATCTGTCACTTTTTCCAATGCTTTAATTTTGGTGGTGCTTTACTTCCATTTTTTCCTTTGTACACTATTAGAAACTTGACAGCAGTGCTTTGTGTATTCATATATGCAAAAGGATAATGAGTACTTCTTTTCATTATTGCTGCATATTAAAATCCAGGATGCAAATTGCTCATAATAATGCTGTTCCGTGTAGAGATTTTTTTTAAACTCAAGTTAAATCATGTGCCCTGTGAGCGTCTTATTAGTTAAAAGGAAAAAGTGCGAATGTCTGCTTATTTTTTCAAGTAATTAGTCGCCTTAAATAGGCCCTCTCCCCATTTTCAGCTGGGCGCTGGAGTAATAAGCAAAGATGTGGCATGGCCATTGCCTCTGCTCTTCTACCCAGTATAATGTATCTCCACTGGGTACATACTTTGAGTTATTATTGCAGTGTTTACTTTAAAGTACATCTGTCAGGTTTAAAAAAAAAAAAAAAAAAAAAAAAAGTACAGCACATCTGTACAAGTGTCGTCTTTTTTTTTTAACCTGACAGGTAAAGACTGCTTGATCATATCACTACTCCTGAATCTTGAGACATTCTGATCGGCAAAGCTTCATAATTTCCTGTTAGTGTTGAAGCTTGCACACTCCATCCCACACATTTTTTAAGGCCCTTTGCTATGACAAGATATAATTACTTACCAACATGGACTTTTTATGCACTGATAGGCAGTTGTTAAAATACAGGTAAATGGTCTTAGTACTTTGTTACATCAATAAAAACTGTATCATTTAAAAATAGACAACAAATTTTACTTCCTTACAAAAATCTTACTCTTTACCTAACACAGAGTATTACAAGTACATTCAGGTGTCCCATTGCCTACTCTGTAACCATCACCTCCACAAATCTACACAAAACAAAGCTTGGATGTTCCTGGCGGATGGCACCCTGACCACCAAAGGTATCACCCACTTTTACAAAACAAATTATTGTTTACTAAAATGCAGTCCGTGGCAAAATGGGAAGGAGACATATGTCTTACTTTTACTGATACCCAATGGAAAACTGCTCAACCTCAGATAGTATATTACCCCTTCCCAGATACATGCATTGATCCAAATACATCTCCCCTATGCTGGAGGCAGGGAAGGGCTGGCAGCCTTAGGCATGGGGGGCAAGTCCAGGCAAGTGGCCCACCGAATCAGCTCACCATCCATGCCCACCTGTTTTTTCAACACAGCCTGATCAGTGCCCATCAATGCCGCCTCACCAGGGCCCATCAGTGCAGCCTGATCAGTGCCCATCAATGCAGCTCTATCAGTGCCCATAAATGCAGCCGGTTCAGTGCCCACCAATGCAGCTCTATCAGTGCCCGTCAATGCAGCCTCACCAGTGCCCATCCAATGCAGCCTCACCAGTGCCCATCCAATGCAGCCTCACCAGTGCCCATCCAATGCAGCCTCACCAGTGCCCATCAGTGCAGCCTGATCAGTGCCCATCCAATGCAGCCTCACCAGTGTCCAACAGCTCAGCCTGATTAGTGTCCATCAACACAGCCTGATCAGTGGCCATCAGTGCAGCCTGATCAGTGCTCATTCAATGCAGCCTCAACAGTGCCCATCAAATTTAGCCTCACCAGCGCCCATCAAATGCAGCCTCACCAGTGCCCAACAGCTCATCCTCATCAGTGCCCATCAATCCAGCCTGATCAGGGCTCCTCTAATGCAGCCTCACCAGTGCCCAAAATCTCAGCCTGATCAGTGCTGCCTGATCAGTGCCCATCAGTGCAGCCTGATCAGTGCCCAACAGTGCAGCCTGATCAGTGCCCATCAGTGCAGCCTGATCACTGGGGCAGGGTAAATGGAGTGTATTGGGGGGGGAGTTGGGATGTGGGGGTCAGCTAGGGATGTCAAAGTCTCTCACCTGGAAGCTCAGCAGGTCCCTGCATGCCATGGCCTCCTGGAGAGGTTATACTCCTGGTCCTGGGGCCAAGCTGCAGCCAGCGCCAAGCCCAGCAGCTGGAGTCAATCACGCGTCCCGACTCTCTGGTGTGCCCTGCCTCTAAGACTCCGGGTGTTGTAGCTTCTTCTACGCTGCTCTCACCACCGGGAGCTTTAGCGCAGATTACAACTCCAGGAATGCAACAGCGGCCAGGTGGCCATTATGGGCTTGAACCTGCCCCCTGGCCTGATTTCCTAAAGTGGAAAAAATGGCAGCGGGCAGAGGCCACCAGCTGTATTGAACATTAGTTAGGTCGGCCTGGGGGAAATTGCCACCCTGCCTCCAGCCTGCCCCTAGCAGAAGGAACTGCGGAGAGATAAGGAACCTCACTATCACTTACTGTGGTCCTGCACCAAGATTTCCACCTTTTGGAAAGATGTGTTTAAAATTATAGTAGAAGTTTAGCAGGATTCACATTCCCCCATCACCCGAATTAGCACTACTCAGCATTGGTATTGCCATTATACCTTCTCACCTACACTGCGTAACCATTCACATCCTCCTAGCAGCCAGACTGACAATTGTTCACCGCTGCAAATCTCATGACTATATACCTAAAAACGAGGTGTTATTCATTATGTCTGAGGGCTGTCTGCCAGTTGCAGACAAACATTGGGCAAACTGGTCAGAATGGTACAATCAAATATTTTCTGGTTAAACCTGAATTTTCTTTTTGTCGCATTCCTGTTCAGGTCAGTTATAATGTATCCTGTTACACTCCTGGCAAACTATATGACCCATACTTTTATTTTTCTTGTGTACTACCTTTTAAGTGGCAACCACTTCTTCCATACCTTCCATGTTCTATTCTCTGTATATAATATTTTTCAATAAAAACTCATTGATGTAAAAAAATAGACAACAATTAATTTATATACAAAGCCACCAATTACAAAGCCCTGCTACATAAATGTATCCATATACAACACCATAGAATGATGTGGTGGCAGGGTCCTCATTTTGTAAACATTTTGGAACTTGTAAAAAATCTCTACATGTCTCGGGAGTTGAAACACTTCTTTAGGAGCTAAAATTCATAATGTATTTCTAAACAGGTAAAGAAAAATAAATGATTGCAATCCTTTTTACATGTATGAAACTTTGTACACTTACAAAAGCAATAGTATGCAAGTTATGCCACGTACACACGACCGGTTTTCCCGTCGGAATAAACTCCGAAGGTTTCTCCGACAGAGTTCCACTAAAACTGTCTTGCGTACGCATGATCATACCAAAGTCGATTGTTAAGAATGCGGTGACGTAAAACACATACGATAGGACTAGAAAAAGAAAATTCATTTGCCAGTAGCCAATAGCTTCCATTTCGTACTTTCGTTTTTGGCCCGTCGGAAAAACAGCATACAGACGAGTGGTTTTCCCGAAAGGAATTGGTTCCATTGGAAATATTTAAAACATTTTATTTCTAGGTCTGTCAGAATTTTCGTCCAATGAGGCATACACATGATCGGAATATACGATGAAAAGCTTCCATCTGACTTTTTCTGCCGGACATTCCGCTTGTGTGTACGTGGCATTACAGTTTTTATTGATGTAACAAAGTACCAATAAAATGTAAATGTTTTTTAACTACTGCGTTTCGGTTCCCAAAAAATCCATGTTGGTTAGTAATTATTTCTCAAGAATTTTTAGAAAGTGACACCCAGCATATTTCATTAGCACATTCACCTTTGCCCCCTTGGTGCTGGTGCAACTCTAATCCTTTGCTATGACAGGCTGTCTCATTGATCTAAAGAAATTATGCAGGAGGGGCAGGCAATCAAATTCAATTGTTCCCTATGGGAAGTACAATATTATGTGTTTGAACTTATATTGATGATGATTTCACACTACATCGCGAATAAAAATGCAGGCCGTTTTTGCCGTGCTTTAGCTGTGCTTTTTGGCCAATTGCGGGGTGGATTTTACCTTTAAAAAAAAGGTAAAAAGTCCCGATTTGCAGCACTTTCAAAGCTCCGCCCATTCATTGCAATGGGCAGGGGCGTTTTGGGAGCGCTATTTACATCGCTCCCAACCCCAGCAAAGATGCTGTTTGTATGACTTTTTATAATGTCCCACAAACGCCCCGTCCCAGTGTGAAAGCACTCACTGCAAGGAATGGGAATCAGTTTTCAGGCGCTTTTTAGAGGCTATTTCTAGAGCTAAAATGCCTGAAAACTGCCTCAGTGTGAAAGGGGTCTTAAACTTACTTCATACATTTTACAAATGTGGGAGAATAGTGTAGATTTTATGGTTATAATTTTTTTTTACTGTACATGGTTACATAGTTGGTAAGGTTGAATAAAGAAACTGGTTCATCCAGTTCAGCATGCATGTCACTAAAATGTTCCATATCTCTGTACATTGTGCTCACTAAGAAACACATATAAACGTTTTTTGAATTTACCCACACTCCCCACTAACACCGTCAACTGAGGAAGGGTGTTCTACATCCTTACTGCTTTAACAGTAAAAAAAAAAAAAAACCCTAATACAGTTTAGGATTGAACAGCTTCTCATCCAACTGTATTGTGTGGCTACATTTTTCTTTAGAGACCTAAGATTAAATAGTTAAAGATATAGTCACCATTTAAAGTAACAAACATGTTATACTTACTTGTTCGCTACAATAATTTTGCACAGAGTAGCCCTGAACTTCCCCTTCTGGGGGTCCCCAACTGGTGCTTTTGGCTTCTTCTCTTCTTTGATTGCCCCCCCCCCCAGCAAGTTCTTGCTAGGGGGAGCAGATGTGCAAGCTCGCTCCTGAGCCAGGATGTGCTTGTTCACAGACACACAGTGTGGCTCAGCCCTGCCCCTGCTTCCTCCTCACAGGATTTGATTGAGAGCAGAAGAAGCCAATGGCTCCCACTGCTGCCTTAGTGCTTGTGGAGAGAGAGAGAGAGAGAGAGAAAGAGAGCAGCAATCTCTCTCTCTCTCCACAAGCACTAAGGCAACAGTGGGAGCCACAGTGCTGGATAGAAAAAGCACCCAGGCAAGTATTTCTAATGGCTGCCCCGATATCACCATGTAAGCAGCCTAAGCAACAATAGGCTGCAATTAAATACAGAACAGTACAAACTCAAGGTTCATAAGGAATGCAGATTAGTGTGTTGCTGCCATTACAGTTCCATTGTTCACGTGAGGTATATATAACATATTAACTAAGGCCAGTGATAAACATCATCTTATTTTAACCCTTTCATGATTAAGCCTATTCTTGACATTTGGTGTTTACAAGTTAAAATCCATATTTTTTGCTAGAAAATTACTTAGAACCCCAAAATATTATATATTTTTTTAGCAGAGAATCTAGAGAATAAAATGGCGATTGTTGCAATATTTTATGTCACACGGTATTTGTGCAGCGGTGTTTTAAACGCAACTTTTGGGGAAAAAGGAGACACTTTCATGAATTTAAAAAAACGAAACAGTAAAGTTAGCCCGATTTTTTTGTATAATGTGAAAGATGATGTTACGCTGACTAAATAGATACCAAACATGTCACGCTTTATAATTGCATACACTCGTGCAATGACGACAAACTACGGAACCTAAAAATCTCCATAGGCAACGTTTTCATTTTTTTTACGGTTACCAGGTTAGATTTACAGAGGAGGTCTAGTGCTAGAATTATTGTTCTCGCTTGATCGCGACAATACCTCACATGTGTGATTTGAACACCGTTTACATGTGTGGGCGCGACTTCCGTATGCATTTTCTTTGCTGCGCAAGCTCGCGGGGACGGGGGCGCTTTGAAAAAAAAAATTTCTTTTTCATTTTAAAATTAATAAATTGTTTAAAAAATAAATAAAATTTGATCGTTTTTATTGCTGTCACAAGGAATGTAAACATCCCTTTTGACAGTAATACTGGTGGTGGTGACAGGTACTCTTTATGGAGGGATTAGGGGTCTAAAAGACCCCAAATCTCTCCTTTGCACTTCAAAGTATACAGATCGCATTTTTCAGTGATTCTGAATATTGCATATTTATTTTAAACCGGCACCATTGGCAGGCAAGTAAATGGGAAGTGACGTCATGACGTTGATTCCGTGTTTACAATCAGGACACTGGAATGAAGCCACTTATGGCTTCATTCCAGTCTGTCCCTAGCCACCAGAAGTGGCAGATTGTTGATCTGTGCTCCTTGTGCAACGGGAGCCCTGGTAAGCGCGGAGGGAGTGGAGGCATCTCCTCCCGCTCCTCCGGTATAACAGCCGAGCGGCTTTTAGCCGCATCGGTTGTTATTGCTGGAAAGCCGGTTGCCAGCTTTAAAAAACAGTACTGGGATGATGCCTGCAACTGCGGGCATCATCCCAGTATAACCCCCGAAAGCCGAGTATGCACATCTGCTCTAATGCAATTATGCTTTAACTGAACTTTAACTTGAACTACAGTATCTCACAAAAGTGAGTACACCCCTCACATTTTTATAAATATTTTATTATATTTTCATGTGACAACACTGAAGAAATTACACTTTGCTACAATGTAAAGTAATGAGTGTACAGCTTGTATAACAGTGTAAATTTTCTGTCCCCTCAAAATAACTCAACACAGCCATTAATGTCTAAACTGCTTGCAACAAAAGTGAGTACACCCTAAGAGAAAATGCCCAAATTGGGCCCAATTAGTAATTTTCCCTCCCCGGTGTCATGTGACTCATTAGTGTTACAAGGTCTCAGGTGTGAAGGGGAAGCAGATGTGTTCAATTTTGTGTTATCGCTCACACTCTCTCATACTGGTCACTGTAAGTTCAACATGGCACCTCATGGCAAAGGACTCTCTGAGGATCTGAAAAAAAGAATAGTTGCTCTACAGAAAGATGGCCTAGGCTATAAGAAGATAGCCAAGACCCTAAAACTGAGCTGCAGCACAGTGGCCAAGACCATACAGAGGTTTAAGAGGACAAGCTCCACTCAGAACAGGCCTCACCATGGTTGACCAAAGAAGTTGAGTGCACATGCTCAGCATTATATCCAGAGGTTGTCTTTGGGAAATAGATGTAAGAGTGCTGCCAGCATTGCTGCAGAGATTGAAGGGGTGGTCAGCCTGTCAGTGCTTAGACCATACGCCACACACTGCATCAAATTGGTCTGCATGACTGAAATCCCAGAAGGAAGTTTCTTCTAAAAATGATGCACAAGAAAGCCTGCAAACAGTTTACTGAAGACAAGCAGACTAAGGACATGGATAAACATGGATTAGTGGAGACCAAGATAAACTTATTTGGTTCAGATGGTATCAAGTTTGTGTGGCGGCAACCAGGTAAGGAGTACAAAGACAAGTGTGTCTTGCCTACAGCCAAGCATGGTCATGGGAGTGCTATGGTCTGGGGCTGCACGAGTGCTGCCCCTACTGGGGAGCTACAGTTCATTGAGGAAACCATGAATGCCAACATGCACTGTGGCATACTGAAGCCGAGCATGATCCCCTCCCTTCAGAGACTGGGCAACAGGGCAGTATTCCAACATTATAACGACCCCAAACACACCTCCAAGGCGACCACTGCCTTGCTAAAGAAGCTGAGGGTAAAGGATATAGATTGGCCAAGCATTTCTCCAGACCTAAACCCTATTGAGTGTCTGTGGGGTATCCTCAAACGGAAGGTGGAGGAGGGCAAGGTCTCTAACATCCACCAGCAACGTGATGTCGTCATGGAGGAGTGGAAGAGGACTCCAGTGGCAACCTGTGAAGCCCTGGTGAATTCCATGCCCAATAGGGTTAAGGCAGTGCTGGGAAATAATGGTGGCCACACAAAATATTGACACTTTGGGCTCAATTTGGAAATTTTCACTTAGGGGTATACTCATTTTTGTTGCCAGAGGTTTAGACATTTTTGGCTATGTGTTGAGTTATTTTGAGGGGACAGCAAATTTACACTGATATACAAGCTGTACACTCACTACTTTACATTGTAGCAAAGTGTAATTTCTTCAGCGTTGTCACATGAAAAGAAACAATAAAATATTTACAAAAATGTGAGTGGTGCACTCACTTTTGTGAGATACTGTACATATTACTGCGTTTAAAAGTTACATTAGAGGCCAACATACCCACATGGCAAAAAACCTGACCTGAGCGACACGCAGCACTATGTTACATACTCCTGGATGTTGTATGTTGTGCTTTATGATATGCTCCTGGTCTTTGTATTCTATAAGCTATGTTATAAATTACATACTCTTAACTGTGGTATTTTATGCACTGTGTGTTATGCTGAAAAGGACATCATATCCTTTTGTGCGGCAAGCCCCCCCTCTGCTGTCTTCTGGAACCTGTGTCCCAGAAGAAAAGCTGCCCATTCACAAAGCGCTGCGCGACTCACAAGGCTCCACTGCTGGTTTCCCTTAGTTAGAATGGTGGTGCCTGCACCTGATCTGCTGGACGAATCGGCCTCGGGGGGACGACATTGCAGGCTCCCTGGACAGGTAAGTGTCCTTATTAAAAGTCAGCAGCTACAGTGTTTGTAGCTGCTGACTTAAAAAAAAAAAAATTTGCAGGTGGAACACCACTTTAAAGAGTACTTTGTGGGTACAAGAACTGTGGCACATTTGTGTGGTGTATACTGTGTGCTCAGTCTATTAAGGAACCCCCAAAGTTTCTACATAAGGTAGTCACACCTACACCTATGGAGGACTTTCCTTTTGCTTAAGTTCCAAAGATGGTATTCCATAGCATGAGGTTCACTGAGGACTACTGCCCAAGTGTAGTAACACTGAGCTGGCTCACACTACTGCACATGGGTGGCAAATCCTCACAGATATGTACCCTCTGGTTGTATCTCTTTTATACTGCATGCATCTGCCCGTGACCCTTCTGCACAAATTCTTCACATAAGAATCAGATTGTTGCTGAGCAAGATTGGATGTGGCTGAAGAGCCTCAAAAAGTAAGCTGAGTGACATTGTTTAATTTATTTAGGTGCATAATGCAAAAGATTACCAGCTTTGCGTTATGTAATTAAAAATCTGGCACAATGTAATGGCTTCTAACTGGTTTTATTACACTTAAAAAAGCCTTCAATCCATTAGCAGCCACAACAGGTGTTAGAGAAAGGTCATTGTCAAAGGATTTTTTTCTAAACATTTAATGCATAATATATTTGATTTGTAATCGTGTTTTATCACTGTATTTTCTTGAAGAGCTATTGTGTTGAAGCACTTTTATATACATAAATAGTACACAAATAATTGTATTAATGAACAATACCTTCTTGGGGATGTTTGTGTACTTATTATGATAAATCTTCCTGCATATATAGTATTTTAAAATGAAATTGTGTGATGAACTATGCCTCTTGTAGAACCACTTCCCTAATTAATCTACTTCAGCTCTTTGGACATTCTTGTTTTCTTGGTTGTAAGGTAAAAGGGATCCGGGCAGCTGTGTAGCCATCTGATCACTTATACAGTGCAGGCAGTTCCCCCTTCTGTAGTTACCGGACTTTTCTGCTCTGCTTTCAAGGGCAGGGAAGACACTGACTTCTAACAGGGGCCCAATGTCTCCATAAAGAGTACCCGTCACCTACCCAGTGCTATTACATGGTTGTTTGTTAAGCCCTTGTGATAGCAGTAAACTTAAATAAAAAGGAAATAAATGTAACCAAAACTGCCATTGCACTGCACACACACCCACAAATGCACCACAGGGTGCTAACGTGTATGCAAACCACAATTGTGGTGAGGTGTCACCAGAAACGTCAGATTGAAAGCAATAACTCTAACGCCATAGCTCACGGTTAACTCCAAACTGATATTGAGTATAGGCTTTTAAAGTGTCAAGGAGATTTTTGGATACCATCATTTTTCCCATTATCACAGGCGCACCCAGTTTAAGACTTGACATGTTTGGTGTTGTTTTACTCAATCTTGACCCCATCTTTCAAATTTTACCAAAAATGGGGTATTATATTGTGTTTGTGTGCACAAAATTTAATTTTATTATATATTTTCATAAAAATATGTGTTTGATAAACAGTTGCGCAAATATCATGCAGCATAAAAAATTGCAATGACTATTTTTTTATTCTATAGAGCGTAATGTTCTGGGGGTTTTAAATAATTGCATAAAAATGAAAAAAATGTTCTAAAGGCAAAGTGGTTAAAGTACATTTCTTGCTTATAATGGATTGCTTGATGCACAACACAACTATGCAGTTTACAAATGAACTGTGCAATCTAGACTTCCCAACATTTATGTCAAGAGCATGATAGAGTTCAGCTTGACTTCTACTTGACTTTTTGGCCATGCCACAGATTCACTTTAAAGCTGTATTTCCCTGTGTGCCCTTTTAAAACAAAAACAAAAAAAGGTCCTCGGAGCAAAGCGCATTTTATAGGTGGGTGCCAAATAGGCCTATTTTGAATTACTTTGTTTCATCGGATTATTTTCTATACTGAGATCCACAGTCATGGTTAGTGCCAAACATATTTTAAAAACTGAAATGTTCTTGTCATAAATAATAAAAAAAACGAACTGTATAATTAAACTCTCCAAAACATTAAACTCTTCAAATATTGAGAGCATCAGCCAGCTAGTTATATAATATATGTACATAATTTCTCTGTGTGCTCTTATGGTAGTGAAATTCTGATTATTAATTCACCAAAACACTTTAGGTCATGACGTGATTAGTCTCATTCTTCCCACAGTGCCTCTTTTTTTACTTAATCTGGAACTGAAACCCATTTAGTTTTTTAAAAAGTTTATTTCAAAATGCAAATAGAAAAAAAAAATGCTGATGTAACTCTACCTAAAATGGAAAATAAAGTCTGTGGATGAATACAGGGAGCATAGCTAACCTGCTGAGTAGTATAGAAATGGCTGAATCTATCCCACTTAACTTCTATGTGAATTCTGAAACACACCTGCTTGTGATGCTGGAACATGCTCCTTGCTGCATTCCACATACCAAAAAGCGGGTGTATAAAATTCAAGTAAAAATATGTTTTTCCCAACCATCAGATACTTGCCTTGAAAGTATGATTGTGACTGGTAACATAGGAAGCAGGAAGAGAACTTGCACAGAAAAGGCTTACCCCTTACTGCTCACCTACTAGTCCTGTTAAAAATGTATGTGAAAATGTGAAAATATAACTGCAGCAGAGCAGATCCACTGCTGATTTGAAGCACCTGAAATATCTAGGAAAGAATGGAAAGGACTGGATCATCTTTCGAAAATTAGCTTTTATAATCAGTCATGTAGTCTTTTATCGGCACACCATTTAAAAGAAAGAAATTTACAGCTCAGTTAACCACTTGACTTCCGGAAGATTTACCCGACCAGGCTATTTTTTGTGATACAGCACTGCGTTACTTCAACTGACAATTGCAGGGTCATGCAACGATGTACCCCAAAAAAATGTGTGCCATTCCCCCCCCCCCACACAAATACAGTTTTCATATGGGTGGTATTTTTGCACTATAAACAAAGAAAGACTGACAATTTTAAAAAATATATATATTTTTTTTCTTTTTGCTATAAAACATATCCAGTAAAAAAATAAATAAAACAATTACATTTCTTCATTTTAGGCCAACATGTATTCTGCTACATGTTTCTTGGTAAAAAAAAAAAAAACAAACAAACAAAAAAAAAAATCCCAATAAGCGTATTTTGATTGGTTTAAAGCATAACTCCACTTTTGTTGAGAAAAAAAAACTTTCCCCTCTGGCTGATTTATGTACATTGCAAGGATTATAACAACCTTTGTTGCAGATTCCTACCTTTTGTTATTCTGAAGTAATCCATGCATGTTTTGTCTGTGCCTCTGTACTGAGTGGGTCTAATGGGAGTGATTTTATAATTAACTCTCAGGTGTGCAGCTGCAGGGCACAAATGAGGAAATCTGCTGGGCCTGCATCCCTTAAGACGTATTCCTATCGAAAGTATCTCTCCAAAAATTACATTTTTGTTGCAGGGGATGCCTGAAATCTGACTTGTATCTTAGGCAGACTTCTGGGAAAATTGGTGAGCCAATCACACAAGCAGGAAATTATGTTTCTGAGGCATGGTCAGTATACACTGTGTGTTCAGAAAAACCTCCTCATGTTACAATGCATTCTCAGAAAATTACAGTGGCTGCAGATTGAAAAAGAAAGGAAATTTTTAATAAATTATGTGTGCTATATTATTTTTTCTTTATTTGCTATTTTTTTCCCCACGAAAATGGAGTTACCCTTTAAGCAAAAGGTATAGCATCTACAAACTATGGGATATATACTGGAATTTTTATGTATTTATTTATTTATTATAATAGTAATGGCGGTGATCAGCGACTTATAGGGGGGGCGCGATATTGCAGCAGACAATCAGACACTGACACTTTTGACACTTTGCGGGAACCATTGACACTAATACAGTGATCAGTGCTAAAAATATGCAGTGTCACTGTACTAATGACACTGGCTAGAAAGGGGTTAAACATCAAGGGCAATCGAAGAGTTAACTGTGTGCCTAGCCAGTGTTTGTGTTTACTATGTGTGCTGCTTTTACTAGGAGAAGAGATGGATTTTAGCTCCAGTCTGAGTCTCTGCCTGACAATTGGCGGGGGCCAGTGGACATCGAGTGCCTGGCACCTGCAGACCGGCTTTTGCTGTGAATAATCATAATTGATCAAAAATAAACTTGCTGAAGCTTTGATATGAACTAAAACTTGACATCTGAAACAGTAAATTGCAAAATTATTTGTATTAAGGCAGATAAAGATTGTAAAGCCAACTGTTAAATAACAGAGTAGAGGAACTGTTAGCCCTTGAGCTGCAAAGGCGATAGCCCGTGGTATACACATGCTGCTGCTGTGATGCTTTGCTTCACAGCCATGGAAGGAATTATATCCCTTGTATATCCACGGTTGCAACACATTCAAGTGAATGTGGGCCCTTTTGCGGGAGTCCACTCGATTAAAGCAGGTGGGGAAGAAGCAATAAAACATGCTTCCCCACCACCTGTAAAATGTTCCCTGAAGAACGATCTAAACACGGATCATTCTTCAGAGAGCACTGCACATGTGAATGAAGCCTTATGGTATAACACTGGGACTGGTGTGGTGGTTGTAGGGGACTTTGACTGGACAGTTGGATAATTTCTCACAAATTGGCACCCACTCAAGATGAGATCAAAAATATACTCATTTAATATGGCTGATCGCAGTTGTTTTATAAGAAATAAAGGAGGATGTATTACAGTACATTCAGAGCTTAATGAGCTTAATTACTAATAAACAGAATAACAATTATAATAATAAGTGTCCATCTCCATATGATGTGCCATCTCATCATATTTTCTGTGAGAAAGGTACATATCAAAATGTCATGTCAAAGTGTTTTACAAATGTTCCCAAAACAATACTGACATTCTAATCTATTAGTCTAATCATATCTTGCAAGAAAACACATTCTAAGTCAAATTTAGATAATAGAAACATAATAGGAATAACATGGAGTTTTACAGAACAGACAGAAGAAACATCATTAACCCTTCAATCCCCTCTTTTATCATGAATGTGATCATTTTCTCCACATCATTTTGGAAATAAGCTTGCCCAGGCTTTATCATCAGCCTCATTGATCACCAAAGAGAAATTGTACATGATAAGCATAACCAAAATAATTACACAGACTACAAGTGGGTAGAAGAAAGTTTTCACCAACTCACCTCCTGTCGGAGACCAACCTGTGAACACGTCATGCTACTAATGATGGGCATCTTGTGACAACTGAGTAGTGGCTGCTTCAAGCTTACCTCTCAAAATGTTAGTTTTTACGATTGCCTGATGTACTGTCAAATTATATGTCTTAAGATATTGCAAAGATGTATTCTGTTGTTTGAGTATTTGCACAATTGGGCCTATGGGCAATGAGAAATTATCCACTGGGAGTGCATCTGACCTCCAGTAGATACTGTGGAAGTGTTCTGTGACTCTTTCCAACACAAAATTTTTCCCATGCCAGTACAAAAATTAAACATTGTGTATCCAGCCTGAAATGGGTAAATAAGTATGCATGGCGTGGCTTGGATATGGCGAGGTGAAGTCGCTTACTGCTTGAGCTCCCGACTCCAGACCCATTGATCAAGGCTGTTATGCCATTTTTACAGCCTTTATATATCCGGCCATGAGCTACCGCAGGAGAGGCAAATACAGGGGATCTTCTAAGTCGATTCCGGCTACCCAGATTGACCGATTCCTCAAAGAAAAGCCCAGAGCCGGCCTGGAGGCCTGCATCGAGGCAACACGTGGTGAGGCTGGACCATCGTCTTCTTCTCCAGGAGGTATGGCGTCCTCACAGAGCTCAAGCTCACAACCCATGATGGGGATCCTGACTCTGTTGAACTCCACACTATGCAGCCAGTCAGAGGCAGGACTATCCACGCAGCCATCGGGGGATGATTCGGACATACAAGCACTACTGAGGGCTCACCCCACCAAGGCAGACATGGAGGCTTTCCCTACCAAAGCAGACATGGAGGCACTAGTACTCAGAGTGGAGGAGCAGCATCGCCGTGACCTCCAGGAGATCCACTTGTAGGTACACAAGATAGATGAGTGGCTGACCAGAGAAGAAGAGGCTTCAGTGGGTGCACTAGAGACCCGAGTGGCACAGCTGGAGAGAGCACACCTAAGGCACCAAGACCAGCTGGCAGAGGTACAGCTCCACGCCAAGGATTTGGAGAACTGGAGCCGCCTCCAAAATCTGCGGTTCAGGGGAATACCCGAAGCGACTAGACCGGAGAATCTAACAGAGACAGTGCAGGCAATCATACATAAAGTACTGGATGGAGATGTTCCTGCAACCCTGGAATTTGATAGGGTGCACAGGGTGCTCGGCCCCTAACATGCAGATGTGGAACAACCCCACAAGGCTCTCTGCCATCCGCACTGTTACAGCCACAAGGAACAGATCATGCGTGCGGCCCGGTGGAATTCGATGGAGCACAAATCACAGTATACCCGGACGTGTCCCGAGCAACCATTCTGAGGAGAGCGATGCTGAAGCCCTTGCTGGAGAGACTTTGCCGATCTGAGCTGACATACCGATGGGGATTTCCTATCCAGCTGACCATCTGGAAAGGAAGCGCCTCCTTCAACTTATTGTGCCATGCCAAACTCCCGGATCTGTTTGCCTTTCTGGGAATGGAACTGATTCCTTTCCAGGACTGGTTGAGTCCCCTACCGAGCAGGGATCTCCGTTCAGCTCCCCAGAACACTCCCATGGGCCTCCCTCGATGATCCTCCGGATGTAGACAGAGGGAGCTCTCTCCAATCGAGAGGGGCAATCCGGAGCCGTGAGTCCTAAGGACACCTACACATAAGTGATGGGCAGCTCGGGTTGACTGCGCTACGGGACTGTAACTGTTTTTTTTTCCCACCAGAAGGTTCAGAGTTGTCAGCACTGTCTCCCCTCTCCCCGGCTATCCAGTGTCCCTCTGTGTCCCGTTCGGGACCCAGGGATGTCCCTTCCCTCTGCCCCCCGCTACCCTTCACACCACAGTCTGATACACAGGACAGATAGCACAGCCCCCCGGACTAAGACACGATGCCTTCCTAAAGTAGTCAGACTCCCACTGTTTCAGGATATGACAGCAGGAGTACTCCCAGATGCTAAACGGTTTCAACGCCCCATGGTAGGGAGACCCTGGAAGAGACTGGGAGTCTGACACCTATGGTTGTTGGGCTGGCTTTGGCTAGCATGAGCACTAGACTCTCACAACTGACATGGAACCCACAATAGCTGCTATGGGGAACTCTGCCCACGGACTAAAATCTAGCAAACTAGAGTGGCTCCAGCCCAGTCTGGGAGTACAGGACTCTGTATGCAGAACATTGTCAGCACATTGTGTCATGTCAGTCATCTCTATCGGGATGTGGATTGGGGGTGGGAAAGGGGGGGCAGGATTGTTATGGGACATGTGAAAGAAATTAGATTACTGTGTAATCTTCTATTGTGGCTGTGCAGCCCGCCACTCTGGCTCTTCAAGCACTGCTGAGGGGGCTCAGAAGGCCATTCTATATTCAGGACGGTCTCCTCATCATCACCAGTATTTTAGACGGGTCTTCCCAATGGGAACCCACCCAGAGAGAAGGACTGCGTCTAACGAGGGGGAGCCAGTGCTGAGCTGGACAACAGATGCTCAACCCAACGAGATAAGAGGGCGGAGTAATGTTATGAGGGCAATGTTGCTGCTGATTTAATTTTCTTTTCCCT
The DNA here is from genome assembly GCF_037356315.1 of Lithobates pipiens. Classification (NCBI taxonomy): domain Eukaryota; kingdom Metazoa; phylum Chordata; class Amphibia; order Anura; family Ranidae; genus Lithobates; species Lithobates pipiens. The sequence continues at coordinate 621,413,723 of NW_027507748.1, read as the reverse complement.
TCTGCACAGAAATACCTGGATAACACCCATCTGGGGCTCAGAGTTGGACTGCATTGAGACCAGGTCTCTCAAACGCATTTTAGCCATTTGGGTTCGCTGATCTATCAGGATCCCGCTCTTTTTTTCTACTCTATTCTACCAACTCCCCCCTCTACCCGCCTTCTACGCCCCCTTTTACTCCCCTTCCACAACGCGCTTTCCCCCCTTTCCTTTTTATGTCTCTCCCTTCCTCCAGTCCAGAATTGGATCATGAGCTCACCAGCAACTCTTAGCCCTTGTACACACGGTCGGAGATTCCGACAACCAAATCCGTTGGAGTTATTCCGACGGATTAATTCCAGGCGAGGTCCGGAAGTGATGTTGCATACACAAGGTCAGACTAAGATGTCGGAATTTTGGGTTGCCAAGAACGAGGTGACGTAAGCCGTGTATGGCGGGCCTAGAAAAGGGAAGTTCAGCACCACGTCCGGCACCCTTTGGGCTCCTTCTGCTCATCCCGTGTGCATCGCGTGTTAATAGAAGTTTGGTAAGAGACGATTCACGCTTTTCAGACTTGTGATTCAGTTCGCTACTGCTCTTCAGTTTCTGCTTGTCTTTGCGTATCTGATAATCAGTGCGTGTAGTCAGTAAGTATTTGTTTCTCATTGTGGACTATATCTTGGTATAGTACGCTTTGATTTGCATTGCTTATTGTCTGCTTGCTTCTGCTATTCAGGTCGTTCTTTCAGGCATTGCTGTTTATCGGTGCGTTCTGTTGTCCGTTCTGACCAACCAACCGTTTTCAAACCATGTTTCATCTACGTACTCATCATAGAATTTGTGCTGTGCAGGGACTTCGTGTTGGGGTTCTTACTTTGACACAAGCCCGGTCCATGAACAGGGAGGGGAGGCGTTTGTGGACCAAGAATTGGTTGCGTCAGCGTGACCAGTTCTCGCACATGCCTTTGCTCCGTGAGATCCGGGAGAATAATCCTGATGATTTCAGGAATTATCTCCGGATGACGGACCCCATTTTAAACCGTCTGCTGGCTTTGCTGACCCCTTATATCAGCAGGCAGGATACCTGCATGCGGCAAGCCATCACTCCGGAGCAGAGGCTCATCGCCACGTTGCACTACTTGGCGACAGGGAGAAGCCTTCAGGACCTCAAGTTTTCCCCCAGGCTCTGGGGATCATTATTCCAGAGACCTGTTCTGCCATCATTCAGGTCCCGCAGAAGGACTATATGAAGGTAAGTTTTATCCTTTAACATCACATTCTCTGTATTTCATGATTGCTAATGTCTTGCATTTATTTCCTCATTCCCTAATTACCATCATTGCAATATGCTCTAATTCATATGCTCTGCCCCTTTGTCCTCATGCATATTTGCCTCACTAACTTCCCCACCATGCTCTTCTTGGCCCATAAAACTATAGTCTAGTCACTTACCAATGTCTTTTGTCAGCTCCATAGTATTGCTTTCCCCTAAACACCCCCTAAAATGTCTACAAATGTTATGTGTGTGCTTCAATTCATGCAGAGTGACATTTTTTTTTTGGTTGTGCCAAACTCATTAGGAACCCCCCTCCCCCCAACTGCTAGGTCAGCTGCTAGCAATCCTCTATCTGCTGACTTTACCAAACCCAATACACACTATATCTACCTTTTTGATGGTCACATTTATGGATGAATTCACCAAAGCATGTAGTGCAAGGGCCTGCCTCAATACTTTCAAATGCTATAATTTTTTGGGGTTTTTCTCCTATTATTATCTTGATAGGTAATAGCAGAATGTCAAAATGTGCTTCCATTTTGTTTTCTTTTTGGTATTATGACACTTCTTACCTGTCCGGAAGGCTGCCAATAGTGTAAGTAAGGAGGGGCTTCCCAAAGTATCACACATTATTTAGGCATTCAGCTCTCAATCAAGTGGAGAGGGTTACCTGTCCAAAACATCCCCCCCCCTCATTTTTTAGCAAGGGCCCATCAGATGGGGGGATGGGGGGTGGGGGGGTGATGACTCTGATACGGGGACCTTATACTTTAGGCTTTAAATACTCAGTTCCCAAAATGTTATACTGATCTTGGCCAAAAATGTTGGTGTCTAATCTGCTTGCAATGTTGGTTTGCAAAATTACTAATTTTTGGTCTTGTTTCACTCCACAGTGTCCTTCAATGCCACAGGAATGGCAGACTGTGGCCTCCCACTTTGCCAGTCGTTGGGACTTTCCCAATTGTGGAGGTGCAATTGATGGGAAACACGTCCGCATCGTCCCACCACCCAACTCGGGGTCATACTATTTTAACTACAAGGGGTTTAATAGTATCGTGATGTTGGCGGTGGTGTCTGCGACCTATGACTTCTTGTATGTGGACGTGGGGCAAAATGGCCGGATGTCGGATGGTGGAGTGTTCGCACGGACGGAGTTCTACTGGCGTCTCCAGAGTGGCAGTCTGGGCTTGCCACCCCCAGAAGAGAATCAGGAAGGACTCCCGTTCGTCTTCGTCGTGGATGAGACGTTTGCCCTGGCAAACCACCTGATGCGGCCTTTCCCGATGAGGACCCTCACCCCGGACCAGAGGATTTTTAATTTCCGCTTGTCCAGAGCCAGAAGAGTGGTGGAGAACACTTTTGGTATACTGGCCAGCCGGTTCCGCCTTTTTTTAACGCCTATCCACATGGCGGAATACAAACGAAATCACATTGTGCTGGCGTGCTGTGTTCTTCACAATTTCCTAAAAAGACATTCTGCAAACTATGCGGTCTCAGTTGTCCAAGAAGCAGACTTGATAGAAAATGAGAACCTCACGGGCCTTGAAGCTGCTCGTCCTGGCTTGCCCCCCCCCCCCAAAGCGCCCGTGAGGTTAGAAACCAATACATGGAATACTTTGTGGGTAGGGGGGCCATTGATATGCCAGACAATGTCTGAGCGGCATTTTAGGAATACATTTTTTTTTGAAACTCCAGTATTTGTTTTCATTTACTGCTTGGCTTGGTTTTAGGTGTCTCCTAGGTAAATTTATGTTTTTTCTTGTTGTGCCTTTTTATACAACAGTGCAAACCCAAGTTCTGAGCGAGATGATGTCTTATCTTATTATGTTGTGGGTCTGCTACACACACACACACCTTGTTTTTGTTAACTAATGTATGTAGTGCATTACTGACCAAAATCTTGCTCATTTTCAGCACCATGACAGAAATATGTGGGCTCAGGAAAATGGCATGATTGTGAAAATTAACACATCACTGTGGGTGTTATTTACTAAAGGCACATCCACTATGCACTACATGTGCACTGCAAAAGTACACCTGAAACTGCACTTGGAGTGCAAAGTGGAGTTGCCTTTAGTAAATAACACCCATTGTCACCGAAATCAACAATTTTACTCCAAATACTGCTTTTGTGCATTGAAAAAGGAAGCCACACATTGTTGATAATTAAATTTTTTAATCAAAGCACATTCACATGTACGTTTAGAAAAGGGTTTTACAACAAACCAACAAATTGGGTGTATCAAAAACATTATTTCAGGTAATTTTTTTGTAAGTTGGTGTTTTTGTGTAAACAGGCATGTATCAAAGCGTAACATGCAGAACACAGGAACTTACAAAGTTCAACTTTGAAAAGTGAAGACAATATCAGACATGAGTATGTACAAACTGGGCTGATATTGCCTTCATCACATGGGGTGTCACCCCTGGAAAAGCCAAATTTGGAAGATGCACACAGTGTGTCAACATGTGCTATCACTCATCATGGGGGATCAATGTACATGTTTTGGGGCTGCAACCCCTTCATCTCAGCCACTTTCTACAAAACACGTACATTGATCCCCCATGATGGGAGAGTGCATGTTGACACAGTGTGTGCATCTTCCAAATTTGGATTTTTATAAAAGACAAAAGTTGTTGTTTAAAAGCAAAAAAATAAAACACAAGCTAGTTTGTGGTGTTTCACACTCTCCCCAAAACATCAATGATGTTCTTCATTTTATTTTTAACATCATTGATGTTTTGCTGTATATTTTGTAAATCCTGATTGCACCCCATTATCTCCCCAATCAGGATCTTGGCACTTTCACTGGTAAAATGTGATGCTTCTTCCACATCACCTACAAAACAAAGCAAAAAACACACCATGTATTATAAATATGACGACATACATTGATGAGCTTACCGGAAGCTGTGGTCTCCGACACTCACCTGTTGTGGTGACAATTTGTCCAACTTCAACAATTTCTTCTTCCTCCTCTTCCTCCTGCTCCTCTGCTTCTGGTTTTGGAATTTTGCCTTCTTTGGGAGGGGTGGGGTCCCTGGTGTCCTCATACTTGCCAAGTCTTCTCTCCCCTATGAGAATGTAAAAAAGGAATAATTAGCACACAGAGGGCAGAAATAGGAATATGAAACATTGCTTGGAAGTGTTGTACAATTGTGTTTTTTGGCTGAGTTCAAAGGTGAGAACATTATTGTGGACACTGCAGAACGATGTTTCTTATGAACGAATGAAACCATGAACTTGAAAGTGGCCATTTTAAAATGCACAACATGAAATCAAAGCACATGGAGCATGTATGCAAGCAAGAATAATCATATGAACACACGACAACTACTTACTTTTTTCAAGTGCACGCTTGATCCTTCTGTACTGATCGTGCTCCCTCAGTTTCAGCTCTGACCAGCGTTTTCTCAGTTAATCCATGAATCGGCGTACCCCAAAAGTCTTCTGAAGACTCTTCACAACTTTAGTCATGATCTTGGCCTTTCTGATATTTGGGTTTGGGTAAGGTCCATACTTCCCATCATAGTCGGTCCTGTTCAATATGTCGACCATCTCCAACATCTCTACAAAAGACATATTTGAGGCCTTAAATCTTCTCTTCCTGGATCGGGACGTTTCAGGCTCCGGGCTTTCCTCGCCCTCCTTCTCGTTAGCGGAACTCTGATTCCGCACCTGCGTTTTCTCCGCCATGTGCTCTCCCCACTGAGCCGAAAGCGAAGGGGCGGGTAATAGTCTAGAAAGAACGTCAGGGGCGGGCGGAGTTTCACACATGCGCACTGTATATAAAACGCAACACGCATGTCTCGTCCGTACGATCTGTGAACAGAGGGAGAAACTGACGCGACGATCGTGCAAAGGAAGGTAAAATTTTGAACTTGGTACATCACTAGGCTATACTGCTTCTAGTTTGAGGCCTGCATTAGTGGCGTTTAGCCTGACATTAGGGTTTGTCTTGTGTTGTGTCTTGCAGAGATTATGGACGGTTTCAATGATCATAGTTTCCTCCCTCTGTTCATCGATAAATACAGGGATACAGGGAGCTGCCCTGCCTGTGGCAAGCGACGCACCCTCATTATAGTAACAGACAAAAGAGGCAGGCAGCAATAGAGAAACTGGTTGAGTTTGTGAAGCCAGTAGTCCCCAGGGCAGACGTCAACTATTTAAAAGTGAAAATCGGTGGCCTGAGGAGTACTTATCTGAAGGAGAGGAAGAAGGTGCTGCAGTCTATGCAATCTGGTGCTTCAGCAGATGACGTTTATGTCCCCAGGCTGTGGTATTATAACACGATGCAGTTTCTGTCAGACCAGGCTGAGGCCAGGGAATCATTCTCTACTTTTCCTTCCACGCGTCCTATGCTACATTCCACACCCGCTGAGTCTTCCGACGCACAACCTGGGCCTTCCACTCAGGAAGAACTGGGGGAGCCCAGCTTGAGCCAGGTATAGTATTGTTGTACATATTTTGGGAGTATAAATGAATGATGTTAACTTGATTTTTGCTCACTAATTGCTGATTTTAGAAAGTGTTTCACATATCAATAGACAGTAGTGGCCAAAACCTTTGGGACAAGAAAGAAAAATGCTGGACTCAGAATAATAGTCTTTTGTATTGCTTAACAATTTGCAACAGTCTTGATGTGAAAATTGTGTGTGTTTTATGAACCAAAAACTAAAACTATGTCCTATTTTCATACACAAGAAGACATCAGCCAGGAGGAGAGTGTGGAATGCAACAGCCAGGAGGTGGCTGTGGAAAGTGGCAGCCAGGAGGAGGCAGGGGTAAGCGGCAGCCAGGCGGTGGGCAGGCAAAGGAGCCTGACAGAATGCAAGGTCCCTCCCCTCCGCCTTCCACGCAAAAGGGCGAGAAAGGGGGGGATTGTGGAGGAGTCGGCTCTGAGACTGATCGGGGAGGCTTCAGCGGCCCTCCAAGCCAAACCCACCTATCAAGAAGCCTTTGCCACTTTGGCTGTGTGCAAACTGGAGAAAATGGAGGAGGGGCAACAGCTCTTGTGTGAGGAGATAATTATACACACCCTCAACAAGGGTCTGTTGGGCCAAATGACACAAACAACACACTTGTGTGATTTGGCCCATGCCCCTCCTCCTCCTCTTCCTTCTGCCACACCTCCAGCACCACAGCCACAGCCTAGAAGGAAGTGTGGAAGGAAGACCAGAGTGTGATGACCTGGGTTCAGTCTGGTCTCACAGAAGATGCAGCCTCTTGAAGTACCACAGCCTGGGAACATAGATGTCATCTGCTGCTGTTCCGGGTTTCTTGGACTTCAGGACCAGACTGCTCTCCCTCAGATATGTACTCCTCAGGCCACCAAGATTTGCATTTAAATAGTTGATGTGTGCCCTGGGGGCCAAATGCTTCGCTAATCTCCCCAGTTTCTCCATCACTGCCTCCCTCTTTATCTGTTACTGACACCTAAATAAAGGTTTTTTTTGTTTGAAGAAATACTTGCGTATGTGTTTGACTTCAAAAAGGACAGTTTATTTGTGAGCAGGCAGGTACATTTCAAAAATACAAAGTGACATGAATAACAAGGGGTACCAACACTAAACAAGAAAATATAAAAAAGATAATAATGTTGTTGTGGTAAGTTGACACACAAAACACACCCCAAGATGAGCAAACTGTCAAAAAAGGAGATGTTTATGAAAAAAAAACCACAAAATTCACCCAAAAAAACAATAAAAAAAAAATGTGTAGATGTGACTATTTCCAAAATTGTATTGCTGAAACGAATGTACAATATCGATTACGAGCAGTAGTTTTACCTGAGCGAGCGCTTCCGTATCCTAATTTGATTGTGAGCATGCGTGGCACCTTGTCGGAGTATGTCCGATCGGAGCATTTTGTCGGAAAATTTTACCGGCAAGTTGGAAAAGTTGGTCCGTCGGATACTCAGATGGAAACAGTCCGATGCAGACCACACAGTCGGAATATCCGACAAAATGCTCCGATCTGAAACATTCCGTCGGAATCTCTGACCGTGTGTACAAGGGCTTAGACGAATTTCTATTAACGTGAAGGGACTTAATACCCCAGAGAAACGCACCATGGTGTTATCCAACTTGAGACATGCGAAAGCCCACATATGCTTCCTTCAGGAGACTAATTTTCGAGCCGATAGAACACCGAGACTCCATGATCACTGCTTCCCGACCGCCTACCACGGGTGGTCCTCCGAATCTAAGTCTAAAGGGGTTAGCATATTGATACATTCTGCGGCACCGTGGATGCTGCGAGACCAGTGGAGTGACAATGAGGGGCGGGCTCTGTTTGTGAAGGGGACCTTGGGCAGCTCTTTAGTGACTTTGGCAAAAATATACCTCCCCAACTCTGGCCAGATTGGATTCCTTGAGTCCACTCTGACAAAATTACAAGACTTTGCCGAGGGGGCAGTGAACCTAGGGGGAGACATGAACTTCACCATGGACCACCACCACCCTCCTTAGACACATCCAGGCAAACCTCCCAGGCTTCATATGCAGCACTAAAACGTCTGAAGAAGAATCTTTATGCTTTCCACCTGGTGGACCTATGAAGGGTTTTAAACCCGACCCAGAGGGACTACACGTTCTACTCACACCCACATGATTCATACACCAGAATTGTTCTATTCATGTTGCCCCAATCTCTACTTTCAAGGGTGAGGTCGGCCTCTATAGGGTCCATCACATAATTTGTGGTTAGAGAAACCCGGGATGATTGCTGAGAAACCGATGAAGGGACTGGAGGAAGGATCCCCCTTTCTCCTACTCTCTCCCTTCCAATCCCCCCCCCTTCCCCTCACCCCTTTTTTTTTCCTTTTTCCTTTTTCCTCCGCTTTTCTTCTTTCTTTTCACATTTTACTTAGTATTATCCTTTAATTCCTCTATAGGGCTGATGACCCATAGGTCGCACCCATCCCCCTATTACTTAAGAATAAAATTGGAAGATTAATTTTACACGGGACACAGTGAGCTTCGTAATCTCAAGGTCGGTCACCCAGTTCATGAATACATAGGTTTTTACAAACAGTCATACCTTGTTGTTTGGTTTACATAATTTGACCAGTTGAGTTGTATTTACAGTATAAACAAAATTGATGTGTTCTTTGTACCAATGTATATTCACTTTTTCCATCTTACTACCTTTGCAAATAAAGAATTTAAAAAAATAAGTATCCACTTCAATGATGTTTACTCCTACTTTAATTGCCAAGCATACCTGCTGTGGGCCTACTTGTATAACTACATTATAACCCTGTGGATATAAAGTCTAAGTGCACATGCTAACATCTGGCCTAGATATTAGAAAGGGTTTAACCCTTTCATGACTAAGCCTATTTTTGGCATTTGGTGTTTACAAGTTAAAATCCATAATTTTTGCTAGAAAATTACTTGGAACCCCCAAATATTATATATATTTTTTTAGCAGAGACTCTAGAGAATAAAACGGCGATTGTTGCAATATTTTATATCACACGGTATTTGCGCAGCGGTGTTTTAAACGCAACTTTTTGGGAAAAGGGACACTTTCATGAATGAAAAAAAAAAACAGTAAAATTAGCCCAATTTTTTTGCATAATGTGAAAGATAATGTTATGCCGAGTAAATAGATACCAAACATGTCACACTTTATAATCGCACGCACTTGTGGATTGACGGCAAAGTACGGTACCTAAAAATCTCAACAGGCGACGCTTTAAACATTTTTTACGGTTACCAGGTTAGCGTTACAGAGGAGGTCTAGTGCTAGAATTATTGCTCTTGCTCTGACGATCGCGGCAATACCTCACATGTGTGATTTGAACACCGTTTACATATGCGGGCGTGACTTCTGTATGCGTTTTCTTTGCTTCGCGAGCTCGCGGGGACGGCGGGCGCTTGAAAAAAAAATTTTTTTTTTAAATTTATTTAATTTATTTTAAAATGACTAAATTGTTTTTTTTTTTAAATAAAAATTTGATCACTTTTATTGCTGTCACAAGGAATGTAAACATCCCTTGTGACAGTAATAGGTGGAGACAGGTACTCTTTATGGAGCGATCGGGGGTCTAAAAGACCCCCCACCCCTCCTTTACACTTCAATGTATTCAGATCGCCGAAAACTGCGGTTCTGAATACCGTATATTTTTTTAAAACCGGCGCCATTGGCAGCCGAGTAAACGGGAAGTGACGTCATGACGTCGCTTCCGTGTTTACTATGAGGAGACTGGAACGAAGCTGATTACGGCTTCATTCCAGTTCCTCCCCAGCGGCCGGAGGCATAACACACGGAATCGGTGCTCCCAATCGAACGGGAGCACCGGTAACAGCGGCGGGAGGGGGGGACGTCCCCTCCCGCTCCTCCAGCATAACAGCCGAGTGGCTTTTAGCCGCATCGGTTGTTATGGCTGGAAAGCCAATCGCCTGCTGAAGAAAACGGTACCGGTATACCCCCCGGAAGCCGAGTACGCAGATCTGCGTACGCTCGGCGGAAAGGGGTTAAACACAGGAGACCTATGTGTACAAATAAGACCCTTATCAGCTTACTGACAGTCATCCAAGCTATAAGTGTTGTTTGAACCTACAGCTATATAAGATCTATCATACTTTGGTTCCCACCATGCAACAGTATCAGTGATTACATCTGGCATAGGGATAGGGAGAGTAAAGAATTTACAGACAGTGATTCCATAATCTTTAGGGACAAACACCTTATAATGTCCCATACAATAAAAACTAGATATACCTCTAAATATTTTGGCATGACACAGTGACCTGAGGAAAAGATATTGCCCAATGATCTGCAGGAATCTTGAAAATAGACCTCTGCTGTCTGGAACCTAGGGATGCAAGTCTGTTTTCCAACATATCTGTCCGTTGACCTATCCAAAGGAACCCCCCTGGGGTGCTAAGAGCGTGGGGCTACAGTCACCCAATATGTGGAGGGGATCCACACTAGCCTTTCCAGCAGCTGCAAGTTTACTTCTGACAGCCTATAAATCAATACCATTCAGGATTCCAAGGGTAGTCCCCATCCCCCGTAGGAGTGTGTCATACCAGGCTCTTTTCATTCTCTTATGTGAACTAGGATTACAGATAAATACACTGGGTGTAGTAATGTTAAAAGTTACTTGTATTTCTTGATTAGACAAAGAGGTGTTAGTACAGGTCTTAGCTACAGGTACATGGGTGTTATTTACTTTAGGATTTACCCAGTCCATATAGCTTCCATCTCATACAAATTTTTACTTCCTTTATATAAAAAAGGAAAGAAAGCGGGTGAGTATGATTCAATTTTTTCCAGTGATACGACATTAAATTTCTGGTAACATTTTTCACACACGTAGAAGCGTTAGTAAGTAACACAACTACTCCCTGCTTTACAACTACTTCAAACACTATCTGGTCATGGGGTACCATAGTACTAAAAATTACACATGAGTCATTAGGCAAACAAGTCAAATTTCCCTGCGTGTGGGTTAAATCACTCTTCATCCACTCCAGAAAACTCTCCTTTGTTACCCTGGAGCCTGCACTCAATACTCCTAAAGTGTCATAATGTATTGAAAATGTTTTTACATTTTTTTCTGCATTTGGTGTAACTTGCTCCTAGTGTCATGAGCGACAGTGTGTGTCATAGGCAATTTTGACTCATTTGCACCGTAATGATCCTCAAAACATACAGGCCTAAATGGACCTAAGTCCTCCGGATGATACACACAGTTTGTTATGATCCATATTGGCAAAAATACTGCAAGGATCAGAAGGCTAAGTCCACAAAGTGTATTCCCAGAAGTTTGGGGAAACAGTAGCCAGGACATCTTCTGTGTCTTCTTTTGGCTTGTCTGTTGTTTTACTTGTCTTGTATCACCTGCTTTTCCCCTCTTTATTACTCTCTTTACTCTGGTTGCATGGATCCACTAGGGGACACTGTTGCATCAGAACTACTGTTCTGGTCACTGCGATCACTGCTGTTCGTGGTCCAAAGGGGAATCCAGATCTCTTGACTTTATTCATTTGCTTTATCACAACCACATGTTCTGGTTGGAAAGGGTGTGTTTATTCCTGTGAAGAGAATCAATTTTCTACAGTACTCTTCTTGAATCAATTTCAAATATTTCCACAATGTGTGGGTCTTTTGCTCAGGGTGTTGGAGATGATCTCCTCATTATCACTTCAAATGGTGATAACTTAGTTGTTTCAGCAGGCGTCATCCTTAATTCTGCTAGTATTGCCGGCAGCACAATTTCCCACCTGGCAAATGTGCCTCCAGTAACTTTTCTAATGTTGTCCTTAGAAATGAAAGCTGGCCCATTGTCTGACTTGATATGCAATAGACAGCCCCATCTCTCTATAATTTCTCTTTATGCAAAAATATCTACAAAATGATCTCCATTTAAAACCTTGACTGCTTCCCCATCTCCCCTGTGTCCTATTGCACAATGCTCAGAGGGGTACCTCTTCTTTGGTAATGACCGCTCCTGGAGTAATTTCCAAACCTTGTGAAGAGAAATACAGAAGCTCTTCCCTATGCCCTTGTGAATAATGGCCAACTGTGAGTGGAATTGTATGACTTTTAAGAGATCATTTATAAAAGCAGAATGGGGAATTGTTTTGCCATCTGCTTCTACAAAGTCGCTCTGCTGCTAGGTCTGTCCATTATCATGGACAGCTCTATGAGCATATTTGTAATCTGTGTAAATATTTACTTGATGTCCCTCAAAAACCTGCATAATACATGCTGTAATAAAGTTTGCAACATGAACCACCCATAAAAACATTAAAAAACATTAGATAAGACCTTGGTGAGGTCATATAATGCATAACTTCTATACAGTCATATTGCCTCACCACCTCATCCATCTCTCCCTTCAAATCAAACATGGCATTCAGAATAGGAACTGGCCCTGAGGTGGGCAGAACAAAACCAACGGTCAGAGCTGCAGTGGAAAGGAGGATAACCTCATATCCAGTGAGCCTCTGAATGGACACATATTGCGTGTTCAGACTCTTAAACAGAAAAAAAATCCTTAGTGTGGGGTATGTACATGTGTAGTATGTCACAGAGTTATCATGGCCGATATTTCAACACTGATGGCACAGGCCACTAGGGTGCACAGACGCGCTGGTATTCCTTGTACTTGAACTGGAACTACTTTGGCAAAAAAACTAGCTACAGGTCTCAGCTTACTCCTGTGGTCTTGGGCTAGGATGGGTTGCCATGGTTGTACAGTTGTCCCTTGTGCACAAATAACAATACACATGGAGTCCCAACCCTGGGGCAGTAAACATTGCAGGCTGTTAACCCTATTCAAGCATTTTCTCATCATTCCAAGTTATCAGGTCCATGGCTTCAGTCTAAGTGGTTTGTCTGAGCATGTTGTCAAAAAATGGGAACGGTCAGGTATCTATTGGTGGCAGTAACCAATCGTACCTGAAGAGGACAGAATGTCTCTTGTTTAGAGGGCGTGCCACTCCCACAACAGCTGTCACACTTGCAGAGCCTACTTTGCATTCCATGGGGATGAGTGTGAGCCCTAAATACTCAACCTGTAAGAGACAGAGCTGAACCTTGGACTGAGAGACCTTATGACCCTCTTTACACAGACAATTTCAATAAAACCAACAGTGTCTAACTGAGAAGCCATCAGGGAGGGACTGCACAACAGCTAGTTGATGACATACTGAAGGAGGACAGAACCATTTTCAGCTGACCATGAACATAGAGTCTCATGGAGCGCTGTTGAGCAGACTATAGGTGAGTCAACATAGCTTTGAGGCAAATGGTCCAGATATACTGGGTCTTTTCAAAACAGGAAAAAACATAAGCAGTTGTGTCTCCTCATCAACAAGAATGGGGGAAAAAAAAACATGACCTTAATCAATGACAGGAAAAAAACACAGGCACTGTGGGGTATAGAGGTAATCAGCGACAACACATCTGTGACAATTGGGGCTATCGGTATTACAAGAGTATTAATTTTTCTGCACAGATCTTTAGGTAACATTTTGCCTTGGGCACATGATTGATGGGAACATTTGTTTAAAAACATCACTCTTTTATTAGGGATGAGCCGAACACCCCCGGTTCGGTTCACACCAGAACTTCCGAACGGACCCCAAATTCGTACGAACTTTAGAACCCCATTGAAGTCTATGGGACTCGAACGTTCGAAATTAAAAGTGCTAATTTTAATGGCTAATATGCAAGATGCTGTCCTAAAAAGGGTTTGGGGACCTGGCTCCTGCCCCAGGGGACATGGGTCAATGCCTAAAATGTTTTTAAAAATGGCCGTTTTGGCGTGAGCACTGATTTTAATGACGATTAAAGTGAAAAAAAGTGAAATATACCTTTAAATATCGTGCCTGGGGGGTGTCTGTAGTATGCCTGTGAAGTGCCACGTGTTTCCCGTGTTTAGAACAGTCCCTGCACAAAATGACATTAAACGGAAATAACATCATTTAAAACTGCTTGCGGTTTTAATGTTATATCTGGTTCCTGCAATATGGTTGAAAATCATTGAGAAAAATGGCATGGGTAGCCCTCCCTGCCCATTACCAGCCCCTTTGGGTCTTGTACGCATATTAAGGGGAACCCCATACCCATATTAAAAAAAGGAAATGCGTGTGGCCCCCAGGCCCTATATACTCAGAACAGCAGTATACAGGCGGTGCAAACAAGACAGGGACTGTGTAGGTTTGTTGTGTTAAGTTGAATCTGTTTGTAATTTTCAACTGGTACATTTTTAAAGTGTAGCTCCAGTCAAAAAAACTATTTTTAAGCTTTTTGGAAAACATAGGGAAGGGTTATCACCCCTGTATAATTTGTTTTGCTGTCCGTCTTTTTTCATCTCACTTGCTGTTGTCTCCTTCCGTTTGCAAGTAGGAGATGTTTGTAAGTTGGATGTTTGAAAGTAGGGGCCTGCCCTATATGCTCTGCAGAAATGGCGGAACAAGGTGTGGGTTTTGCCACAACATTGTTAGCCCTCAAAGTGACTCTTGGTGGGCGCTGGAGCGCCCTGCTGTGAACGATTATATCAAGAATTGTAATTACATGCCATTGTTGAACAGTGGTAGAAAAATTGACCTTTGGTGGTTGTGGTGCTGGTGCCACAACACTATATGTCCTCGCAGTTACTCTGGGTGGGCACAGGAACGGGCCCCCCTGTGAAATATTATATCAAGAATTGTAATTACATGTCCCTGTGAAACAGGGGCAGAAAAATTGGGCCTTAGGCACTGGTGCTGGTGCCACCACACTGCAACCTCTCCCATATACTCTAGTTTTATTGCAGGAATTAGCCCTGCTGCAAAGCATTGCATCAAAAATTGTAATTAAACGCCCCTGTTAAACAGGGGCAGAAAAATTGGGCCTTAGGCACTGGTGCTGGTGCCACCACACTGCAACCTCTCCCATATACTCTAGTTTTATTGCAGGAATTAGCCCTGCTGCAAAGCATTGCATCAAAAATTGTAATTAAACGCCCCTGTTAAACAGGGGCAGAAAAATTGGGCCTTAGGCACTGGTGCTGGTGCCACGACACTGCAACCTCTCCCATATACTCTAGTTTTATTGCAGGAATTAGCCCTGCTGCAAAGCATTGCATCAAAAATTGTAATTAAACGCCCCAAATTGGGCTGATGGCATCACCCAGAACCAGAAATGTTCTTCCAACATATCAGCGGAGGAGGAAGAGGATAGACAATCAACATAACAGGACAGTCACTCAGCATCAGCATAGGCAGTCTTGAAGGGATGTGATATTTCAAAAAAAATTATTCGGTTACATCAGCTTCAGGTGCTTGGTAGCTGTGGGTTATCCAAGACTGATTCATCTTGATAAAGGTCAGTCGATCAACTAATTCGGTGGACAGGCGCACCCTGTGATCAGTAACAAAGCCACCAGCAGCACTGAAGGTGCGTTCCGAAAGAACACTGGATGCAGGACAGGCCAGTAGCTCAATTGCATACTGTGCAAGCTCTGGCCAGTGATCCATCCTCAAGACCCAGTAAGCCAGAGGATTTATGGTGGGAAAGGTGTCCAAGTCTGACCTTGCCCCTAGGTATTCCTGCACCATGTAAATCAGACGCTGGCAATGGTTGCTGGAACCGATCATACCTTGGGGCTGCGGACTAAAAAATTGTCTGAAAGCATCAGTCAGATGGCCACCTTCTCCACCGTTCCTTCTGACAGATGCCTCAGCAACACGTTGTCCAGGACCAGGAGTTTGTAACCTCCCAGTCTCTGGGAATGCGTTGCACAAACCTTTCTGCAAGGCCTCCCGGAGATGTCTCATCCTCTGCTCCCTCTGCGATGGCAAGATAAGGTCGGCAACCTTACTCTTGTACCGTGGATCAAGGAGAGTGGCCAGCCAGTAATGGTTCCTCTCCTTGATCCGAAGAATACGAGGATCCTTCCACAGGCTTTGCAGGATCAGGGAGGCCATGCAGCGTAGGTTAGCTGAGGCATTCGGTCCGGAGTCCTCTGGGTCACTAAGGACAACATGATCCGCAGCTACCTCCTCCCAGCCACGTACAAGTCCACGGGTTTCTTGGGACTGTAAATCATCCCTACAAGACTGCTGCTGCTGCTAATGCTGAGTGCCAGCCTCCACCTCCATGCTGACACAATCATCCTCCTCCTCCTCTTCCTCCTCCTGATCCTCTTCCTGTGTGATGGGTGGAACAGCAGGAACACTGTCTGGATAAAGGGGGCCTTGAGAGGCAAGGAAGTCCTCCTCTTCCTGCCTCTGTTCTGCCTCAAGTGCCCTGTCCATTATTCCACGCAGCGTATGCTCCAAGAGGTGGACAAGAGGTACAGTGTCACTGATGCATGCACTGTCACTGCTCACCATCTTTGTGGCCTCCTCAAACGGTGACAGGACAGTGCATGCATCCCTGATCATGCCCCACTGGCGTGCTGAGATAAAACCGTGCTCCCCTGACCCTGTCCTGGTGCCGTAGTCGCACAGGTACTCATTGATGGCCCTCTGCTGCGTGTGCAGCCGCTGCAGCATGGCCAACGTTGAGTTCCACCTGGTGGGCATGTCATATATAAGGCGGTTCTTGGGCAGGTTCAACTCCTTTTGGAGCTCAGCCAGCCGAGCACAGGCATTAAATTATCGGCGGAAATGCACACAGACTTTCCTGGCCTGCTTCAGGACATCCTGTAAGCCCGGGTACCTGCCCAAGAACCGCTGCACCACCAGGTTAAGGACGTGAGCTACACAGGGCACATGGGTCAGTTGTCCCTGTCGGAGGGCGGAGAGGAGGTTGGTGCCATTGTTGCAAACCACCATTCCTGGCTTAAGCTGGCGTGGCGTCAACCACCTCTCGGCCTGCCCCTGCAGAGCTGACAAAACATCTGCCCCAGTGTGGCTCCTGTCCCCCAAACAAACCAGCGCAAGCACGGCATGGCATCGTTTTGCCTGCGTACTTGCGTAGCCCCTGGAACGCCTACGGAGCACCGCTGGTTCTGAGGACAGAGCACTGGAAGAGGCCATGGAGGAAGAAGAAGAGGAGGGGGTGGAGGAGAGAGGTAACGTTCCTGTCCATGCCTGCTGGACCATGAGTCAGCGGTAATATGCACCTTACCGCTGACCGCCCTGTCCAGCGAGGCAAGGACATTGCCTTCCACATGCGGGTAGAGAGCCAGAATCGCCTTCCGTGAGAAAAAGTGGCGTTTGGGGACCTGCCACTGAGGAACTGCACATTGTACAAACTCACGGAAGGGGGCCGAGTCTACCAACTGAAAAGGCAGCAGTTGAAGTGCTAGCAGTTTAGCCAAGCTAGCATTCAACCGCTGGGCATGTGGATGGCTGGGAGTGAACTTCTTTCGCCGGTCCAGCAGCTGGGGCAGGGACATTTGCCTGCTATAATCGGACGTGGGTGTACTGCTAGCAGAGTGCCCGGAAGCACTTGGCTGTGACACACCTAATTCTACACCTTCATTCCTCGCAGAGCAGGTTTCAGAGAGGACTGAAGGTCTAGTGGGGTTGGAGATGCCAGCTGATGAGGAGCAAGGAGAGGTTCCGCTTTGTTCTTTGGTGTGGGTCTTTGAGGTACGCTTGCCAACGAGCTGCATGGCAGGTCAACATATGTCTGGTTAAGCATGTGGTGCCCAAGCGGCTGATGTTTTGGCCACGCAAGATACGCTTGAGACATATGTTGCAAATAGCAGCAGTGCGATCTGATGCACTCGTCTCAAAAAAGGCCCACACCAAAGAACTTTTAGAATAACACGCAGAGGCAGCGCCCTGCACAGGCGGAGCTCTGCGGTGTGATTCAGTCAGTGTGCTGCCCCTAAGCTGGCCCCTGGAGGGCATCCCGCCTCGTTGGACATGTGCCTCCTCCTCCTCCTCCTCTCTCCTACCAGGCACCCATGTGGAGTCAGTGCCCTCATCATCCCCTCCCTCTTCATCGCTGTAGCAAACCTGGCAGTATGCTGCAGCTTGTGGAACATGACTGCCAGATTGCTGTCCTTCTTGAGCATCCCCTCTCTCTGCATTCACGCTACTGCCTTCCTCTAGCTGAGTATCTTCATCAGAGCCTACAAAACACTGGGCATCCTCCTGGAGCATGTACCCAACACTGTGCTCAAAGAGTTCAGGAGACTCCTCAGGAGGACATGGTGGGTCTAGGGAAGGAGTCACTGATGATGACATTGAGACGAGGGAAGACGATGCGTTGGCAGCTGCTTTGCTAGTACCCTGAGACTGGGTGAGAGAGGATGAGGAGGATGAAGAGGGCTTGGTCATCCACTCTACCAAGTCTTTGGCATGTTGCGGCTCAACATGTCCAGCTGCCGAAAAGAAGGACAAGCGTGTCCCATGGCCACGTGCTGATGATGACGATGCACCGCGTCCACGACCAGCACTGTTGTCTCTAGACACAGAGCCTGCTTGCCCTCTTTTATCGGCTCGCGCCTGTCTGCCTCTCCTTGCTGGCCTTCCAGACATGGTAATGGCCTGAAGGGAGTTGGGTAAAACAGCAATTGGGTAGTGTATATTGTGCTGGAGGCACACAACACCCACTAACTCCTGCAGATGCCTTTATTATAGAACACCAGCAATAAAGGGTAGATAAAGGGGTATACTGTACTGGAGGCAGACAACACCCACTAAGCCCTGCAGATGGCTCTATTAGAGAACAGGAATAAAGGGTAGATACAGGTGTATATTGTGCTGGAGGCACACAACACCCACTAACTCCTGCAGATGCCTTTATTATAGAACACCAGCAATAAAGGGTAGATAAAGGGGTATACTGTACTGGAGGCACACAAAACCCACTAAGCCCTGCAGATGGCTCTATTAGAGAACAGCAATAAAGGGTAGATACAGGTGTATATTGTGCTGGAGGCACACAACACCCACTAACTCCCGCAGATGCCTTTATTATAGAACACCAGCAAATAAGGGTAAATACAGGTGGGAAGGAGTCTGAGTCTATATAACCCTCCTCCTCTGTCAGGGCCAGGGTTGGGGTTTTCTAGGTGGAGGCACTGGCAGCCGGCGTTCATGGGGGGAGGAGGAGGCCGGTCAATCTATCCTCCACTACGCTCCTCTCTTCGTCCCTGCCGGCTTCCAGGGGGGGGTGATCCCGCTCGGCGTTTTCTTCCGGCATGGGAGGAGGGGAGAGTGTGTTCGGCTACCCCCAGCGCCTCTCTCTCCCCATGTGTATCGCTCCGTCAGCCTGTCCTCCATTTCTCCTGGTGTGGGGGAGAGGGGGGTGATCGGCCAGCTCCTCTCTCACTCATGGGCATTGTGCTGTCCGCCCACGTTTTCCTGTCTCTGCTTCTTTCTCTCCCCGCCCACCCTCTCCACGGGTACAGGGCTCCTCGTGGCTTTTCTCCCATTGGGGGAGAGGTGGGTCGGCTGGCTCGGCTGGCTCCGGCTGCTCCCTCCCAATTTGTGCCTTTTGCTCCGCCCGCCGATTCTCCTGGGGAGAGGAGGTAGCCGGCCGCCGCCGGCTCCCCTTCTCCCCTCGCAGGTACGGAGCGCCCGCTGTTTCTCCTCGTGGGGGGGGGAGATGATTGGCCGCGCCGTCTCCCCCTCCCCCCTCGCATATGCAGTACACCCGCCGATTCTCCTTGCGGGGGGGAGGGGGGGGTAGTCGGCTGCCGCCGCCCCCCCTCCCCCCACATATGCAGTACACCCGCCGATTCTCCTTGCCGGGGAAGGGGGGGGTAGTCGGCTGCCGCCGCCCCCCCCCCCCCCACATATGCAGTGCACTCGCCGATTCTCCTGGCGATTCTTCCATGCGTCCCCTCGCATGGGCATTTTTGTTCCAAATACTCCTTGCTTTATAAAAAAGCTGCAGCTTTTTCTTATCTTTGTGGAGACTGTAGCAGAATGAAAACCATAGGCATCCTACACACAATGTACAGTATCTGGGGATACGTGTGACACTAAAGCACACAAGCTGCATTATGTTTTCATTGATACTGCTTTAGTCATTGCTTTTCTGTCACAGCGTGCTGCCAGCGTATTTCTGTCATAGCGTTCTGCCAGCGTATTTCTGTCATAGCGTTCTGCCAGCGTATTTCTGTCATAGCGTGCTGCCAGCGTATTTCTGTCATAGCGTGCTGCCAGCGTTTTCTGTCATAGCGTTCTGCCTGCGTATTTCTGTCATAGCGTTCTGCTTGCGTATTTCTGTCATAGCGTTCTGCTTGCGATGTTCTGCCTGCGTTTTTTCTGTCACAGCGTTCTGCCTGCGGTTTTTCTGTCACAGCGCTCTGCCTGCGATTTTCTGTCACATCGTTCTGCCTGCGATTTTCTGTCACAGCGTTCTGCCTGCGATTTTCTGTCACAGCGCTCTGCCTGCGATTTTCTGTCACAGCGCTCTGCCTGCGATTTTCTGTCACAGCGTTCTGCCTGCGATTTTCTGTCACAGCGTTGGGCCCAGCATTTTCTGTCATAACGTTCGACCCAGCATTTCTGTCATAGCGTTCGGCTCAGCATTCCTGTCACAACGTTCGGCCCAGCATTTCTGTCACAACGTTCGGCCCAGCATTTCTGTCACAGCGTTCGGCCCAGCATTTCTGTCACAGCGTTCGGCCCAGCATTTTCTGTCACAGCGCTCGGCCCAGCATTTTCTGTCACAGCGTTCGGCTCAGCTTTTTCTGTCACAGCGCTCGGCTCAGCTTTTTCTGTCACAGCGCTCGGCCCAGCATTTTCTGTCACAGCGCTCGGCCCAGCATTTTCTGTCACAGCGTTCGGCCCAGCATTTTCTGTCACAGCGTTCGGCCCAGCATTTTCTGTCACAGCGTTCGGCCCAGCATTTTCTGTCACAGCGTTCGGCCCAGCATTTTCTGTCACAGCGTTCGGCCCAGCATTTTCTGTCACAGCGTTCGGCCCAGCATTTTCTGTCACAGCGTTCCATCCAGCATTTCTGTCACAACGTTCCATCCAGCATTTCTGTCACAACGGGCTATCCAGCATTTCTGTCACAACGTTCTGTCCAGCATTTTCTGTCACAGCATTCTGCCCAGCATTTTCTGTCACAGCGTTCTGCCCAGCATTTTCTGTCACAGCGTTCTGCCCAGCATTTTCTGTCACAGCGTTCTGCCCAGCATTTTCTGTCACAGCGTTCTGCCCAGCATTTTCTGTCACAGCGCTCGGCCCAGCATTTTCTGTCACAGCGTTCTGCCCAGCATTTTCTGTCACAGCGTTCTGCCCAGCATTTTCTGTCACAGCGCTCTGCCCAGCATTTTCTGTCACAACATTCGGCCCAGCTTTTTCTGTCACAACGTTCGGCCCAGCATTTCTGTCATGGCATCCTATCTAGCTTTCCTGTCATAGCGTTCTGTCCAGCATTTCTGTCACAGCGTTCTGTCCAGGTTTCGGTCATAGCATTCAGCCAGTTTTCTGTCACAGCGTTCTGTTCAGCATTTTCTGTCATAGCGTTCTGCCTAGCATTTTCTGTCACAGCGTTCTGTCCAGCATTTCCGTCACAGCGTTCTGTCCAGCATTTCCGTCACAGCGTTCTGTCCAGCATTTCTGTCACAGCATTTGGTCCAGCATTTCTGTCACAGCGTTCGGTCCAGCATTTCTGTCACAGCATTCGGTCCAGCATTTCTGTCACAGCGTTCGGTCCTGCATTTCTGTCACAGCGTTCGGTCCTGCATTTCTGTCACAGCGTTCGGTCCTGCATTTCTGTCACAGCGTTCAGTCCAGCATTTCTGTCATAGCATTCGATCTAGCTTTCCTGTCATAGCGTTCTGTCCAGGTTTTGGTTATAGCATTTAGTCCAGTTTTCTGTCACAGCGTTCTGTTCAGCATTTTCTGTCAACATTCGGCCCAGCATTTTCTGTCATAACGTTCGGCCCAGCAATTCTGTGTCATAGCATTCTTTCTAGCTTTCCTGTCATAGCGTTCTGTCCAGGTTCGGTCACAGCATTTAGTCCAGCTTTTTCCGTCATAGCGCTTGGTCCAGTATTTCCGTCATAGCGTTCGGTCCAGTATTCCTGTCATAGCGCTCCTTCCAGCATGGCGGTCATAGTGGTTTGCCCCTGGGTTCCTGTCATAGCATTCTGCCCGGCATGTCTGTCATAGCGTTCCGCCCCAGGTTATCTGTCAGTGTTCTGCCCCTGGAGTTCTGTCATAGCGTTCTGCCAGCATGTCTGTCATAGCGTTCTGCCCCGGGATTTCAGTCATCGTTCTACCCAGGTTAACTTTTAGCATTTCTGTCATGGCATTGTCGTGACATTTTTTCTGTCAGTATTTCTGTCATAGCGTTTCTGCTCAGCGTTTCTGTCATGGTGTTTCAACCTCTGTTTGGCTTCAGAGTTCTCAGAAGGGCGTTGTTCACTTATGACATATTCTGGTTAGGTTTGTCTGCATTGATTGTCATGTCTCATCGTATCTGTGTTCATGTTTGTACCGGGGTCAGTTAGCTAGGGCTCGCACATCGGGATCTGTCACGTCTACAGATCCATACGGGCTGAGGTTTCGTTATTAATGATTGTTGACCACAATCTTCTCGCCTGTATACCATACGTCATACGATGCATGTTTCATTCACCACACCTGTACGTCTACCCACCACGGTCTGTGGGTACTCTAGGCCTGAGTTTCTGTTAATTACCTGTCTCTGCGCTGCAGGTTACTCGGGTTAACTCACTATTTACAACTCACACACGGTGGGGGGGTTGATCATTAGGTTCATTCATGCGCTGTGTTCTTGACTTTTCTGCCATGTTCTCATTCTTAGGTAGGCAGAGGGGCGTTGTTGTTCTCATGTCTGGTTGTCTGTCTTTCCTTCTAGTTGCGTTTTCAGGTTGGGCCGTCTTGGCATCCATACCAATATCAACCATGCCTGCACTCACTTACAGATGTCATTTCGCCACTGGGCGCACCCTCGGGTTGAAAGCAGACGTCAATTTTCTTTAGTTGACATCCTGTTGCATAGAGGCCCTGGTTACCGCCCTGGGATTCATACTCTCAGGGTGCGTCCAAGCCACGGTCCTTAGGTGGTAGGTTGGGCGACGTCGTCACCATTCTGGATTCCACTCTCAGCTCCGATCTCTTGTCTAGGAGGTTGCCTGGAGTACTGCTCAGGGACGTCGGTCCAGTCATCTTTGCTCCTCCCCGGTTTGTTCCAGGTGGGGATGGGGGTGCTTTAGTCACTTTGGGCATGGCTGGATCATGCTATGGGACTTATTCCCCTGGGTTGGAGTCTGTTTCTCCTTTGTCGGTTCAGGATTCGGTCTCGGTTGGCAGGTCTCGGGCAGTAGCATGACCTGTTCGCATCCGGTGGGACCAGTCTGTCTTGGTGTCGCCATGTTGATGATGCTCATTGCCATGGCACCTACTCCATCACATCCATCGGGCAGCCAGGTTTCCTCTCCTATCACTGGTATTTTTGGCACTCACCCTCTCACTTCCTCTTACCAGGTATGGGAAGGGGTGTTTCACGGTGCTTCTTCTGGTGTCTGTTGTAGGGGTTCTTCGGGTCAGCACTTGCTCTCTTTTCCCCACGTATCCTCTCATTCATAGCAGTTCATTCGCATGTCCAGGGTTACCTTGGGCATCAGGCTCATCCTATCCTTCACGGGACATTCAATTGGGTTTGCGTAGCTTGCAGGCTCTAAGGAGGTTCCTTCCCATCTCCAGGTCAGGAGTCGGTGGGTTCCACTCTCACAGCGGTTACTTACGGTTGGCGTTTGGGCATACGTCATTTTATGGATGGGATCTTTACCTTCCCTCTCCCACCTAAACTTGTGTCTTTTTGCCCTCTTTTCAGGCATACCGACCATCCAGGCCATGGCACACCTCAGGCCTTGTTTCTTAAGTAATATTGCATTTCCCACTTGAAGACTCCGATTACAAATGTATACTGTGCTGTGCTGGAGGCACACACAACTTCCAATAACTCCTGCAGATGGCAGATGGCTCAAATAGAGAAGAGCTATGTAGGGGGATATAGCGGTGTGTACTGGGTACAGAGCATGCAGACAGCACGCACAAGCTCCTAACACTGACTGCAAGCTCTATTATAAAAGATAGATATATCGCTAGCTATATAGGTGAATATAGTGGTGTATACTGCGGTCAGGGCACGCAGACAACAACCACTACAGAAGAGCAAGATCGAAAAATCGGCCGATAACGATCGGTGTATACTGTGTTGAAGGTACACAGAACACCCACTAACTGCTTCAGACGCCAACACACTACACAAGGCCACCGCGCTGGCGGCCTTATATAGTGTGGGGCATGTACTACACAGCCTGAGCTATGATTGGCCACAGGCATCCTGCCTGTGGCCAATCATGGCTCTCCTCACTGCCGGCGATGTGATTGGCCAAGCATGCGGGGTCACAGTGCATGCTTGGCCAATCATGAGCCAGCAATGCACTGCGCCATCGCAGTGCATTGTGGGCCGTGAGCGCTACACGAATTTGGCGCGAATGGCCCATAATGTTTGGAATTCGCCGAACGGATGAACAGCTGATGTTCGAGTCGAACGTATGTTCGACTCGAACACGAAGCTCATCCCTATCTTTTATTATCCCTTGCTGCAGAAAAGTTTGCTACCAAAAATCTGATGCCTTCAATCTTTTCCTGTGACAAAAAGTACTGTCTATTAAAAATTGGAGCTGAGTCTTAAAACACATCCCCTTCTAAAAAGACAAGGGGGTGGAAGAAGAGGGGGAAGAGGGGGTTCCAACTGCACCTCCTCAGCCACACGACCAGTTTTAACCTCATTGCCCTTCACTCACACAGTGGTGGTAGGACCACTATGGGTCCCGGTGTCAGGACATCCTGCCATTCTTGAAGGGCTGGGGCAGTAGGGAAATGATGTTCTGTAACTAAAACATCCAAGTCAGCTCTACCCAAATTAGGACAGATTTGACTATATCCAGGAGGATATACCTGTGCCGGTGTAATAAAAAAATCTTCGACCTGTGACTAGTCTCGACTGCATCACTTCCGGTGTAGCTACATAGGTAAACAGCTTTACGCGCGGCTTCACTGCACATGCACAGGCAGGTTTTTTGGGTTCAGGAAAATTGTAGAGCCTATAAAACAGCTGATCACGCAAGTGCACACTGTTTTTGGGTCTAGAAAAATTATAGATGAGCGGGGAGTGTCAGTGGGAGCAGTGCGTCCAGCCCCAGCCCCGCCACTAACACTCCCCTAGGCTTCTCTGGAGAGGGGACGGGCCCCGTGCATAGCAGGGCTTTGTGTCAGTGGAGCTCAGATTGACAGAGTGCCAGTGGGAGGGGCCTATGTCTGTGCTTGGAGAGGGGGGTTTGCCCCATGAATAGGTGTCTTTGTAAATGAATCCTGTGCCCAAGAGCTTGCAATCTACGATAATGACCTAAAGTTTACTTGATAATATAAAAAAGCCCATCAGAAGAGCTGTGTTTATTCTTATTTCTGTGTACTCTTTGTTCTTTTGAAAAGTGTTCTGTAGATAGAGCATGTCAAGCCATAGCTGTGCTCCCTGGGGATATGCTGATAGCTCATCTGTGCTGCTGGAGGGAGCTCGGGCGACCATGAATGAGGGACCTGCAGGCTTGGTCATGGTGAGCGAGACCACCCCATATCTCCCACACACTCTCCCATACCCCACTCCATCTCCCTTGAGGACTGGAACCCCTTCTCCCCTGGGGACAGGGACCCCCTTCTCCCCTGAGTACAGGGGCCCTGTGGGCCACTCACCTGGGGACAGGGATCCACTTCTCCCCTGGGAACAGAGTCCCTCCTTCCCCCCTGGGGACAGGGACCCCTCCTCCCCTGAGGACAGGGGCCCTCTTGGCCACTCACCCGGGGACAGGGACTTCCTTCTCCCCTGGAAACAGACAGCAGAAATATCATTAACCCTTCAGTACTGATTGGGGACCCTGTAACAGGTTGAACTGATCTGGATACTATTGTACTGCTGTGATGGTGATCAGAGACAATGACTGGCGGCACTATCATAGAGTGACATCAGAGCAGCCAGCCATTGTATATCACCGCCACAGTAATACAATGTTACCATAGTGACACTGCACTTGATCTATTGAGCCTCCAATGAGCGTATGACGTGGGAAACCATATGAATATGCTCTCCCACTTTGATGATGATGCTTGTCCTGTCTGGCCATTTTAGTATAGTGGCCAGACGGGAAGCGGTTAAGTGGGGAAGAATTACAGCTCCTTTAAGGGCTATACTGCAATCCAAATATAGATGTATCCTTACTTTCTGTTCGGCTGATGTTTTATCAGACAGGAAGTGAGGGAAAATCAGCAACAGAGATTCGGACAGAAATAAAAATCTGACAAGGGTTATCGCCTTCCTCTAAAGCAGGAGAGGAAGTGAGAGGAAATCTCTCTGATGGCCCGTACACAAATTCGAAAATCGGACAAAAAATACAGCTTTTGATAGCTAATCATGACAGTTCACCTGATATTAACCGACAAGCACAAAATGTTTTCTCGTATGATACCCGGTCGAACGATAAACGTATAATTAGTATGGTGATCGCAAGGAAAAATTTGAGAGCAGTAGACAGCGCATGAGTGGAAACGAAAGAACAACCCGGGAAAAAAACCCAGGGATAGGAAAAAAAAAATAGATATAAATTGCATAATGTCATATCATAGGATGGAAGCTATCTGTTAGCTTTGGTTGGTCCTTGAGAATCAATACCATTATTGGACAATACAAAGTTTATGGATGGAAATGTTTGCAAGAAATAAAATAAAATGTAAGAAATAATGTGTAAAATTTTATGTTTCATATGTGTACCTCTCCACACTCCCAACTAAACAGCAATGCTGGCAGAGTGATTCTGGAACCCAATCTCTCCATCTCTCCTTTCTGGATGCTGATAGCCAAAATGGGGCCAAGACACTGATTATCAGTGTCCTAATTATCAGTGTAGTCTAATCACGTGTATATTAAAAAAAACAAAAAAAAACACACATATATATATATATATATATATATATATATATATATATATATATATATATATATATATATATATATATATATATATATATACAGTATATTGTTTAATTATAGCAGAATTTTTAAATGTTTATATTTATCTTTATTGCTATCACAAGGGTTTATGTGATAGCCTTGAGCAGGTGACAGATCCTCTTTATGGAGATATATGGGGGGGGGGTCTACGGCTAATCAGGCACAGATTGTGCAGGCTGCAGGCTATTCTATTTACAGTAAAAGTGATCACCTATACATGACAGCCGATAAAACATTCAATACCAGGCTCACGGCTGCAGCCATGAGCTTGCTTTAACCCCTATGACTATCTGGAACAATTATAAATGTACCTTGGTGGACAACAGGTTAAATTGTGTTGTGCTATGTATTGCAGTGTGTTTTTATCTATGCTTTTATTTTTTTGCTTTAAGGCTTTTATGATCTGTGGCAGGTTGCAATGAGAGAAAAGCACATGTCCTTTTTTACACCAACACCACACCAAAACACCCCACCAATGTGAGCTGAAGACATAGGAAATAAGGCCTTGTCCCTGCATTGGGACTGTGTTGGGCAACTAAGTACACTACAGAGTCAAAGTTTTTGTGAGATTTCTTTGTCGTACAGATGTTTTTACAATGTGTCCATACAGTGTACTTTTTATGTTGGTGCTTTTCTACAGAATGCCTACAAGTAATTTCTGCTAATGGAGGCAATACCAGCTTGACATTACTGCTCCATGTGAAAGGGGCATTATGATGGCAATATACTGATCACATTTTATCAGATTCTGGCTGAGTTGGCTTTGATTTAGACCATCCATGACCCTATCAGCACCATCTTGCTCAATAACCTTCTATCAGAAGTTTAAGGTGATTGTAAAGCCTCTTCAAAGAAGAAAATAGAAACATGGTATACTTACCTCCTCTATGCAGTTGGTTTTTCACAGAGCAGCCCAGATCCTCCTCTTCTCAGGTCCCTCTTCAGTACTCCTAGTCCCTCCTCCCATTGAGTGCCCCCTGAGCCAGTAGCTTGCTACAGGGGTCACCCGAGCTGACTCCGACCTCTGTGTGTCTATTCAGACAGGGAGCCCCAACCCAGCCCCGTCCCTCTCTCCCCTGATTAGCTGACTGACTTGACAGCGGAGAGCCAATGTCACAGAGGGGGCTGTGGACATCACTGAAGACAGAAGAGGCTCAGGTAAGTAATTAGGGGGTGCTGGGGGGGCTGCTCTACCCAGAAGGTTTTTTTTATCTTAATACATAGAATGCATTAAGATAAAAAATCTTCTGCCTTTATAACCCCTATAAGTTCTGCCCACCATCAGTGCCACCTCATCAGTGCAGCCTCATAAGCGCACATCAGTGCAAAAGAAAAGAATACCCATTTCAAATATTTCATATCAAACTATGATCATTTTCTTCATTTTTAAAACATATTGTTTTTATTCGTTTATGTATTAAAAACTAAAACAAAACACACTGGTAATTTAATACCAGCAAAAGAAAGCTCTATTTGTGTGACAAAAAGGATAATAATTCAGTATGGGTACAGTGCAGCATGACCACACAATTGTCATTCAAAGGGTGACAGTAATTAAAAAAAATGTTTTGCCTGGGCAGGAAGGCAAACGTGCTCAGTAGGCAAGGGGTTTAGTGAATAAACAGACAAATGTAACAACCAAAATCATTCTTTATTAGGGAATTAAATATTCCAAACCAATATTAACCTTTATACTTTCCAATGACAGCTCTAGCCAAAAATATTTTACTGAAGAACTATTTCCAAAAAAAAAATGCACATTAATATACTAAAGTGCATTATAATAGATTATTATTTAACAAAGTAAAATAGAATAAAAAAATTAACATGATCACCAAAATCCCTACAATTGAGTATAATTAAACTCCTGTGGCCAGGTGGAATGGTGCCTTTCCATTTAAGGGTAGTGCCAA
This sequence comes from Lithobates pipiens, assembly GCF_037356315.1. Classification (NCBI taxonomy): domain Eukaryota; kingdom Metazoa; phylum Chordata; class Amphibia; order Anura; family Ranidae; genus Lithobates; species Lithobates pipiens. The sequence goes on along the minus strand of NW_027507748.1, from coordinate 621,385,087 downwards.
CTTGTTGACTGCTGATGAGCTGACATGGGATGAGAATGCTAGTGTGATAGCTGTGGTGGGGGGTATTGGTGGTGGTGTTGAGACTTGATCGTCAGACAATTGCCCACCAACCTCCTTAAGCAGGATTTCTAGGAGTAAAATTTCAGCCAAATTGCATTGCTCACCAGATATAATTCTTAATTTGTTGGCTGTGACAATTCCAAAACCATCACAATCATCAGGCTTTCATTGGAGAGCTGAACTTGCCTTTGATAAGAATGAAGATGTGGCATCCTCCAGGTTCTTCTTTTTCCTGGCCTTGGGTGTTGGTGCAACAGATGTTGACGGAATGACATTCTCATTATCAGCAAATTCCTATGATTAGAAAAGAAGATTATCAGCAAAGTGAAACCACATTTTGTCCAAATCTATGCATATATATGTGTCATTTAATTACATGGTGTTATATTACTACTGAAAAACACTGACACCGCTGAAGGCCATAAAATTACAGAAACTTTTCACAAAAAGACACCTCTGAAAAATGAACTTCGTACAAGGTAAAAGTAATTACCTGAGTGGTGGGAATGTCCTGAGAGATGTCAAGATCAATGTTAGATCAATGTCAGATGTTGGCAAATCTGCTGAAGCCGGAGAAGGGTTTGCAAGGGTAAAAAGTTAAGCTCTGGCATCTACTTATCCTGTTAAGAAGCAAAGGCTTTTGTAGAACCGCACCCGTGGAACATTAAGCTCCCTTTTGAACACTGTTCTCACATTAGAAATGTTGTTCCGCACATTTTGCAGTGTAGGATTAGGGCAATTCTCTTTGCAGAGATCTGTTAGCTTGCCGAGGAAGGACCTCATGCTTCTTGTTGTGGTCTGAGTAGTCTTTTGCCACGTACATGATTGCACTTTCTGGCAGACTAGGTCCAACGGGATCAGTCCGTTAGACAATCTGATCATGTGTGGGCTAGTCCAGTCATTTTTCAGAAAAAAAAAATCAGACGGACCTAGAATTAAAACATGTTTCAAATCTATCCAATGGACTCAATTCCGATGGACTAAAAATCGGGAAAAACGTTTGTCTGTGTGCTAGTCCGACGGACCAAATACAACGCAAGGACAGCTAATGGGTACTGGCTATTGAACATTCCTTGTTTAGTCCCATCTTACGTCATCATGTTCAAACTGAACGGACTTTAGAACGGACTTAGTCCATTCGTGTGTGGCCAAGTTCATCCGTTCGGAAAGTCCGTCGGACCTCCACCGAAAGTCCATCGGGAAGACCATCGGACCTAGTCCATCGAAAAGTCCGGTCATGTGTACATGGCATTTGAACTTGACTTTCCAAAGGCAAGGCAGGTGCTTGTACTTCTCAATGAAGCGTTGAAGAAATTCAGAGTTGTCGAACTTGTCTGTCATGCTTCCTGCAAAGTAAAATTGTAATGCTCAGGTATGAAGCACATAGCATATAATTAAGTTCTATTAACAGCTATGTTACATGGCATAACAGATCTGGAAACGTTTTTAACAAACCTAAACCAAAATGAATGAGGCCTGATTTAAACGTCCTGGCCAATAAACAAGGATAATTTGTGAGGCCTACTTGATGCTGTAGCACCAGTGTGTCCACCTAAAATATAGTTACATAGTTACATTAGTAAGGTAAGGTTGAATAAAGACACCAGTCCATCCAGTTCAACCTGAGTGTGTGTCTACAATTGTCCCTATCCCTGTACATTTCACACTCACATTGGTCCCTACCCTCAAGGAGCCCACAATCCAAGGTCCCCATTCATATACTAGGGCAAATTTTGGATAGAAGCCAATTAACCTACCTGCATGTCTTTGGAGTGTGGGAGGAAACCGGAGTACCCGGAGGAAACCCACACAGGCACAGGGAGAACATGCAAACTCCAGGTAGGTAGTGTCATGGTTGGGATTCAAACCAGCGACCCTTTTTACTGTTAATATGAAATGTTCTCATATGCATGTCATACAAAAAGGGTGACTTTACCTTAATTCGTTGGACAGATCACTCATGTAGTGGATCAATCAGACTGTCAAAGTGTTCAATGCTTGTTTACAGATCATTCTGGACTGCCACGTGTGTTCATTGGATTACGCAGTGAGCATGTGCCCGCTGCTCTGCCTCAGTTTGATGACTCATGCAGCAGTGTGTATGTGCGTAGGGCTTGTCTGTGACACACGCAGAAGACGGTGTATGACGGTGTATGAAATAGCAGATGAGGAGAATGAAGGGGAGCCCAGACAAAAGGCCAGATGGACATGTAGGAGTAAGATGAAGGCAACAGCAATGTCCAGAAATGAAATGGTCGATCTTGTATACCTGCTGGAGAAGCACAATTATGATGGCAATCTCCAAATTTACGACAGGCCCAACAGTAGGAAAGGCATAATCTTGGACAAAGTTCTGTAATGCTTAAGAAAGAAGCATGAAGTAGAAAGATCAAAAGACAAACTCAGAAAAAGATTGTCAGATTTAAAACACAATGAAAAGGAATAAATGGAACAAGTCCATCGCACACTTATTGAAAGTTATATATACATGCAATGTAAAAACAATGAATAGAAGCAATGTTATAGTGTCTATGCATGTATGACCTCTTCATTGTTGTGGAATTTAACATTTCTCTTTTTTATTTACTCTTATTACAGGACAACATTAAAAGTATAGAGCCAAATGGAGAGAAATGCAAAAAAGAAGCCAAGCTAACCTGACAAGTACCTCTTTGAAGCAAGAAGAAAATTATGAGGATAAGGCCCCTTTCACACATTAATGCCCATTTTCACGGACTAAGCTTGCTCAGCAGGGATCGATCTGGTGATCTCCGCTGAGCCGGTGGATGACAGGTCCATCTCTGCTCACTGTGCAGAGACGGACCTGTCAGAGCCCCACTCTCCTCTATGGGGGATCGGATGAAAACGGACCACCTGTCCTTTTCATGTGATCCACCATATTTTCCATCCGTCTGGATTTAGCAGAGTGGATTGGATGTCAGCGGACATGTCACCGCTGACATCTGTCGCTCCATAGAACTGCGTGGAGCATCCATTCCGATCCGCCTGTTAGTTTTGTAGACGCATGTGTGAAAGGGGCCTAACACAGAAGATAATGTGTGCACAACAGCGAAATCAAGTTTTGTATTTCACATCCCAAAATGTTTCAACACCTTTTGTTTTTTTTTAAAGGGAAGCGCAAGAAGAGAAGACTAAAGTTTGGTGATTCAAGCCTAGAAAAGTCCAAGTGAACCCATTGTAGAGGACAGTGGCGTCATAACGGTGAAAGATTCATCTATACCAGTGTCTGGTGTAAAAGGTTTGTTTTTACTTATCATATCTGTACCTATGAGACCATTGATGTATGTCTGCTATGATAGTATTGCAGTATACTATATAGGGGTTGGCTATAGGTTCCAGCCAATCATGAGATTTGCATTATATCAATATTATAGGAAGTATTGGTAGATGAGTATTCGGAGACTCCATCTTCACATTGATGGAGCACTTGAGGCTTGAATTCTCACATTTGCACAAATTGGTAGCTGTAGCGCATTGTTTTGTTGTAACCTGTCAATTTTGTGTAGTGTCCCTGCACTTATAATGTCATTGATGAAAAGAAATGCTGATTAGCAAGTTCTATGAAATTTCACAGGACCTTTTGTTTACCGATGTATTCAAATCTGACTATAAATATTGGGATCTTTATAAATGCAGACGCTAGAACAAAAGAATATGTAGAGCTTCACAAAATGACCAGTTATGATAGCAGATCGGATCTCTTGGAAGGGGACACTTTGGAGAATGTGGATGCAGATGTCAGCCAGTCAACAGATAGGGACATTGCAGAGACAGTATTATTCTCCCTCGTAAGTGACATGCTCGCGTTTTTTTTTCCTGTTTCCACCAGTGCAGGCCATTAATTATTATTATTTACTTAAGAGAACCCAGTTTGAATCTAGCAACCATTGGCAGTCTAACTGCTGATTTGCGTAGCTGCTGCACTCATCTGCAGAAAATACAAGACGCAACAAGTTCCATACTGTGTTTATTGAATCATTTCATTGATATTCTAGTTAAATTGTAGACCAAGGCTTTGGAAAGCAGTCATGGCACTTATGTTTTCAAATTTGTAAAAGTTAACAATATTTTTGGCATAGTTTATTTTTTATTAACCATTTTATAGTCATAATATTTTTTTCCTATGTCTTGGTGTACAAAAATAACATATTTGCCCACGTTAAGATTTAATGCCTTATGTCATTCGACGTAAGATAATAAACCTTTTGCATAAATAGCCTATGACAAGCAACACTGAAAATTACATATTATGTTATGTTCTCTGGACTCTCCACATGGCTGAGAACAGCAGGCGTTTTCTCTTCCTGTTGCTGTCAGTGACCGCATTTTCAAATATAGCAAGGTCTCGCTGCAATACTGTCCAGCATATGAGGTCGCTTCATATGTTAGACAATGTGCAGTGGGAAATGTGAGACTGGAGCGTGGCCATTATTATTATTATTATATTAAGGGACACTCTGATGGGCACATATTATATTAAGGGGCACTCGGATGGGCACAACAAAACATGGCCCTTAACGTAAAATATGCCCATCAGAGTGCCCTTTAAACAAAATGTTAAAACCACCTTCCGCAAAAAGAATACACTAAGGTAAGGGGGTGGGTTATTGATATAAGGGAGGAAACCTTTATATCAGTGTCCCTTTACATTATTGTATTCACGCCCCCCTTACATCAGTGACCCCCCTTAGACTGGCTTGGCGGCAGTGTCACTAACTTCCTCTCAGGTGCACTGTGCAGGGCTCAATTAGACGGCTCCAGCTTGGTGGCTCTGGTTTTATCATATAGTCTCCTCTCAACAGTCCACACACACCTGCCATTTCCCAAGACCCCCATCCTGGTGGCATTCCCACTCTTAACTCCCTCAGAGACTGCAGACATGATATAAGACAAGAGATGGTCAGAGGTTGCGGACATGATACAAGAGATTGGTTAGAGGCTGTGGACATGATACAAAAGATGGTTAGAGGCTGTGGACATGATACAAGAGATGGTTAGAGGCTGTGGACATGATACAAGAGATGGTAAAAGACTGCAGACATGATGCAGGTGATGGTTAGAGACTGAGGATATCATACTAAAGACGGTAAGAGACTGCAGACATGATACCAGAGATCAATGCAGTCTCACCAGTTCCCATAAAATGCAGCCTACCACAGTGCCCATCAATGTAGCCTCACTGTGCCCACAATCACAGCCTCACTGTGCCCATCAATGCCGCCTCACTGTACCCATAATCGCAGCCTCACTGTGCCCATAATTGCAATCTCACTATGCCCGTAATCACAGCCTCTCTGTGCCCATAAACGCAGCTACTCTGTGCCCATAATCATAGCCTCACTGTGGTCATCATTGTAGCCTCACTGTGCCCATAATCGCAGCCTCACTGTGCCCATAATGAAAGCCTCTCTGTGCCCATAATTGCAGCCTCCCTGTGCCCATCAATGCCGTCTCACTGTGCCAATAATCGCAGCCTCACTGTGCCCATAATCGCAACCTCACTGAGAGCATCAATGCCACCTCACTGTGCCCATAATCGCAGCCTCATTGTGTTAATTAATGCAGCCTCGCTGTGCCCATAATCACAGTCTCACTGTGTTCATCAATGCAGCCTCACTGTTTTCATCAATGCAGCCTCTCTGTGCCCATAATCACAGCCTCACTTTGCCTATGAATGCAGACTCACCATAGCCTGCCTTGGATCACACAGTGGACATCTCCCACTGTGTGTCACATAGCTGGGTCTGTGTGTGTTCGGCGGCACTGTAAGCCCTTGTACACACGGTCGGAGAATCCGTCGGAATGTGTCCTATCGGACCGTGTTGTCGGATAATCTGAATGTGTATGGTATGCATCAGACTGATTCCGTCAGAATATTCGTCGGACCCAATTTTCCAACTTGTTGGAAATATTTCCCGACCAACTGGGCCGATCGGACATACTCCGATCATGTGTAGAGAATTTTGATTGGACCAAGTGCCAGGCATGCTCAGATCAAATTCCTACATCAAAGCTATTGGCTACTAGCCTGAATGTAGTCCCATCGTAACGAAATTACGTCATCACATTCTGAAAGATCGGATTTTTCGACAACTTTGTCCGACTGTGTGTATGCAACAGTTTCGGACAAGATCCAACAGACAAAATCCGGCGGATTTGGTTGTCGAAATCTCCGACCGTGTGTACAGGGGCTAACAAGGTTCCACCCCCCCCCCAGACCGGATCATGTGATAGGCGGAACACTGACTCAATCTGGTATCACACGAGCCACCATGCCACCGACAACACACAGACCCAGCCATGTGACACACAGTGCTCCTGGTGCTGTGTGTGACAAAGAAGAGGAGGAGGGGATCGCTGAAGCCAGCTACAGATTAAAGGGGCCCCAGGACAGACGGCCTACTGGGAAATTTCCCAGTATCCCAGTAGGCCAGTCCGGCCTGTCACACTTCACTGCACCTCCCCCAATAAATTGTACTGAACAGGGCAACCCCCTTGTACCAGCTCCGGCCATGGTTCTTAAATACTGTATTTATCGGCACTTTTGTCCCCTTAAAATCAGGGGAAAAAAGCGGGTGCATGTTATACGCTGGTCCGCCGCGGTTCCCTTGCGATTTTTGGGCTCTGGCGGCTTTAAGCCACCTTCGGCCCTTCTCTGCGGTTTTCGGCCAGCCTCGGCCATACTCTGAGCCTTTTGGCCGCCTCGGCCGTACTCGGAGCCTTTTGGCCGCCTTCGGCCCTTCTCAGCGGTTTTCGAGAGCGGCCGAAAGTCTCCGAGTACGGCCGAGGCAGGAGAAAGCCGCCAAGAACTTCTGGGGCGCCGCCGAGATATGAAGGACATCTCGGCGGTGCCATTTTTAAAAACATAAGCTGAGGGGACAAGGCTGCAATGACGGACAGGCTGCAGGCTGCAATGCCAAGGCTGCAATGACAAGGCTGCAATGATGGACAGGCTGCAGGCTGCAATGATGGAGAGGCTGCAGGCTGCAATGACAAGGCTGCAATGATGGACAGGCTGCATGACAAGGCTGCAAATGACACTGACAAGGCTTCAGATGGACACTGATAAGGCTGCATTGATGGGCATTTAAATGTAAGTTTTTTTTCCTTAAATTTCCCTCCTAAAAGTTTTTTTCCTTAAAATTCCCTCCTAAACTTGGGGTGCGTGTTATACGATAAACCGATAAATACGGTATATTGAATACTGTTTTACATTTTAAAACATCTGATGTTATCTCTCAAGTACATAATGATAATCTCCAAATCATATTTTGACCTATTGTACATCTTCCTAGACTTGACCAAACTAAACTATGTCCCTCTGTAACATGATTGGGACAACATCATCATCCCACCTCTCAGAACAGTGCAGCATGCTATATGTAGCCACACCTAAATAGATTTTCAACAGCAACCTCCATACATGATAGTGAGGGACATAATTTGGTTGATCCAAGCTGTCCGTTTAGGACATGTGCAAAATGTCAAAATATAGAGTGGAGCCTTTCAAAAACAAAAATGTCTAAAAATTATGAGTAAAATGTTAAATTGGTTTGATGATAATGTAAACTCTTGAAAAAAAAAATTAATAAATACATTTTATGCATCATGTTTTTTCCATAATAATCCTACAATAAAAAAAAAATTGAGAACTGAAATGACTATGCTTTACTGCAATAATACTGTCTTGTACAAATGGTACAAGTAAATAGGGTCACTTATCCAGCGCTCAAGATGATAGAATATATCGGACTGAGCAGCTGCTATATAAATATATAACATTTAAAAAGAAGGCAACATTTTTCCAAAAGAGTAGGTTAGCTTATGCAGAAAGAACCTACTCTTTTGGAACTTTTTTGCCTTCTTTTTAAAATAATAGTTTCTTGTCAAAGAAATTTGATATTGGTTTGACCAAGATTTGGATTGCCTTAATAAGCATTGTTTGTGACTATTACTATCCAAATGCTATGAAAATGACACTTGTGCAGTTTCAAGATCACCCTTTTTTTAACCCACTTGTATACCCAGCTTTCTGATTTTTACTTACAGGTAAGGTTATTTTTTAGGTAAAATGAATACACAGTTTTAGGCGATATTCACCCTGCATACAGCCACTGACGTCCAGCAGATCTTATTACTGTAACAGAGGGCTCCCATGCACAAGGGGCTTACCACGGGGGCACTGGACAGAGAGGAGGGGCTAGGAGCTATGGTGGGGAACCCAAAATAAAGAGGTTTCCGGCCGCTCTGTGTGATTCCATTGCAAAGAGTAGGTAAGTATAGACATTTTTGTTGTTTAAAAATAAAATTACCCTAACCCTTTAAGTAGTTTGAACAAAGCAGCCAAAAAAAAAACTTTTTTTATTTCAACAGTTTCAAAAAATGCAAATTCAAAAAAAGTATTCAAGCAAAGAAAATGGGAATATTTTCAAATGTATTTGTTTTTCTTTTAACCACATGCCGACCGGCCATAGCCGAAAGATGGCTACAGCGCGGTCGGCTTATTCTGGGAGGGCGCCCATGGACGTCCTCCCAGAATCTTGCTCCCATGCGTCCCCTTGGGCACGCACCCATTAACATCCATGACCGCCTGGTCCAGAGGACCCAGCGCATCATGTATCATGGTAAATGGCCACTGATCACGGACGTTTACCATGTGATCGCTCCGTCAAATGATGGAGCAATCACTTGTAAACAAACCAGCATCACGTCATGGCGCCGGCTCCTCCCTCCCCTCTCTGTACCGATTGGTACAGTGTGAGGGGAGAGGGGGAAATATGGCAGCGCTCTGGGCTGGATGTGAAGTGCCCACAGCGCTGCTCAGTGACAATCCTCTGCTCATACTCTGCAATACTCTGCCAATACTCTGCCCATACTCTGCAACACTGTGCAATACTCTGCAACACTGTGCAATACTCTGCCAATACTCTGCAACACTGTGCAATACTCGCAATACTCTGCAATACTCTGAAATAATCTGCTAATACTCTTCCAATACTCGCCAATACTCGCCAATGCTTGCCAATACTCTGCAATAAATTTTAAAAGAAACAACGATTTTTTTTGTTTTTTTTTTACCAAATTTTCAGTCATTTTTGATTAATAGCGCAAAAAAAAAAAAAAGCAGTGATTAACCACCACCAAAAGAAAGCTCTATTTGTGTAAAAAAAGGACAAAAATGTAATTTGAGTACAGTGTTGCATGACTGAGTAATTGTCATTCAAAGTGTGAGAGCACCAAAAGCTGAAAATTGATCTGGTTAGGAAGGGGGTCTAAGTGCCCGGTGGTCAAGTGGTTAAACATGTTTTTCAGCGAAAGAGTGTACATCTTTGACATATGCAAATTACATGTTGTTCTGCCAGCTCCCTGCGCCAGCCTGCTTTGCCGGGCACTTTGTGTTGGTAGTCTCGAATGCCCTCGGTCAAGATGTGAGTCCAGCAATGTGCTCCTGCCCTTCCTCATGGATATTTCTTCCAAGTCTCTCAGCTCCCTGATCTGGTGCTGCATGTTGACATAGGTAGTTGTGTAGGACACAGCATGTCAGAACTATAGTGTCTATTTTGTACATGGCCAGATGAATTGCGGTTTGGAAAATGTGAAATCTGTTGGCCGGGATTCCAAAAGCATTCTCCACCACCCTACATGCAGGAGACAGCCTATAGTTATAGATCCTCTGGTCTGGGGTGAAGCCACGCATGGGGAAGGGCTTCAATAGGTGTTCTCCTAATGCAAAGGCATCGTCTGCTACAAACACAAAATTCATACCTTCCACATTCTGGGCAGTGCTTGGCAAACTAAGTGTCTCATTCTGGAGGTGCCTATAGAATTCTGTGTGTTCTATAACACTGCCATCTGAGTGCCGTTCATATTTACCGATGTCCAAGTATAGGAATTCATAGTTGGCATTAACGATAACATTATGATAATGCTGAAGTCTTGTAATTATAATAAAATAATATAATATATATATAATAAAATAAAATGAGCCAGAGTTGGCTGGCGGAGTAATCCTAACATGCTTCCCATCTATTGCACCTCCACAGTTTGGGAAGTTCATTTCCTCCTGGAAGTTTTTGTCCACCACTCAAACATTCTTCTGGGTTTTGGGGTAACTGCAAAAAATAATAAAGTAAATAAAGTAAAACTGTGTGCTACAGATGAAAATTTACACCTAGCTATATATCAGCCTTTGCACAGCACTGATAGCCTCATGCATCACTGTATCCTGTTTTTGTATCAGTGGAGTGACAGCTGACAAGAGTTGCTGGAAGCACTCATCATTTATTCGCAAATAATTGCAAAAGTCATCTGGGTTGTTTTCCTGAATTTCCCAGATGAGTTGCATATGGGAGTACTTGGCACGGTTGAGGAGCCATTCTGTAGTTTTTGGTTAAGAAAATTTTGGATAGCAATAACACCAAGCATAGTTACTGAAATGCTGGTATCTTCCATAATTCCAGTTTAGTGGTGAAAAGCTGTGCAGAACGATTGAAAAAATGAATATACGCAAAGAATATTCTAAAAGCTAAGAACTCAGACGCGCAAGGCGTGGCTATAGGGAACACATGCACATTACATCATTTCCCCTTACATGCTACAACGTGGTTATGCATACATGAAGCTATTGTAATATCGTATGGGAAAATTCATATTGCTAGCAACTGAGAAAAATCGGACGATCTGATTTTTTACATTGGTGACATTTTGACATGTACAAAATCGTGGAAAAATCGTGCGACTTTCTGCTTGAAAACAATACGCTCAGATGTGAAGCCAAAAAAGAATCTCTAGAACTTGTTTTAGCTTCACGCATTTGGAGCTTCTAGCTTCAGGCGTTTTGGAGTGGAGATGAGAACCATCTCCATAGAGAATAATTGATGTGTTCCTCTCCAGCGTTTTATAGCTGCAGGCTTCAAGCTGCAAAACGCTCAGGTGTGAATGAGACTGGAGTCCTGCATACCAGTAAAACCCTGACCCAAACTTTAATTCATTCCCATTTTATAACAAAGAAATAAAAAAACTTTGGCTGGACTTACACTTGAAGATGATCAATCATACTTATTAGATATTCATGTTTCCCTGACTTAGAAGCATCATTTCAACATTATCTTTCAAAACTGCATGTGTAATCTGCCAAGAGTATGGCTCTGCATAATATCCTATTCAAAATTCAAGCACTGACTTTCCTAGTCTTCAGAAATGTTTCAGAGATAAATGTGAGGCAAAACACAGTGGCCTATATACAGTGGTCCTTTTGCATGATCTTGTTAAAGGTGAACTGCAGTCTGCTCAAATAAATTGTAATATAAACCACTTACGTATACTGTGACTCTGTACTTGTCAAATATGTTGCAGAAATGTCACTCCACTGAGTCTGGCTGCAACCATTCTAACTGTGGGCAGCTGAATCTGCTGCCTGTTCACTTCCATTTACATGGGCACACAGATGTACGCCTCCAACTCAACAGGTCTCATTAGCCCTCTTATGACTCATCCCCCCTCCCTTCTTGGCAAACTCTCACAAGAGTGAGAGAGAACTGTGCATGATGTCATAAGACTAGGCCTTTTTACCAGACAAGAAATAGGAAGTGGGCTGTATTAGGTATTTACCGGCATAAAAAAAATGTTTTACCATCCAAAGTTTAAACAAGAAGGGTAGATGATTTAATAGATGGAAAGATGAAAAAATGGCTAAAGTTCTGCTTTAAGCAGATGAACTGAAAACAGGCATGGGGCTTAAGGTATAATAATTCCACCACGTGGTTTTAATCTTGGGCATTTCTATTTTTTTAATCAATGATAAAACTGTTATGAGTTGTAGCACCATGAGGTTTTATTATGTATGTATTCATGTTGTTTTTGACCAAAAAGCTTGTGGAGTGGTGTAAGGCTGAGGCATACTATACAACACTAGATGGTGATATTTCAAGCTGGCACCCCATTCCTGAGCACCAGACAATATACCGTATATACTCGAGTATAAGCCGAGATTTTCAGCCTCTTTTTTGAGGCTGAAAGTGCCCCCTCGGCTTATACTCGAGTCGCCGCTGTCTGACTGCTCGATCAGCGTATCGAGCAGACAGACGGCGGACATTAAAATTCAAAAGCCGCGCCTCCTTCTCCGCCTCCGCCTGTGATAGGCGGAACACTGAATTTCCCAGCAGTCAGTGTTCCGCCTATCACGGACATCCGCTCATTCTCATACTACGGACGAGTATGAGAGGATGTCCGTGATAGGCGGAACACAGGCTGCTGGGAAATTGAGTGTTCCGCCTATCACAGGCGGAGGCGGAATTTTGAATTGTAGAATGGCCGCCGAGAAGAGCGGCGATCCATCGGCACGGCACGGGACGGAGGAGGCACGGGACGGAGGAGGCACGGCACGGGACGGAGGAGGCACGGCACAGGACGGAGGAGGCACGGCACGGGACGGAGGAGACACGGGACGGAGGAGGCACGGCACGGGACGGAGGAGGCACGGGACGGAGGAGGCACGGCACGGGACGGAGGAGGCTCGGGACGACGGCGGCTCGGGACGGAGGCTTGGGACACAGGTAGGCTGGACACACACACAAGGCTGCACGGACACACACACACACACACACACACACACACACACACACACACACACAGGGATGGATGGATGGATGGATACACACACACACACACACACACACACACAGGGATGGATGGATGGATGGATACACACACACACACACACACACACACACACACACAGGGATGGATGGATGGATGGATACACACACAGGGATGGATGGACGGACACACACACAGGGATGGATGGATGGATGGACACACACACAGGGATGGATGGACGGACACACACACAGGGATGGACGGACACACAGGGATGGACAGCCATGTCTCACCCTCGGCTTATACACGAGTCAATAAGTTTTCCAGTTTTTTGGGGGTAAATTGGGGGCCTCGGCTTATATTCGGGTCGGCCTATACTCGAGTATATACGGTACATATATCTTCCTTTTTTGCTTAGTTCAGCACTACAAGTATAAGCAGGTACCTGTAAAAAACATTTCTTGGAGTACACGACAGGACACAGAGCAGGCTGTAAATCATGACAACCTGGGTTATGCACCACCTATAGGTGAATGGACACTGTCAGAAACAGACAGGAAGTCCTCCCCTATAAAGAAGGTACCTACGTTTTGTAGCAAGTAATGAACCCCTAGAAGAAAAAGGAGGGACCTCTGTGTCCTATGATGTACTCCAAGAAATGAGATACAGAGCAGGCTTTAAATCATGACCACCTGGGATGGTGCAAAACAATGCATATGAGGGGAGGAAGACAAAGAAGCCACCGTCAGGCCCAAGGAAATTACTACCAATGCACTGAAGCCAAAAATAGGATTTTTATAACAGATTACCTGTAAAATCTTTTTCTTAGAGTACATCATCACCTGACACCTTTAGGTGATGGACACCGGCACTCCCTAAGACAGGAAGTTCACTCCCTATATAGCCCCTCCCATTACTGGGAGTACCTCAGTTTTGTAGCAAAGCAATATACGTCTATCCAAAGAGGGGAGGGACCTCTGTGTCCCGTGATGTACTCCAAGAAAAGGATTTTACAGGTAAGCTGTTATAAAAATCCAATTTTCTTTATCGTACATTACGGGATACAGATCGCCATAGTAATAACTATGTGGGATGTCCCAGAGCAATGCTATCTGAGGAGAGGGAGACACCAATAAAACAGGGCACCATCAGACTTGAGGACCAATACTGCAGCCTGTAGCACACTGCGCCCAAAAGCGATATCCTCATGCCTTCTTACATCCACCTGATAGAATCTAGTGAACGTAAGGACTGAAGACCAAGTTGCGGCCTTGCAGATTTTAGCCATGGAGGCTTGGTGATGCACTGCCCATGAAAAAATAACAGCCCTGGTGGAGTGCGCTTTGATTTGAAAAGGTGGAACCTTCCTCTTCAAACCATAAGCTTGAACAATTACTTGCCAAATCCACTTAGAAACAGTAGATTTCAATGCTGGCTGTCCTTTCCTAGGGCCTTCAGGCAACACAAACAAAACACCTGTTTTTGGAATCTGAGCAGTCTCTTTCAAGTAGACCTTGACTGCTTTCACTGCATCAAACGAATGTAGCGACTTTTCCTCTGTAGAAAAGGGTTCTGCAAAAAATTAAGGTAGAACAATATCCTGGTTTAGATGAAAACCTGACACTACCTTCGGTAGAAACTTAGGATGAGGACGTAATACTACCCTATCCTTGTGAATAATTAAATATGGCTCTTTACAAGAAAGAGCAGCCAAAACTGACACCCTTCTGGCAGAAGATATGGCTACCAGAAAAACAAACTTTCTTGATAAAAGAACCAAGGGAATATGTTGTATTGGCACAAAAGGCTGTTTCTGTAATACCTACAGAACTAAATTCAAGTCCCAAGGGTTCAAGGGTGACCTAACCGGTGGATTAAGTCGAGTTACTCCCTGTATAAAGCAACGGACCAAAGAATGCAAAGCAAGTGGTCATTGAAACAATACCGATAAGGCCGAGACCTGGCCTTTGATAGTACTCAAGGCCAGCTTCATCTCTAACCCCATTTGCAGAAAGGCAAGGATTCTACCTATAACATACTTTCTAGGATGCCAACCCCTGGATTCACACCAGGAAACATATGCCTTCCAGACTCTATAATATATAACTCTGGAGGCTGGCTTCCTTGCATTAATCAAGGTAGATACAACTGATGCTGACAGCCCACAATTCCTCAGAATGTGGGTCTCAATAGCCAATGCCTTCCTTGCATTAATCAAGGTAGATACAACTGATGCTGGCAGTCCACGCTTCCTCAGAATGTGGGTCTCAATAGCCAAACTTTTTGCAAAATTATTGCTATAAAACTAAATTTTGCTTTTTTTAAGGTGGGATTGAATATCAAACCCTGCGAGAGTAGGTCCAGACGTGGTGGTAGGGTCCATGGGTCCCCTACCGCCATCTTTACGATCTCTGCATACCAAGATCTTCTGGGCCACAAGAATCATTGACTTCCTTTTCTGCTTGATCCTGCAAAGAAGTCGTGGAAGCAGCAGACTAGGTAGGAATGCATAAATCAGTGAAAACTGATCCCACGGGGTCAACAAGGCATCTATTCTTGACACAAAGTTGTCGATTTTCTTGTTGAACCTGGACACAAATAGGTCTAAATCCGGGATCCCCCATCTCCAGTATATTGCCAGGAAGATATCAGGGTGAAGGGACCATTCCCCAGGGAACAACTGCTGGTGACTCAAGTAGTCCGCCTGCCAATTTTCTATTCCTGGAATGAAGACTGCCGATAGGCAAGGTACATTGTTTTCTGCCCAAGTTAGGATATGGTTCAACTTTCTCTGGGCCACATGACTTCTTGTGTCCCCATGGTGATTGATATAAGCCACTGCCATGGCATTGCCGGATTGGATCCTAACAGGACAATTCTGCAATCTGAATGTCCAGGCCGTCAGGGCCAAGCGTGCTGCCTGAATCTCTGGAATATTGATGAGCAAGGTCCTTTCGGTTCTGGACCACTTCTCCTGGGCAGTCGCCTTTTCCAGGACTGCTCCCCAACCCAAAAGGCTGGCATCTGTTGTTACCACTTTCCATGTAACTGGTATGAAGGATGTCCCCTTCTGCAAATTTTTGGTTAAGGACCACCAACTGAGGCTCTGACGCACCCTTGGAGCTAGATACATTGGGAGGTCTAAGGCTTGGACCTTTTTGTTCCAAGCGGATAGGATACTGTTTTGCAGCAGTCTTGAATGAAACTAAGCATAGGGAACGGCTTTGAACGAAGCCACCATTTTCCCTAAAAACCTCATGCAAAGCTGAATAGGAGGGTCCTTTTTTGCCCTGATGACCTGGATCAGCTCCTTTATGGTGCTGATCTTTTCTTGGGGCAAAAATACTCTTTTCTGGTCTGTATCTATGATAAGACCTAAGTATTCTAGACTTCTTAATGGTTTTAAGGAAGACTTCTCTAGGTTGAGGAACCAACCTAGGTTTTCCAGGTAGTTGACTGTGGTGACCACACTTTTGTCTAAGCGGGCTACTTACCTGTCTATCAAGAGCAGGTCGTCCAGGTATGCAATAACTGTTATACCTTGAGCCCTTAGTCTGGCCAGAGGAGGGGCCAGAACTTTTGTAAACTACCAGGGTGCAGTGGCTAGACCGAAAGGCAAAGCTGCAAACTGAAAATGGAGCTTTGGGAATGGATATTTAGGAATCGGTTCAGATCTAAAATGGGTCTAACATCTCCATTTGGTTTTGGCACCGTGAATACGTTTGAATAAAACCGCAACCCCTGCTCTTCCATGGGAACCTCCATGATCACTGTTTAAGACAAAAGCCAGTCTTATTCTTTCTCTCTGGATCTTTGGGGACATTTGATCTCAGAAAATGAGGAGACGGGAACGCAGAGCTACTGTGGAGACCACACATCTGTTCTGAAACTCTTCCTGCCAGACCCTTGAGAACTGCAGAAGTCTTCCCCGCAAGCAGGGGTGCCTTCATAAAGAGGCCTTAGCATTCTGGTTTGTAGGTTTCCTTCCCCAGGACTTCTTCTGTCCCTAGGGTTGACCCTGAGGTTTACCTCTTGAACATGACAGTGTGACTGCCTAGAGACTGATAACCCTGAAGAAGGAGCCCAGTTAAATGAAGGATGTTTATTCCCTTTCTTAAATGGCAAAAGGGTACTTTTTCCACTTGAAATTTTCTGGATGGATTTATACAAATCCTCTCCAAACAGCCATTCACCATGAAAAGGAAAACCAGCCAGGAGTTTTTTGCATGGTTCTTAAGCTGACCAATTTTTCAACCATAAAATCCTATGCATATGTACAAGTACAAGCGTAAGGCATGAAGCCTGAAGAATAGAATCTCTAATAGCATCAATAGCAAAACATAATGCCACTGGCAGCTTGGCTAAATCCCATGCCTGTTGATCAGGGATGACTTTGAGCACTTGTCTCAACTGATCCTACAGGGATTGACATAGAACTATTGCCGCCACTGCAGGTTGAGTTACCATTCCTGCCAAAGAAAACAAGCTTTTTAACAGGAATTCCAATCTTTTATCGGTTGGATCCCTAAGCATTTGAGAACTGTCTACTGGACAAGTTAAATTTTTATTCACAGAGGAAACAGCAGCATCAATTGCCGGTATACTCCACTTTTTTGTGAATTTTTACTCCATAGGATAAAGTGTTGAGAATTTTTTAGGAGGGAGAAAATGCTTATCTGGGTGATCCCACTGAGAATACATAAGCTGTTCCAACAGTGGATGGACAGGAAAAGCATGCATAGCTTGGGGAGACTTTAGGGAACCCAAAGAAGAAGTGGCTTTTTCAGCTGACTCATTTAAGGGTAGCTTAAATGTGGAGTGAACCATTTCTGTAAGCGATTGTACCAGCAATTTTTTAGATTGTGAAGCTGAAAAAGGTTCTTGAGGGTCCTGGGCAGTAGAAGGGGACCTATCAAGTTTTCTCCCATGCTGGGAAGATGCGATTAGAGCAGTGTCCTCAGAGCCTGAGGGTGATACCTTTGGTCCCCTTTTTGAGGAATTTGTATGTCCCCTTCTGAAATTCATAATCCTAAGCACAAATGCAGAGGTACTTACAAAGAAAAACGCACCCACTGCTGAGCAATCAGTAATTGTTACTGCTACTAAACGTTCAGCCTAATGCAGAGTAAATGTGCCTTGAGGAATGCCTGTGTCCCACACTCAGATGCCTATGTCTGCCAAGGTGTCTCTCCATTAGCCAAATGAGTCTGGCAATGGAGGATTAATAAACCAATGCATCCTCCGCTGTGACGCCTGTGCCAACACTGCGCTAAGCCATGCCCCCCTACTTTCTCACTATGCCCCTCCTTCTCTTTAAAAAAATAAGTGATTCCCACACGGAATGCATAGACCTAAGCACAAATGCAGAGGTACTTACAAAGAAAAACGCGCCCACTGCTGAGAAATAGTTCAGTAATTGTTACTGCTACTAAATGCTCAGCCTGATGCAGAGTAAATGTGCCTTGGGGAATGCCTGTGTCCCACACTCACATTCCCAGGTCTGCTTAGTGCAGCCAATGCCCCCTACTTTCTTACTATGTCCCCCTTCTCTTTTTTAAAAAAGTGATTCCTGTGTGGGCATCCAATCCAATCGGATCGGCGTGTGGGGGGGGGGGGCAGGTGGAGGAGGAGAGCACAGGGGAAGAGGAGAGCTGTCGCTGCTGAGGGCGGTGGAAGGGGGAGTGGAGCGAAAAACCATCAAACCCATCAGCTTCCCCCTTCCTGCCCCCGGAGAGGGGAGAGGAAACATCACCCAGGTGGAGGTAATCTCAACAAAATCTCCCCTTTCAAACCTCTTACCGGTGGCCAGGACAGATAGCTGGAGGAGCCTGCAGCTTCTGCTGACTGAGAGCGAGATCTGAAGCATGGAATCAGGTATGTGCTCTTTACAGCCCCCAGTGGGGACTTTAGGCATGATAACATTTACTGCAAGGAGAAATCCAAAGATTTTTTTTTTTAATTCCTTAGGAATCTCTACTTACCTTATCCCACCACAGGATTCTGTGGTACAACCAAACAGACCCAATCTTTACCCATCACGGCGGGCTCCGTTAAAAAACCTTCAACGACTGGGGTCCCTTTTTATCAGGGTTTCACTGCCTTGGACCTGTATAGCACCCTGTCAGTAAGCTTTATGGTACTGTAATATGACCAAAGCACTGAATGCCAGGGTCCAGCTCTCAAAGAGAAGCGTTACAGGCAAAACCTTGTTTCTTCCACCACAAGGCCCGGGTACCATCCACTTTGGCTTCAATACAATTCCATCCTCCTCACTGCCAAGCAGACCTATTTCATCACTCTCATTAAAAACATATCATCAACTCTTCTCTACCTTCAACTCTCTACTTTGCCCTCCTCTGCCTCTACCCACTAGCTCGCTCACTGCCCAGTAGATCGCCAATCACTTCAAACAGAAGATTGATACAATTCACAAGGAGATCTCTACTGTCCAGATACCCTCCCTGCTTTACACCTAATGTCCACAGGTACTGTTACGTACCTGGGATGTGAGCCTGACGTGCAGAGGAAGGCCTCTCGTACAACTCCGGCTCACGGACCACTGGTATTGATACAGCAGCCACAGGAGCACGGTGGGGTATGAGTGCCTGTAAAACAGTTCAATAGTCCCAGTAGTAGTGGTGATCAGCAGGCGGGTAGTGGATGAACTCACACGAGCAGGACCAGATGCTGGTTTGCAGGGCTGGGAGCTGAAGCAGGCTGGATGAACAAAATGCAGGGTCAGACAGGCCGGGTCGGTATTAATCAGGCAGATCGGGCATAGACGGTAGGCAGAAGAGAGGTCAGGTCACAAGCCAAGTAGTACCAGAAGATCAGCAGACAGAATCAGCAGGCAGGATCAGAGTCAAGGGAAGCCGGGATCAGAACAGGCAGCAGGCAATCACAGGTAACAACAAGCTGGATAAGATTCAGAGGTCACACAGGAAACAGGAAACAACACAGAAGCTGCAGACCAAACAGCAATGAACCTCTGTAGGAGCCCTGTTTAAATAGCCCGCCTGACTTCAGTATTAGTGACAGGTGTGTGTCTTAAAGTGCTAGTACCCATGCCTGCACGCCGGGATCTTACATGGAAAGCCCGTCTTCCCTGACATTGCCCCCTCCCTACGGGCAACCTCCGGGTGCCCAACTGGTTCCTCTTTTGCGGGTTCCTGCGGAAGAAGGCACGTGTTAGGAACGTCTGGTATTGAGTCTGACTTGGTGGAAGGGGACCCCTCCTACGGCTCTGGTTCCGGTCTCTCTGGAATGGGGACAGGGAGACAGGAGCGCAGCGGGGTAGAAGAGTCCGGCCAGGTGCAGCAACCGGTGCTGGGTAGGTAAGGATCCTTGGAGCAGGAACTCTCAGTAGTATGGAAGAGACAAGGAGAAGGCTGCTGACTGTGGATCCTGGATGGATAAGGTCCGCTGGACGAGGAGGTAGCCGACTCAGGAACAGGCAGGAATCAAGCAGAGGTGTCAGGTACAAGCAGGAGGTTCGGCAACAGGAAAACAGTCCAAGAAAGGTCAAACAAGCCGGGGTCGGAGCAGGAGAGGTCAGCAAGGTCAAACGGAGCCGGGTCAGGTATCAGATGAGTAGCAGACAGGTAACAGGTAACTTCAGGCACTAGCTGCAGACGAGACAGCACAGAACCACAACAACTGTGCCCTTAAAAAGGGCCACTGGCGCCAATCAAGCTAACGTACGCCCGTGCGTGCGTGCGCTGCGCGTACATACGATCGTCGTGCACGCGCGCGCGTCGGAAGGCGCTCGTGCCTACGACGACCCGCAACACGAACGCGTGTGCGCGCACGGAGAGCCGGTCGAATGGAACGGACGGATTCCTGACATTGCCCCCCCACAAGGGGCAACCTCCGGGTGCCCCTAGAGGCTCTCTTCTCCGGGTGAGCAGCAAAGAAAGCCTGGATCAGTCTATTGGCATGTACATTAGAAGCAGGTTCCCAAGAATTACTCTCTGGGCCATAGCCCTTCCATTTAATAAGAAACTGACCTTGTCCCCGTCGTCTTCTGAAATCCAGAACGGCCTCAACTTCAAATTCTTCATTGCCATCAACTAGCACAGGGTCAGGTGGTCTTGTTTCTCTACCAGGGAAGGGATCAGGTACAGCAGGCTTAAGAAGAGCTACGTGAAAAACTGGGTGAATTCTCATGGAATCAGGCAGGAGCAGTTCATAAGACACCTCATTGATTCTTCTCTTAACGGGAAATGGACCCAGAAACTTGGGTGCCAATTTCCTGGAGGGGCATGCTAACTTTAAATTAGAGGAAGACAGCCATACCTGGTCCCCGACTTGAAGGATTAGTTCTCCCCTTCTTCCTCGATCGAAGCTCCTCTTTCTGTCAGCCTGAGCTTTGGTTATGACCTCCTGAAGCGTCCGATTATTCTGTTGCAGGAAGGATATCCTATCCTGGATCGCTGGAACCTGGGATTCTGTAGGAACATCGGGAAGAAAAGACAAATTAAAACCGTAGTTGGCAAAAAACGGGGACTGCCCAGTGGTGGCATGGCTGGCATTGTTATAGGCGAATTCCGCCAGAGGTAACAGGGGGACCCAATCATCCTGGACAAAAGAAGAGAAGCATCTAAGATATTGCTCGAGGGTCTGATTGGTGCGCTCCGTTTGCCCGTTGGTCTGTGGGTGGTAGGCGGAGGACAGAGCTAGTTCAATTCTTAAAGATTCGCAAAGGGCTCGCCAGAAGCGGGAGGTGAACTGGACCCCTCTATCGGACACAATATTGGTGGGTACCCCGTGGAGCCTGATTATTTCCTTAATAAAGACATGGGCAGTCTCGGTTGCAGAGGGGGTTCCCGCTAAGGGTAGGAAGTGGGCCATCTTGGTCAGACGGTCACAAACTACAAATATGGCAGTGCAGTTTTCAGAAGGGGGAAGTTCCACAATGAAGTCCATCGTGATCATCTGCCAAGGGCGGTCGGGTGCGGGAAGAGGTTTAAGCAGCCCCCAAGCCCGATTTCTGGGAACCTTATTCTGGCTGCATACGGGGCAGGTGTTTACATATTGCTTGCAAAATTCCCTCACGCCTGGCCACCAGAAGGAACGCTGTACTAGTTCTAAAGTCTTGCGGACACCAAAGTGCCCAGCGAGCGGGTGGTCATGACAGAGACCCAAGACCTTAATCCTCATGTCTTCAGGGACGAAGATCAAGTTGTCCTTCCAAAGCAGACCCTCCCTGGATGCTAGCGAGATTCCCGGGGGACCGGGAGAGGAGGAGGAGGCATTCTTGAGCAGAGTTACTAGATCTGGTTGGATGAGAAGAAAAGTATTAGCAGGGAGGATGGTATCCGGGGGTGTGGTGTCCTTAGGGCTGTCAAACATACGGGAAAGTGCATCAGGCTTAACGTTCTTAGATCCAGGACGATAAGTTATATGAAAACAGAACTGGGAGAAAAAGAGGGCCCAGCGAGCTTGCCGAGGTTTCAGGCGTTTTGCGGAGCGGAGGTACTCGAGGTTTTTGTGGTCCGTGTAGATGAGCACGGGGTGTACCGCCCCTTCGAGTAAATATCTCCATTCCTCCAAAGCGGACTTAATGGCAAGTAATTCCCGGTCGCCTACATCATAATTCCTTTCCGCTGGAGAGAGTTTTCGGGAAAAGAACCCTACGGGGTGCATCAGGTCGTCCACGCCAAGGCGCTGGGAGACTACCGCCCCTACAGCTATCTCAGAGGCGTCTACTTCTAAAATGTAAGGTCTGGATGGATCCGGGTGGCTGAGGATAGGAGCGGAGGTGAACAGGTCCTTAAGTCTCTTGAAGGCAGCCTGGGCTTCAGGACCCCAAAGAAAGCGTGTATTTTGCTTGGTAAGCTGGGTGATGGGGGAAATAATGGCAGAGAACCCTCTAATGAATTTTCTATAAAAATTAGCGAAGCCCACAAAGCGCTGGATGCCTTTCTTGTCAGTAGGGGCTGGCCATTCGAGGACAGCAGCGACCTTTTGCGGGTCCATCTTGATGCCTGCTGGGGAGATTTCGAGACCGAGGAATTGGATCTCCTGCTGTTCAAATTTGCACTTCTCGGCTTTAGCATAGAGTCCATGTTCCCGGAGCCGAAGCAGAACTCTGCCGACGTGCCCCCGGTGCTGCTCCAGGGACCTGGAGAAGATCAGAATGTCATCAAGGTATACGATGACAAAGATATCCAAGAAATCACGGAAGACATCATTAATTAAATGTTGGAAGGTGGCTGGGGCATTACACAACCCGAAAGGCATTACCAGATACTCGTAGTGCCCAAAACGAGTTCGGAAAGCGGTCTTCCATTCGTCGCCTGCTCGTATGCGGACCAAGTTATAGGCACCTCTTAAGTCCAGTTTAGTGAAGATGGTAGCTGACCTCAGCTTCTGGAAGAGCTCAGGAATCAGGGGTAGGGGGTAGCGATTTTTGATCGTAACCTTGTTCAATTCCCGATAGTCCACACAGGGTCGAAGAGATTGATCTTTTTTGGTAACAAAAAATATTCCAGCCCCGGCAGGAGATGTGGAATGACGAATGAACCCCTTTTGGAGATTCTCGGAAATGTAAGCCTTCAGGGCCTCTTGTTCCTTTTCGGATAAAGGGTAGACACGTCCAAACGGGATCTCAGCCCCAGGAAGGAGCTCAATGGGGCAATCATAGGGACGATGTGGGGGTAAGGAGTCAGCCCCCCGTTTACTGAAAACGTCCAGAAACTCATGGTAAGGTTCGGGGACAGATTGGCATAAGTCCAAGTCTGGGTCTAGGCAGAGGAGTGTTCTGGTGTGTGTAGAAGCCCCAGGCAAGCAGTGGTCCCGGCAGTAAGGGGAGAGGAACTTCACCTCCCTTGAAGTCCAGTCGATGGAGGGATTATGGGCCTGCAGCCACGGAATGCCCAGAATCACAGGGAAAAGTGGGGATGAGATGACATCCAGGATTAATAGTTCAGAATGTTGGCAGGGAGTAGAGGCGGATAGTGGAAGGGTCTCCTGGGTGACTCGGCCGGACTTAATCTGAGAACCATCGGCCAAAAAGATAGCAAGTCCATGAGTCTTTTTCTGTAGTGGAATCGAATGCAGGTCGGTGAAGGCGGAGTCGATGAAGCAGCCGCAGGCTCCGGAGTCAAGAATGGCATTAACGTGTATGGTTCTTCCCGGCAGCTGAAACGAGAGCAGAAGGACAACATGGAGAGGGTTGGAAGGTGGGTTAAAGGAACTGTGAGACACAGGTGAGAGGCACTTACGTGGCTTTACGGGACAGTTGGCCACGTAGTGTCCGGGGCCGCCACAGTATAGGCACAAGTTCATTTGACGGCGGCGGGCTCGCTCTTCAGGAAGCAGAGAGGGTCGGAGTAGTCCAAGTTGCATCGGTTCCTCAGGAGCAGGAGGCACACTGGTAGGTCCTCTTTGAGGAGGCGGAGAGAAGAAAGGTGTGGGAGACGAGGTCCTAGCCGTCATCCAGGCAGGTCTTAGTGGTTGGGAAGAGCGTTCGGCCCTACGCTCGCGAAGTCTGCGGTCTATTTGGATGGCCAGAGCAATTAAGTCCTCCAAAGCGTCAGGAGTGGAGACACGAGCTAATTCATCCTTGAGGCTTTCAGACAGGCCCATACGGAATTGGTGTCTAAGGGCCGCCTCATTCCACAGGGTATCTGCGCTCCAGCGTCTAAAGTCAGAGACGTAGTCCTCAGCCGTCCTGCGGCCTTGCTGGAGCGCAGTTAATGCAGATTCTGCGGTGGTAGCCCGTTGGGGGTCATCGTAAAGTTGCGCCATCCCCTCGAAGAAGGTGGCGAGAGTCTGTATAAGGGGGCTGTCATTCTCCAAGAGATGGTGGGCCCAGGACTGAGGCTCTCCTTGCAGGAGAGAAATGACAAACCCCACCTTGGTGGCCTCCAGAGAGAAAGTCCTGGGCTGGAGGGCAAAGTAAAGCTGGCACGCGTTGCGAAAAGCCCGGAACTTGGAGCGGTCCCCAGAAAATCTCTCAGGAGTGGGAACCCTAGGCTCAGGTGGGAGCATCATGACTGTTGAATGTGCAGCTGGCTGGACAGGAGGAGGCTGAGGTATGGCGTCAGATGATCCCGGAGTAGAGAGGTGCTGAACACGTTCCTCCAACCTGGAGTAGCCATCCTGAAGGGATTTCACGGCCTGGGTGAGGGCCGCAAGGTGGGAGCAAATCTCCTTCATGGCGGAGGTCCCTTCCGCAGACTCAGACATGGCTGTCTCGTACTGTTAGGAACGTCTGGTATTGAGTCTGACTTGGTGGAAGGGGACCCCTCCTACGGCTCTGGTTCCGGTCTCTCTGGAATGGGGACAGGGAGACAGGAGCGCAGCGGGGTAGAAGAGTCCGGCCAGGTGCAGCAACCGGTGCTGGGTAGGTAAGGATCCTTGGAGCAGGAACTCTCAGTAGTATGGAAGAGACAAGGAGAAGGCTGCTGACTGTGGATCCTGGATGGATAAGGTCCGCTGGACGAGGAGGTAGCCGACTCAGGAACAGGCAGGAATCAATCAGAGGTGTCAGGTACAAGCAGGAGGTTCGGCAACAGGAAAACAGTCCAAGAAAGGTCAAACAAGCCGGGGTCGGAGCAGGAGAGGTCAGCAAGGTCAAACGGAGCCGGGTCAGGTATCAGATGAGTAGCAGACAGGTAACAGGTAACTTCAGGCACTAGCTGCAGACGAGACAGCACAGAACCACAACAACTGTGCCCTTAAAAAGGGCCACTGGCGCCAATCAAGCTAACGTACGCCCGTGCGTGCGTGCGCTGCGCGTACATACGATCGTCGTGCACGCGCGCGCGTCGGAAGGCGCTCGTGCCTACGACGACCCGCAACACGAACGCGTGTGCGCGCACGGAGAGCCGGTCGAATGGAACGGACGGATTCCTGACAGCACGGATCAAGTCTGTGGCATGTACATTTCGTGCAGGTTCCCAGGAATTCTCCTCTGGACCATAACCCTTCCACTTGATTAAATATTGCGTCTGACCATCTTCCAATTCATCGTTGAAAGCCATACTTGATCTCCTGGTTGCAAGGTCAGTTCCCCCCTTATTTTCTTGTCAAATGATTTCTTGCTGTCTTCCTGTGCTTTCGCGATGGTTTCCTGTAACAACATATTATTACGAGAGAAAAAGTCCAGAGTATCCTGGACAGCTGGAACGGAAGATTCTGCAACAAGATTAGGTAAGAAGGTGGGATGGAATCCATAATTAGCAAAGAGATTGCTTGGTGGCAGAATGGTTGGCATTATTATAGGCAAATTCCGCCAAGGGTAATAATGATACCCAATCATCCTGGACAAAAGAAGTAAAACAACGGATGTATTGCTCTAGGGTTTGATTAGTCGTCTCCGTCTGCCCATTAGTTTGTGGGTGGTAAGCAGAAGAGAATGAGAGTTCAATCTGTAGGATCTCGCACAAGGCCCTCCAAAATATGGATGTGAACTGGACAGCGCGATCAGATACAATATTTGCAGGGACTCCATGGAGTCTGACAATTTCTTTTATAAACACCCGAGCAGTTTCTGAAGCCGATGGTGTACCCTTTAGAGGAATGAAATGAGCCATCTTTGATAAGCGATCTACTACCACAAAGATAGCAGTACATTCTTCAGATGGTGGAAGTTCAACTATAAAATCCATAGCAATCATCTGCCACTGTCTGTCAGGTATAGGCAGAGGTCTGAGTAATCCCCAAGCTTTGTTACGGGAACTTTTACTCCGGATGCAGGTGGTGCATGCATTTACATAAGCTCCGCAGTCTTTCTCCAATCCTGGCCACCAAAATGAGCGTTGTACAAGTTGGACAGTCTTATGAACCCCAAAATGGCCTGCCAAAGGGTGGTCATGACAAACCCCCAAGATCATTGCTCAAACCTCTTTAGGTACAAAAATCTGCTTACCCCTCCATAATAGTCCATTCTTTGCTTGTAGTGTGACCCCTGGAGGACTGGGTGTTACTGCAGAAGCTTGCTGTAACTGAGACAAAAGGTCAGTGTGTAATAGTAGGAAGTTTCCAGCTGGTAAAATGGTGTCTGGTATTAGGATGTCTCTTGGATCTTCGAACATGCGCGACAATGCATCAGGCTTAGTGTTCTTTGATCCGGGCCTGTACGTAATATGGAATGAGAATCTTGAAAAAAAGAGTGCCCAACAAGCTTGGCATGGTTTGAGGCGTTTAGCGGATCGCAGATATTCAAGATTCTTATGATCCGTGTAGATCAGAATTGGATGGGCCACTCCCTCCAGCAAGTACCTCCATTCCTCCAATGCAGCTTTGATCGCCAAAAGTTCCCGATCACCTACATCGTAGTTTCTTTCAGCTGACGTGAGTTTGCGTGAAAAGAATGCCACTGGATGGATCACTTCTTTGAGGCCTTGACGTTGTGATAAAATGGCCCCAACTGCACTTTCTGAAGCATCCACCTCCACAATATAGGGCAAGGTAGAGTCTGGGTGACTTAAGACAGGAGCAATGGTAAACCGTCTCTTCAAAGTTTCAAAAGCAGCTTGAGCCTCATTAGTCCAACAGAAACGGATACCTTGTTTGGTCAGCTGTGTAATAGGGTGAATGATAGCGGAAAAGTTCTTGATAAACTTGCGATAAAAATTGGCAAAGCCCACAAAACGTTGTATTCCCTTCTTGTCTGTGGGGGCTGGCCAATCTAGTATCGCTGAGACTTTCTGTGGGTCCATCTTGATCCCTTCGGTCGAGATGATCAGACCTAAGAACTGGATGCTCTGCTGCTCAAAGTCGCATTTCTCGGCTTTGGCATAAAGTCCATATTTGCGGAGCCGGCACAATACACTCTTAACATGCCCTCGGTGCACCTCTAGTGATACGGAGAATATCAAAATGTCATCAAGGTAGACAACCACGAAAATATCTAGAAAGTCTTTGAAAATATCGTTAATAAAGTACTGAAAGGTGGCAGGGGCATTACAAAGGCCAAAGGGCATAACCAGATATTCAAAGTGCCCAAATCGGGTACGGAAGACAGTTTTCCATTCATCCCCTTCTCGTATACGAACCAGGTTATAGGCCCCTCTTAAATCCAGCTTGGTAAAGATACTTGCTGATTTGAGTCTTTGGAACAGTTCAGGAACTAAAGGAAGGGGATAGCAATTCTTCACTGTTATTTTATTTAGGTCACGATAGTCCACACATGGTCTCAGGGAATGATCCTTCTTTTCTACAAAAAATATACCAGCACCAGCCGGTGAGGTAGAGGGACGGATGAATCCTTTCTGCAGATTCTCATCAATATAGTCCTTCAAAACTCCTGATTCCCGTTCAGATAAAGGAAAGATGCACCCAAATGGAATCTCGGCGCCGGGTAGGAGCTCAATAGGGCAGTCATAAGGTCTGTGTGGAGGAAGAGTGTCTGCTCCTCGTTTGCTGAAAACGTCCAGGTATTCGTGGTAAGAATCTGGAACTACGCGACATAATTCAGGGTCTGCGTCCATACACAGCAGGGTAGCAGGTGATGGTGGTGAAGTTTCCAAACAGTGTCTCTGACAATATGCTGACTGGAACTTGACACTTCCGGATTCCCAGTCTATCTGTGGGTTGTGGGCCTGTAGCCAGGGCAGGCCCAGGATGACGGGGTACAAGGGTGAAGAGATCGCGTCTAAACGCAGCAGCTCTCGATGGTTGGTGGAGGAGATGGTCAGCATCGGTGGGGTCTCCTTGGTTACCAGTCCAGATTTAATGCGAGACCCATTGGCCAGAAATACAGTGAGTCCCTGTCTTCTGGTTTGTAGAGGAATGTGTTGCTGAGCTGCGAAGGACTGGTCGATGAAACAGCTACATGCTCCCGAATCAATAATAGCGGTCACTGATATGGTTCTTCCCGACAGCTGGAAGGAAACAGGCAGAGAGATATGAGCTGAGCTGGCAGATAAGGCGGGCAGGGGTGACTGGTTGAGTGAAGAAAGGGAAAGACACTTACGCAGCTTGGCAGGACAGGTACGTACAAAGTGACCGGCTTCTCCACAGTACAGGCAGAGGTTATTTACTCTTCGGCGTTGGCGTTCTTCTGGAGTCAATGAAGAACGAATCAGGCCCAATTGCATGGGTTCAGGCGCCTCTGGAGTGGACAAAGCGGAGTTTCCAGGAGTTGGGTTAGGAGGAGCAGGGATCTTAGGTAACATCCAGGCTGGACGGAAGTGTTGTGTGGTTCTTTCAGACCTGCGTTCTCTTCCAACAGCCGGTGGGCCCAAGACTGTGGTTCCCCTTGGAGGAGGGAAATAATGAATCCCACCTTGGTGGTTTCCAGGGAAAAAGTCCGTGGCTGGAGAGCAAAGTAGAGCTGACAGGCATTGCGGAAGGCTCTAAATTTACTTCGATCACCGGAAAACCTCTCAGGATTAGGTACACGGGGCTCAGGAGGTAACATCATTACTGTATGGCTGGCTTAAGTCCCAGCTTGGGTGGTAGAGGAGGCTGGATCAGATGCAGGAGCTGTAGTTGTTGGAAGGGACAGGGACTGTACCCGCTCTTCCAGACGCACATATCCTTCCTGCAGCGACTTAACCGCCTGTGTAAGAGCAGAAAGGTGCTGACATATTTCATCCACTGGAGAGGGTCCTCTTGCAGGCTCAGACATGGCTGTTTGGTACTGTTACGTACCTGGGATGTGAGCCTGACGTGCAGAGGAAGGCCTCTCGTACAACTCCGGCTCACGGACCACTGGTATTGATACAGCAGCCACAGGAGCACGGTGGGGTATGAGTGCCTGTAAAACAGTTCAATAGTCCCAGTAGTAGTGGTGATCAGCAGGCGGGTAGTGGATGAACTCACACGAGCAGGACCAGATGCTGGTTTGCAGGGCTGGGAGCTGAAGCAGGCTGGATGAACAAGATGCAGGGTCAGACAGGCCGGGTCGGTATTAATCAGGCAGATCGGGCATAGACGGTAGGCAGAAGAGAGGTCAGGTCACAAGCCAAGTAGTACCAGAAGATCAGCAGACAGAATCAGCAGGCAGGATCAGAGTCAAGGGAAGCCGGGATCAGAACAGGCAGCAGGCAATCACAGGTAACAACAAGCTGGATAAGATTCAGAGGTCACACAGGAAACAGGAAACAACACAGAAGCTGCAGACCAAACAGCAATGAACCTCTGTAGGAGCCCTGTTTAAATAGCCCGCCTGACTTCAGTATTAGTGACAGGTGTGTGTCTTAAAGTGCTAGTACCCATGCCTGCACGCCGGGATCTTACATGGAAAGCCTGTCTTCCCTGACAGGTACAATCATTACTTCCCTCTTTCAACCCCACCACTATAGAAGAGGTTGCTAAATTACTTGCTAATGTCCATCTTGCCACCTGCCCTCTGGATCTTGTTCCCTTGCAAATGCTACACTTACCCTCTAGCTCTGTTCTGCACTCTCTAACCCACATCTTCAATCTCTCTCTCTCTTCTGGCCTCTTCCCCAACTCTCTAAAACATGCACTTGTCAGACTCATACTTAAAAAGCCTGCACTGGACCCATCCAATCTTAACAACCTATGCTCCATCTCCTTGCTCCCCTTTTTATCCAAACTCCTTGAACATCTAGTCTACAGCCGAGCTGAGCGTCCACCTTGCTGATAATAGCTTTCTTGATCCCCTTAAGTCTGGATTTCGTCCTCAACATTCCACAGAAACTGCTCTCCTAAAACTAGCAAACGATCTACTAACGGGCAAAACTAAGGGATACTATTCTGTACTCCTACTCCTGGACCTCTCTGCTGCCGTTGGTATGGTTGACCACCCCCTCCTCAAAAAAAATCTCCATGCCATTGGTCTCCCCGACTGTACTCTTCGCTGGTTCTCTACCTACTTATTTAACCGCACCTTAAGCGTGACCTACAATTCTACTTCCTCCTCTCAACTTCCTTTCTCTGTTGGGGTCCCCCAAGGTTCTGTCCTTGGACCTCTCCCATTCAATCTACACCTCCTCCCTGGGTCAGCTGATGGCCTCCAACGGCTTCCAATACCATCTCTACACTGACAACACTCAAATCTATTGCTCTACCCTTCAACTCACTCCTTCGGTCTCCTCATGTATCACTATTTTACTATCAGATATATCAGTCTGGATGTGGCACCACTTGCTCAAACTCAGTCTATCCAAAACCAAACTTATAATTTTTCCTCTCCCACATTCCACTTCCCCTTATCTCTCTGTCAAAATTGATGGCACAACTATCAGCCCATCCCCACATGCCAAGGTCCTATAAGTAGTCCTGAACTCTGAACTCTCCTTTAATCCGCATGTCCAATCACTGTCCAGATCTTGCCGCCTCAACCTCCTGAACATCTCCAAAATACACCCCTTTATAACCAATGACACAACAAAGCTCTTAATTCACTCCCTGGTCATCTCTCGCCTCGATTGCTGCAACACCCTCCTCATTGGTCTACCTCTGCATACTTTATCCTCCCTTCAGTCCATCATGAATGCTGCTACCAGACACATCCACCTTACCAACCGCTCTGTCTCTGCTACTCCTCTCTGTCAATCTCTCCACTGGCTTTCACTCATCCAAAGAATTAAATTCAAAATACTAACAACTACCTACAAAGCAATCCACAACTCTGCCCCCAGCTACATCACTGACTTAATCTCAAAATACAAACCTAATTATTCTCTTCATTCTTCTCAAACCTCCTGCTCTCTAGCTCACTCATCACCTCCTCCCATACTTATCGCCAGGACTTTTCCAGAGCCTCTCCAAGCCTTTGGAAATCCTTACCCCAATCTGTACGTCTATCTCCTACTCTATTGGCTTTTAGACAATCCCTGAAAACCCTCCTCTTCAGAGAAGCCTACCTTACCCACACCTAACAACTGCATTATCATTTTGTTCATCTGATATTCCCCCACAGCTACTACCCTTTGTTCCGCTTGACCCTCCCTTCTAGATTGTAAGCTCTAATGAGCAGGGCCCTCTGATCCTTCCTGTATTGAATTGTATTGTAATTGTACTGTCTTCCCCGATGTTGTAAAGCATTGCACAAACGGTTGGCGATATATAAATCCTGTATAATAATAATAATAATAAAGCAGGATGCAATGTCGGCTCCTGAGACAGGAGGTCTGGCTGGGCCCAAAGCGCACAAGAGTCATGCACCATCTAGTTCATAATGTTGTGTGGTAGTACGGAATCTCCAATCCTGGGACCGGGTTTTGGGAACAGCCAGCAGTCTGGCTGGGTGATTGCACAGGTGGGTCTTGGGCTTAAAACAAAGCCAACACCATGGTTCTGGGCTCCACCCTCCCGAGGAGTCCAGGCGTGTAAGGGAGAAGAAGTGTGCATGTCTGCACAGGTCGGTCTGTCAGAACAGACAGAGGGTCCAAGCTTGTGGGCTGAAAAAGAAGCTAGTAAAGAGTGCTGAGGTACTGGGTGTACAGGAACTCTGTTAAAGAGCCAAGAGGGCTGCAGCCGAAGTCTGAGCAGCAGTGCTGCTAAAGAGAGCCAGGTGGCTTGGTATTTTTGGTTCTACGTACATTATTGCTGTGGAAAGCTGAAACCCCTGTGTGGGCAACTATTTTGTTATCGGACTTTTCTTTCTTTAATAAAAGTGGGCCTACAAGCCCTTAAAACTGCATATCTGGCGTGGACTCAGCTCACTGGTAAGCTCTACCTTTTAAGCTAAAATAACCCCCAAATATTACAAGTGGTGTTCGAATGTGGGCAGAAGATGGTGGAATCCGGGTCCTTGCTCTACAGTAAGTTCAAGTCAGGAACTATTGGCTGCGTGTGGAAGTGCAGCCAGGCAAAAGGCATTGCATGTTGCAGGTGGTGTACCTGTGAATGAAAAGTCAAATTTTTTTTTTCCTTGCTATGAAATGTGTTTGTGTGCATGAGACAGCACAATCAGTGTGTGCAATGTGCAGGTGAGGAAAGCTTGCATGAAGAGAAAAGCAACTTGCTTTAAAAGAGACACTTTCATTTTCCTGGACTGTTTAAAGTTGTTCTGGAGTCTCTAAGTATGGGGCGGTCAAAGCTCTTAAAAGAAGCAAGGTTTGCTGAAATGAGAGACCGAGCTCTGTGGTTGGAGGGGTTGTTACCGCCCGAACGAGCCCCATACATACCTGATCAGAGTGTATCAAGGAGAAAAAGGGCTGGGGTTGTCCCTAGCAACACGGGTGCAATGAGTGCACAGGTGACTGCTGTTATGGAGAGTCCACCAGCATTTGAATCTGCAGTGGATTGGTGCAAGCGGCATTTAGCAGCACTGAACCAAGCTACAGAGGAAAGGAAGCCAACCCTCAGTGCAAGGGAAAAGCCGCTGGATGTCCATAACTGGAAGAGGGCTGTTGTTGCCCCTGGCAAAGCTGCTGCAGTTAAAACAACAGCTATTGTGAAAGATGTGAATGTGTCACAGCATGAGATGGGATCCAGCAGAGAGAAGCCCATGTGATATGCAAGGAGAGAGGCTGATCAAAGGCTGAGGATGAGAGTGGTTGCCCATAGCAACGCAGAGGAAGCCAGTCGGGCTGTCTCTGTACCATTGGCTATGTCTAATAAGGATCGTGGAAAGCAGCTTAAGGAGGAGCCAATTTTTCATGTTGGAGAGAGCCAGCAAAGTTCTGCTGGGAGAGTGCGGTCTCCCATGGCAACCGGAGTGAAATTTATGCCTGAAAGGAGCTGCAGTAGAGGTTTGGTTCAGCGTCCCCACAGAGAGGCCTGTGCATTCCGGCCAGCTGGGAATCACCAGGAGAGAATCGCTTTGAAAAAAAATCGTCCAGTACCATGCCTGGAATGTGGCCAGCTGGGGCATGGAATGTTTTCTTGCCCTAGGTTGTGGAATAAACGGTGGGAGATGCCTGCTGTAGTTTCATCCCATGGCCACCAGGAGGAGTTGGCCAGTAAAAGTGCAGCAGAGGACTGGTGCATAAGACGACGTACTCAAATGAAGATGGTGACACCAACTACTGCGGTGGGTAAGACTGTCTTTAATGAAATGATGGCTGGAACTGCTGATTTCATGTATAAAAGGACTGGTTACGAGACTGTCCATGACGATGTGAGAGTGACCCCAGTTAGTGGGGCCACTGAATGTGCACTTGAGAATGACTTTTCCCTATATAGTGGGAATGCAAGGGTTAAAATCCAAATAGAACCTGTGTTGATGTCTAAAAGTGTTGTGTCTAATGACTATCAGGCTCAAGTTGACCATGGGCTAGGACAGCCTACAAATGCGAAAAATGCTATAAGTGTTACTGTTAATGAAAAGTTTAATGCTGTTGGGAAAACTTTTGCTCTGAAAGAACCTGGGGTTATCAAAAATGGGCCGTTGCCTGTAGCAACTGGTGGTAAGACAGCACAGTTGTCCACAGGAATCTCCAGGGAACTTCATGTGTTGGAGTCAGAGGTTGCCCTGGACAACTGCGATGTCACTCTGGTGGGACAGAATGGAACTGTACCGTGTAATGGTAATGTGTTAGTGCAAGCTGCTAGTACTAAAAATGTGCAGGTAAATGGTGGATTAACACAACCTGTGAAAAATGCAAAAGTGTGTGAGGCTTATGAAATGCAAGCTGAGAAAGGTGGTGAATATGGTGTATTGCAACCTGTGCTACCACAGTCTGATGTGATTTACAATGACTGGTGTAATGAGTCTGCAACTAAGCCAGTCTGTTCTTATGTGTCTCCTTGGGCAGATGGATCGGTGCTGAGGAGTACCGCAGAAGGGAGCGCACATACAACAGATTGGGATAGTTGGAGCAAAAATCTTATCTCCCTGATAGATAAGGCTTTTATGCACAAAGATAAGGTGGACACGGTTTCTGCTGGGCCAGCAGGAGGGGCTGCAGAACAACTTGTACCTGAGGGCGCGGTGGCTGCTGCAGGAGTTAACCCTGGTGAGCAGGATGAACCAAATAAGGGCACAGCAGAGACATTGTCCGTGACCCACAAAACTGAGGTTGACATGGAGTGTCAACGTGACGTCACTGGTAATGTTCTGGAGCAGTTCACTGATGCTGAGCCTGAGAAGTTGGGTATGAGTCCAGCAATTGGCAGCGCTCTGGTGGAGCACCAGGCTGTGTTTACCTCCAGCCGGGAGGAGGTTCCGTTAACCATTGCAACTTTTCAAGTCTCAGCAAGTGAGTCTCTCTGCATCCCCAGTGTCATGAAAATCCCCAGGAAGGACTTGGGTCTGGAGTCAAGGGCCTGGTTATTTACCAAAGCATTAAAAGAGATGCTTGAACTTTGGGATGTACAGCCAATCTATACTAGTGTGTCTCCTCCACAGTCTGATGGGCTGGTACTGCGCAGTACCACTAGGTGGAGCACTGTATGGCAGGCTGCACAGAGCAAGGCAAAACAGGACGGGAATGGTTTATTCCTAAATTTGCTACTTTTGTTAAAAGTTGCCGCTACGTATGCTGCTAGATTAGATCCAGAAGAAATATTTGAGACAGACGTTGGAGAAGTTTAAAATAAGCCTAAATTGCCTGTGGTTACACCTCCTAACAGCCAGATGGGAAGCATTTCTGCTGCTATGGTCCAGTGTGGTGCTGGTCAGTTGGTGAAGGGCGTGTATACTGCACCAGTAGAAAAACCACATGAGGTGGAAGGGCCATGTGTGGACCTGAAAGCAACAGAGATCCTGACTAGGGCTCAAACAAAGGTGGTTAAAGAGACTGGGGTCCCTAGTCCAATGGTTGGTTTAGGTGACAAACCTAATAAGGTCCCCGGGACAGGGGAATGGACAAGGAGCATGGTAAAAATTGTATGTGGATCAGACGAGAGCTTGCCTGTTCCGGTGGATAAAAATACAGGTAGCATCACAACGGGTCAAGTGGTAGGACAGCTGCCTGCAGAGTGGGTGAACCCAGGGGAGGTGGCTTCCTGTGAGGTTCCTGTGGGTGATGGCGGCCCTCCAGTATGTGTGCCCTCTGTGGACTCTACCCTAGCAAATGTTGGAAAAAAAGGCATTGGTGACATGTGCAACATTGAGAGGTCTAATGTTGGTTTGAATATGTCTGTCAATGATGAACCAAATAATGTGTTAATGGTACATGATAATGTGGTGTCCAAAGGTACAGGTAAACCTGGTAATCAATTAGTGACTGCTGAGTCAGGTACCAGAAATAAGAGGTGGGTTTCCGTTCTAAACACTATAGAAATAGGCCCCCTACAGCCTCAGAACAGTACTGCTGAGAGAGTTTTGGGGAACCCTGGGAACCTGAAGCGTGGAGGCAGAAGGGTTGGTAGGAAGACCAACGGGAACCCATTAAGATTTCAGGAAAGGAAGTGCTTATGGAAATTCACTCGGAAGAAAAGTTGGGAAGGTTGCATCAAAGCTCATAGCAGAGTGACAGTAAGGCTTAGAGGGAGACACCAAAGGAGGCATTGGGTGGAGTTCCCCGTTAGGAGAAGCGAGGTTGGACAGGAGGGTACTTCTGTAAATGGTATCTGGCACAGAGGTGCCAAAAGTAACTTGGGTGTTCCGCCCTCTGGGTCGAAACAAAGGGGGGGGGGGGGATATGTGGTAGTACGGAATCTCCAATCCTGGGACCGGGTTTTGGGAACAGCCAGCAGTCTGGCTGGGTGATTGCACAGGTGGGTCTTGGGCTTAAAACAAAGCCAACACCATGGTTCTGGGCTCCACCCTCCCGAGGAGTCCAGGCGTGTAAGGGAGAAGAAGTGTGCATGTCTGCACAGGTCGGTCTGTCAGAACAGACAGAGGGTCCAAGCTTGTGGGCTGAAAAAGAAGCTAGTAAAGAGTGCTGAGGTACTGGGTGTACAGGAACTCTGTTAAAGAGCCAAGAGGGCTGCAGCCGAAGTCTGAGCAGCAGTGCTGCTAAAGAGAGCCAGGTGGCTTGGTATTTTTGGTTCTACGTACATTATTGCTGTGGAAAGCTGAAACCCCTGTGTGGGCAACTATTTTGTTATCGGACTTTTCTTTCTTTAATAAAAGTGGGCCTACAAGCCCTTAAAACGGCATATCTGGCGTGGACTCAGCTCACTGGTAAGCTCTACCTTTAAGCTAAAATAACCCCCAAATATTACAGTTGGCATACCATGCCCTCTTGGACCAAGCTGGTGCAAATAAAAATTACCAGCGTTTTCTCCTCCCAGATCTTGCGTAACAAATGTGAAAGCAGCTAAACTGCCAGGAAGGCATAAATAGGGAGAAATTGTTCCATGGTGTTACTAAGGCATCCACCCCTATTGCTTGTGAATCTCTCTTACTGGAGACAAACCTTTCCAGCTTTGTATTGAACATGGATGCAAGAACATTCACATCTGATGTCCCCCAATGCTGACAAATCGCACTGGACATCTCATGGTGAAGAGACTACCCCCTGGGACCATTTGCTGGGGATTGAGAAAATCTGCCTAGCAATTCTCCACACTCAGGATATGTACTGCTGACAGGGCTGGAACATGAAACTCTGTCCAAGCCAGAATATGATCCACTTCCATCTGGACAGCCCGACTCCTGGTGCTGCCCTGATGGTTGATTTATGTCACTGCCATGACCATAGGCATCTGCAAGGGGGGGGGGGGGGTCAGTGCCCCCCTGGAATCAGGGATAAGAACAGCACTTACTGTCAGGGCCGGCACCAGCATAAGGCAGCCAAGGCAGCTGCTTGAGGGTGCCAGGAGAGGGGGGGAACCAAAGTCAGGGGTTCCCCACTCGGTCCTTATTCTAGCACTAGAAGCTGGCTCTGCTCTTACCTGTACACAGTTTAGCATACTGACACTCAGGCGGCGTGGTATAGCAACAGCCTGGTGCCGTTAACTTCACCCAAAGAAAGTAATGTCCCCAGCACACCAGGATCTCCAAAAATGGGTCCAAAGCTTTAATCAATAATCACATTGTTACAGCAGAAAGCAACGTTTCAGAGCCATGCAGGACCCCTTCATCAGGCATGTGATGCCACACCTCTTGTGTCTTGTATGCAGTCTCTGACAGTCTCTTCTGCCATGTATGCAGTCTCTTACAGTCTCCTGTGCCATGTACGCAGTCTCTGACTGTCTCCTGTGCCATGTACGCAGTCTCTGACTGTCTCCTGTGCCATGTACGCAGTCTCTGACAGTCTCTTGTGCCGTGTATGCAGTCTCTGACTGTTTTATGCGCCATGTATGCAGTCTCTGACCATTTTATGAGCCATGTATGCAGTCTCTGACCATTTCTTCTGCCATGAATGCAGTCTCTGATCATCTCTTGTGCCATGAATGCAGTCTCGTACAGTCTCTTGACCCATGTCCTCAGTCTCTGAGTCTCTTGTACCATGTATGCAGTCTCTGATCATCTCGTGTGCCATGTATGCAGTCTCTGATCATCTCTTGTGCCATGTGTGCAGTCTCTGATCGTCTCTTGTGCCATGTATGCAGTCTCTGATCGTCTCTTGTGCCATGAATGAAGTCTCTGATCATCTCTTGTGCCATGTATCAGTCTCTTACAGTCTCTTATACCATGTGTGCAGCCTCTGACCATCTCCTGTACCATGTGCAGTCTCTGACCTTCTCCTGTACTATGTCTGCAGTCTCTGATCATCCCCTGTACTACTTCTGTAGTCTCTGACCATGGTAATTTGATAATGACATTGGTGAAAAGGGGCAGTGTATGGGTGACCTTAAAATGATGCCCACCTGAAAAGGGTTCTGCGGACGCCCATGGCCATGGCATTGTCCAACTGGATTTTGGCTGGAAACCCCTGTAACTGACTCGCCCACTAAACTAGCACAAGACAAGCCACCAGAAGCTCCAGAATGTTGATGGGAGACCACGTACTGTGCACTAAAAGGGAACCTGGAACAGTTTCCCATCCTGTTAGACTGGCATTGGTGATCACTATTTTCCAAAGCACTGAAAGAAATGGCTTCAACTTCTCTGGATTCTGAGGAACAATCCACAAGCTTGATGTCTGAGGCACAGGGACAGTACAAGGCAAGGGAGGGAGGGTCCACTGCCCTGGGCGGACTGTGGGAGGGGGCGCAAAACACTGGAGCATCATGCTTTGTCTCAGCCTCTGTGTTGCTAATTCTGTCCAAAAGCAGAGCCGAGAATGTGCCCTTACCTGCTGCATGCTTCCCTAGAAAGAACAGAGACACTCACCTGGGCACAGGTCCCCGTCAGGCTGGGCAGTTGGATCGGGAGAGTTAGAGCTCCAGTACAGGTGGGCGGAGCAGGCAGACAGCAGTACACTGCAGCCCCGATCATCACTGCCTGGAAGACATCTTAGCTTTCCTCTCTCCTGGCACAGACTGAAGATAAGAGGTGACAGATAACAGACTGTTTTTCTCCTCCTGTCCAGACCTGTTGTGCTATCCACACTGTGCAATGCTGTGCTGTAAACCTG
Organism: Lithobates pipiens; assembly: GCF_037356315.1. Classification (NCBI taxonomy): domain Eukaryota; kingdom Metazoa; phylum Chordata; class Amphibia; order Anura; family Ranidae; genus Lithobates; species Lithobates pipiens. The sequence continues at coordinate 621,346,127 of NW_027507748.1, read as the reverse complement.
TACTGACCCTTGCAGTGCAGGTTTACTAAAGTGAAACTAAAATGTTTATCAATAGGTTAGAAATGTACTGGGACTTTTCAGGCTCTACATAGATGTATTGCACACACACTGTATCTTAATGAAAATCATGCATTTTAATAAAATACAGTGTGTATGTGGACTACATCTATGTAGAGCCAAAAATGTCCCAGTATATTTCTAATCTATTGTTGTGGCGGCTCCTGAAGAGCACGTGCTATGCGTTTTTCTAAAGTTAAAAGTTGCCTAAACTGCAGTTTGGCATGGAACTATGGTCTGGTCAGGTGCTTAAGTTACCCTCTCTCGGAGGCTGTCCAGTGGGAGTGGCACTCTCGCAGTGCTTTCTGGGAGAGGATATTTAAGATGCAGACGTCACGTGGTTCGGGGGTTCCGGTCCAGAATGATGTGCTGACTACATGGTCCTGGTCCTCCTGACCAGCCCCCAGGACGGCTATGGCCTGTGGTGCAGATCCACCCAACTTTAATGTCTCGGGGCTGGCTAGCCCGCGGCAAGGAAACTAAAGGAAGGATTCTGAGGTGGTTGGGTGCCATCTCCGGTTCGGGAGAGACCCAGTGTACTTCAAGCATTCCAGGGGAGGACTCTTCAGAAGAACACCACGTACGGGTTGGTTTTCTTAGCCAGAGACATTATCTTATACGTTTCTACAACAACGTCTGTGGCAGAGACTTGTTCCTGAGTAAGCACCATGTTGGCTGCTAGGCCTTGTGAGAGAGGGACTGTGCAACCTGAGTGATCATCCAGTTGCGAAGGACTATTCTCTGGATGCAGTCAAAGTAAGCAAGTTCTTTAATGTTTTTTTGACTTTGACACTAAGAGTACCTGAACTTCCTTTCCAATCCTTTGATCCCAAGTTGAAAGACTGTTCAATTGTCTGAGTTTTTCACCCAAAATCCATTCAAGTGGATCTATTGTCAGTCTCAAGTTACTGGGCCATTTACCACGGGACATCCCCTAGACGTGCAACAAGGAGAACGTAAGGTAACGGTAAACCCAAAAATAACCAGCAGCTCCCTCGGGGGTTAGTGCTACACTATTTAAAGATTTGACCACAAACAGCAGGTGATATAATGCAGCCCTACTCCAGCAAAGTAAAGAAGTCCACCCCCGCGGTGCTGGAGGAAAACTTGTCTTTGCTCCAGCCATCTGCAGTGCTCTCTCCCTCCACCCAAGGCCTCAGCATTATCACATACCATACAGGAACATTAACCCTGTATGGTATGATGAGGCCGGAGTGTGACCACATTCACCCAGGAGCTTCACAGGACCAGTCACAGCACTGGGATAGCCTATTGGAGCAAGGAATAACATAAAGCTGGGTACAACTGGATCAAAATTTGTTCGGTTCAGCAGGGACCAGCTGAATTTTGATCTATGTGTGGGCTTGCTTGTTACAAGCCACCCCATTAGATCAGCTTCTGTAGAATAGGACTGCTGGAACCTTGCTCAACCAGCGGCTTGCAGCCAATCAGAGTATTCTGACAGAGTCCCCACTGTCAGAACACGTCCTGGTAAAGGGGATTTATGCATCCACCTCTCTTGTGTGGATGGTTGAATCTGTTAGGCTGGGTTCACACTGTTGTGCAGAGTGGCTCTCAGCAGGGTCTGGTGTGTCCCTGTTCTCTGTTTCAGGTCTGATTTCGGTCTGATTTTTTGGCCCCAGATTCTGGCCCCCTCCTATGTGAATGAGTATGGGGTACATAGTACCCCTACTAATTCACCAGAAAAGTAAATAAAGACATTTCACAAGTTTTTTAAAAGTCCTTTATTAAAAAATAAAAATAAAATGTCCCCCAGTGTAGCTTCGTCATCAATCATGATGCTTGCTGGACCGCCAGATCTTAAAAAAGAGGAAAAAACCCTCCAGCGTCATTAAACATTCCCACCGACTGCCTGCTCCTACGTCTCAAATTTCTAAAATAGCTAAAGGTGAGAGTCACCCAATGATGTCAGCAGGATACTCCATCCCTTAGCGATGTCACCAGCCAGGGCATGATGGGTCGATAACGTCACAAGGGGGCTCCTTAGCTATTTAAGAAATGTCAGACAGAGGAGCAGACAGCCGGCAGGAGCATTTGACGAGGCCAGAGGCTTTCTTTTTCTTTTTTCGGGTCCGACAGTGTAGTGGGCATTGTGATTGACGATTAATCTTTACATTTTTTTTTTCAGGAAACGTCAAAAACTTGTGTTGTGTCTTTATTACATTTTTACACTTTTTTGGTGAATGGGTAGAGGTACTATGTACCCCATACTCATATCCATGGGGGGTGGAATCTGGGGGCCCCTTTGTTAAAGGGAGCTTCCAGAGTTTTCGATAAGCCCCCCCCCGCCCACAGACCCCCACAACCACCACCCAGAGTTGTGGAGAAGAGGCCTTTATCCCCACCAACATGTTGAGGAAGGAGAGCTCACTGGCCCCCCCCTTCCTAGCCAGGCAGGCTGCATGCTGGGATGAGAGTCTAGTGTGAATTTTTGGGGGCCCCACATCATTTATTTTTTAAGTTTGCCATCAAGGTCCCCTTAAAATCCATATCAGACCCAAAGAGCCAGGTATGGATGGGGGTTGGACCCCATGCTGTTTCTTTCTGACTTTTCTATTGCCAGTATTCGTTTGTTCAGATTTCAGCGGGGAAGCTCCCCGATAGCTGATGAGTAATCAGTTGTTATAGATGCGGCTGCAGGCTTCCAACCAGCAATTGGAATTTTTTAGAAAACTCATAAATTAAACAAAATTAAACAAAATTAAACTATACTAATTCCAAAATGAATCTATCTGAAATAAAATTAGTAAAATAACAAATCTATCCAAAGCAAAACACATTTTTTCTGTTCTGCACAAGTAAAACTACCTTTGCATGGACTGTGTCCAGGATTAGACCTAGGCACTCCAGGCTCTGTGCTTGTTCCAAAGCTGATTTCTCCAGAAAAATCAGCCCAGACCCACCAGTGTACAAATCATGAGAGATACATTCTGTCCTACCTTATTAGCTGACCATTCTCTGGGCAACAAGTCGTTCATATACCCCAGGATGCACACTCCGTGAATCCCCTAACAAGTCCAGCACTGAAGCTAACACCTTCGTGAACACCCATGGAGCTGTTGGCGGCCCAAAAGTGGTGGTCTTCCACAGCAAAACTTTTGATGTCAATTGACCCAAGATAGTCCCCCCGCTGATGTGAGGCAACAATTCCATACAAACAAACTGAGAAATTTGTTTAAACTCTTGAGGTTCAAATCGGCCTGTTCAGGCTTGGGATCATGAAGGGATTGGACTAAAAGCCAAGCAATTTTTCAGACACTGGAACCAATTTGATTACCCTCTTTGACAGACGATTGAGAACATGAATCAGTAAAGTCCTCTTCCTCTGATCTACCAGTATATTTGACCATGGAGGAGGAAATGTCCAATACCCATGAGAGACTGTGAAAAGAACCCAATCGTCTGAAATCACTTTTTGCCAGGCTCCCAAAAAACCCAGTAGCCCCCCCCCCTTCCCCATGAGTGAGGGTTCCCCTTCATAGTGATGAGGACTTGAGCTCTGGATTTGTTGACTTGGCTGGCCGGGGCCTACTCAGCCCCTTCACTTTTCCAGTTTTCCCAGTTGCCTGAAGCATTGAAAACCCTGCCTGGATGAAAAGGTACTGGAAACCCGAGCGGCAGAACCTCTATAGAACAGAAAACCTACCAACAATTTTTTTACAGGGCTGTTCAGCGGACCAGCTCATGCCCTCTGTTGAAGTCGGAAGTGACGAAACGCGTCAGTGCGTGACCTACACTATTTTTCCAGAAGTGACAATTACGTTCCACCGCTTACCAGGTCCAGGAAGTGTTTGACAGTGTCAGCAAGGAGACACATGCGGACGAGCTGGATGCTATGAAATGGTGACAGAATAGTAATTCTTTTAAAATTCTGAACTATTTCTTGTTTAATGTATGCAGATTATTATGAGGGGGCTTTTTATCCTGTGTGACTAACGTTTAAAAATAAAACAGAATTACGCTATATGCAACTCCTCTTTGTATTTTATGACGTTTATGGAGCACTTTTGACAGCTGGACCCTAGTGGATGATAATGGAGATGTGTTAACCTAGAGAGGGAATACCTCCTTAACCACTTCAGCCCCGGACCAATTGTCAGCCTAAGGACCAGAGGTCTTTTTACAATTTCGCACTGCACTGCTTTAACTGGTAATTGCGCGGTTATGCAATGTTGTACCCAAACGAAATTTGCGTCATTTTCTTCCCACAAATAGAGCTTTCTTTTGATGGTATTCGATTACCTCTGCGATTTTTATTTTTTGCGATATAAATGGAAAAAGACCGAAAATTTTGAGAAAAAATATATTCTACTTTTTTGTTTTAAGAAAAATCGAATAAACTCAATTTTAGTCATACATTTAGGGCAAAATTTATTCAGCCACATGTCTTTAGTAAAAAAAATGTCAATAAGCGTATATTTATTGGTTTTCACAAAAGTAATGGCGTCTAAAGTTTTTTTTTTGGGACTTTTTGGGAGTCTAGCCGCGTGCGGGACCCCGAAAACCAATCGCTGCCTTCAGGATTTCTAAGGGTGCAAATTTTTGATTTCACTCCTCACTACCTATCACAGTTTGGAAGGCCATAAAATGCCAAAATAGCACAAACCCCCCCCCCCCCCCAAATGACCCCATTTTGGAAAGTAGACACCCCAAGCTATTTACTGAGAGGCATGTTGAGTCCATGAAATATTTTATATTTTGCCACAAGTTGCAGGAATATTAAATTTTTTTTTTTTTTTTGCACAAAGTTGTCACTAAATGATATATTGCTCACACATGCTATGGGCATAAGTGAAATTACACCCCAAAATAAATTCTGCTGCTTCTCCCGAGTACGGGGATACCACATATGGGGGACTTTTTGGGAGCCTAGCCACGTATGGGACCCCAAAAACCAAGCACTGCCTTCAGGATTTAAATATAAAATGCTACCAAAAAAAACTGTTAGCAATCGCAGGGATCAGGCCTGACTCTGCGAACGCTGCAATTATGTGTTTAGTGTTTTGTAAGTGATAGTGATCGATTGATACTGCACTTGGGTGGGCTGGGCGGAGGGACAAAACGCAGGTGCCAGCAGGTATCTGGGCTGATCCCGCTAACAATGCGTTTTTTTGGAACCCTAAACTGCTGGGGACGCTAGTATAGATCTGATCAGATATTGATCTGTTCAGATTCTATACCACTACGGGAGGTTTATGCTTTGCGCGTGGGTGTTAGCGGTACTGACACTAACCTAGCGCTGCCTGGGGCGACGCAGACCCTGACCCTAAAACCTAATTGATATCACCCGCTGGGGGATCAGGGGTTAAACCTTTATTGGGTAATAAATGGTGGGTGCCCTGATGCTATAAAAAGCAAACTAACTAACCAGAGTCACCCGTAACACTTATACGGTGATCACTGGTGAAAGGGTTAACTAGGGGCGATCAGGGGGTTAAAATCTTTATTAGGTAGTATATGGGGGTCCCTGGCGCTATATAGAAACCTGACTGGGAACCTAAATAACTAACTGGCTAACCAGCATCACCAGTGGCACTTATACGGTGATTGCTGGTGAAAGGGTTAACTAGGGGCAATCAGGGGGTTAAAACCATTATTGGGTAGTATATGGGGGTACCTAGCGCTATAAAAATCTGGCGGTGAACCTAAAAAAATAACTAGCTACCTAGCGGCACCAGTGACACTAATGCAGCGATCAGAAAAACAATTGCTTAGTGATACTGGCAAAAGGGGGTGAAAGGGTTAACTAGGGGCAATCAGGGTGTTAAAACCATTATTGGGTAGTATATCGGGGTACCTAGCGCTATAAAAACCTGGCAGTGAACCTAAAAAAAGAACTAGCTACTTAGCGGCACCAGTGACACTAATGCAGCGATCAGAAAAGCGATCGCTTAGTGACACTGGCAAAAGGGGTGAAAGGGTTAACTCTAGGGCCAATCAGGGGGTTAAACCTTTATTGGGGGGGTAGGGGGCTAACCTGGACCTAACACTAACTGCCCTGACAGTTTTTACTGTCACAACTGACACTGAATGCAGTGATCAGTAAATAAATGAATACTGCAATCAGTGACACTGTGACTGGGAGGGGGGGGGGCGATCGGGGGGGATTTGTGTGCCTATGTGTACCTACATGTCAGTGTAGTGTTGTTCTCCTCGCAGTCCGGTCAAAAAGACCGCCCCGAGGAGAATGACATCACTTCCTCCCTGCCTGTGTTTACTATACACAGCGGGGGAAGCTTCTCATTCACCAGGAGCGATCGAGAGGGGATGGCCAGAAACCAACGGCCATCCCCTCATTCCGGATCGCTCCTGCAGCGAAACGGACCGCCGCATCCAGCGGGAGGGGGTCCGATCGGACCCCTCACCCGCTGTAAGGCGAGCACGTACATGTTCGTGCTTGTGCCTGTCGTGCCATTGCGCCGACATACATTGCCATGCGGCGGTCCTTAAGTGGTTAAAGGCGCTTTTTTCAGCTTTGTCTGAGCACTTTTGACAGCTGGACCCTAGTGGATGATAATGGAGATGTGTTAACCTAGAAAGGGAATACCTCCTTAAAGGCGCTTTTTTCAGCTTTGGTGAGTTTAACCCCCTGAGGGGATGTGCTACACGTGGTGAAATCCTATGAAAACTGGTGGATGGCATATTAGCAGCATTTGGAATAAACACCATTATCACCCTGCAACGCTGATTAAACCACTATTATCACCTTTACTGCACATAAAATGACTCTTATTACTATTATACGGTTCTATTTTGGACTATTTGTTATTTATTTACAGCGCTGTTTTAGTATTGCATTTTACAGTAACTGGACTGATTGATTCTTATACTACTTGTTATAGAACAGAAAACCTACCAACAATTTTTTTTACAGGGCTGTTCAGCAGACCAGCTCTTCAACCACAGAACTTTGAACATGTGAATAGACACTAGCGTAAATCAAGAAATATTTTAGATAGTGTCCTTCAGCATATCTACCCCAAAACACAAGGCTCATGACAACTCTGTTTACCCCTCACTTGCATCCCATTAACATGCACCAGCTTCTACTTCACCAACCGCCTAATGCGATCCTTTAGGATTTTCAAATGCCAAAGGCTGCCATCACAGGTTGCATAGCAGAGACTGGAAGGTCAAAGGAAGTTTTAAAAGCTTTTTCCAGTCTCTTGTCAGTTGAGTCCTTGAAGGCTAGAGATGGCCTTGTGGTTCGCCCGGCGGTCGGTTCGCGGTGAACTTTGCTCATTCGCGATTTGCCAAACCGGTGGACTTCTGGCGCTGTTCGCCATATTCGTTTACATTGTGAAGAACTTTGACCCATGACACATCCATCATGGGGTACAGGACAGCCAATTTAGACATTTCAGCACATGGACATACCCCCTACCTTATAAATAGACCTGATCTGGCTGTCATTTTACCTTCTGTCTTTTGTCAGTGTAGGGAAAGGACGCTGTGTGGAGCAGGGACAGTCAGTCTAATCACTAGCTAGCTATTAATATTAGGTCCACAAAAGTCCTTTTAAGGACTGGTATAGGTGTACAGTATATAGGGTTGCAATACACATATAATATACTTTCTTTCAAATATAGAAAGCATATTATACTGCACTTCTGTGCTGCCGATTCTGCAGCTGTCATTTCTCAGTGTAGGGAGGGACAGTTTGGTGTTTGGAGCAGGGACAGTCTGCAATTCACTAACTACTAGCTATCTACTACTAGGTCCGCAAAGGTCCTATTAAGGACTGGTATAGGTGTACAGTATATAAGGTTGTAATACATGTATAATATACTTTCTTTCAAATACAGAAAGCATATTATAGTGCACTGCATGCAGTGCTGCTGACCGATTCTGCAGCTGTCGTTTCTCAGTGTAGGGAGGGACAGTTTGGTGTTTGGAGCATGGACAGTCTGCAATTCACTAGGTACTAGCTAGCTACTATTAGGTCCACAAAGGTCCTTTTAAGGACTGGTATAGGTGTACTATTTGGTGTGCAGTATATGGGGGTGTAATACACGTATAAAATACTTTCAAAATCATAGTATAGTGCATTTCCACTGTGCAGCATTGGGACTGCTGAGCGGTTCTGCAGCGATACTACAAAGAGTGACAAACGCAATTAGAAAAAAGTATTATAACTGGTGTGATAGACCAGTGGCCCCCCAAAACGACAGATTGAAGCGGGGTGTTATATACTGCACTTCTCTAGAGACTTTTGTCACAGGGTCATTTAAAAAATGACAGGAAGAGGACGAGGCAGGCCCCTCCGCAGGGGTGGTAGGGGTAGGGCAGGAGCAACAGGCTTGAGCCAAAGTGGCAAATTGCAGAAGGTGCGTTCGATTACGTCAAAGGACACACCAGACTTGGTTTAGTGGCTCACTCAGCCTTACTCTTCTGCACACTCCTCATCCTCTCGATCTGCACCCTCTTCTTCACTCTCTGCTGTGTGCACCCCCAAAGACACTACCACCAACACCACCACCACCATATACCCTCCACTTGAGTCACAGGAATTATTTTCCGATCATCACAAGACATTGCCGATGTGCAGCCACTCTTGGCATTGGATCAGGAAGAGGAGGTAGTAACAACCGCCACTCATCAGTCTGACGACAGTACCCAGGTCAGCCCAAGGAGGAGGTTGGTCCCCGGTGTTGCTGCCTACTCTGAGATCTCTAATTATAGCGGTGGGGAAGGTGACGTTGATGATGACGTGTCTAGTGATGTCACGTGGGTGCCCACAAGAGGGGAAGAGGAGGGGAGTTCAGAGGGAGATATGGACCAGCAGATAGGGAGGAGAAGCAGGCGGAACTTACATTCCACAGGAGGGACAAACTAGACTGCTAATGTATCAGAAGCGAGGCATCAACCATGCACGGTCACATCTAGCGCTCCCAGGATTCCGGCACATAGCTCCGCAGTGTGGGCTTTTTTTAACGTGTCTGCTGCTGACAAAAGTGTTGCCATCTGCAGCCTTTGCAGTCAACGCATAAGTCGCAGTAAGCCCAACACTCACTTAGGGAGGACCGCCTTAAGAAGGCACATTAGCTGCCATCACCAAGCCCAGTGGGAGCAACGGAACCCACAAAGCCACACTCCAGGCTCTCACCGTCCAGCCTCGTCTTCTACTTCTCCTTCTCCTCTCTCCTCACAATTGTCCTCCACTCCACCTTCAATCATGCCATCCTCACGTTTTTCTGGAAAAAGACAGGCTTCCGTCTTTTTCGGCCAAATGTTCGAGCGTAAAAAAATGATGACGCCGGATAACCCTCTTGCCCAACGGTTGATGGCTGGCTTGTCAGAACTGTTAGCCCGCCAACCAGGGCCACTGTTAGAAATCATGGGGCCCCGTACAGTCTACCCGACTGGGCCCCCTTTAACCCCACCCTCGACCCCCCCCCCCCCCCCCCCTCCTAGGCTCCTCACCTGACCCAACCTCTGCAGATTTGTCACCGTTTACATATGCACACATGTTCATTATTGTGCATGAACACAGGGGGACAGAGGCAGTTTAATAATGTTTTCTATTTTATTACAAAAAAAATGTACACTGTATCTTTAATTTCCTTTTGTATCTCTTTTATGAACAACATCCCTTCTGATAGCATAGGGCAGTGACAGGTCATCCTTCTGGAGAGGTCCGGGGTCTATTAGACCCCAAATCTCTCCTCTGGCCTCCAAAGCAGTTGATCAAACAAAGATTGATTTGATCAGATGTTTGTTTAAGTAAGTAATTAAGTAATGGCTTGCTTATTTGGGACCATGTAAGTAGGAAGCACATCATCAGCTCCTCTCACTGTGTCCCAGGAACTGGATGTTGCTGCCCACATCCTTAATGGAACCCCTGATTGAACGGGAGAGCAACGGTGGTGAAACCCCCTTCCACTGCCTGCAAAAGTAATTCAGGGGCTTCTTAGCCACTAAGATTACTTTTACTTTGTGTAGACTTGTTGGGGCTAAAAAATAATATCCTGATCATTGCTGCAGCCATGACCACGATATCACCCTTCCAATCCAGCAGTACATTGCTGGACAGAAAGTGGTTAAAGGGGGGTGATTGGGAGGCACATGTTTACTGCCTGCCCCCCCCCCCCCCCCCAAGGAAAGTGTAAAGTAGCATCTCACAGAATTTTATGATTATCAGAATTATGGAAATTGCAGAGGTATCACAGTCAGCATGTGCTCTGTCATGGATCTGTCAGTGTCACATGGCTTTTGGGTGCTGACTTTGTTAACTGTGTTACAAACTTTAACCCTGCAATAGCATACAGCAATAACAAAGTAAGCACCAAACAGCAATATGACACACTGACAGATCCATGACAGAGCACATGCTGACTGTGCTGCCTGCGTGAGTATCATAATGCTGATAATCATGACCTGCTATGCTGTGTGTCAGTGTGTAAGCCTACCTACGTGAGACAGTGAGGATTCTATCTGCTGTTCTCCACTCACTCTGCAGTGCAGGTCCAGCCACGCTGTCCTCCAGGTTCTTGCTCCCTCTCATCCACTGAGCCGCCTGTCGCCTCACCTCAGTCTCGGCAGTCGGCATGGGAAGCGGAGCTAAGTGGAGCCTTGTATCATCACTCCACCAGGGAAGGCAGTGGTAGCCGGATCTATTTAACTAGCAGAGCAATATGCGGCGAAGCTTTATGTACATGTGCCCGAAAAAGGAGAAATAGTCCAAGCATTGTGCTCACCCTCTGGGCCCCTCTGTAGAACAGATGGGGCCCAGCAAAATGTAATTACAACCCCCCCTCTTTCTCTAAGCAAGTATTAGTGGGGGAGAACTTAGTTTAGAAAGCTCTAGTTTTTAATTTGCAGAAATGAACTGTAAAGCTGACCGGGCCCCCCTGTGGAGCTGATGGGGGCGGGCCCAGTAAAAAAGGGCTGGGTGTACTGCCCTATCAGCGGCCCTGCCGCCAACTACTGCCATATAAACTGGTGGACTCAGAGGCCTTTCGAAAATTTGTGGCCATTGGAACACCACAATGTAAGGTCCCAGGAAGGAAGTATTTCTCACAGAAGGGCATCCCAGAGCTATATGGCCATGTTCAGCGGCAAGTGCATGTATCTCTGGCACTCAGTGTTGGTGCCAAGATACATCTGACCACAGACACGTGGTCTAGCAAATATGGGTAGGGAAGGTATATAACTTTTACTGCCCACTGGGTGAACCTTCTGACGGCCGTCAAGCATGTAACCCATGGCACCCGTGTAGATTTGGTTTTACCGCCACGGATTGCATGCAGGCCTGCCTCTTCTTTTCCTCCTCCTACTCCATCCTCCCTCTCCTCCAACCTATTCGACATGCCAGATGAGACGTTGCCATGCTGTGCTGCATCTGTTGTACCTGGAAACCAAGAGCCACACTGGCCCTGCACTCCTTTCAGCTTTGCGTTCACAGGCAGATCAGTGGCTAACACCGCTCAATTTGACAGCTGGTAAAGTGGTGTGTGACAACAGTGCCAATCTGCTTAGTGCATTGAAACAGGGCAAAATTACACACGTGCCATGCATGGCACACGACTTAAACTTGGTCATGCAGCGATTCATCGTCAAATACCATGGGGTCCAGGACATCTTGTGGCAGGCAAGGAAAATCTCGGCCCAAATTCAGAAGATCTTACACGGCCATGGCTCGCCTTGCTGACATTCATCGGCGGCACAATCCACCGTCAGACGTCTTATTTGTGATTGCCCGACGCGATGGAACTCAACCTTCTATATGCTTGATAGGCTGCTCCAGCAGAAACGTGCAGTTAACGACTACCTGTACGAACTCTGCAGCAGAACAGGTTCTGGGGAGCTTGGTTTTTTTCACTGCGCCAGTGGCTGCTCATGCACGACGCATGCAGACTTCTGCGGCCATTTGATGAGATCACCAAACTGGTCAGTTGCAGCCATAGCGCCATCAGTGACATTGTACCTTATGCCTTCTTTATGGAGCGTGCATTGTGTCGTGTCATTGATCAAGCCATGGAGGAGCAGGAAGATGTGAATGCTGGATGAATTCTCAGGGGGGGCTACTCTATCTGAGACAAGTCAACAACAGGAGACTGAAGAGGAGTCAGAGGAGGATGGTGCTGGGGCGGATGAGGAGGAGCAAGAAGAGCATGCTTTAAACCTTTCTGGGATCCCTGTTGTTGTCTGTGGATGGGGAGAGGAGAACGAGGAGGATGACATTATCCTGGATGATGAGCAGGGGCCAGGCCATCACACCGCTTCCAGTTTAGTGCAAATGGGGGCCTTCATGCTCCAGTGTTTTAACAGGTACCTCCGTATAAAAAGCATAAATGTCAAGGACCAGTACTGGGTGGCAATGTACTTAGACCCCCGGTACAAACACAAAATGGTGGAAATGTTACCACCATTACAGAGGGCTTTCAGAATGGAGCACTTCCAGGCCTTGCTTAGACAAATGCTGCATTCTGCTTTTGCGTGCGCTGGCAGAGGAATTCCCACTCCCAGAGAGAGTTGCGGGTACCAATTCAACAGCGCCTGCAAGAAGAGGGCAGTTTGAAGATGTGTTGGTGACTTCTGATATGAGGTCATTCTTTCAGCCGACCCATCGACAGGTCTCATCCGAATCCAGCTTTAGGGAACACCTAGACTGACAGGTGTCAGACTACATCGGGTTAATGGTCGATGTGAACGCTCTGAGAAGTGATGAACCCAAGGACTACTGGGTGGGCAGGCTTGACCTCTGGCCAGAGCTTGCCCAATTTGCAATGGAACTGTTGGCTTGCCCCTCATCCAGTGTCCTCTCTGAAAGGACATTCAGTTCCGCAGGGAGGATCGTGACTGATAAGCGCACTCACCTAGCTCACGACAGTGTTGACTACCTCACATTTATAAAAATTAATGAGGCATGGATCTCAAAGGAATTCAACACCAGTAGACCATGTATATGCATAACTCTATAAACAATTTATTTAATCTAGCACACAGACCTTTTTTCTACCTTTGGCTCACTTCCTTCTACAAAAAAAGCACACCATACTATATGCCCATACCCTCCTGTTTAAAGAGATTGAGCGGTGTTATATTTTTGGGTCCCGCAGCGAGTTGCTGGTATCAGTGCTGGTGTCAGTGCTCTCTATCTCGGTGCTGGTGTGGTGTCAGTGCTCTCTATCACGGTGCTGGTGTCAGTGCTCTCTCTATCTCTGTGCTGGTATCAGTGCTCTCTCTCTCGGTGCTGGGGTGGTGTCAGTGCTCTCTATCTCGGTGCTGGTGTCAGTGCTCTCTATCTTGGTGCTGGTGTGGTCTCAGTGCTCTCTATCACGGTGCTGGTGTCAGTGCTCTCACGGTGCTGGTGTCAGTGCTTTCTATCACGGTGCTGGTGTCAGTGCTCTCTATCTCGGTGCTGGTGTCAGTGCTCTCTATCACGGTGCTGGGGTGGTGTCAGTGCTCTCTATCTCGGTGCTGGTGTCAGTGCTCTCTATCTTGGTGCTGGTGTGGTCTCAGTGCTCTCTATCATGGTGCTGGTGTCAGTGCTCTCACGGTGCTGGTGTCAGTGCTTTCTATCATGGTGCTGGTGTCAGTGCTCTCTATCTTGGTGCTGGTGTGGTCTCAGTGCTCTCTATCATGGTGCTGGTGTCAGTGCTCTCACGGTGCTGGTGTCAGTGCTTTCTATCATGGTGCTGGTGTCAGTGCTCTCTATCTCGGTGCTGGTGTCAGTGCTCTCTATCACGGTGCTGGTGTGGTGTCAGTGCTCTCTATCACGGTGTTGGTGTCAGTGCTCTCTCTGTATCTCAGTGCTGGGGTCAGTGCTCTCTCTCTATCTCAGTGCTGATGTGGTGTCAGTGCTCTCTATCTCGGGACTGGTGTGGTCTCAGTGCTCCCTATCACAGTGCTGGTGTCAGTGCTCTCTATCTCGGTGCTGGTGTCAGTGCTCAGTCTCTATCGCGGTGCAGGCTTCAGACAGTGAGGGAGATAGCAGTGGAGAAGCCAATCAGCAGGCAGTGCCCGCACCATGGCTGAGGATCAGCATTGGACTGGCACCTCCGGACCACCGCAGTGGAGCCCTGCATAGGTGGGGGTAAGGGCCGGGCAGAGGGTGGGGCTCAAGCACAGGTTGGTACACTGGGACACTGGCACAGGACTGCGCTGCACTGACTGTGGCACTGATCATCTCCTGCACCCCCCTCATGGCCTGCCCTGACCTTGTGTACAAAAGGGGCTCCTGCGCTCTATGACAAAAAAATGGAAGATAGCAAAAGGAATGTTCTAGCAGGAGCAGCAAACACTCTGAGTGAACTCTCAATATTAAAGACAAAGAACAGGGGGGGAGGGGTGTGTTGCGCTTCCTAAATACCAACAAAACACTTACAATAAATATAAATCACATAGTATAAAAAAACTTATAGATAATTCTTAAAGTGTTCAGTGAACAGTGCTTAAAACTTAAAGGGTGTATTAGATTGAACAACTAATATATAGTGTTCATATGTATTATTCCTGTGTCTTAAAATAAGCAAAAAACAGTGCTTAAGACCATAAAGTGCATAAATTAAAGTTAAATAGACATCTGTGATATCAATGCAGCAAAGTAATAGAAAGAGTATATGTGATAATCTAAGTGATCAAAAACATATAAACACATAAAATCGGTGATCTAAAATGTGTAGAAAAAACAAAGGAATGTCTCAATTACATTCCTTAATAAAAAAAGTAAAATAGCAGCAAAAACGTGAATTTCAATAAAGTGTCCCATACACAGTTCAATCATGCAATTTTCCAATGTGATTTCACAGCCGCAAAAAAAGGTGCAATGTGCCAGGGCAACTCTCCTCCAACGGTGTTCCGTGCCAGTGCTGGTTATATTAAACAATTACCTTGCAGCTGCAAGGTATGCAGCAGAACAGCAAATATTGCAGGGAAGACTCAGGGGGGTCAGCGGAGCTGTGGATGGGAGCTTCTAACGATGCCGTTCACCCTTGTAGTTGTGGCCAGTGTAGCAATGCTCAAAACAACAAGTAAAGGAGAGCCTCCATGGTGTAGTATTTCAGTCAAATATTTTATTAAAATAGCTAAAATTACTCACATAGAAGAACGAGTAAACGAGCACACAGCTTAACAGATCTGAATGATTTCCTTAGGTACAGACGTCACTTCCGGTCTCCTACGCGTTACGTCTCGTATGGACTTCAACTGGGATAATTGTGAAAGGGACGGAAGTGCTTTTGAGTGTACTGGGCGGACGTACGTCCGCCCACAATTAGCATAACTAAACGTACGATCAAGGAAGATGGGGAACGCACGTCCGCCCACTATTTACATAACTGGACATACGATCAAGAAAAACGGGGAACAGTCGGAACGCCCACTATTAACATAGTTAGGGCATGTATTAAAGGAGTGAGCCAATTCGATTACGTGGGTGTATCCGACTTTATGTTTAACACTATAGTCCGCTCGAAGTGATTCATTAGAGCGGATCCATGTAGTGTAGATAAGGAGAAAACGAACGGCCAGACATAGATTACTTAGAGAAAAACGGACGAATTATATGGAGCCCATAATTAAAACATGCTTTGGGAGGAACGATATATGTGCAAACACAATGTCCCTCCACATCCAATATTGGAAAACGGAACAAGTGCTCTATATTAACATATATAAATATATCAACAGCCATTTTCTCAAAGCCCTCGGATAACAATGAGGAACGGCCATTGTTTTGGTGGCAAGCCATCTTAATACTAGCACGGGGGGCGGCCATTAATTTGATTATATAGGAAAAAACTAAAGAAACAAAACAATGTTTCTTACTTTTTAGGATGCCAGAAAACATCACACCTGGCAGTAGTAAGTTTCTTACTTTTTAAGATGCCAGAAAACATCACAAATGGCAGTAGCAAGTCGTTAGTATCCGACAATCATTTCTAGACACCCAAATATGTGCATATGTACACTTAGAGATGGGGCAATTATATATATATATATATATATATATATATATATATATATATATATATATATATATATATATATATATATATATATATGTAAAAAAATGCATACATATAAATAGATACAATAAAAGCGATAAAGACCAGAAAAAATATAAAACCAATAAAATCAGTTAAAAAAACAGACTTTTAAAAAAGGCACAGTCCTATATTAAAAAATATATATCTGTAGATAAAAGGATCGCGGAAATGACGTGTGTATTGACAACATAATCAGCTAGAAGTATCTATACACTAAGTCAATATCTATAGAAATTAGATTTAATATAAAACGAAGTTACGCGAATTAAAATTAAAAAATAAGTCGAGATTTAGAAAATCAATTAAAATTCAGTGGACAGAACGGGAGGTGGAATAAAAGGCACTAAAAGTTACTAATAAAACAGTTCAAGTCGAACTCAATATTCAATCCTCTAGGGGCAAAAGTATCGAGGGTAAATATCCACTTCGACTCTATTTGGCTCAAAGTCCTTACTTTATGTCCACCCCTCCAATGTTTGACATAAGGGGTGATGCCCCAGAATTTTAAATCTTTGGGGTCTTTTTTGTGGTGAATAGCAAAGTGCTTGGAAACACTATGCTTATCATAACCCTTTTGAATGTTCTGTATATGCTCCTTGAGCCTAATCCTTAAAGGTGCCCTGACCTTGCCTCTCCTCCATGGCCCTCATGCGCTCCTGAATTGTCAAAATTTCACAGATAAAAAAAAAAATGCTTGTCGTTGTTGATCCCAGATTCACTTAATACTTTTGTTATTTCAGTGTCCATGTTGTGGGACTATGTGTGCACAGCTAGTAAGTATTTTGTGGCTGAAAATATGACCTGGAGGTTTTTAAGGTTCATCTGCCATTAAAGTCATTTTGGCCACGTTCGCGAAACGTTCTGTCGGAAGTTCGTCCATCACTATTGAAGACCTGGACATTATCTACTAACCAAATCAAATTCTTATTGAGACACGATACCACTTTTTTTCTCATTAAAAGAGAAAACCTTTTTGTGGCACAAACATCCTTTCCAAGTTATCCCACTCTGCAGAGGCGGCTCTAGGCTTTGTGAGGCCTTAGGCAAAACTTAGACATGAGGTCCCACTCACGACCATAATGGAAAAAATAATTCAATCGATAAAAAATAAAGGTGTGCCCCCAATTCCCTCCTCTGCTCTCCAGCTGACTGCTGTGGGGGGATCTTCAGGATAGAGGCCAGGAAAAGGGGGCTGGTAAACCTACCTTTTCTAAAAGAACACAGAGAGTGATTGGAACTGATCACTCACTGTGTTCATTCATAGCATACTATGCTTTAGTTTATGAATTAACAGGAGCAGTGCAGCTGACGCTATAGAGAAAGGAACTGCGGAACGTGTTTCCTCATTTGCTTTCTCTGTTTCAAAAGTGAGACTTCAGGGCTCTGTTTAGACCCCTGATATCTCACCAAAGAAACCAAAAACTTTCACCAAAAGACGCAAAAAAATAAATAAAAAGACTGTATAAAAAATAAAACTGTAAAGAATATTAAAAAAAAACTAAAATTTCTAATCAAACTAAAAAGCCACGCCCAATAGGTAGCATCATTTATCCACACTCACTGTTTTTTCTGTATGCCACGGGTCACCATCTCCCTAGTAGGGGCCCCTACTGTACAGTGGTGGCAAATTTGAGTAGGAGAGGAAAGTGGAGGGTATGACGGTGGGTAATATGTACATGAGAGGGGTGCGGAGTGTATGGTGGGGGTAGTATGTAGAGGAGAGGAATGTGGAGTGTATGGTGGGGGTAGTATGTAGATGAGAGAGGTGCGGAGTGTATGGTGGGGGTATTATGTAGATGAGAGGGGTGCGGAGTGTATGGTGGGGGTAGTATGTAGATGAGAGGGGTGCGGAGTGTATGGTGGGGGTAGTATGTAGATGAGAGGGGTGCGGAGTGTATGGTGGGGGTAGTATGTACATGAGAGGGGTGTGGAGTGTATGGTGGGGGTAGTATTTACATGAGAGGGGTGCGGAGTGTATGGTGGTGGTATTATGTAGATGAGAGGGGTGCGGAGTGTATGGTGGGGGTAGTATGTACATGAGAGGGGTGCGGAGTGTATGGTGGGGGTAGAAGGTACATGAGAGGGGTGTGGAGTGTATGGTGGGGGTAGTATGTAGATGAGAGGGGTGTGGAGTGTACGGTGGGGGTAGTATGTAGATTAGAGGGGTGTGGAATGTACGGTGGGGGTAGTATGTAGATGAGAGGGGTGCGGAGTGTATGGTGGGGGTAGTATGTACATGAGAGGGGTGTGGAGTGTATGGTGGGGGTAGTATTTACATGAGAGGGGTGTGGAGTGTATGGTGGGGGTAGTATGTAGATGAGAGGGGTGTGGAGTGTATGGTGGGGGTAGTATTTACATGAGAGGGGTGTGGAGTGTATGGTGGGGGTAGTATGTAGATGAGAGGGGTGTGGAGTGCATGGTGGGGGTAGTATGTAGATGAGAGGGGTGTGGAGTGTATGGTGGGGGTAGTATGTAGATGAGAGGGGTGCGGAGTGTATGGTGGGGGTAGTATGTAGATGAGAGGGGTGTGGAGTGTATGGTGGGGGGTAGTATCAAATACACCACTGATGCATTAGTGACCAGTGGAAGTTAATTAACCCCTTTGCACTGCATTAGTGGCAACAGTATCAGTGTTTATGAACCCTTTCATGCTGCACCATATAGGGGTTAATTAACACTGATACTGTTGCCACTAATGCAGCACAAAGGGGTTAATTAACTAACACTGGTCGTTAATGTATAGTAATGCATTAACCCCCTCCATGCTGCATATTACAAATACCATCTGCAAACTTACTTTCGCTCTTGCATGGGCTTTACTGGCTCCTCGCAGGTCTGTGCAGCCACAATCTCCTCTGCCTGTTCATCCCGCCTCCCGGCCTATGAATGAAGGACATCACACCGGGCGGGACTAGGAAGCTCCTGTCGGGCGGAGATCACTCCGCCTGACAGAGCAGTAAATGCGTCGGATGGACGGACCCATAGAATACTCGCACCGCTCTGCTGCAGAGTTAACACAGTGCAGCGGTGACGGGCGGGTGTCACGGTCGTCTGCAGGCAGCGGTGCAGAGCAAGCACCATTTTTACGAGCCCCCCCGGCCCAGTCCGCCCCTACCTTCTGACGATTTCAGCAGTGGCCGGCAGCTCCGCCTCCTCTACAATTCCTCTGCACTCTGCAGCAGCGCTGTATACTAAAGACGGTGAGGCTTTACCATACCGGCCCGCTCACCCTGCCAGCTTGGAGACACTGGTCGGGTCGCGAGGCCCCCGGGAGCGCGGGGCCTTAGGCAACCGCCTCTTTTGCCTAATTAGAGAGCCGCCTCTGCCACTCTGCATACAGCATCTCCTCTAAGAGAGGGTGCAAAGGAGATGCTTGTGAATTCTGAGGCAGATGCAAAGACCTCAAAGAGGAATACTTAACTGATGAGACTTCAGCCAGAGGTAACCTGACATCAGAGCAAACCATCTGAGAGAGGGAGTGTACTAAGACCCTCTGAGCTTAAGAACCAAAAAAACATAAGCTTCCCCAGGCACAGACTCCTCAGAGGCAGACTACTACTGTCTGACCATTCTCAAATCAGATTTTTGCTTGAGCTGGGAAAATTGTCTATAGAGGCTTGTTACTTGACATTTGCTTGGACTTTGATGTTTGGGATACATAATAAGCCTTCCTGATACTATGTAACAGCAGAGTAAGTAGGGGGGATGTGTCACTTATGGATATAAAGAGTGGGACACGCAAGTCTCATACTTTGCATGAGTTGGATGAGTTATTTCAGAGTGTCACATATTAATTGCACACTTACAGTACAACATGTGTAGTTACAATGAGGAGCCAACATTGGTTTGGTGACTAATACATTGTGGAGTAGGGATGAGCCGAACACCCACCAATTCGGTTCGCAGCAGTAAATGTAAACAGGCAAAAAATTAGTTTGAATGCGTGAACAACATTAAAGTCTATAGGACATGAACGTAAAAAATTCAAAAGTGCTAACTTTAAAGCTTTATATGCAAGTTATTGTCATAAAAAGTGTTTGGAGACCTGGGTTCTGCCCCAAGGGACATGTATCAATGCAATTTTTTTTTTTAATAACAACAGTTTTTGCGGGAGCAGTGATTTTAATAATACTTAAAGTGAAACAATAAAAGTGAAATATTTTTCCCGTGTTTAGAACAGTTCCTGCACAAAATTAAATTTCTAAAGGAAAAAAAGTAATTCAAAACTACTAGCGGCTATAATGAATTGTTGGGTCCTGGCAATACAGATAAAAGTCATTGAAAAAAATGGCATGGGATCCCCTCAGTGCATTACCAGGCCCTTTGGTTCTGGTATGAATATTAAGGGGAACCCCAACCAAAATGTTTAAAAAAATTGCATGGGGGCCCCCCCAAATTCCATACCAGGCCATTCAGGTCTAGTATGGATTTTAAGGGTAACCCCACGCCAAAATTTTTAAAAATCCATGCCAGACCCTTATCCGAGCACGCAACCTGGCAGGACACAGGAAAAGAGGGGGGTGAGAGAGTGCACCCCCCCTCTGAACCGTACCAGGCCACATGCCTTCAACATAGGGAGGGTGCTTTGGGGTAGCCCCTCAAAGCACCTTGTCCCCATGTTGATGGGGACAAGGGCCTCATCCCCACAACCCTTCCCCGGTGGTTGTAGGAGTCTGTGGGTGGGGGCTTATAGAAATCTGGAAGCTCCCTTTAACAAGGGGACCCCCAGATCCTGCCCCCCTGTTTGAAATGGTAACGAGTATATTGTACCCGTACCATTTCACAAAAAAAGTGACAAAATGTTAAAAAACCACAAGACACACTTTGGGACAGGTCCCTTTATAAAAAAATAAAAAAATAAAAATGTCCCACGAAGTCCATTTATCTTTTTCTCTTGCTCTGTCGACAGATCAGAAAAAAAAAAAAAATCCACCTCCATGGGAGGCACCCACCGTATGACGTCTTAGCACCAATGACAGTTTTTTTTTATACCAGACCTGAAGGGCCTGGTATGGAATTTGGGGGGGCACCCACGCAATTTTTACAAAAATTTTGGTTCAGGGTTCCCCTCAATATTCACACCAGACCCAAAGGGCCTGGTAAGGGACTGGGGTGATCCCATGCCATTTTTTTCATTGACTTTTATTTGTATTGCCGGTGTTCTGCCATATAGCGTCCGGCCAACTAGAAGTGTCCGCCCCGTACTGCGCAGGTGCAGTGCTTGCGCAGTACGGAGCAGAAGGAGATTCGGAAAATCTCCGAAGATGAACGGCTCCTGCGCTGTGAGTTGCGGTGCTAGTCCCATCATCCAAGTGGACATAGGGCTTGTCACGTACCTGGTATAGGAGTCCAGAATGCAGGGAGCGGCCTCTCGTAAGCCTCTGGCTCGAGAATCCCTGGAGGTGGGAACAGAAATTCAGGAGTTCAGAGGGCACAAGTGCCAAACTGGTGAAGGACAGGTCCGGACCTTGAGTAGTGGAGGAACCACAGGAGAGCTGGAATGTAGACACCCGGCAGACTGGTCAGACAGCAGACGGAAGCAGGCACAGGCGGTCAGGCTGGAACAGCAGGTGGCAGACAGCAGACAGCAGCAGGCACAGGCGGTCAGGCTGGAACAGCAGGTGGCAGACAGCAGACAGCAGCAGGCACAGGTGGTCAGGCTGGAACAGCAGGTGGCAGACAGCGGACAGCAGCAGGCACAGGCGGTCAGGCTGGAACAGCAGGTGGCAGAAGCAAGGTCAAAGTACAAGCCGGGTCGGTAACAGGCGGGCAGCAACGGTACACAGGAAGAGGCAGAAGCGTAGTCAGACAGGACGGAGGTCAGAGGCTGGCAGCAAGCAAACGTTGTCAGGAACAAGCCGGGTAACAGGAATCAGGGGCAATCAGGTAGCAGAAGACAGAATAACCGGACACGCTGTAGACTGGACAGCAAGGAGGCACAGTAACAGGTTCCTTAAGTAGCCCCTTGGGTGCCAAGAACGGTCGCACGGCGTGTCTGCGTGCGCCCGCGTGTAACCGTGCGCCCGTTCGTGACCCCGTGCACCCGCGTGCGTCTGTTCGTACCATCGCGCACCCGCGTGCGCCCGTTCGTTCCATCACGTACCCGCGTGCGCTCGTTTGCAACATCGCACGCCCATGGATACTGATTAGTTCTCAACGTGGGGATTCCGTGAGCAGGCCTTCCATATGCCACTGGATTCCAGGGACGACCATGACAGGGCTGCACATATTAGAGAGACGCTCGTCACGCTGCGGGCATGGCCTCGCTGCGCTTGACTCTTTTTATTCTAACTCCATGTCCACTTGGATGGGGGGGGCTAGAACCTGGACTCACAGCGCAGGCGCTGTTCATCTTCAGCTATTTTCAGAATCTGTGTGTCCTGTGTACTGCGCATGCGCAATACACAGCGGACACTATGCGATGGGGACATTATGTGATAGTACACCGGGACCCGACAATTCATTGTAGCCGCGAGTAGTTTTAAATTACTTTTTTTTCCTTTAGAAATGTAATTTTGTGCAGGGACTGTTCTACACACAAGAAAATTGCGCCACTTTACAGGCATACTATAGATACCCCCCCAGGTACGAAATTTAAAGGAGTATTTCACTTTTATTGTTTCACATTATTAAAATCACTGCTCCCAAAAAAACTGCAGTTTTTAAAACTTTTTTTGCATTGATACATGTCCCCTGGGGCAGGATCCAGGTCCCCAAACACTTTTTATGACAATACCATGCATATAAGCCTTTAAATTTAACACTTTTGATCTCTCCCATACACTTTTAAAAGGTGTTTCGTAGCTTGAATTTGCCGCGATCACCCCAAATTGTTCGCTATTCGGCAAACAGGCGAACACCTGATGTTCGAATCAAACTTACGTTCGACACGAACATCGGGCTCATCCATATTCTGGAGCAATGTTATATTCAAGACTTGCTAGGTCATACATACAGTTTTCACATACTTTACATACATGCTTTCAGGTCAAGGCCGTTTTTAGGGCAAGGCAAAAGGGGCAGCTGCCCTGGGTCCCATCATTATTGTGGGGCCCAAAGAGCCTGCCTCATACTTGTCAACTATCCCAGTTTAAATTCCCTTGTCCCTTGAGGTTTTAGTCCCATCCTGCCTCCCGATATCTCAGTGTGAAGTGTTGCTACTAATGCTTCCCAGCTCTATGGGGCAAGAAAATGTTTGCCCAGGGTCCAATCAATATTAAAGATGGCCCTGGTTCAGGTACATTGCATTCTTCATGGGTGTTCACTGGGAACTGCTCCATTATATATACTTGGATATTATGTTCCATGGTAACTGTGCCTGGATAACCTTTAAGATTTGGCTCCACAATATCAAGGACACTTGGTGCATAGTCTGTTACAATTTTCCTCCCCATCCACAGGCAGTGACTGGACAATAAAAGGAGATGCAGCACTCTGCCAAGCATATCTCTCTGTTACATTGCTCTCTCCTTCTAATAGCTTGCTCCTTGCTATACAGCACAACAGACTGGTTTCTTGTACAGATTCTCCCTCCTCCAGTCTGAGCTCAGTAGTATAGTAGATTGCAAGAGGTTGATGCCAAGTCAATTTTCAGAAATGTACACTGCTTGCATTTAATGATTTAATAATAAACACAGATTTGTATTCATTTGTGTATTTGTCAGTTCAGCTTTAAAAATTGGAATTGACAAAAAAAATAAAAATAATCATAATTTTCTTTTGACTTTACTCATTAAGAATGTATATAATTGAATAATTTAAACAACACCGACATTCTTTAGAGCTTTACAGAGGAAATGAAACTATTAATGTCAGTGAACGGTCTACTTTTAGGAAATTATCCCAGATATCATTGTTGCATAATGTATAAGACATAAAACATGAAAATTTACTGTTGTACATTGAGTTATTGAAGCAGCAGCTTAAGTTTATAATCTCCCACCCTAGATAATATATCATTATTATTTTCCTGCACAGATAAATACTGTCTCACCATCTTTTCACATTGACATAATTTAGACCATATGGACATCCTGTGGTAAATCTGTTCATGTTGTATTGATTTAGCCAAAGTGCAGTTAAATGAAGCAAAACCAAATTGTGTTCAGACACAATGTAACAGCTTTTTATTTGGTGCAATAAAATGTATGACCTTGTTCCATTCTGCATATTTGTTCAATTTATCTACATTAATGAAAAGCTGATGGCTGACTTGTTTAGCTTTTATTTAGCAAATAGTAGACTTGCCTTAGGGTATCTTTAAGCCTAGTACACACTACTACATGCTTACAGCTCTGGTGGGAGCCACTGTACTAACAATCTGATGTTATTACAGTGATCTCCCCTGCTGTTCTATTGTGTTCTGACGTGGGGCGGTTCCCCCGCCAGAACACTCTGGTGAGCACACTCAGCCATTGGTTCAGACCTTTTTTGGTCTTGACCCTTTTGTCGAAATCAGCTGCTGTACACACAGGCCGAATGTTGGCCGGTTTCTATTGAACCAGCTGATAGCGCCCGACATGCGGCCTGTGCGTACTAGGCATGAGTGTATGTGTAACCACAGTTGTTAGCTGGAATGGGAATATAATAGTATTGTGAAGTTCTGAATGTACTCGCTTAGCAGAAATGATGAGCGAATGTGCTTAGACTAGATTTGCATAAAGTTTAGCAAATTGATCATAAAATGTGCGAATTGCGGATGTAAATGTGAACCCAATAGAATTAAAAGAGAGGTGAATTTTTAAAAATCTATTTAGAACATTTTTCAAGGCTAATAGGCACATCATTGTCAAACAAAGTGTACGGGGACCTGAATGCTGGCAGAAAGAACATATACCAATGCAAAAAAATGTAATCAATACCATTCAGAAGAGAAAGGACCCTCTGTTTTATTTGACTTTGAGGGTGATATGGGAACATTACCAATTCTTTAAATTACATGTGTTAGAGATGCTATTAAGTTATATGCTTATTTAAACCATCGGCACACATACCTGATTAGTTTTAACATGTAAAAAAAAAAAAAAAACAACTTTTGCTGCAAAACATTATTTTTTTTATCTAGGTGTAATAAGCTAGAATTTAGTGGTTGGAATAATAGACAGAACAGATCTAAAAGTTACCATAAGGTTTACACTTTGAAAAAGAAAAGCTAAATTCCTCAACTTTGTAACAATTGTCAAACAGTGGGAAAACATGTTTCAAAGCATAGTAATCTTTTAGTGCAGTCCCACCCTGTTTTGTCTACAAAGTTTAACATCATTTCAACATAGATTGCAAAAAGCACGGTAAGACCACAACCAACATTCCATAGATGAGGCAGTTGTTATGAAAAAAATAAATTACAGAACAATTTTTCAGACACAATAGCCAGACATATAGATCTCTGAGTAGAGGACATGCAAGCAGTTTGACTGGGCAGTAATATAAGAAATGAGAGACAAGGCAGGAAAATAGCAGAGCGACACATCACATCAGGTAAGGCTGTTTTAGGTCACACTTGAAAAGGGAAAGACAAGGGAGGTTTTAGCATGAAATAGAAATTACAGTGGATTATGTCAGAGACAAGAGCCAGAAAAAGTGTATAGACACTGTTGTAATTATGATGATGAAATAACCATCTCTCATTAGTTTAAGATGGGGATATATGGTTGCTAGGGATGAGCCTGATACTCAAGTCGAACGTAAGTTTGACTCGAATATTGGGTGTTCGCCAAATAGCGAACAATTTGGGGTGTTCGCGGCAAATTCGAAAGCCACTGAATACCCTTTAAAAGTCTATGGAAGAAATCAAAAGTGCTAATTTTAAAGGCTTATATGCATAGTATTGTCATAAAAAGTGTTTGAGGACCTGAGTCCTGCCCCAGGTGACATGTATCAATGCAAAAAAAGTTTTCAAAATGGCATTTTTTTCGGGAGCAGTGATTTTAATAATGCTTAAAGTGAAACAATAAACGTGAAATATTCCTTAAAATATCGTACCTGGGGGGTGTATATGGTATTATTGTTTCCCATGTTTAGAACAGTCCGAAAGAAAAAATACATTTCTAAAGGAAAAAAAAGTAATTTAAAAGTACTCGCGGCTATAATGAATTGTTGGTCCCGGCAATACACATAAAAGTCATTGAAAAAAAAGATTCCCCCACAGTCCATTACCAGGCCCTTCAGGTCTGGTATGGATATTAAGGGGAACCCCGCAATAATTTTTTAAAATGGCGTGGGGGTCCCCCTCAAAATCCATACCAGACCCTTTTCATTTTTTTTTTTTAAATGGCATATCTGTATATTAGCAACTGCATATCCTCTTTCTCTAAACCTTTTAGCCATCTCGGTGGCTTCCACCTGAAATGTGTCAAATGTGCTGCAAAGACGCCTTAATCTCAAAAATTGTCCATATGGGATCCCCTAATGGTATGACTAGGATGAGTCTGCTCTCAAGAGTACATTGCCCGCAGTTGGTTTTCTATATAAACCGGTGGCAATGCTGCCCTCTGAACTAGTGAGTTTAACATCTAAAAACTCTATGGTATTCTCTTTCAAAACTCCAGTAAATTGTAGGTTTAAAGAGTTGTCATTGAAATAGATAAGCCATTCTTCCAAACTGGCATGTTCATCAGATGTAATAAATAACAGATCGTCTATAAAGCGCCCGAAGAATACTGTATCCTTACGGCGGGGGCTATCATGTCCAAAGGTGCGAGACCTCTCCCACCAACCCATATAGAGGTTGGCCAGTGAGGGCGAAAAACTTCGCTCCCATGGAGGCCCCGCATCTCTGGAGGTAATAGGCCCCATTGAACATGAAGAAATTATGTGTTAAGTAAATATTCCAGGGACAACAAGATAAACTCTTGAAGTAACAAAGAGTATTTACCGGAGGCTTGTAGAAACCAAGCTACTGCTTTCAAACCTAACTGATGTGGAATACTAGAATACAGGCTAGTAACATCACAGCTGATCCATCTGTGTGTGGAATGCCACTTGAAATCCTGTAATTTACATAGTAAATGACCAGTGTCCCTGAGATATCCTGGTAAATTGAGAACTAAGGGTTGAAGTAAATTATCTACCCATTCTCCTGGTCGTTCATTGAGAGAACCTATGCCCGCCACTATCGGCCGACCCACAAGGGGATTTAACCCCTTGTGGACTTTAGGCAGATAGTGAAATACGGGCATAATAGGGTTCTCAGGAATGAAGGAATCTCTATCCTTCTCAGAAAGGAGGCCGGCCATTACTGCTCTATTTAATACATTGGAAAGTTCACGCTTAAAGGGGGCAGTGGGGTTGGATACGAGTAGTTGGTAGGTTTTTCTTCTTTTTTCTCTTTTTTTTTTTTTTTTTTTTCTTTTTCTTTTTCCCTCTCTTTTTTCATGTCCGGCTGTCTCCTTTACCTATATCATTTATGCCTTTTACCCACGCTACACTTTTATTCCTATTGTCATGAACATCGAGTATTTTTGTGTCCACTTGTTCATTTTCTAGACAAGTATATTTACAATTTTAGTAACAATCATTTAGTATTTATATTCTCAGGGGTGTTTAACCACTTGCCGACCGCCGCACGACGATATACGTCGGCAGAATGGCACGGGCAGGCATATGGGCGTATATATAAGTCCCTGCCTGCCCGCGGGTGGGGGGCCCGATCGGGCCCCCCCCCGGTGCCTGCGGCGGTCGGCATTCCTTCGAGAGCGATCCGGGATGAGGGGGCGGCCATTCATTCATGGCCACCCCCTCGCGATCGCTCTCGACGAATGGAAATCCCCGGTGACATCACTTCCTCTCCTGTAATGTAAACACAGGAGAGGAAGTGATGTATTCTCTCCTCCGTGTCGGTATTTTTCGTTCCGACACGGAGGAGAGCGGATCAGTAAGTTGCACCAACACTCTACACACACAGTAGAACATGCCAGGCACACTCACACCCCCCCTTTACCCCCCGATCACCCCCCCAATTACCCCTGCCCCCCAGTCACAGTGACACCAATGTCATTTATTTTTTATTTTTTTTTGCATTGGTGTCATTTGTGACTGTAATAACTGTTAGGGCAGTTAGAGTTAGCCCCCTTTAGTTCTAATGTGCCCCCCTAACCCCCCCCCAATAAAGGTTTAACCCCGTGATCACCCCCCGTCGCCAGTGTCACTAAGGCTGGGTTCACATTGCAGCGGTTTATGAGAACGAATGTGATTCGCACCGCACTGCAGTGCAAATCACATCCGATCTCTGTGCGATTCGAGTAGAGCCATTCGCCGCACCCGCCACACCCGCCGCACCCGCCGCAAATTCGCACGGGACCCTTTTTTTGGCCCGCAGCAGAATCGGATCGCATGGGTGTTCACACCATGCGATCCGAGTTTGCAGATCGCACTGCGATATGCGAACTGATCTGGGGGTGTCAGTAACATTTCACTGACACTCCCAGCAGTTCGCATAGGGCAGTGTGAACTGCCGCCGGGAGGCATGCGATGCGGGAACCCGCCGCGGATTCGCGGCGTTTCCGCATCGCTCCAGTGTGAACCCAGCCTAATAAGCGATCATTTTTCTGATCGCCGTATTAGTGTCACAGGTGACGCTAGTTAGGCAGGTAGGTATTTAGGTTCGCCGCAGCTTTTTATAGCGCCAGGGACCCCCATATACTACCGCATAAAGCCCCCTGATTGCCCCCTAGTTAACCCTTTCACCTGTGATCACCATATAACTGTTACAGGTGACGCTGGTTGGTTAGTTATTTTTTTATAGTTTCAGGGCACCCGCCATTTATTACCTAATAAAGGTTTAACCCCCTGATCACCCGGCGGGTGTCATTTGTGACTAATAACTGTTAGGGCAGTTAGGGTTAGCCCCCTTTAGTTCTAAGGTACCCCCCTAACCCCCCCCAATAAAGGTTTAACCCCGTGATCACCCCCCGTCGCCAGTGTCACTAAGGCTGGGTTCACATTGCAGCGGTTTGAGAACGGATGTGATTCGCACCGCACTGCAGTGCAAATCACATCCGATCTCTGTGCGATTCGAGTTCAGCCATTCGCCGCACCCGCCACACCCGCCGCACCCGCCGCAAATTCGCACGGGACCCTTTTTTTGGCCCGCAGCAGAATCGGATCGCATGGGTGTTCACACCATGCGATCCGAGTTTGCAGATCGCACTGCGATATGCGAACTGATCTGGGGGTGTCAGTAACATTTCACTGACACTCCCAGCAGTTCGCATAGGGCAGTGTGAACTGCCGCCGGGAGGCATGCAATGCGGGAACCCGCCGCGCATTCGTGGCGTTCGTGGGGTGTCATTTCACATACGCCCATAGCATGTGTGAGCAATATATCATTTAGTGACAACTTTGTGTAAAAAAAAAAAAAAAAAATTTTTTTTTGTCATTATTCAATCGCTTGAGGCAAAAAAATAAAATATTCAATGGGCTCAACATGCCTCTTATCAATTTCCTTAGGGGGTCTACTTTCCAAAATGGGGTCATTTGGGGGGGTTTTGTACTGCCCTGCCATTTTAGCACCTCAAGAAATGAGATAGGCAGTCGTAAACTAAAAGCTGCGTAAATTCCAGAAAACGTACCTTAGTTTGTAGATGTGACAACTTTTGCGCAAACCAATAAATATACAATTATTGACTTTTTTTTTACCAAAGACATGTGGCTGAATACATTTTGGCCTAAATGTATGACTAAAATTGAGTTTATTGGATTTTTCTAATAACAAAAAGTAGAAAATATCATTTTTTTTCAAAATTTGCGGTCTTTTTACGTTTATATCGCAAAAAATAAAAATCGCAGAGGCAATCAAATACCATCAAAAGAAAGCTCTATTTGTGGGAAGAAAAGGACGCAAATTTTGTTTGGGTACAACATTGCATGACCGCGCAATTACCAGTTAAAGCAGCGCAGTGCCAAAGTGTAAAAAGACCTCTGGTCATTTACCAGCAAAATGGTCCGGTCTGAAAGTGGTTAAAGTTCATAGCTGGACTTTATCTTATTTTATTTATCTTATTTTAATTTATTTCATTTTATTTTACTTAGTTTGATCTAGGTTTGTTTTGAAACGCCAATGATTTTATATACAATGTGTGTTTTTTAGCTTTGAAAATATAATGGTAAATGTTAAATTAATTTATGATCATGATATGATGAATCATTTATCTGTTTGTGTTTATCTTTACAACCGATAATGGCTAAGATCGGTTTGTGTATGTACAACCTTGCTAGCAGTTGACGGCTATGATTCGTTTGGAGTCCTGGGATCTCCACACATGTAGACAATTCGTTATTAGGATAATGTCATTCATTTCACGGTTTTACACTGGTCTCTCACACATGAATTATTATTTGACAGTTTACACTAACACTACTAGATAACCGGCATTGTGGAGATGAGTGGATGCCGATCTTTATCACTTTTTACGAGCATTCTAAAATACCTAAAAAAACATACAAATAATCATCACTGATTTTTCTTATTTTAGTGGGATTGATTTATATTCCCTTTTCTTCCCATCTTCTGCACTTCATTGTCTGCATATATTCATTCACTAGTTGTATGTATTAAGATTATCACTACCACTATCACACATCTATATATTCATTGGTTTATTCACTTATTTCTCACATATCTTGACACAATTGATTCAGAACTAGAGGGTCCCTTTCCCCTCTCCCCCCCCCCCTTCCTCTCCCCTTCCTCCCCCCTTTCTTTTTTCCCTTCCTTTTCCTTTCCCCCCCTTCTCCCTCTTTCTGTTCCCATCCCCCTTTTTCCCATCTTTCCCCCCCTCCCCTTCTTCTTTCTTTCTCTTTTTCTTTTTCCTTTCTTTTTTCTTTTTTCTTCCCTTTTTTTTTTTTCTCTTTTCCTTTTTTATTCACCCTTAGTCATTTAATGTTTAAGTGCAGGAGTCACATGTGCGGAGACTTCATGATGATGGTTCATCAGCTGTCACTGCTTTTCACTTTTGATTTTACTATCACGTGTTGACACCTGTATAGTATATATTTGTTTTACATTTTGAACAAAAGTTGGCTATGAGTAAGCGCTGGTCTTTAGCATGAAACGCGTCAGTGATTTTGTTTTATGTTTTTTCCCTTTGCTGTGGTGATTCGTGTGATATGGAGTTTTTTCATTTGAGGAAATAAAGACACTTTTATTTTTCATCTAATCCAGAGTGCCGCTGTCGAGAGTTTGTTCGTTTTCATGTACTTGGTTTGTGCAATCAGCCTGCACCTGGAACCCCCACCTGCCTGGAGAGTTAGTAATCTGCCGGTGGACTGACCTGGAGAGGGGGATCTTTGCTTTCTTTGCAGTTTTCCACTAGTCGCCCTTCTTAATCCTCATGAGATTGCATGCCCCTTTCAAATCAAGCTTTGTGAAAATCATTGCTCCCTTGAGGCAGTCAAATAACTCCGTAATCAATGGAATTGGATAGACATTCTTAATCGTAAAACGATTGAGACCCCTATAATCAATACAAGGTCTCAGTTCACCACTCTTCTTCTTTCACATCTTTCCCCATGATGTCAGAGGTAGGCACGGTCACCCGTTTACGTAAGTGGGTGACCCCCGCCCCCCCTGACAACACAGGGAAAGCCATGCATCAGAGGAGGGCTGGGTCAACAGGTGGCCCCGCCCTCTGTTATTTAAGAAGTGTCAGAAGAATCGAAGCGTCATACGGCTGAAGACTCCCACAGAGGCGGATCGTGCGGATGGCGCAGAGAAGAAGCTGGAGCAAGATGTGGGACGAGAAGAGTGGAGGAAGGAGAAGATGGAGAAGAAGAAGTTGGAGGAACAAGAACACTGAAGGAAGACCAGAAGAAAGAAGATGAAAGAAGAAGAAATGAATAAAGGACTTGTCAAAAATAGTCTCTTGTCTTTTTTAACCTTTTTGACACTTTTTTTGTGAAATGGTAGGGGTACATTTGTACCCCATTACCAATTCACACAGGGGGGCCAGGATCTGTTGGCCCCCTTGTTAAAGGTGGCTTCCAGATTCCGATAAGCCCCCAGCCCGCAGACCCCCACAATCACTGGGCAAGGGTTGTGGGGATGAGGCCCTTCTCCCCATCAACATGGGGACAAGGTGCTTTGAGGGGCAACCTGAAAGCACCCACCCAATATTGAGGGCATGTGGCCTGGTATGGTTCAGGAGGGGGGCACTCTCTCGCCCCCTCTTTTCCTGCAGCCTGCCAGCTTCCATGCTCGGATAAGGGTCTGGGATGGATTTTTGGGGGGACCCCACGCCATTTAAAAAAAATAGTGCGGGGTTCCCCTTAAAATCCATACCAATCAGGTTTGGTATGGATTTTTAGGGGGACCCCCACGCCATTTTTAAAAAAAAATTGGCATGGGGTTCCCCTTAATATTTATACCAGACCTGAAGAGCCTGGTATGCATTTTTTTTTTTTACTTTTGGTTCGGGTTCCCCTGTGGGGAAATCCCCATGCCGTTTTTATCAATGAACTTTTATGTGTATTGCGGACCGACAATTCATTGTAGCCTTTTTTTCCTTTTGGAATTTCATTTTGCTGTCAGACTGTTCTAAACACAGGAAACATGCGCCCCTTTTAGAGGCATACTATAGACACACCCCAGGTATGAAATTTAAAGGAATATTTCACTTTTATTGTTTCATTTTAAGCATTTGTTTCCCATAGACTTTAGCGGTGTTTGCGCGTTCGAACAAATTTTTTGCCTGTTCGTATGTTCTGGTGCGAACCGAACAAAGGGGGTGTTTGGCTCACCCCTAGTGAAGAGCCCCTACAGCCACAAACAAAGGAACAGTCTCATGAGTCACATGGGCAGGCTGTAAAGGTCTCCCATCAAGAGCCTCAATGGCAAGTGGAGTGTCACGCAGCTGCAGCGGAATCAAGTGCTTCAATACAAAGGCAGCATCAATGAACAGGCCTGAAGCCCCAGAGTCGATTAGAGCCTGTATCTTGATGGAAGACTCAGCCCAAGAAAGGATAACCGAAACCAGGGGCTTATCCTTCTGGATAACTGGGGATGAAACAATGCCACCTAAGGTCTCTCCGTGATAGGACCTCAAGGTTTGGGAATTCCCTGGACGGGTTGGACAAGACTTCAAAAAGTGACCTGCCTGGCCAAAATAAAGGCACAATCTCTCCCTCCTCTTAAGGATTCTCTCATCTGCAGAGAGACGCGTGAAGCCTGAGTGCATGGGTTCATCTTCACAGACCAACTCGATACCAGGAGGCATGAGAGGTGAGGAAGGCAAGGGTGGGACTGCAAAGTTCAGAGACAAATGTACAGGAGGTTTCTGCATGCGCTCCTTAAAAGGACGTCTTTCTCTGAGTCTGGAGTCAATGAGGATGGCAAACGTGATCAACTTCTCCAGCTCAGAGGGTATATCTTGGGCTGCTATCTCATCCTTGACGGTATCCGAGAGACCATGAAAAAAAGCAGCAAGGGCCTCATTGTTCTAAGCAACCTCTGCTGCCAGAGTACGGAAATCAATGGTGTAAATTGCAACAGTTCTCGTACTCTGTTTGATGGACTCTATTTGATGGCAGAAGCGGAGTGTGTGGGAACATCAAATACCCTTTTAAAAGAAGCCACAAAGGCTGGGTAACTCAAGACAACAGGTTTTTGCATTTCCCATAAAGGGTTTGCCCAGAAAGCAAAGATATCACAAAACGTACATTGCTTCTGTCTGTGGGAAACGCCTGGGGCAGCATCTCAAAGTATATGTCAATGTCAGGGAAGGTTCCATCCACTGATGACAATTCCTGATATTTGGCATACAGTACTGTGGTCCACCTGCAGGTGTCTCCTCGCAGTCTGGAAATGCCAGGAAAGCTTTCCCCTTATGGTAGTTGTCGGATTGAATTCATATACTACTTCTGGTATTTTACTACCTGATTGAGACAGCCACTTACCCTCAGTTGAAATGAAACACATGAAAGCTTTGAAATCAGAAGAACAATGGCTTGGCTCAGGCCCACCTGCTGTGATATGTGTGATTACAGGCTTCAAATGGAATACGAGCTAGCTAGACGGCTCAGGGCTAATAGAGACACTGCCCATAGTGGACAATACAGCACGCTTCCTGAAGAATGGGCAGACAGGTAAAGGATTAACTCTTGGCGATATCTATCGGATGGGGGTGGCAACGAGTGGGCGTGTATGTTTGAATGAAAGAATCACACACACAGGCAATGCTCACTCTATTCACTTCAAAGAGCCATCTTGAGGCCTACTCTGGGCAATGGCTCAGGATTAACCCATGTGGGCACGGATCTCTTATTCCATCACAAGGCCAACTACGAGGACGTGCTAAGTATATTATTGTATTATGTTTTGATTTTGTGCTTTGTAATCTTGTAACTCCTTTTAATACATATATAAGCTTCCTTATTTTTTTGGGAAATAAATGAGACTTGATTACTCTTAAACTGTGTGTTTGGTTTTATAGCTGACTATGTATTATTGTGATATTAACAGTAGCATGCGCTCAGAGTTTTAATAGACTAACTAATCTATAGGGACTAGACAAATGAATACACAGATGATATAATAATAATAATTATTATATCGGTTTTAACAGTAGTATTATGTCATCTTTGGGCAGCAGTACTGGCGTCCACCAGCGGACGGATTATGGCAGTGTGGAGCAGACAGCAACTCTTGCAAACAGGTGTCACTTGAGACCAATTACAGGCATATAAATACCCAGCAAACAACTCACGTTTGCCTTGGTATCTTCTTTGTGCTCTGACCCATACCTGCATCCTGAACCTGCATCCTGAATCCGACCCCGATCCCATCCTGATCCTGTCCCTCCTGTGTTCCTGTACCCTTACCTTTAACCTTCATCTTGATCCATCCCCTCCTTGTCCTGTTTTGTTCCCAGTCCCTCTTCTACTGATCTCCCTGTGTATGACCTTGGCCTAGCTAACATTTATGTTTCTGGAACATCCTTCTGCTGATCTGCTGTGTATGACCCTGGCCTGGCTGACATCTGTGCTTCTGGTACTGCCTCTTGCTGTATATAATGTTGTTGGCGGTGGGTTGGTTGGGTTGGTTGTGCACTGTTTGTATTTTCTTATTTATCACCTATCTTAATAAATATCATTATTATTTACTTTACATGCATTTTTGGTTATCTTTGTGCAGTCCACACAGTCTGGTCTACTAATTCTCCTGACAGTCAACCTGATTGAGAAACCCTCTGCATTGGACTGGATCACCCCCAAATCGCTGGGGAAGCGGAGTGGAACCAGACATACCTCTTATAGAGGTAATACTCAAGATGGGTGCCTGCACAGAGACTGGAGCAGCAGCAGGGATGGCCTGCAACACAGGTTGTACCGGAGCAGCGGGAGATTCCAGGTGAGCCGTGTAACTCGGGAGTATTTGTAACGCCATGGAAAACTGATCCATGCGGTGATCCTGCTCATCCAATATGGAAAAAATATTACCAACAAGTGGATTGACTGCATCTTCTGAATTCATGGCCTTCACCTACTGTCAGAAACCAGTTAAATCGCACTTGTTTAATAGTAATAATAAAAAGGTAAACAGAGTAAACATAGTGAAAACCTAGCCAGAGTTCAGGAACCGGAATGGATAGCCAGACAAGTCAGACAAACCAAAACGTAAGGGAGCCAGAGATGAGCGTAGTAGAACAGCAAGAAGGATCTGGAGCCAGAAGGAATGTCAGCCAAGCAAGACTTTAACAGGAACACAGGGGAGTGTCTCTAGAGATGTGACCAGGGCGAAGGCAGAGATCATCTGGGCTGGATAGCATAAGTAGGCAGGACTGACTAGCAGGATATCATCAACATCAACAGGCGAGTCACTGTGGAGAGAAAGGAGCTGGCAATTAGCCGACAGCTGAGTGGCCAGCTTTGAGCCCAGCCCTGGCAACACGAAGTCTTAGTATTGTGAAACTAGAACAATTGCCTTTTAGAAGAAGATTGGGGAGACAATGGACCCTTAATGTTTTTGCTATGGATTCCCACCTCACATAGTTACAGCTTTGTCTGTTAAAAAATAGTTAAAGAGTTGAAAAAAGACCACATAAAACTGGACACAGTATTATAAATGAAGTCTCACTAAAGATGTATATAGGAGAATTAGGACTTAGAATTAGGAATTAGAGAAAATGCGACCGTGTGTATGCTCCATCGGAAGTTAGCTGTCTGAATTCCCGCCAGCCAAAAATTGATAGCATGTTCTCAATTTTCCCGACGGAAAAAATTCCGATCGTGTGTATGCAATTCCGACACGCCAAAAAATCATGCATGCCCAGAATCCAGTACGAGATGGAACCGCTCGGTCTGGCAAAACTAGCGTTCGTAATGGATTTAGATTCGTCACACTGCAAATTTTTTAATTGTTCAATGCCACACATTCTCTTCTTTATATAATGATAGAAGAATGAAGTTGTTTTGCTGCTTATATTCACACAGAGTTATCACAAACTTATTTTTTTATTATTTCTAGGTATCTCCTGAATAATATTTATTTTAATTTAAGCCAGATTTACATAATATATATATTTTTTCGTAAAGTCCTTTTTTTTCATTAATATAAATTTTTGGATTATTGTATTATTTTCCCGTGCTCTCCTTTTTATTTTTTTTATGTCACATTTCCACAGCACCATTATTATGTTGTATTTGTAAACCTGTTTGTTGTTGGTGTCCCTTGTTAATTTTGACATTGTATTTTTGAAATGTACCTGCCTACTCACCCAAAAATTTTTATATTTGCTATTTGAAGAAAAACACATAGGCAAGTATTTTCTGGAAATGGTGCAGTCAGGATTTACACATTATCAAACAGAAAACTATGGATATTGAAGTAAAACTTAAGAACATGATTGATGTCCTTGGAAGAATTAAATTTTCAAAAAAATTGGCACTATTTTGTGTTTTTTTCAAAAAGTTTAACATTTTAAAAAAGCCTAATTTTGAAGATACACACAGTATGTCAACATGTGCTATCTGCCATCAGGGGATATCAATGTACGCTTTTTGTGCCTGCAACCCCTTCCTCAAAACTCAAGTGGGTGAGAGGAAGGTGTTGCACCCTCAAAACACGTCCATTTGTCCCCCATGATGGGAGATAGCACATGTTGACATTAGGCATGGGATCAGAATGCAAATCCCCAGTTTGACTCCCAATTTGTGTGCATCTTCAAAATTAGGCTTTTACAGGGGTGACTTCACCCCATCCGTTGAAAACAAGATCCCTACATTTTGGACAATATAATGTGTGATCTTGCCTTTTAAGTTTTTCAATGTTGAACTTTGTAAGTTCCAGAGTTGTGTATGTTCTGTTTTGAAACATGGCTGTTTATGTAACCTTAAAAAAAATATGTAGATAACTCCAAATGTTATACTTTTTTACAAAAAAATGTTTTACAACGCACATGTGAATGTGTACGGAGTAAAAGGATTTTTACTCAACAATGTGTGATTTCTTCTTTCAATGACATTTACCATTTTTTGTGTTTAAATTGGTGTTTACAGTGTCAATGGGTTTAGATAATAATGTACAAACCACTTGATACTACAAGTGCACTAGGAGACAGAAAAAAGAAACACAAGCAGGAATTCAAAAAGATTTTTGCAGATTAAATGTAAAATTTATTTAACATGTGCTGGCAAAGCAATGGTTCCCCCCCAAAAAAATATTGCACATAATTTTGGTGCACTTCATAGGCACTTTGGGGGGGCAAACCAAGACGGGCTGCTTCCAGGGACGTCATTGTTTGTTGAAGTACGGCGTCAGGCCCAACTGTGACCACATAATTTGGGTTGTTTCTTTTCATAAAGTTATGCAGGATACAACAAGATAAAATGATGGTGTTAAGTTTGTATTCCGCCATATTAATAGCCTTTTGAAACAGGCGGAACCGGCTGGCCAGAATCCCAAACGCGTTCTCCACAACTCTTCTGGGCTCTGGCCAGCCGGTAATTAAAAACCCTCTTCTCAGGGGTGAGGGTCCTCTGGGGAAATGGCCTCATGACATGGTTTCCCAGACCGAAAGCTTCATCTGCTCCTTCAACGTTCTCCTCCATGGGTGGCAATCCCAAGCCACCACTCTAGAGACATCTGTAAAACTCAGTCCGGGTAAATACTCCTCCATCTGACATTCGGCCATTCCTCCCCACGTCCACATATATAAACTCATTCGTCGCCGACGCCACCGCCATCAACACGATACTATGAAACCCCTTATAGTTAAAATAGTATGACCCCGAATGGGGTGGTGGGACGATGTGGACGTGCTTCCCATCGATTGCCCCTCCGCAGGTAGGAAAATCCCACCGCTGGGAAAACTGGGAGGCCACAGTCTGCCATTCCTGTGATGTTGAAGGAAACTGTGGAGTCAAACAAAAAAAATCTAATTAGTAATTTTGCACAGAAACATTACAAGCAGATTATACACAAACATTGTTGGCCAACATCAGTATAACATTTCTTGTAAAGAGTATTTAAAGGCTAAAATATAAGGTCCACTTATCAGATTCATCACCCCCTCTGATGGCCCCTTGTAAATATTATAGGGGGGGTATGTTTTGGACAGGTAACCACCCTCTTCACTATGTAATGGAGTAATAACAAAGTAATGTGTGTTACTTTGGCCAGCCCCTCCTTAATTACACTATTGGCAGCCCATTGGACAGGTAATAAGAAGTGGCATCAAAACAAATTAATAAATGGAAGCACATTTGTAGATTCTGCAATTACCTATCAAGATAATAATATGAGAAGAAAAATTTAAACAGTAGCATTTGAAAGTATTGAGGCAGGCCCTTACACTACATGCCTTGGAGAAATTCATCCATAAATCTGACCACAAAAGCGGTAGGTATAGTGTGTATTGGGTTTGGCAAAGTCAGCAGATAGAGGATTGCTATCAGCTGACTTAGCGGTTGGGGGGAGGGGGGTTCCACATTATTTTGGGCCCCCCAAAAAAGCCTCTGGCACTCTGCATGAATTTAAGGACAACAATAACATTTGTAAACATTTTAGGGGGTCTTTAGGGTAAAGCATTACAATGGAGATGACAAAATACATTGTTAATTGACTAGACTATAGGAGTATATGGGCCTCCGATAGCATGCTGAAGGCAAATATGCATTAAGGACAAAAAAGGAGCATACAAAAATCCAACATGCATGAGGACAAAGAGGAAATTCCCAGCTTATTAAAATTATGTTAATTATAGAACAATGAAAGAAATACAATACATTAGCAAACATTAAATACATAGAATGTGATGTTAAAGGAGAAAACTTTGTATGTGGCAGAACAGGTCTCTGGAATAATGATCCCCAGGGCCTGGGGGAAGATGCCTGTCGAGAACTTGAGGTCTTGAGGTCCTGAAGGCTTCTCCCTGTCGCCAAGTACCGCAACGTGGCAACTAGCCTCTGCTCCAGAGTGATGGCTATCCTGCCTGCTGATATAAGGGGACAGCAAAGCCAGCAGATGGTGAAAAACAGGGTCCGTCATCCGGAGATAATTTCTGAAATCATCAGGATTATTCTCATGGATCTCACGCAGCAAAGGCATATGAGAGAATTGGTCACGCTGGAGCAACCAATTCTTGGTCCATGAACTCCTCCTCGCCCTGTTCCTGGACCGGGCTTGTGTCAAAGTAAGAACCCCAACACCAAGCCCCTGCACAGCACGAACTCTACGATGAGTACGTACACGTAACATGGCTTCAAAATGGTCGGCTGGTCAGAACGGACAACATAAAGTACTGATAAACCACAAGGCCTGAAAGAACGAAACGCAAATCAGCAACGAGTGGACAATAAGCACTGAAAATCAAAGCATACTATATACCAAGATATAGTCCGCAATGACAAAGAAATGCGAACTGACTACACGCACTGATAGGCAGATACGCACCGACAAGCACAAACTGTAGAGCAGGAACGATCTGAAGCACAAGTCTGAAAAGTGCGAATCGTCTCTAACCAAACTTCTACTAAACATGCAATAAACACAAGATCAGCAGAAGGAGCCCAAAGGGTGCCTGTCAGGAATCCGTCCGTTCTGTGCGATCAGGTCTCCGTACGCGCACGCGCGTTCGTGCCGCGGGTCGTCGTGGGCACGCGCGTCTTCAGACGCGCGCGGGTGCACGCCGTTCGTATGTGCGCGCGGCACACGCACGTGTGTGCGTTAGTACGATTGGCGCCAGTGGCCCTTTTTAAAGGCACAGCTGCGGATGTTCTGTGCTGTTCGTCTGCAGCTAGTACCTGAAGTGATCTGTTATTTTGCCTGAACCCTATCTGATACCTGACCCGGCTCCGTTTGACTCTGCTGATCTCTCCTGCTCCGACCCCGGCTTGTTTGACCCTTCTTGGACTGATACCTGTTGCCGAACCTCTGCTTGTTATCTGATTCTTCTGCTGGCTCCTGCTTGCTTCTGTGTCTGCTACCTCCTCATCCAGAGATCCATCCATCCTGGTTCCACGGCCCGTGGCCTTTCTCCACCAGCTGCCTTCTTGCTACAGGGAGCTCCTGCACCTGAAGATCTCTATCTGCTAGCATCTGCTGCTGCACCTGGCCGGACACTCCTACCCCGCTGCGCTCCTGTCTCCCTGTTCCCATTCCAGAGAGACTTGAACCAGAGTCGTAAGAGAGGTCTCCTTCCACCAAGTCAGACTCACTATCTGAAATCCTAACAGTGCCGTATGTGGTGCTGAACTTCCCTTTTCTAGTCCCGTAGTACATGGTGGACGTCACTGTGTTCTAAATTATCTTTTCACGTGACAACACTGAAGAAATTACACTTTGCAACAATGTAAATTAGTGAGTGTATAGCTTGTAT
Source organism: Lithobates pipiens (assembly GCF_037356315.1). Taxonomy (NCBI): domain Eukaryota; kingdom Metazoa; phylum Chordata; class Amphibia; order Anura; family Ranidae; genus Lithobates; species Lithobates pipiens. Next base: position 621,305,248 of record NW_027507748.1, on the reverse strand, counting down.
AACAGTGTAAATTTGCTGTCCCCTCAAAATAACTCAACACACAGCCATTAATGTCTACACCACTGGCAACAAAAGTGAGTGCACCGCTAAGTAAAAATGTCCACATTGGGCCCAAAATGTCAATATTTTGTGTGGCCATCATTATTTTCCAGCTCTGCCTTAACCCTCTTGGACATGGAGTTCACAGAGTTTCACAGGTTGCCACTGGAGTCCTCTTCCACTCCTCCATGATGACATCACGGAGCTGGTGGATGTTAGAGACCTTGTGCTCCTCTACCTTCTGTTTGAGGATGCCCCACAGATGCTCAATAGGGTTTAGGTCTGGAGACATGCTTGGCCAGTCCATTACCTTTACCCTCAGCTTCTTTCGTAAGGCAGTGGTCTTCTTGGAGGTGTGTTTGGTGTCGTTATCAAGTTGGAATACTGCCCTGAGGCCCAGTCTCTGAAGGGAGAGATCATGCTCTGCTTCAGTATGTCCCAGTACATGTAGGCATTCATGGTTCCCTCAATGAACTGTAGCTTCCCAGTGCTGGCAGCACTCATACAGCCCCAGACCATGACACTCCCACCATCATGCTTGACTTTAGGCAAGACACACTTGTCTTTGTACTCTTCACCTGGTTGCCGCCACACACGTTTGACACCATCTGAACCAAATAAGTTTATCTTGGTCTCATGAGACCACAGGACATGGTTCAAGTAATCCATGTTCTTATGCCGTGTACACACGATCAAACTATCCACCCGTGTGTTGGCTCCGGCGGACTTTTTTTTCCCAAAAGTCCGGCGGACTTAGAAAGTAGTTTTGACTCAAAAATTGTCCGCTGGATTGCGAGTCCGGCGGACGATCTGGCCATGTGTGTGGTAGTCCGCCGGACTTTTGAAATGAACGGACTTTCCCGCACACGGAGAAAAGTCAGTTCATTCTGAACGCGGCTCCAGGTAGCGGGACTAGCGAAGGAAGTCAATGTCGCTGCCTACGGCAGCGAGATTGACACGTCGCTGGCCCTGGCACCTGGTATGGACTTAAAGGGGAAGCCCTACGCCGAAAAAACTGCATGGGGGTCCCCTCCAAGGTCCGTATAAGACCCTTATCCGAGCACGCAGCCCGGCCGGTCAGGAAAGGGGGTGTGGAAGAGCGAGCAGCCCCTCTCCTGAGCCGTACCAGGCCTCGTGCCATCAACATGGGGGGGGTGCTTTGGGGAAGGGGGGGCCATGCGGCCTTTATCCTGCCCCAAAATTGGCCAGTGCTTTTGGACAGCTCTTTTAATAGCCCAGTGCTGGTCATTAAATGTTGTAATGAAGAGAATATCATGTTGGTCTTTTGCAGATGTGGTCACTTTCTTGTTCTGGATACCTTGTCTATAACGGTCTAGTGCCTTTTGATGATGACCTGCATATCCTTTTTCCCAAAACTTTTTTGACAATATGATTGCCTGGTCATCATAGTCATTAATGCTGCTTCAGCGTCCCTGGTTGCTCTGGAGACCACCGCTGCATTATGCAACCGCGGCCCACGATCACTGCCGTGATCTGCCCCACAATCTCCGATCCCTGCACTGGCACCGATCCATTGCAGGATCGTGTGCTGCATCTTGATGTTCCTTGACAGCTGGTTTGTCCCCACAATGATTGGGGACCAACCATACCATAATGACTGACCATACCATAATGGTACTTGTTCTAATCCTTGCTTTCGTTATACTTTTTTTGTGATTTCTGCTCAGGTATTTTAAACATTTGAACTGTTTTGGCAGTATTTGTGATGTCACACCAGTATGGGGGTGGGAGGAGCTTTGGTTTTCCTTCTTTTTTTTTTCTCTTTTTTCTGAGTGTTTTTTAAATATTTTCCACTGTTGCCCCACATTTATCACATGCCTGATGAAGGAGTCCTGCGTGACTCCAAAACATTGCACTCTCCTTGTGTTATGATCATGCAATAAATCACCCGTTTGGATGCTATCTATGTCGTTCCATGGTGCGCTGGCAAATATCTTCGCTGTGACGGTGGGTTCCTGTCACTTGAGGACCTTCAAGGGCTGGGTACCCTTTTTCTGTTTAGGGGCCACTCCCTTGGACCTGCACAGCACCCGGCCGGAATACCTTTGCCCTTGTACACACGGTGGCACATTTCGACAACAAAATCAGTCGGATTTTGTCTGACGGATTTCATCCGTATCTTGTGTTGCATACACACGGTTGGACAAAGTTGTCGGAAAATCTGATCGTACGTAACGTGACAACGTTATTTCGTTACGACGGGTCTACGTTCAGGCTAGTAGCCAATAGCTTTGGTCTAGGAATTTGATCTGAGCATACGTGGCCCTTTGTCCGATCGGAATTCTCTACACACAATCGGACAAAGTCCGATCAGATCATGTTGTCGGAAAGTTTTATAGCCCAGCTCTAAAACTTTGTCTGTCGGATATTCCGACGGAAACAGTCCGATGGAGCCCACACACAGTCGGATTATCCGACAACACGGTCCGATCGGACATCTTCCGTCGGAATCTCCGACCGTGTGTTCAAAGAAAAATTCCCCCTAAGTGGGTGGGATTTTAAATTACCATCAACACCAGACAAAAGTTCACAGAAATATACAAAATTTTATTAATAATTACAAAAATTACATAGTACCACCAGAGGGGCATCTAAACTAAAACATGTCCCCATGGTGTATTAACAGATGGACAATCACATAAACAAAACAAAAATTTAATTAATGAATAATTAAAATATGTTTCCTATATCATCCACATCAGACGCGTTTCCAGTCGCTGGTATCTCAGAACTTTCATCAGGGGTGAAAATATTTGATGATATATTGATTCAATAATTGGCCATCTGAAATCATTACCTAATGAGATGTATGCTGGAAGATCAGGGTACATATCACTGTAGAATATGGATATGTCTGCAGGCTGGTTTAAATAGAAGTAAAGTGTCACGCAGATGCATAGTATCCTGCATATTCCTTCCAGATGCGTTTTACTAATTACCCAACGGGGAGGGGAGTTTTTATTTGGTCCTTAAACGGGAAACATGATAACTGCCCGGGTATCTCAAGTCCGCTTGTGTAAGCGTATAAGGCTGAATTAGCACATGTTTGACTTGTACCCAGAGTTGCCTTGTCCCATCCCTGAGGAATGAACCCAGAAGAGAAACTGGAAGGTAAAGTCCAACCACCTATTTCATGCAGCAGGACATTCCTCTGTGTAGAGTGTGTGGGTGACATTAAAAGAGGAATGTCCTGCTGCTTGAAATAGGTGGTTGGACTTTACCTTCCAGTTTCTCTTCTGTGTTCATTCCTCAGGGATGGGACAAGGCAACTCTGGGTACAAGTCAAACATGTGCTAATTAGTAAAACGCATCTGGAAGGAATATGCAGGATACTATGCATCTGCGTGACACTTTACTTCTATTTAAACCAGCCTGCAGACATATCCATATTCTACAGTGATATGTACCATGATCTTCGAGCATACATCTCATTAGGTAATGATTTCAGATGGGCTGTTCGTTTAGCCAATTATTGTATCAATATATCATCAAATATTTTCACCCCGATGAAAGTTCTGAGATACCAGCAACTGGAAACGTGTCGGGTGATATAGGAAACGTATTTTAATTATTCATTAATTAAATTTTTGTTTTGTTTATGTGATTGTCCATCTGTTAATACACCATGGGAACATGTTTTAGTTTAGATGCCCCTCTGGTGGTACTATGTAATTTTTGTAATTATTAATAAAATTTTGTATATTTCTGTGAACTTTTGTCTGGTGTTGATGGTCATTTAAAATCCCACCCACTTAGGGGGAATTTTTCTTTGTAAAGTTTAATAGGGATGGGACCACTTCACCAAAATTTGACCCATTGGTAGTTCCTTTCTCTGTTTGACCGTGTGCACAAGGGCTTAGTGCTGTAGTGTCCAGGATTCCACTTCGCAGTATCCGGCGTCTGGAGGCCGCATTGCAAAAACCTTGCTTAACTTCCTGTCTAAAGACCTTTGGGTCTACCAGTGTCCATTCACCTGGAGATTAAGTATAACCCAGTAGGTAATAAATATTATCCTAATTCTGTGTCCCATGATGTATGAAAAAGAAATATAGAATATCTTCACGTCCGGGACCCCTTACTCCGTTCTTGGGCAAACCGGGGTTTTTAACTGGTCAATCAGATAACGGATTTCTTTTCTGGCAACCATCACGTCCATCACCCATCTGGCACGCATTAAATGGGGGCCTGAACCCTCTAGGAGAACTTAGTTCCCTCCCTAGTTCCCTCAATAGTGGACATTGGCTACAATATTTCCAATTGAGTCACTTTTACGAAGGGCTGGCTAAGGTCTGGCATCGTGGGGAGCTGACTCCATTTGAGGAGCTGTGTCTTTCTGACTCCCATTGTTCGCATGTTTTATCTAAAATATATAGTGCGCTACTTTTTCACGTGTTTCCCAATCGCCCCTTTTACATTCGAGACTGGGATCGGGAATTGGGCAAGAGCCTGCGTCCGGAGGATTGGGATAAAGACTTCACTTTTACATTCAAGTCCACTTTAGCTTCCCATTCACAGGAAATAAACTATAAAATACTAACCAGATGGTATTGCTGCCCAACTTTATTACAAAAAAAAATCAATCCAGCTACATCAAATTTATGTTGGAGATATGGCAAGTCAAAAGGTACACATTTACATGTGTGGTGGTCGTGCCCATCAATAAAACCATTTTGGTCGACCATATTTCAGCTTAGTCATTTGATCATGGACAAGGTATGGCCAGAGACCCCAGAAGTAGTCCTCCTATCTATGATCCTGGGATCATTCCTATCTTTGAAAATGGGAATATTACAATTTCTGCTGATAGCAGGGAGAGTACTGATCCCCAGATACTGGAAATCCTCCATAACACCATCAATTTGGGAATGGGTAGTGGAAATTAATAACATCATGTGCATGGAAGAGAAGATAGCTTTAGCAAATGATAGGCACACTAAGTTTAGGGATGTGTGGACCACTTCTCCCTCGCTCTTGTTCTAAGTGACTAGATATTGACACTGCATCTTAAAAGGCTATACTAGGTCATCTCTGTGGGATAGACAAAAGGACAAAAGGAGACAACATGGGACAACAGATTTTGTCTTTTTTTCATGCTTTCTTGAATGCCATATATGGAATGCCATAGTGGACGCCATTCTGACTTTAAATTTTTTCTTTAATTTCTCTCCCCCCCCCAATCAAGAGTTTCTCTGAGGGTGGCAAAAGTGGACTCAAAAGGGAACTATGCTATAAATATGCCTTCGTTTTATGTTCTCTAGTTATCATGAGATAAGAGGGTTTGTTATAAAACATATATTATTTACTTGCCATGTAAATGTTTTTATTATCGAAAGTGTGCCACATTCCGTCTCTTCTCTCTCTGGTGGCATTTTTTCTGCGTGTTTCGTTTTTCTTTTCTTGTATAATTCTTAATAAAAATTAATTATGACAAAAAAAAAAAATCTTTGCTTTCAAGATTTGCAGGGAAAAAAAAACAGACCTTTTTTTTGTTTTGCTGATGTATGTATTCCCTAGTGTTTGCTGTCACACAATTGTACACAAAAGCACATGGCTGGTAGTAATTTTCTGATAAAGATCTATACACTGCATTACAGTGCCTTGCAAAAAGTATTCACCCCCTTGGCATTTTTCGTGTTTTGTTGCCTCACAACCTGGAATTAACATGGATTTGCATCATTTAGATTACAGAACATGCCCACAACTTTGAAGATTTTTTTTTATTGTGAAGCAAACAACAAATAGGACAAAATAACAGAAAAAGTCAATGTACATAGCTATTCACCCCAAGTCCATACTTTGTAGAGTCACCTTTTGTGGCTATCACAGCTCCAATTTGCTTTGCATAAGTCTCTGTGAGCTTGCCACATCTTACCCCTAGGATTTTTTCCCATTCCTCCTTGCAAAACTTCTCCAGCTCCTTCAATTTGGATGGTTTGCGCTTGTGAACAGCAATCTTTCAGTCTGACCACAGATTTTCTATTGGATTAAGGTCTGGGTTTTGACTAGGCCATTCCAACACATTTACATGTTTCCCCTAAAACCACTTAAGTGTTGCTTTAGCAGTGTGTTTGGGGTCATTGTCCTGCTGGAAGGTGAACCTCTGTCCTAGCCTCAAATCACACACAGAGTGGTACAGGTTTTGCTCAAGAATATCCCTGTATTTAGCACCATCCGTCTTCCCCTCAACTCTGACCAGTTTCCCAGTCCCGACTGCTGAAAAACATGGTGTTCTTTGGGTGATATGATGTGTTGGGCTTTTGCCCCAGACATAGCATTTTCTTTGATGGCCAAAAAGTTCAATTTTAGTCTCATCAGACCACCTTCCTCCATACATTTTAGGAGTCTCCCACATGCCTGTTCACAAACTTAAAACGTGCCATTTTGTTTTTGCTGAAAGTAATGGCTTTCTTCTGGCCACTCTGCCATAAAGCCTAACTCTATGGAGCATACGGCTTACTATCATCCTATGTACAGATACTCCAGTCTCTGCTGTAAAACTCTGCAGCTCCTCTGTGGTTACCTTAGGTCTCTGTGCTGCCTCTCTGATTAATGCCCTCCATGTCCGGTCCGTGAGTTTTTGTGTGCGGCTGTCTCTTGGCAGGTTTACTCTTGTGCCATGTTCTTTCCATTTGGTTATGATAGATCTGATGGTGCTCCTAGGTATCATCAAAATTTGGATTTGTTTTATAACCTAACCCTGACTTCTCAACAACATTGACCCTTACTTGTTTGGCGCGTTCCTTAGTCTTCATGGCAGTGTTTGGTTAGTGGTGCCTTTTGCTTAGTTGTTGAAGCCTCTGGGGCCTTTCAAAAAGGTGTGTATATGTAATGACAGATCATGTGACACTTAGATTGCACACAGGTGGACCTTATTTCACTAATTATGTGACTTCTGAAGGTAATTGGTTGCACCAGAGCTTTTTATGGGCTTCATAACAAAGGGGGTAAATACATACGCACATGCTAATTATCAGTTTTTTATTTCCGAAAAATAGTTTATGTATTTATTTTTCTAATTTTACTTCACCGACTTAGACTATTGTTTTCTGATCCATCACATATAATCCAGATTAAAAAAACATTGAACTAAAGGCTGTAATGCAACAAAATAGGTAAAAATCCAAGGGTTGAATAATTTTGCAAGGCACTGTGAGTTGCTAAGGAAATTTCAGAAAAATGGCACTCGTCTTCTAAATCAATCATTCTTCATGAGTATAAGCATGGGCCAGTTGGTTTATCTTGGTGTCAACTGATGAGATTAATTATACAGTGAAACCTTGGATTGCGAGAAACATGCTTGTAATCCAAAGCGAATTTCCCCATAAGAAATCATGGAAACTGAAATTAGTTTCACGACCATTTATTCGTAGGTACTTCAGTTTATGGTCCATAAAAAGGGATCATAGCAATGTGACCAGGTTGTGTAACCATAAAATGTTCATCCACAAATGGCAACCTCCACAAGGGGATTAGAAGCAAAATCTAGCAGGTGCTACAGAGTATACAAGAGAAGAAATGCGCCTCTAAGTGTAGCAATATGTTTCTAAATATTGTACCTTCATTAAATGTAACCATATTGCTACACTTATAGGCACCTCTCTTCTCTTTTATACTCAGTTGTGACATGACGCTGCTTCTATATCATGACATTGCTTGAATATCAAGTCAAAATGTATTTAAAAATTTTGCTTGTCTTGCAAAATGCTCTCAAATCATGATTTTACTGTGACTTGATTGTGCTTAATATTCTTTCTACAAATGTCTGACTATTATTACAGTTAATGAAAACACATTGTGGTACAGAAATGGGAACAGCAATCAATCAAAGAACAAAACCATAATATGGATGTAATTTGTAAAATAGAAAGACCCAACAGTCTGTGACCAGGCAGACAAGTATGTTAATCTCTATGGGGCTTATAAGGACAACTGATTATAGAGAAAGGAAAATGTAACTGTTTTTGTGTTTATTTGCTGGTGTGTTTAGATGTTCTTGTTGCGTGTCATGCAATGCTACATTTTAATTTCAAAAACATCAGACATCTGTCAGCTTTTGAAAAGTACATTTATAATTATTATTGTCTCTAAAAATATTTAGCGCTCTCCATCTATAATTTTTGCTTATTAATGACATTAGGGCGTCCCTAAAAGGCAAGTCTATATACTAGTGTGCGTCTTATGCAGCGTACACACGATCTAATTGTCTGGCGTACTTAGTCCAGCAAACAATCCGGCGGATAGGCTGGCGGACTTTCTACCAAACGGACTTGGCCACACACGGACGCACGGAAAGTCCGGCCATTGCTAGCGCAATGATGTACAGCACGTACGACGGGACTAGAAAAAGGAAGTTCAACAGCCAGTAGCCAATAGCTTCCTTTTCGTACTTGCTTCTGAGCATGCGTCATTCTTAGTCCGCCAGACTAGCACACTGACAAACGTATTGTCCACTGAAACCCAAGTCCGAAAAAAGTCCGCTGAAGCCCACATACGATCGGATTGTCTCCGGTGAAATGCAGTCCGGCAGACTAAGTATGCCAGACAATTTTATCGTGTGTACACGGCATTAGAATCACTCTGCACAATGGTGCATGAAACGTAAGAGAAACAAGAATTGTACGTTTTGGAAGCACTGGGTCATATGGCTTGTAGTTAAAAGTTGTAATAGTGTAGTTTCCCACAGGGATCTGCTAAGATTATGCTCCATTTCATGTGCTGTTTTAATCTGTTCCACTAAAGTCCTCAATAAAGGAGTTGCCTTCAAACCACTGTTCCTGTGTCTCCTGATGCCCAGTTGGTACAGCAGGCCCATACCCGAAGAGCATGGAAAAGTGTGAGTGAGATGATAGAGTCGTAAAGTAATACTGTGGCCAGGCTTTGGACATTCAATTATTTACATATTTTTAAACAAGCACATACACTCACTGGCCTTTGTAGCTGAAGACACTGTGCAGAAATCCATCCTTAAAGTTCACAGCAGAAGAACTGATGTTTTTCAAGTTCTCAGAAGCTCTGTTCACTCTACTCTCCTATTCCCAAGCTGAAGCAGTGGGAGCTGAGATGCAGAGAGAACAATTTTAGTACTTCTGCTGTAAATTTCAAGGATAAACTGCTCAACAATACTTGCAGCTACAGATGTCAGCTAAGCTTGTTTTAAATCCAAAGTGCAGCTTGTAAAACATTGTAAATTCTTGAATGTCTATAGACTGGCCACAATTTTTTTATTTTCGTAAAATGTTTTTTATTTGCCAAATGTTCATACATGTTATTAACAAAGTATAATAAACAGATGAGATATTGTCTGACATATATCTAATTTTGTGGTATTTGCATATATAATAAAGATTATTGTTCATCTCTATGCCTTGTTATTTGTACATTCAGCTATCTTTTAGTTTAATCAATCCAAACTAAATTATGGTGAATAGAAGTACATTAGAGAATAAAGGTCCCGTGTTTCTGTAAATAAGCTATATACTAGGGGGTGTTCACCTAAATATGAAAAGGTCTGGGGTAGATGGTTGGCAGATGGTGAAACGTGTACTTGATATACTCACCCTTCATCTTCTCCTTTCCCTCCCCCCTTTTTCTTTTTTTCTTTTTTTTTTTTTCTCCTCTCCCCTCCCTCTCTGTCTCTCCCTTCTTCCTTTGTTTTTTTTTATATATACATATATACTATGTGATGGCTCTACCTCTTGTGGGTAGTTTGTTTTATGCTACACGGTTACTGTAATGTATCTATATATGTGCTATTGTTTTGGCCATGTTGGCCTCCGTCAATTTATGTACCAAGCATTCGTACCTCAATAAAGTTGGCTTTTTCAATAAAAAAAAAAAATAAGCTATATACTGTTCACATTGTACTTCAAAGTTCAGAGGGAACTTACCCTCACAAACATTTGTGCCGTGTGTTGCTGTCCACCCCCCTACAAGATCTCACAGTTGTAATTTCAGATATATATTTGAGTTATACATTAACTTGTCTGTTTGTAGAGAGGCAATCCATTTTCCCCAGACTTTATTGAATGTTTTAGTTGATCCCCTGTACTCATATGTCATTTTATACATGGTGATGTTAGCATTGGCCGACCCTTTCCAAGCGTTTAGTGTGAGATGATCTCTTCTAATCCAGTTAAAGTGGCGTTGCCACCAAAAAATAAAACATTGTTTAAAATTCTTTAAAAAAATTAAAAAAAAATAATTGGAAAAAAAATTTACTCACCTGTTGCTAGGGGGTCCCTCTTAGTCTGCCTTCTTCCTTGCCCGGGCTGGTGACATCACTTCCCCTCGCGCTGCACAGTCACCTGGGACCTGTCACGTGTCCCAGGTGACTGCGCGGCTTATCACGGCGCCCTGCGCCGCTCACGCATGCGCAGTGGGTGCCCGGCTGTGAAGCCACAGCTGGGTGCCCACAGTACGATGCGGTGCTGGGTGCCGCAAGCGGAGCGGGGAATGAGGGGGGCTTCATTCCCCCGCATCGCTGGACCCTGGGACAGGTAAGTGTCCGATTATTAAAAGTCAGCAGCTGCAGTATTTGTAGCTGTTGACTTTTAATTTTTTTTTTATGGGGCACCCCATTTTAAGTACAATTTGATTTCTTATATAGAAGAAAAGGATCCTTAGTTCTTATATTGTTACTCATAACCTCATCCTCTATAGCTCCTAGCAATCCTAGAAGTGGGCTACATATATTTGGTATATTGAACGTGTCAGCAATAAATTGGGTTGCCTGTGACCATAATGGTCTTATCCTGTCACATTCCCATACCATATGCATAAAGGAGCCTTCAGACTGGCCGCAGATTTACTTATAAATTCACACTGGTAACAAGTAGGGTTGCAAACAACCTCCATATGGACTTTAACCACTTAAGGACCGCCGCATGGCAATGGACGTCGGCTGAATGGCACCGATCGGACCCCCTCCTGCTGGCTGCAGTGGTCCGTTTCACTTCAGGAGCGATCCGGGATGAGGGGATGGCCGTTGGCCATCTCCTCTCGATCGCTCCTGGTGAATGAGAAGCTTCCCCCGCCTGTGTAGTGTAAACACAGGCAGGGAGGAAGTGATGTCATTCTCCTCGGGGCGGTCTTTTTGATCAGACTGCGAGGAGAACACATAGTAAGTGTGCACCAACACTACACTGACACGTAGGTACACATAGGCACACAAACCCCCCCCCCACCGATTATTTTTTTAGGTTCACTGCCAGGTTTTTATAGCGCTAGGTACCCCCATATACTACCCAATAATGGTTTTAACCCCCTGATTGCCCCTAGTTAACCCTTTCACCAGCGATCACCGTATAAGTGCCACTGGTCATGCCCCCCGAAGACGGAAGACCCCCGGAGCTGTGCAATAAACTATTTTTACCCCGTGTTGTGTTTTTTTGTACTTTTTTTTCACAAGTGAATGGGTAGGGGTACATTGTACCCCATACTCATTCACATAGGGTGCGGATTCTGATAAGCCCCCCGCCTGCAGACCCCGACAACCAACGGCCAGGGTTGTCGGGAAGAGGCCCTTGTCCTCATCAACATGGGGACAAGGTGCCTTGGGGTGAGGGGGCCACGCGGCCCCCCTTCCCCAAGGCACCCCCCATGTTGAGGGCACGCAGCCTGGTACGGCTCAGGAGGGGGGGCCCGCTCGCTTGTCCCCCCCTTTCCTGGCCGGCCGGGTCTGATGTGGACCTGGGGGGAACCCCCACGCCGATTTTTTCGGCGTCGGGGTTCCCCTTTAAGTCCATACCAGGTTGCGGGGCCAGTGACGTCTCCTTCGCGGTCCCCGCCTACCTGGAGACCCGCTCGAAATGAGCGGACTGTCCTCCACGTGTGTGGGCAAGTCCGTTCATTTCAAAAGTAGGGTGGTTAGTCCGCTGAAAAAGTGCCGTGTGTGGGCAAGTAGCCCGTTCGGAAAGTGGAACGGACAGTCTGGCGGGAAGTCCGCCAGACTAAGTCCATCGAATAGTCCGCTACGTGTGTACGCGGCATTAGCAATCGTTTTTCTGATCGCTGCATTAGTGTCACTGGTGCCGCTAGGTAGCTAGTTATTTTTTTAGCTTCACCGCCAGGTTTTTATAGCGCTAGGTACCCCCATATACTACCCAATAATGGTTTTAACCCCCTGATTGCCCCTAGTTAACCCTTTCACCCCCTTTTGCCAGTGTCACTAAGCGATCGTTTTTCTGATTGCTGCATTAGTGTCACTGGTGCTGCTAGGTAGCTAGTTATTTTTTTAGCTTCACCGCCAGGTTTTTATAGCGCTAGGTACCCCCATATACTACCCAATAACGGTTTTAACCCCCTGATTGCCCCTAGTTAACCCTTTCACCCCCTTTTGCCAGTGTCACTAAGCGATCGTTTTTCTGATCGCTGCATTAGTGTCACTGGTGCTGCTAGGTAGCTAGGTATTTTTTTAGCTTCACCACCAGGTTTTTATAGCACTAGGTACCCCCATATACTACCCAATAATGGTTTTAACCCCCTGATTGCCCCTAGTTAACCCTTTCACCAGCGATCACCGTATAAGTGCCACTGGTGATGCTGGTTAGCCAGTTAGTTATTTAGGTTCCCCGTCAGGTTTTTATATAGCGTCAGGGACCCCCATATACTACCTAATAAATATTTTAACCCCCTGATTGCCCCTAGTTAACCTTTTCACCAGTGATCACCGTATAAGTGTTACGGGTGACTCTGGTTAGTTAGTTTGCTTTTTATAGCATCAGGGCACCCACCATTTATTACCCAATAAAGGTTTAACCCCCTGATCACCCGGCAGGTGATATCAATTATCAATTTTAGGGTCAGGGTCTGCATCGCCCCAGGCAGCGCTAGGGTAGTGCCAGTACCGCTAACGCCCACGCGCAAAGCATACACCTCCCGTAGTGGTATAGTATCTGAACAGATCAATATCTGATCTGATCAGATCTATAGTAGCGCCCCCAGCAATTCAGGGTTCCAAAAAAATGCATTGTTAGCGGGATCAGCCCAGATACCTGCGAGCACCTGCATTTTGCCCCTCCGCCCAGCCCACCCAAGTGCAGTATCAGTCGATCACTGTCACTTACAAAACACTAAACACATAACTGCAGCGTTCGCAGAGTCAGGCCTGATCCCTGCGATTGCTTTTTTTTTGGTAGCGTTTTATATTTAAATCCTGAAGGCAGTGCTTGGTTTTCAGGGTCCCGTGCGTGGCTAGGCTCCCAAAAAGTCCCCCACATGTGGAATCCCCGTACTCAGGAGAAGCAGCAGAATTTATTTTGGGGTGTAATTTGACTTATGCCCATAGCATGTGTGAGAAATATATTATTTAGTGACAACTTTGTGCAAAAAAAAAATTTTTTTTTATATTCCTGCAACTTGTGGCAAAATATAAAATATTTAATGGACTCAACATGCCTCTCAGTAAATAGCTTCGGGTGTCTATTTTCCAAAATGGGATCATTTGGGGGGGTTTTGTGCTATTTTGGCATTTTATGGCCTTCGAAACTGTGATATGTAGTGAGGAGTGAAATCAAAAATTTGCACCCTTAGAAATCCTGAAGGCAGTGATTGGTTTTCGGGGTGCTGTACGCAGGTAGACTCCCAAAAAGTCCCACATATGTGGTATCCCCGTACTCAGGAGAAGCAGCAGAATATATTTTGAGGTGTAATTCCACATATAACTATAGCATGTGTGAGCAATATATCATTTAGTGATAACTTTTTGTAAACTTTTTTTTTTTGTGTGTCATTATTCAATCACTTGGGACAAAAAAAAAATATCCAATGGGCTCAGCATGCCCCTCAGCAATTTCCTTGGGGTGTCTATTTTCCAAAATGGGGTCATTTGGGGGGGGGGGGGGGGGTTGTACTGCCATGCCATTTTAGCACATTGAGAAATGAGATAGGCAGTCATAAATTAAAAGCTGTGTAAATTCCAGAAAATGTACTCTAGTTACTTTTGCACAAATCAATAAATATATGCTTATTGACATTTTTTTTTACTAAAGACATTTAGTTGGATACATTTTGGCCTAAATGTATGACTAAAATTTAGTTCATTCGATTTTTCTTATAAAAAAATTCAGTCTTTTTCCTTTTATATAATAAAAAATAAATATCGCAGAGGCAATCAAATACCATCAAAAGAAAGCTCTATTTGTGGGAAGAAAAGGACGCAAATTTCGTTTGGGTACAACATTGCATGACCGCGCAATTACCAGTTAAAGCAGTGCAGTGTGAAATTGTAAAAAGACCTCTGGTCCTTAGGCTGACAATTGGTCCGGGGCTGAAGTGGTTAAGGTGTTAAACTAGTGGAAGTGTCAATGGACTACGAGTGCGCTGAGAAGAGGGTGAGGGTTGGGTTACGGGCTGAATATATATGTTCCTAAAGGCGAATTCACCTTTAAACAGTATAAACAATATGTAAATGTAGTGCTAACCCCCGGAAAGGGAATGCTGATTTGTGTCTCAGGTTTTTTCCCACTAGTGTAGCAGCAACCAGGTAAACTGCAACATTCACTCAGAAAACATTCTAGTTGCCTTTTTAAAGATTATTGCAGAAAAACTTGGATGGGGCATAGGGAAGCCGTAGGATACTCCAGGACACTGAACAAGAATGTAAGGACACTGTTTCCTCTGCATCTACTTTTCAGAACAGTCCCTTGAGCAGTAAGACAAAGTGGACAGCACTGGAACACCATCAGCAATGTCCCAGGCCAGGCAAGCCTTAATATTAGTGCACCATGAGGTTAACAGCAGCAACAGTCACTAGGATCCTTCTCTCAGATCTGTAACACAGGGGCACGAATCCAGCGCCTTGAGGCGATTCAGTTCACATTGTAGCGCTTTACAAGTTTCTCATTCATTCACTTAGTGTCCCTGGGACTTGGATGCCTCCCTCCAGATTTAAGCAGACAGTCTACTCAGTGAATCTTCCAGAAGCGATCCCCAGGAAAAACCCCTCTCTTTGCTTTAAAGGAACTTGCAGCAGGATAGGAATCTAAGCTATGTACAGCTATGACCTCAATGGGACAAGCAGGATCTTCAGCTGGACTGCCTAAAAGGACAGCAGGCCTTCTGGCTGAGAACCTCTCCTCCTGGGGAAGAACACTGCTCTCTGTGGCTCCCTGAGGCATCATCCCCAGGGATTGGCCGTGAACACAAACATTCAGGCTGCTCATTTGACTCTCCCACCCACAATATAAAGGAGGATTGAATGAAATCTGCATCTGCTGTATACATTGCACACTGACGAAAATAATTATTTGATCCCCTGCTGATTTTGTAAGTTTGCCCACTTACAGAGAAATGAAGGGTCTATACATTTATCATAGGTGTATTTTAAATGATAGAGAGAGAATAGCAACCAAAAGTCCAGAAGAAATCCATGGGACAAATGTTATAAATTGAGTTGCAGTTCAGTGAGTAAAACAAGTATTCGATCCACGAGCAAAACAGGTATGCACACATCTCAGGAGGGATTTTGGTCCACTCTTCTTTACAGATCTTCTCTAAATCTTTAAGGTTTCTTGGCTGTCGCTTGGCAACTTAAAATTTCAGCTACTTCCATAAAGTTTCTATAGGATTAAGGTCTGGAGACTGGCTAGGCCACTCCATGACCTTAACGTGCTTCTTCTGGAGCCACTCCTTTGCTGCCTTGGTGGTATGTTTTGGGTTATCGTCATGCTGGAAGACCCATCCTCCTCCCATCTTCAGTGTTCTGGCTGAGGGAAGATGGTTTTCATTTAAGATTTTACAATACATGACCTTGTCCGTTGGCCCTTCAATGCGAGCCAAGTCAGCCTGTACCTTTAGCAGAAAAACTGCCAAAAAGTATAATGTTTCCACCTCAGTGCTTGGCATTTTTCTTCCTCCAAACATGTTGATTTGCGTTAATGCCAAAGAGCTCATTTTTGGTCTCATCTGACCACAGCACTTTCTCCCAATCCTACTCTGAATCATTAAGATGTTTACTGGCAAACTTCAGATGGGCCTGCACATGTGCCTACTTAAGGAGGGGGACCTTGCGGCACTACAGGATTTCAATCCATGGCGGTGCATTGTGTTATCAGCTGTTTTGTTTGGTGACTGTGGTCCCAACTGCCTTGAGATTATTCATAAGCTCCTCCCGTGTTGTTCTGGCCTGATCCCTCAGTTTTGTCATGTTCTACAGGTCGTCTTCTGTACAGTCTGTGGGAAATTTTCTGCATGATCAGTGCCGCTGGCTATAGCTGGCAGCACTAATCAATGTATTCTAATGGCGGGGAACCCTTTGGTTCAATGAAAAAATAAATGACTAATGTATGGGCTTACTGAACCTACCTTAACCGGTTCCCGACCAGCGCACGCCAATGTACGTCGGCAGAATGGCTCGGGCAGGCATACTGGCGTACAGGTATGTCCAATCTTCAATGCCGCCCATGCCACGTTCTGGTCGGAACCCCCGTGAGTCTGGTCGCGGGTCCTGCGGACTCGATCACCGCGGGTATACCCACGATCGTCTCACGGGATGGCTGAATAGAGAAATGCCGTTGTAAACAGCATTTCTCCATTCTGCCTAGCAACTAGTGATGCTGATCTCTGCTCCATGTGATTGGAGCAGAGATCAGTGTTCACTAAATGAAAGCCCAACCCCCCACAGTTAGTAACACATGCCTAGGAACACTTAACCCCTACACTGCCACCCACTGGTTAACCCCTTCCCTGCCAGTGTCATTTACACAGGAATCACTGCATTTATATAGCAGTGATTGCTGTATAACTGACAATGGTCCCAAAAATGTGTCAAAAATGTCCGATGTGCCCGCCATAATGTTGCAGTCACAATAAAAAACTTAAGTCTCAAATAATTTTCTTGCAGGAAACTCATTTTAAAAAGGATAGGATTCCATGGAGTAAAAATCACTATTTCCCCTGGGTATATCATACCACCTCACAGAACTCGAAATCCTGCGGGGTGTCTATTTTAATGACAAGACAGATACCATGGAAGGAACAAGGGGTACATACTGATGAGGAAGGTCACCTCTTGATAGTGAAGGATACCTTGGGTTGTCAAAAAGTGACATTGGTAAATCTATATTTGCCAAATGAAGATCAAGTAACCTCTCTAGAAATCTATTCACAGATTATACAACAACATAAAGAGGGAATACTAGTGCTAGGAGGCGACCTAAATATGGCTCTGGACCCAATAAAGGATACATCAAAAGGTTTGTCTCATCTATCTTATGTCAAATTAAGGAAAGTAAAGAGATTGATGCAAGAATTGAAGCTGATTGATAGCTGGAGGGCTGTTCACACACAGAGCAGAGATTATACATTTTTTTCGGCAAAATATAAATCTTACTTTAGAATTGATTACATTTTAATCTCCCAGAATGTGATTACATCCCTGGTGGAAGCCTCAATTGGCTGATTTACATTATCAGATCACGCCCCGACGAGCTGCGTGATAGAGTTAGGGGAGGCAGAACCAAGGAAATGGCAATGGAAGTTAAATGAAACATTATTGAAGGATAATGAATATAAGAAAAAATTAGAACAAGAACTGGATGATTTTTTCGCAAAAAATAAAATAGGAGAAACAACACCTTTCTGTATATGGGAAACACACAAATGTGTCATGAGAGGAATATTTATATCCCCGGGAGCACATAGAAAACCCAGATTTAATGAAACAATTGATAACTTGCTTAAAGAGATTAGGGAACTAGAAATAGTACATAAAAAATCACAAGCACAAGCAGTAGAACAGAAATTAGACGGTTTGCGTGAAAAATTAAATCTCCAACTAATAGAAAAAGTGAAAGCAAAGTTAACTCGAGGGAAGCGGAGATTATATGAATTTGGGAATACACCAGGGAGACTGCTGGCAAATGCCCTAAGAGAAAGTACAATTAGGAACTCAATTACACAAATTAAGACACAGAGAGATGAAATGGTTAATACATCGCAGAAAATTGCTCAGGTATTTAAAGAATATTATGAGAGGCTATATCAGCTGGAAAAGAAACCTACTTTGGCAGAGGAGTTAAAAAAAGGAGAAATAGCTAGAGAATACGTTGAAAGGACAGAAATGCCAAAAATAACAGAGGAAATGGCCAGAGAAATAGACGTACCAATCACTCTAGAGGAAGTTGCAAAAGCATTAAAAATATTGAAATTAGGCAAGTCACCAGGTCCAGATGGATTTACTCTGTCATATTACAGAATGTTTGCGGAGAAATTGGCTCCGAGATTCATGGAAGCCTATAACTCAATACGGGGAGGAAAGCAAATTCCAACAGAAACGTTACTGGCGCATATAACAGTAATACCAAAAGAAGGAAAGGATCCCTCTCAGTGTCCCAGCTACTGACCTATTTCGTTGTTGAATGTGTACCTTAAACTGTTCACAAAGATATTAGCTATGAGATTGATAAATTTGATACCGGAATTAATACACCCAGATCAAGTGGGATTTGTCCCAGGGAGAGAAGGAAGAGAAAATACGAGTGGTGAACACAATCTTCCTGGTACAAAAACTGCATAAGTCAACGGTGATAGTATCTGCGGATGCAGAAAAAGCGTTTGATCGGGTAGATTGGATATTTTTAAAAGCGGTATTACAGCATATAGGCCTGGGGGAGGGGATGCTGAGATAGATCCTTAACTTATATTCAAAACCAAGTGGTAGGGTGAAAGGGAATGATAGATTATCAGAGCCATTTTCCATCTTAAATGGAACACGCCAGGGATGTCCCCTCTCACCCCTGATATTCATTCTGACAATAGAACCTTTTTTAAGGAAAATGCGTGCCAATGTGAACATCAAGGGGGTAAAATAAAAAAATGAAGATCAGAAGTTGGCAGCTTATGCAGATGATTTGATCTTTTTTGTAACGTCCCCAATTACATCTCTCCCATCTTTACTAATGGAGTTATGAGAATATGGGAAAATATCTAACTTCAGAATAAATTATGGAAAATCAGAAGCAATGGGGGTAGAAATAGATTTGTCTCAGCTACAAGCGATATCCACACAATTTGATTTTAGATGGGCGAATTCATATATAAGTTATTTAGGAACCAAAATGCCAATGTGGTTTGGGAGAACCAATATTATTAAGATGAATGTGCCAAGACTTCTATACCTAATACAAACTATACCGATTAAGATCCCTCCAAGCTTTTTTAGGGATCTTAGATCAAGATTTATGAAGTTCATCTGGGCTGGAAAATCAGCAAGAGTACGTCGAGATATCTTAGTACTCCCCAAAGGAAAAGGAGGGATAGGACTCCCAGACCCAATAAAATATCAGGAAGCTTCACATTTAGCTAGAGTAGTGGAATGGTGTAGGCTTAAAAACGAAAAACCGTGGATACAGACAGAACAAGCAGCGATAGATATCCCATTGGAAGGACTAGTGTGGATCCCAGATACAGAAATGCCAGCAGGAGTGAGAAAACATCCAACAATAGGGGAGACATTACGAATAACAAAAAGAGTATTTAGAAAAACATCTATTTCAAGAATTCCCAGTCCGCTCCTTCCCATCTTGGGTACCCCGGCATTTCTACTGGGAATAACGGATCCAAAATTCAAAACAATACGAGACGGAGGTATGAGCAGAATTTGTCATTTCTCGGTAGGTAATCGGTTAATGACAAAAAAAAGATATCGAAAAAGAAATTACATTAGAGTTAGATCCCTTCAGAATGAGGCAATTGTAAGCTCAGACACAGAAACCTGCTGCATACAGCAAAAGGAGCATCATTTTTGGGATCTCTGTGTGAGGACGATTGGGCGGTGGATACCACAGACGAAACGATCAGCGGGATGATTCCCTGATGTGCAGATACACCTAGCCCAGAATCTTCCAGCAGCGTTACTAACAGCCCATGGGGAGGACTGATGAGACTATCCATTCAGGCTCTTCACTTGCCGAGGTCTGGAACGCTATTGGAGAGTGAGGACACCGGAAGTGACGTCCGGAGTACGAGCGCGCCGCTCGTTCGTTTTTTAAACTGTACATTTTATGGCTTTTAAATGTGAGTACCCAGGACTTTGCTTACTGAATAAATAGATATTGTAATTACTTACTTCACTATTGGAGTGTTCCCCTTTCTTCCTTTTATGATAACTGCATATGCATGGTGACTGAGTGTCCAGAGAAAACTACTTATTGAGCCTATACCAGCGGATAGCAAGTGTTTATTGGAATGCTGTTTACCTTACAGCAGTAAGGTAAGGTAGTTATTGCACCTAGTGTGTGAACACAAGAGTCACAGGAGCACGGGTGGAACCAGTCCCTTTTGTTTGGTCACACAGCTTATTGATTTATTTGGCACTGGATGGACTCACATTTTGCATGACTATATATAACTGTTGCTTGATGCGATACTTTAGAGCACATTCTGGATGTGCGTTTGGATTTTGATTATCAATTTTTTGCACTGTATGCACTTTGACTAAGATACACTGGATATTATTGCACTGTACCAAATTGTATTATTTAGTTTTTACAAGTCTTACCTTTTTGTATATTCTGTGTATTTTTTTATTTTATTTTTATTCTAATACTTTATTATATTATATATATTTTTTTAAATTTTTTATTTCTTTATTTTATTTGTATTTTTATTATTTTTTCCTACCTCTATCTATTCATTGATTTTTTGATTTCACTTTAGTTTGTTATTTTATTTTTATTTTATTTAATTTAATCTTTATTTATGCTACACGCTGTTGTATTTCAATTGAATCTTTTTTGATTATTGATTCTGCACATAGCACTCGATTGGATATTGTTAGCACTGGGTTAGGTGCACAGCTTGATTTATTTCACCTGAGTGGATATACACACTGTCTGAGTCTATTAAGGCACCTAGTTTATTTATATACCATTTATTGACACTTAGGCACTGCAGCTAGTTTATTTAGCTATATTGTTATTTTTTCCTGTTTATTCGGAGCGCAACACCAACTACTTACTTACTATCATTTTTTTGGGGAGGGTTATCACCCCTACCGGTGTTTTGCTGCAACCATAGCTTTTATTTTAATTTTATATTTATTTTTATTTTATTTTAGGGCACGTAGTTTGGCGCGAGAATACCTTATACCTTTATTCAATTGGAAGCCTTTATTAGATCTAAATCAAAAGTACAGTGACTTGCGAAAGTATTCGGCCCCCTTGAACTTTTCAACCTTTTGCCACATTTCAGGCTTCAAACATAAAGATATAAAATTTTAATTTTTTTGTGAAGAATCACCAACAAGTGGGACACAATTGTGAAGTGCAATGAAATCTATTGGATAATTTAAACTTTTTTTAGCAAATAAAAAACTGAAAAGTGGTGCATGCAAAATTATTTGGCCCCTTTACTTTCAGTGCAGCAAACTCACTCCAGAAGTTCAGCGAGGATCTCTGAATGATCCAATGTTATCCTAAATGACTGATGGTGATAAATAGAATCCACCTGTTTGTAATCAAGTCTCTGTATAAATGCACCTGCTCTGTGATAGTCTCAGGGTTCTGTTGAAAGCGCAGAGAGCATCATTAAGACCAAGGAACACACCAGGCAGGTCCGTAATACTGTTGTGGAGAAGTTTAAAGCCAGATTTGGATACAAAAAGATTTCCCAAGCTTTAAACATCCCAAGGAGCACTGTGCAAGCGATCATTTTGAAATGGAAGGAGTATCAGACCACTGCAAATCTACCAAGACCGGGCCGTCCCTCTAAACTTTCAGCTCAGACAAGGAGAAGACGGATCAGAGATGCAGCCAAGAGGCCCATGATCACTCTGGATGAACTGCAGAGAACTACAGCTGAGGTGGGAGAGTCTGTCCATAGGACAACAATCAGTCGTACACTGCACAAATCTGGCCTTTATGGAAGAGTGGCAAGAAGAAAGCCATTTCTCAAAGATATCCATAAAAAGTCTTGTCTAAAGTTTGCCACAAGCCACCTGGGAGACACACCAAACATGTGGAAGAAGGTGCTCTGGTCAGATGAAACCAAAATCGAACTTTTTGCCCACAATGCAAAACGATATGTTTGGCGTAAAAGCAACACAGCTCATCATCCTCAACACACCATCCCCACTGTCAAACATGGTGGTGGCAGCATCATGGTTTGGGCCTGCTTTTCTTCAGCAGGGACAGGGAAGATGGTTAAAATTGAGGGGAAGATGGATGCAGCCAAATACAGGACCATTCTGGATGAAAACCTGTTGGAGTCTGCAAAAGACCTGAAACTGGGACGGAGATTTATCTTCCAACAAGACAATGATCCCAAACATACAGCAAAATCTACAAAGGAATGGTTCACAAATAAACGTATCCAGGTGTTAGAATGGCCAAGTCAAAGTCCAGAGAATCCAATCGAGAATCTGTGGAAAGAGCTGAAAACTGCTGTTCACAAACGCTCTCCATCCAACCTCACTGAGCTCCAGCTGTTTTGCAAGGAAGAATGGGCAAGAATTTCAGTCTCTCGATGTGCAAAACTGATAGAGACATACCCCAAGCGACTTGCAGCTGTAATCGCAGCAAAAGGTGGCTCTACAAAGTATTAACGCAAGGGGGACGAATAATTTTGCACGCCCCACTTTTCATTTTTTTATTAGTTAAAAAATTTTCAAAAATCCAATAGATTTCGTTCCACTTTACAATTGTGTCCCACTTGTTGGTGATTCTTCACAAAAAAAAATGTATATCTTTATGTTTGAAGCCTGAAATGTGGCAAAAGGTTGTAAAATTCAAGGGGGCCGAATACTTTCGCAAGGCACTGTATATGTAGAAATAAGGGCATTAACTGAGTTTGAAGAGATCTGTTTGAAAGGAGATGAACTGAGACATTTGATGTCTTATTTTTATAGTATGTTAATAGAACAGGAGACTCCACAAGAATTGCCTTTCCTTCAGGCCTGGGAAAGAGATTTAGGAACTACGTTCTCCCCAGAACAAGAGAATAAGATGTTGCTGTTTAATCAAAAGGCCTCGATGGCAAGCATATATCAAGAAGGGGGATATAAAGATTCTTACTAGGTGGTATAGAACATCAAAAGTGCTACATCAAATTTACCCTCAGATATCAGAGACATGTTGGAGATGTCTGGGAGCGGAGGGAACATTATTACATATTTTTTGGGAGTGTCCAAAAATAAGAGTGTTCTGGGAGATGGTAGCTGATACTATTGTAATGATAACAGGAATTGACCTGGGAGATAAACCGGCAACTTTTTTGTTGCTGGATATTCCAATGGCAATAGAAAGATTCAAATATTCTTTGCTGAGACACCTATTGATAGCAGCAAGGGCATGTATTCCGGCTCTGTGGAAAAAGAGCAGCCCTCCAGCTAGAGCACAGTGGTTTCAGAGAATTGTAGAAATCCAACAAATGGAAAATTTGACAATGACAATGAGAGATCAAGATGAGAAATATCAGAAGATTTGGGCTCCATATCTAAAGTATAGAGAAAGTATGATGCAGAACATTTGAAATATGGTAGAGCTGGCAGATCGTGGGGGGGGGGGGGGGTGAAGAGGTGAGGGGGTGGATTACTATAAAAATTCCCTCTTTTTTTTTTTCTTCCCTGGGAGGGAAGGGGGAGGGATGGGGGAGGATGATGTGGAATTGAGGTACAGATTGAAATGTTTTTATTAAAAAAAAAACAATAAAAATCGCTGATCGCCTCCATTACTAGTAAAAAAAATAAAATAAAAAACAATTAATAAAAATGCAATAAAACTATCCCCTATTTTGTAAATGCTATAACTTTTGCGCAAACCAATCAATAATCACTTATTGCGATTTTTTTTACCAAAAACATGTAGAAGAATACGTATCGGCCTAAACTGAGGGAAAACAATGTTTTTTTATATATTTTTGGGGGATATTTATTATAACAAAAAGTAAAAAATAATATTTTTTTTTCAAAATTGTTGCTCTATTTTTGTTTATAGCGCAAAAAAATAAAAACTGCAGAGGTGATCAAATACCACCAAAAGAAAGCTCTATTTGTGGGAAAAAAATGACGTCAATTTTGTTTGGGAACCACGTCGCACGACTGAGGAATTGTCAGTTAAAGTGACGCAGTGCCGAATCGCAAAAAGTGGTCTGGTCTTTGACCAGCAAAATGTAAATGTCTGTAAGTGGTTAAAGAACTTAATTAAAACCAGCCACTGTTGAGAATATGACTTGGTCAGGTACAGTGGTGTGAAAAAGTGTTTGCCCCCTTCCTCATTTCCTGTTCCTTTGCATGTTTGTCACACTTAAGTGTTTCGGAACATCAAACCAATTTAAACAATAGTCAAGGACAACACAAGTAAACACAAAATGCAATTTGTAAATGAAGGTGTTTATTATTAAAGGTGAAAAAAAATCCAAACCATCATGGCCCTGTGTGAAAAAGTGATTGCCCCCTAAACCTAATAACTGGTTGGGCCACCCTTAGCAGCAACAACTGCAACCAAGCGTTTGCGATAACGTGCAATGAGGCTTTTACAGCGTCCTGGAGGAATTTTGGCCCACTCATCTTTGCAGAATTGTCCTAATTCAGTTACATTAGAGGGTTTTCGAGCATGAATGGCCTTTTTAAGGTCATACCACAACATCTCAATAGGATTCAGGTCAGGACTTTGGCTAGGCCACTCCAAAGTCTTCATTTTGTTTTTCTTCAGCCATTCGGTGGTGGACTTGCTGGTGTGTTTAGGATCATTGTCCTGCTGCAGAACCCAAGTTCGTTTCAGCTTGAGTACACGAACAGATGGTCGGACATTCTCCTTCAGGATCTCTTGGTAGACAGCAGAATTCATAGTTCCTTTTATCACGGCAAGTCTTCCAGGTCCTGAAGCAGCAAAACAGCCCCAGACCATCACACTACCACCACCATATTTTACTGTTGGTATAATGTTCTTTTTATGAAATGCAGTGCTCCTTCTACGCCAGATATACTTGGACACACACCTTCCAAAGAGTTCCACTTTTGTCTCATCGGTCCACAGAATGTTGTCCCAAAAGTCTTGGGGATCATCAAGATGTGTTGTGGAGAAATTGAGACGAGCTTTGATGTTCTTTTTGCTCAGCAGTGGTTTTCTCCTTGGAACTCTGCCATGCAGGCCATTTTTGCCCAGTCTTTTCCTGATGGTGGAGGCATGAACGCTGACCTTAACTGAGGCAAGTGAGGCCTGCAGTTCCTTGGACGTTGTTGTGGGGTCTTTTGTGACCTCTTGGATGAGTCGTCGCTGCGCTCTTGGGGTAATTTTGGGCGGCCGGCCACTCCTGGGAAGGTTCACCACTGTTCCATGTCTTCGCCATTTGTGGATAATGGCTCTCACTGTGGTTCGCTGGATTCCCAAAGCTTTGGAAATGGCTTTATAACCCTTTCCAGACTGATAGATCTCAATTACTTTCTTTCTCAATTGTTCCTGAATTTCTTTGGGTCTCGGCATGATGTGTAGCTTTTAAGGATCTTCTGGTGGACCTTACTGTGTCAAGCAGCTCCTATTTAAGTGATGCCTTGATTGTGAACAGGTGTGGCAATAATCAGGCCTGGGTGTGGCTAGAGAAATTGAACTCAGGTGTGGACAACCACAGTTATAGTATGTTTAAACAAGGGGGGCAATCACTTTTTCACACAGGGCCATGATGGTTTGGATTTTTTTTCACCTTTAATAATAAACACCTTCATTTACAAATTGCATTTTGTGTTTACTTGTGTTGTCCTTGACTATTGTTTAAATTGGTTTGATGTTCCGAAACACTTAAGTGTGACAAACATGCAAAGGAACAGGAAATGAGGAAGGGGGCAAACACTTTTTCACACCACTGTATATGTAGAGCATAATGTATAGAGTACAGGGGTCAGAAAAATGTAACAAACAAAACAACATATAGGCCCCTTTCACACTGGGGAGGGAGGTGCGACGCTTTACTGTCGGATTTGCGGTGCTATTTGGCCGCTAGCATGGCAGTTTTACCCCCACTAGCGGCCGAGAAAGGGTTAAAAAGAGGTGCAGAGGCGCTTTTCTAGCGGCAAAGCCATGCTGCCCCATTGATTCAATGGGCAGGAACGGTGAAGGAGTGGTATACACACCGCTCCATCACTGTTTTCTGTTGTTAGCTGACAGGAGTGGCACCCGGTGTGGTCTTCTGCTGCTGTTGCCCATCTACTTCAAGGTTTGAGGTGTTGTGAATTCAAAGATTGTATTCTGCATACATTGGTTGTAACGAGTGGTTATTTGAGTTACCGTTGCCTTTCCATCATCTTCTGCTCATTCTCCTCTGACATCAACAAGGCATTTTTGTCCACACAACTACCGCTCACTGGATATTTCCTCTTTTTCGGACCATTCTCTGTAAACTCTAGAGATGGCTGTGCGTGAAAATCCCATTAGATCAGCAGTTTTTTATATACTCAGGCCAGCTTTTCTGACACCAAGAACCATGCCACATTCAAAGTCACTTAAGGCTATGTTTCCACTATTGTGTCCCCCCAAATTCGTGCGATTTTGCCATGACTTGAAGCAATGCCTGTGTATTCTTGAGGTCTATGGACCCCAAGTCGTATCAAAGTGGGACCAAAGTAGTGCAGGGGCTACTTTGAAGTCGCACAGATATGAACGGTACTCATTGGAAATCATGGGGTATGACTTGTCATGAGACTTTTCAGTCCCAAATCGCATAAAAAGTCGCACTAGCGGAAACCTAGCCTAAATCCCCTTTCTTGCCCATTCTGATGCTCGGTTTTAACTTCAGAAAGTTGTCTTCACCACATCTAGATGCCTATATGCATTGAGTTGCTGCCATGTGATTGGCTAATTAACAATTTGTGTTACCAAGCAATTGAACAGGTGTACCTAATAAAGTGGCCGGTGAGTGTATATGGTGTGGAGATCACATATTGTAAAATGATGTATGGTTTGTCTGACTCGGTGAATCACTCTTAATAGGTGTATTTTTGCTACATAGCACAGCTTAACCACCTCGCGCCCGATCTATAGCCGAATGACGGCCATAGAGCAGGCGCGTTCGTCCGGGAGGCCATCCCTGGATGTCCTAATGTTTACTTCCGCAATGCGTGCCGCCGCGGGCGCGCATCGCGGAAGTTCTGTGTTCGCCGTGTCCCCCGGGGACAGGCAAACACAGATCGCTGTAAACAGCCAATCACAGCAGCCGTTTACAGCGCGATCGGCGTGTCCAATGGGAGATGATCTCATATGTAAACATATGAGATCATCTCTCAGCGCCGCTCTCCCTCCTCACACAGACAGAGTGTGAGAGGGGAGAGATGAACGGCTCCAGCGGCAGCCGTTCTGCTTTGCTTTTTGATAAAAAAAAAAGTAAAAAAGTAAAACAAAAAGTGCCATCCTCCCCCAGCAGTGCCATCCTTCCTCCCCCAGCAGTGCCATCCATCCTCCCCCAGCAGTGCCATCCTGCCCCAGTGCCATCCGCCCCTGTGCCATCCACCCCAGTGCCATCCACCCCAGTGCTACCTGCCCCCAGTGCTACCTGCCCCCAGTGCCACCTGCCCCCAGTGCCATCTGTCATTAGTGCCACATATAAGTGCCATCTGTCATCAGTGCCACGTGTCATCAGTGCCACATAGTGCCATCTGTCATCAGTGCCCCGTATTAGTGCCATCTGTCATCAGTGCCACGTATCAGTGTCATTTGTCATCAGTGCCACCTGTCAGTGTCACGTGCCATCTGTTGTCAGTGTCACATGTCATCAATGCCGCGTATCAGTGCCATCTGTCATCAGTGTCACGCGTCATCGGTGCCATGTATTAGTGCCATCTGTCATTGGTGGCACGTATTAGTGCCACGTGTCTTCAGTGCCACGTATTAGTGCCACGTGTCTTCAGTGAAACGTATTAGTGCCACGTGTCATCAGTGCCACGTATAAGTGCCATGTGTCATCAGTGCCACATATTAGTGCCATCTGTCATCAGTGCCACGTGTCATCAGTGCCACGTATAAGTGTCATCATTGCCATGTATCAGTGCCATCTGTCATCAGTGTCACGTGTCACGTGTCACGTGTCTTTGTCCTGGTGCTTCAAAAGTGTAATAAATAGTCAACAAGTTAGATGTGTAATTTATGTTCCTAGAACACATGATGGTGCTACCTGAATGTTGGGCCTCTCTATGTGGCCAGACTGTGAAAAAGTCCCACACATGTGGTATTGTAATACTCAGGAGGAGTAGCAGAATTTTTTGGGGGGTGTCATTTGTGGTATACACATGCCATGTGAGAGAAATAACCTATTACAATGACAATTTTGTGGAGAAAAAAAATGAAAAATCTTAATTTTGCAAAGAATTGTGGGAAGAAAATGACAACATCAAAAAGCTCACTATGCCTCTTACTAAATACCTTGGAATGTCTACTTTCCAAAAAGGGGTCATTTGGGGGGTATTTGTACTTTACTGACTTGTTCGGGTCACAAGAAGCGAGATAGGCCACCAGTACATCAGATGTGATCAATTTTGTGCGATTCGCACCACAGCTTGTAGACTCTCTAACTTTCACAAAGACCAAATAATATCCACTAATTTGGGTTATTTTTACCAAAGATATGTAGCAGTATAAATTGTGGCCAAAATTTATGAAGAAAAATTAATAATTTGCATAATTCTGTCACAGAAACAAAGAAATATGCGTTTTTTTTCAAAACTTTCGGTCTTTTTTCATTTATAGCGCAAAAAATAAAAACCCCAGAGGTGATCAAATACCACCAAAAGAAAGCTCTATTTGTGGGAAAAAAAGGACAAAAAATTCATTTGGGTACAGTGTTGCATGACTGAGTAATTGTCATTCAAAGTGTGAGAGCACCGAAAGCTGAAAATTGGTCTGGGCAGGAAGGGTGTTTAAGTGCCCAGTAAGCAAGTGGTTAAGGCTGTGACAATGTTATG
The DNA here is from genome assembly GCF_037356315.1 of Lithobates pipiens. Taxonomy (NCBI): domain Eukaryota; kingdom Metazoa; phylum Chordata; class Amphibia; order Anura; family Ranidae; genus Lithobates; species Lithobates pipiens. The sequence continues at coordinate 621,276,306 of NW_027507748.1, read as the reverse complement.
TATACAACTAGCAAACCCACTTACAGCTGTTATTAGCAAGCCAGCTGGAAATGATTAGTTTTCCAGGTTATGATAACATTGCAATTATTTTGTATTGCTGCATAGAGAAGACTAATTAAGTACTTGTCATGCTCATGTTTTCACAGCGCTGCCTGCTGTTTTTTGGCAATTATGTACATATAGGGACTATCACCTCTTCCATGTGCGTGTGCGTGTGTGTACATATACAGTTATCTACTACCTACCCACACACTGACGAGATCTGGCCTCCACCGCAATAAGACTCTTTTCTGAAAAATCTTCTCTGTCTAGTTACATGCATTCCCCAATCTATATTCACTTTGTGATCGTTTATAACTGCCAAAGCAAAAAACATTAGAGATCATAATGTGTTGTATTAATATTAACCACTTCCATACTGGGCCTATTCTGGCACTCCTCTCCTACATGTAAAAAAATCATCATTTTTTTTTTCTAGAAAATTACTCAGAACCCCCAAACATTATATATATATATATATATATATATATATATATTTTTTTTTTTTTTACGCCCTAGGGAATAAAATGGCGGTCATTGCAACTTTTTATCTCGCACGGTATTTGTGCAACAGTTTTTCAAACAAGTTTTTTTAGGAAAAAAAACTGTTTCATGATTTAAAAAATAACAAAACAGCAAAGTTAGCCAAATTTTTTATATAATGTAAAAGATGATGTTACGCTGAGTAAATAGATACCCAACATGTCACGCTTTAAATGGAATGACGCCAAACTTCAGTACTTAAAAATCTCCATAGGCGACACTTAATTTTTTTTTTACAGATTACATGTTTAGAGTTACAGAGGAGGTCTAGGTCTAGGTGCTAGAATTGTTGCTTGCGCTCTAACGCACGTGGTGATACCTCACATGTGTGGTTTGAACGGCGTTTACATATGTGGGCGGGACTAACGTGGGGCGTTTTAAATTATTATTTTTTATTTTATTTTACTTTTTTTATTTTTACTTTCTTTTACACCATTTTTGTTTTTATCACTTTTATTCCTATTACAAGGACTGTTAACATCCCTTGTAATGGGAATCATTTGTGACAGGTCCTCTTTGTAGACAGATGCTTGGTCAATAAGACCCCACATCACTCCTCCATGCTGGAAAGCATGAGATTGGGGGAAAAAACAACACAATCTCATGCTGACCAGCCGGGTCTGCGGCTTTGTTTACATCCTTTACATCATAACGTCATGCCCGGGCCTCCGATGGTCATAGAAATCTCTATGCTCGTCATCCGGCAGCTGCCAATTCTTTCCTCAGGGCTCCAATGGCAGGAGACAGCCTGGAGAAGCACCAGATGCTGGTGGGAGGAGGGGATGTTGCCTCCCATCACCTGTAAGAACAATCAAGCGGTGGAACTGCCGATACGATCATTCTTATGGTGTACAGAATCACCGGCTGAAAACAAGGATATCTGAATGATGCCTGTAGCTGCAGGCATCATTCATATATTCCCATTGAAAGTCCAGGATGTCATATGACGTCCTTGGGTGGGAAGTGGTTAAACAAAGATAATAATCAGACTCAATATTGCACATTAACCAAGAAATGCAAAACATACTTGTTAAGGCATGCTTGTTACTAAACCCACAACAATAACATCAGTCTGTATATGCAGTAAAGCATGCTTGTTATACTCACTGTGGAACCTAAGGGGTTAATCCTCTGCATTGTGTAAAAAGGCTGTTTAATCTTGTCTTCTCTGACCCTCCCCTTCTTCCACTGTACCCTGTCCATCTCCCAGATAGTACAGAGTCTCGGGGGCACTCTGCACATGCTCAGTTTGGTGGGTATTGCTAGAGAGGTTTTTTTTTTCTTGGGAGAGTGTATGTGATCAGTACAGGCCAATTAGCACTGTCCAGGCAGAGAATCCGGGGTTTTGCAGTCAGTCAGAGTAGGATGAAACTCCACCTACAAGCTTTAACCAGACACTGATAGAAGTCCCAAGACTGCTATACCCTGCTGATGAGAAAGGGTATTTAGAAGCTTAAAACTACTAAAACTATTTCATTTCCATGTTCTGTGTACTATGGGAGACAATATATAGTGAATGCACGGTCCTAGGTTTACTAACATTTTAAATTCATAATTTTATAATTTCGAAGAAGGAAAAAATAAATCCTAAAACGATTAAAGAGGTATTAAATCCAAAAGTAAACATTTATTCTATTGCAGCTTACCAATTCATAGATGTGATGGCTGCATTACTTTCCTTTTGTAAGCTGACTTTTTTTTCTATTTTCATCAGTTGATCAAGCCAGTAAGTTTGTTGTTTTTCAAAAGAAAAGCTCTCTTGCAATTACAGGGATGAGACAATAGGATTTTTATAACAGCTTACCTGTAAAAACATTTTCTTTGAGTACATCATGGAACACAGAGCCACAGTATTTACTGATGGGTTATATAGGCACCACTAGGTGATGGACACTGGCACACCCTAGACAGGAAGTTTAGCCCCCTGTATAACCCCTCCCCTTACTGGGAGTACCTCAGTGTTGTAGCAAAGCAATACATGTGTATTAGAAGAGAGGAATGACCTCTGTGTCCCCTGATGTACTCGAAGAAAAGGATATTAGAGGTAAGCTGTTATAAAAAAAATCCTATCTTCTCTTTCGTACATAACGAGACACAGAGCCACAGTATTTACTGATGGGATGTCCCAGAGCAACGCTATCTGAGGGGAGGGAGACACAGCAAAAGTAGGGTGCAATCAGACCTGAGGACCTTGTACCGCTGCCTGTAGCACACTGCACCCAAAGGCGATATCCTCATGCCTGCTCACATCCACCTGATAGAATCTGTTGCAGCCTTGCAGATTTAAGCCATGGAGGCCTGGTGATGCATTGCCCATGAAGCACGAACAGTCCTTGTGGAGTGTACCTTGATTTGAAAAGGTGGAACTTTCCTCTTCAAACCATAAGCCTGATTAATTACCTGTTGAATCCACTTAGCAATGGTAGATTTCGATGCTGCCTGTCCTTTTTTAGAACCTTCAGGCAACACAAACAAAACATTCACTTTGCGAATTTGAGCAGTTGCTTCCAAATAGGTTTTGACTGCTCTCACTACATCCAGAGAATGTAGTGACTTTTCTTCCATAGAACAGGGATGTGGCGGCTCCCGATGCATAGCAGTCCATTATGCTTTACCTTTGCAGGGAATGAAAGAGGAAATAAACTCATCAGGGTTTACTTCCTCTTTAAATATGCCTCTTTAGAAGAAATAGCCGCCGATTCTGATACCCTTCTTGCAGAAGAAATGTTCCTTGTCAAAAGAAGCAAGGAAATATGTCGCATTGGCTCAAAAGGCTGTTTCTGTAATGCTGACAGAACTAAATTCAAGTCCCAAGGGTTCAGAGGAGCTCTAACTGTTGTTTTAAGCCACGTTACCTGCTGTATAAAGCTTCAGACCAAAGAATGCAAAGTAAGCGGATGTTGAAACAATAGCGACAAGGCCGAGACCTGGCCCTTGATAGTACTAGCTTCATCGCTAACCCTATTAGCAGAAAAGCAAGGATTCTCCCTATGACATACTTTCTGGGAGGCCAACCCCTGGATTCAGAACAGGAGACATATGCCTTCCAGACTTTATAATAAATGACTCTGGAAGCTGGCTTCATTGCATTAATTAAGGTAGAAATTACTGTGCCTGAAAGCCAACAACTCTTCAGAATGTGGGTTTCAATAGCTAAACTGTTAAATTTAGCATTTGTAAGGTAGGATGGAACACTGGTCCCTGCGATAGCAGGTCTGGACATGGTGGTAGGGTCATCTTAACTATTTCTGCATACCAAGATCTTCTGGGGCCACGCTGGGGCCACTAGATGTACTGACGTCTTTTCCTGCTTGATCCTGCAAAGTCATAGTAGCAGCAGAATAGGAGGGAATGCATAAATCAGTGAGAACTGATGCCACGGAGTTGCCAACGCATCTGTCCTGCATGCAAGTGGATCCCTTGTTCTTAACACAAAGTTGTTGATCTTCTTGTTGAACCTGGATGCAAATAGATCTACATCCGGGATCCCCCATCTTTGGCATATAGCCAGGAAGATGTCAGGGTGAAGAGACCATTCCCCTGGGAACAACTGCTGGTGACTTAAGTAGTTCACCTGCCAGTTCTCTACCCCTAGAATGAAGATTTCCGATATGCATGGCACATGCTTTTCTGCCCAGATTAGGATCTGGTTTACCTCTCCCTGCACGACTCCTGGTTCCCCCTTGGTAATTGATATAAGCCACTGCTGTGGCATTGTCTGATTGGATCCTAATAGGACAACCCTGCAACCTGAATGTCCAGGCCTTTAGGGCTGGGTACGTCACACAAATTACTAGAATGTTGATGGGCAAGGTCCTCTCAGTTTTTGACCATTTCCCATGGACATTCGTCTCTTCCAGAACTGTTCCCCAACCCAAAAGGCTGGCATCTATTGTTACCACCATCCATGTAACTGATAAAAAGGATTTCCCTTTCCGCAGGTTCTCAGGTACCAACCACCAACTGAGGCTCTGATGCACTATTGGTGACAACGCATCAGAAAATCTAGCGCCTGGACTTTCTTGTTCCAGGCAGACAGGATACAGTTTTGCAGCAGTCTCAAATGAAACTGCGCATAGGGAACCGCTTCGAATGAAGTCACCATCTTTTCCAACAACCTCATACAAAGGGGAATAGAAGGACCCTTCTTTGCCCTGACTACCTGAACCAGTTCCTTTATCGCACTGATTTTTGCCTGGGGTAAAAACACCCTCTTCTGGGTTGTATCTATGACCAGACCCAAGTACTCTAGTCTTCTTATGGATTTTAAAGAAGACTTCTCTAAGTTGAGGACCCAACCAAGGTATTCCATGTAGTTGACTGTGGTGACCACGCTTTGGTCTAAGTGGGCTCCCGACCAGTCTATTAAGAGCAGGTCATCTAGGTACGCTATAACCGTTAAACCATGGGCCCTTCATCTGGCCAGAGGAGGAGCCAGGACCTTTGTGAACACCCGAGGTGCAGTAGCTTGACCGAAAGGCAGAACTACAAACTGAAAATGAAGTTTTTCCACTTTGAAATGCAGATATTTCTGATGAGCGGGGGAAAATAGGTACATGCAGGTATCCATCCTTGATGTCTATTGATGCCAGAAGTTCACCTGCTTGTAGGATGTAGACTACTGATTGATTCCATGCGAAAAGATCACATTTTTAGGAACCGGCTTAGATATTTGAGATCTAGGATGGGTCTGACTTCATCATTTGGCTTTGGCACCATGAAAAGGTTTGAATAAAACCCAAATCCCTGCTCTTGCATGGGAACCACCATGATTACTTTTTGTGACAAAAGTTGCTCCAACGCTTGAAAGAGAGACTTCTTTTCTCTGGGTCTTTGGGAACATTTGATCTGAGGAAACGCAGAGACGGGAATTCTCTGAACACTAGTTTGTAACCTAGCGTTATTGTGAAGACCACCCATCTGTCCTGAAAATCCTCCTGCCAGACCCTTGAGAACTGTAGCAGTCTTACCTCCACTCGAACAAGCGGGGCGCCCCTTCATAAAGAGGCTTTAGCATTCTGTCTTGTAGATTTCCTCTCCCAGGTCTTCTTTTGTCCCTGGGGTTGACTCTGAGTTTTGCTTCTTGAACCTGACGGTGGAGGCTGTTGCGACTGCATGGAGGCTGATACCCCTGGCACTGGAGAAAGAGACCATTTAAATGAGGGATGTTTACTCCTTTTTCTTAACTGGCAAAAGGGTACTTTTCCCACTTGAGAATTTTTGGATATAATTGTCCAAATCCTCCCCAAACAGCCTTACACCATGGAAGGGAAAACCAGCCAGGAGCTTTTTACATAGCGTTTCGGCTGACCAATTTTTCAACCATAAGATTCTACTCATATGCACAAACCCAAGCATAAGGCGAGAGTTCTGAAGGATAGAATCTCTGATTGCGTCAACTGCAAAACACAAAGCCACTGGCAGGTTGGCTAACTCCCGGGCCTGCTGTTCAGGGAAAACCTTAAGGCACCTGCTTCAAGTGGTCTGCCAAGGATTGACATAACCCAATTACCGCCACCGCAGGTTAAGCTACTGAACCTGCCAAGGAAAAAATGTTTTTCAACAGGAATTCCAATTTTTTATTGGTTAGATCCCTAAGCATTTGAGCGTTGTCAACAGGACAAGTCAGACTTTTATTCACAGAGGATATAGCGGCGTCAAGTGTCGGTATAACCCACATCTTTGTGAATTTTTCCTCCATAGGATAGTGTTGAAAACTTTTCAGGAGGTAAAAAATGTTTATCTGGGTGATTCCACTCAGAATAAATGAGCTTATCCAGCAAGAAATGAACAGGAAAGGCATGCGCAGTTGAGGAGGCTTCAGTGAACCCAAACAAGACATGGGTTTTTCAACCGACGCAGTTACGGGTAACTTAAATGTGGAGCGGACCATTTCAGCAAGAGATTGCAGCAGCAATTTCTCATCCTGTGAAGCTGAAGAGGGTCCCTTCCCCACTTGATTCCTCAGAAGAGGAGTCATCAGTCTCATTCCTGTCCTCTGAGGGGGATTTGTCTCCCCTTTCCCAGAGTTCCTCTGTTGGAGGGTCCTGGGTGGTAGACAGAGACCTAATGCTTTTTCTTCCACTCTGTGAAGATACAATTAAGGTCATTAATCTTTCCTCTAATCTACTTATGGTTGAGGAGAAAACCTCCTGAGTAATATATACAAGGGGCTGAAATGCCAGAAGCAGTTGCAGCCCTTGACCCCGACAGCTCACTCTGACCAGCCTTTCTAGGTCCTTCTGGGGGAGATGGTACTGCAGTGGGAGGGTCCTCAGAGCCTGAGGGAGATCCCTTTGCGCCCCTATTTCTCTGGGTAGTTGTACCTCCCCTTCTGCCCAGCACAAAATGCAAAGGTACTACCAGAAATGCACCCACTGCTGAGCAATATAGTCCAGCAACTGTCACTGCTATAAAGGCTCAGTCTGATGCTAGTAAATGCTGCCTGGGAATGCCTGTGTGACCCACACTCACATGCCCCTGCTCTGTGTCCCTCCTTGAGCTGTGTGCACCTAGAAAAAGTTCACCTTTATAGCTTTGAATAGCCCACATTGTGGGCATTAAATCATGCTGACGTCGCTCTAAAGTTCCGCCCTCCTCCGACCACCCCTTCTGTCCCCCCTCATCTTTTTAAAAAAAAAACTGATTTTCCCATGCGAGCTGAGGGCTCCAATCCTGATCGAATCGCATATGGAGGGGAGGCTGCGGCGGAGGAGAGTGGAGGGCCGGTGGATGGAGAGCTGCCATAATGGTGGTGGTGGCGGGAGGCAGTGTGGCATACCGCCGCCTTCCCTATGGCCTCTAGCCTGAAGGAAGCTGTCGGGGGACATTCCTGAAAAGAAAACCCCCCTTAGAAGGCACGTGCTCTCGACAGCCCCCGGTGGCGACTTTAGGCATAGCAACATTTACGTAAAGGAGAAAATCTACAAGAATTAAAAAAAAATCCTTAGGAATCTCCCTCACCTTATCCAGCTGCAGGGTTCTGTGGTAACAGACCCAATCTTCACCTCTCATGGTGGGCTCCGTTTAGAAAACCTTCAGGGACTGGGGCCCCCTTTTTTTAAAACAGGGGATCCCAACTCTGGGCCTGTAAAGCACCCCACCAGGAATATGGCTAAAAAAAAACAAATACTGGATCCCGAAGTCCAACTCTCTAAAAAGAGAAGCATTATGCCTTGTACACACGATCAAACAATCCCGCCATGTGTGGGCTCCGGTGGACTTTTTTTACCCAAAAGAAGAAGACCCCCAGAGCTGTGCAATAAACTATTTTAACCCTTGTGTGTTGTGTTTTTTTTTTACTTTTTTCACAGGTGAATGGGTAGGGGTACATTGTACCCCATACTCATTCACATAGGGTGGGGGCTGGTATCCGGGGGCCCCCTTATTAAAGGGGGCTTCCGGATTCCGATAAGGCCCCCGCCCGCAGACCCCGACAACCAACGGCCAGGGTTGCCGGGAAGAGGCCCTTGTCCTCATCAACATGGGGACAAGGTGCTTTGGGGTGGGGGGGGGCTGCACCGCCCCCTCTTCCCGAAGGCACCCCCCCATGTTGAGGGCACGCAGCCTGGTACGGCTCAGGAGGGGGGCGTTTGCTCGTTCCCCACCCCCTTTCCTGGCCGGCCGGGTTGCGTGCTCGGATAAGGATCTGATATGATTTTTCAGCGTAGGGGTTCCCCTTTAAGTCCATACCAGGTGAAGGGGCCAGCGACGCCTCCTTCGCTGGCCCTGGCTACCTGGAGACGCGCTCAAAATGAGCGGACTTTCCTCCGCGTGTGTGGGCAAGTCCGTTCATTTCAAAAGTACGGTGGATAGTCCGGTGGACTTAGTACGCCGTATTAGTCCGCTCAAAAAGTGCCGTGTGTGGGCAAGTAGCTCGTTCGGAAAGTCCGGTGGACAGTCCGGCGGAAAGTCCGCCAGACTAAGTCTGCCGGATAGTCTGCTACGTGTGTACGCGGCATAACAGGTAAAACCTTGTTTCTTCGGACACGAGGCCCGGTTACCATTCAATTCAGCCTGGAAAAGACAATTTGAATGGATCTGGTTGCATGGCTTGCCCCAGTAAGGAATATTCCAGCGGAGATCAGCACAGCACATCTTTACTCGTGACCAACACCTAAGACACTGGTGAAAAAACTGTTACCTCAGTAAGGGTAGGGGATATATTGGGGGCTAAACTTCCTGTCTAGGGTGTGCCAGTGTCCATCACCTAGTGGTGCCTTTATAACCCATCAGTAAATACTGTGGCTCTGTGTCCCATGATGTACAAAAAAGAAAAAACATTTAACACTGGCAGAGATGCTTAAAATGATTAGCTGTTATTTACGTAAAGCCTTAATCTTAAAAGGAAAAAAAGTTTCCTGTAACTGATTATAAAGTATTAGCTAAATGTGTTACTTTATTTAAAGCTGCTAATACACCTAACACTCCCCCACCCAGACACTGACAATGCTGCTGTCTAAATCTGCCCCTGTGCTCATTCTTTAGGAGTGGTGTCTGTATAATACAGGAGGTGTGTTTTTGGCCAGATCACCAGCAGACAACCGGGGGGGAAAAGCCTAAAAAAGAAAACGATTACAGCTACCACATCTAATGATTGGTAAGCTGCAACATATAACATTTTTGGTTTTTGCTTAATACCAGAGAAATATTATTAACCAAGAATGTATTGCGTAGCACTTTAGCCACAACTGTCTGTGTCTAATTATCTCTTGGCCATGTAATATATATATATATATATATATATATATATATATATATATATATTGTACCTAACAGTAGAAAAAATACATTGTTTAAATATTATAGTGTCTTTTACTTGTTAAGATCTTTCACATAGAGGTTTCCAAATTATATAAATTACTGGCTAAGGACTGCAATTTCTGTCAGTGAGGTTTCATTATATCTCATATTTTTTGAGGTTGAAAAAAATAGTTCAAATGTTCCATAGTACAAGTCTAAGGGTGAATAATGTACATTGTGGATCACGGTATATAACTGCAGAAAATGTCATTGTCACCATGGCCAGCAAATTTAAAAAAAAGAAAATAGCAATGATGGTCATCAGATGCTCATCATTTTTGCCTTAACTTCTCATTGCAATCATTCTGTGAACATTCAATCTGAAAAAACTTCTATGACTCCAAAAGCTCCTGAAAACGATGTAGTTTCTGACTGGTTTATCAGATTCATCAGTTATAAAATTGTGGTAAATTACTCTGAAATTCAGGTGGTAATCAAAAGTAAAATATGGTACAACTTTAGTAGAAGTTGAATAGAGAGAGAATAGAATCCAGCCCTGGTAATGAAGCAGATTCTTCTAGTCAGTATGGAAAATACCCTTAGAAGATTATTGTGGTGTTCTTCTGACCTCTGGCTTGTTCCAATTCGGACAAAATAGCATTTTTGAGATCAGGGACTGATGCTGGTCATGAAGACCTGATTTGTTCCAATTAAACTCAAAGGGGTTTAGTAGGTTTGAGGCAGGAGTAAGGCAAGCCATTTGTGGCCTTCCACACCAAACTCATCAAATCACGAACCTGATTTAGTGCACAGCCACGCTGGAACAGAAAAGGCAAATCGCCAACTGTTGCCACAAGACTGGAAGAAAAATTGTGTGAAATATTTTTGTGTACTATGGTACTCTTCACTAAAACACCCAAACTCAATAATTTGGAATGGTGTCCACATGTTATATACCAGTGATGGTGAACCTTAGCACCCCAGATGTTTTGGAACTACATTTCCCATGATGTTCATGCACTCAGGAGTGCAGTAGAGCATCATGGGAAATGTAGTTCCAAAACATCTGGGGTGCCAAGGTTTGTCATCACCGTTCTATACTGTATATGTGATGGGCAAGTGTCTACATACTTTTAGCTATTCCATGTATACAGTATAGATGTGAATGTATCTGAAGGGGCTGACCACATGCAGCCCATATTTTTTAACCTTTATACATTGCTACACACTCAAACAGATGTCTATCACTGCATTCAAAATAAGGACATGTTCTGATAAAATACCTAGAGATCCAATTACTGATTTAATAAGTGTATTGGCACTTGTACAGAGGAAAAGGTATTACCCTATTTTGGTGCATTTCACCACCGAGTTAAAATAGAAAACAGGTTTTTGATGCAAACAATAAAGTTCAGTGCGACTGCAAAATGACCTTTTTTACAAACCAAATTAATAGAACAATCCTAAAATATATGGGGACCATGAACTATTGAACCTGGCAGATGTGGACTCTGACCAACCTCCATATCCCAGTAGGTTCCAGGAATGCGCCAACAAGGTTTAGGATTTCCATATCTATTCCATCCTTGTGTATGTGCCATGCTTTTTATTGATAAGTGTGGACTACGATACACCTCTGTGCTCCCAGCAGTGGTCACCCTGAGAACAGGTGCACTCATCAGACGCCCTGACCCCATAAATTAATGAGTGGGTCTTTATCAGCCTTCTATATTATTTCTTTCCTTCACAGCAACTTCCAGTAGTTTATCTCCTCCATTCCATTAGGCTGCTGCAGTGCTGTTAATTATTACTCCACAAACATCATGCAGCTTATGTCAAACAGAAAGTAAAAAAAACAGAGGTACCATAGTGCAGTATAGTTTATTAGGATACAACTGATTACAAAAAAGCCAAACATGGGTCTCTGTCACCAAGAGAATCCAAGATGGCCGCTGCTACTCTTTACTCCAGTACTTCCAGCATGTGTTCCACTGGCCAGAAATGACATTGGCAGATCACAGAAATCCACACCCAATGCGTTTAATCTACTTTTGATGTCTTCAAGAACTTACGAATAAAAAAGCACAGTGAAGGAATACAAGGAGGCACTATCAGTTGAAAACTGTTCAGAACTGGGACTTTTTAAAGTTAAATGGACTTTGTTTTTGCACAAAATAGATGAACACTGTTTAATATATGAAAAATCAACCCTTATGAGGCGGTTGACTAGCAGTAATCTTGATAAAAAAAAGCAGGCTGAATTGGGTTTCATCTCTCCAGGGGTGCAGGATTGAAAACATTTTATTCTCCAGCATTGTAAAAGTGGTGGGCCACTGGGCAGTGAATTTAAGATAAAGATGGTGCCAGATATTAATTGTAATCATGCAATGCAATGATTTTGAGCAACAGAGGGTGCTGCACAGCGAGTATGAGATAAAGAAGGTGCAGTTGGTGAATAGATTTAAATAAGCAAATGTTTGCAGTCCATCGCATTGGACTTGAGTTTGACATGCCTGGGTTGAAACATCCCTCAAGTTTTTCTTGACAGAAGTTCTTACCCACTCTACCGAAAAAGGAAAACAAAACAACAATATATGATATATATATTGTGAGGGGTTTGCTCGGTAGCGGGTGTGTGTGACCCCCTGGATGGGTTCACAACACAAAGTCAGGCACAGCAGACAGCGGTGTAGGTTCAAAAAACAAAAGATCCGGTTTATTTACGCTACATGCAGTGATACATATAACAGCCAAACAAAATAAAACAAGAAAATAAATCCTGGTCAGCTTGACCTCTAACTACACACGTAGACTCCCTGTCTAACAACTGGGTGCAGCCTTGTGCTGCCCCAGTCCCTGTCTCTATTGTAGGGGTTTGCCACACAGGCGTTAACTCACCGCACAGAACAGATCTCAGACTCCCCAGTCTATACACACAAAACTGGTTCCAGGATGGAGCATCTCCCTATGCATGCTGGGGTTTTTTGTAGAGGTCTTAATGAGCCCACTTACTTCAGCTGGGCTCATTAACTCTTCCCCTCTAATTGTAAAAGTCTGCATAAAGCCTGAATCTAGGACACACATATTTCCCATCCTGGATACAACCAGGTGATTTTACCTGCGTGCTGCCACATAGCCCCCCCTCTTGTTTCAACCTTGGGGTTGTAACACAAGCAGCCAGACACGCATGTATCCGAGACAAAGCATCCACATTCCCCATTTTAACACCAGGGCGATGCTTAACTGTAAAGTTAAATTCCTGTAGGGCCAGGAACCACCTATTTACCCTTCTATTGGTCTCCTTGTTCTGAGCCATCCACTTTAAAGGAGCGTGATCAGTCACCAGGTCAAAGTGCCTACCTAGCAGATAGTACCGAAGGGAATCTAGAGCCCACTTCACTGCTAAACATTCCTTCTCAATCGTGGAGTAATTTACCTCATGGGACTTCAACTTCCTGCTGAGGTAAATTACTGGGTGCTCTTCCCCGTTCCAGAACTGGGATAACACTGCTCCTAACCCAACGTCTGATGCATCAGTTTGTACCACGAAGTCCTTAGAGAAGTCTGGTGAGTACAACACTGGCTGGCTACATAAGGCTGTTTTTAAGGACTGAAATGCTTCTTCAGCCTCTGGGGACCATTTAACCATGACCGACTCTTTCCCTTTTGTCAGGTTGGTGAGGGGCACAGCCTGAGAAGCAAAATGGGGAATGAATCGTCGATAATAGCCAGCGATTCCCAGAAAGGCTCGTACCTGTTTCTTGCTGTTGGGACGTGGCCAACTCTGTATGGCCTCGATTTTATTGACTTGGGGTTTTATCACCCCCCTCCCAATAGTGTACCCAAGATATTTGGCCTCCTCCTGTCCAATGGTACACTTCTTTGGATTGGCCGTAAACCCAGCTTCCCGGATAGAGTCTAGGACTGCTTGTACTTTTGGCAAATGTGAGACCCAGTCTGTGCTATGGATAATCACATCATCCAGGTAAGCTGCAGCATATTTCTGATGGGGCCTCAGAATCTTATCCATTTTCCGCTGGAATGTTGCCGGTGCATTCTGTAACCCAAACGGCATTCTCTTATATTGGAATGCCCCATCTGGGGTTACAAACGCAGTTTTCTCCTTGGCCGGGGAATTTGCCAATACCCTCTGGTGAGATCAAGAGTTGTCATATATCGGGCTGTTCCCAGCCGGTCAATCAACTCATCTATACGTGGCATGGGGTAGGTGTCAAATTTTGTAACTTTATTTAATTGTCTAAAATCGTTACAAAATCGCCAGCTCCCATCAGGTTTGGGCACTAGTACGATAGGACTGGACCAGTCACTCTGGGACTCCTCTATCACACCCAATTCCAGCATCCTTTGAACCTCCCCACGTATTGCCTCCCGTCGGGCCTCTGGTATTCTATAAGGTTTTAGTTTTACCCTTTCTCCTGGCGGGGTGATAATGTCATGCTCTACGCCAGATGTTTGTCCCGGCAGCTCAGAGAAAATCTCTTTGTTACGAAGTACAAACTCTTTAACCTCCTGTTGTTGGGGTTTCGATAAGGTGTCTGCTATTCCAACCTCCGGAACTAAGCAATCAGGCTGTGCTTGTGACAAAGTCTCCACGACTAGGGATTCCCTATCCCTCCAGGCTTTCAGCAGATTGACGTGATAGATCTGCTCCGGCTTTCGCCTTCCTGGCTGTCTAACCCTGTAGTTCACCTCACTAATTTTTTCAATTACTTCGTATGGACCTTGCCATTTGGCCAGAAATTTGCTTTCAACCGTAGGGACTAGCACCAAGACCCTATCCCCCGGGGAAAAAGTACAGGTCTTGGCCCCACGGTTGTACACTCTCTGCTGTGCGAACTGCGCTTGGGTTAAATGTTCCTTTACAATTGGCATTACCTGTGCAATTCTATCTTGCATCAGGGCGACATGCTCAATCACACTCCTGTGAGGAGAACTCTCATTTTCCCAAGTTTCCTTGGCGATATCCAGCAGCCCTCTTGGGTGTCTCCCATAGAGCAACTCGAAGGGTGAGAAACCCGTAGAGGATTGGGGTACCTCCCTAATGGCAAACATCAGATAGGGTATTAGACAGTCCCAATTCTTTCCATCTCTATCCACCACCTTCTTTAACATTTGTTTTAGGGTTTTGTTGAATCTTTCAACCAACCCATCTGTTTGGGGGTGATACACAGATGTACGCAATTGTGTCACTTTGTACAACTTGCATAGTTCCTTCATAACCCTGGACATAAAGGGTGTACCTTGGTCCGTAAGCAGTTCCTAATCCAAATACCCACGCGGCTAAAAACAAGAGATAGCTCTTTGGCTATGGTTTTGGCCGAGGTATTTCGGAGAGGAATTGCTTCCGGATAACGGGTGGCATAGTCCAATATAACCAAAATGTACTGATGCCCCCTGGCGGACTTCATTATCGGACCTACCAAATCCATTGCGATCCTTTCAAAGGGGACCTCAATGATAGGAAGAGGTACCAGCGGGTTACGGAAATGTGGCATAGGTGCCGTCTTCTGACACACAGGGCAGGAGGAACAATACTTTTCTATTTCCTTCATGACCCCAGGCCAATAGAATCTCTGCAATACCCTCTCTCTGGTTTTCTCTGTCCCCAGATGACCTCCCAGAATGTGTCCATGGGCCAATTCTAACACCAACTTCCTGTAAGGTTTGGGCACTACAAGTTGCTCAATGGTTTCTTCTGCCCTTTGAGCCACTCGATACAGCAGGTCCCTTTCCACAGTGAAGTACGGGTAAGTGCAAGTCTTATCTGGGTTCACTAACTCGCCCTCTATTTTCACCACATTTTCCCGTGCCTTTATTAGGGTGGGGTCTTTTAACTGTTCTGTGGCAAAATTTTCTCTGTGAACCTCAAGATCCGAAAACTCCACAGACGGCATGTTTTCATCTGAGGATGTTGGCTCCTCCCCAGTTTCTCGAGTTACCCCCGCCAATACCGACAAGGGAAATTCAGGAGAGTCCTCACCACTCCCAGAGGAATTCTGGTCATCTTCCTGGTTTATAGGGGCACCAGTGGGGGGCATAGGACAATCCCAGAGTTCCCAGAATTTTGGAAAATCCCTTCCCACAATAGCATCATGTGGTAAGTGAGACACTAACCCCACCTGATGAGAGAGGTTACCTTTGGGGGTCTCAAAAAACACTGAAGTTACAGGACACTCTCGGGTGTCCCCATGCACACAAATAACAGCCACCCTGTTCTTCCCAGAGACCTCTGTAGTAACTAATTCAGCTTTTATCAATGTTACCAGGCTACCTGAATCTAGCAACACATCAACATGTCTACCATTAATACACATTTTACATAAATGTTTCTCAGGTCCCCGAATGGCAGTGCATGCAACTGTCGCAAACAGCGACTGACGTCTCTCCCTTATAAAGTCACATTGCATAGGCTCATCCACAACGGGGCAATTGGCTGCAATATGTCCCTCTTGCCGGCAGCGGTAGCAAATAATCTTTTTCGCTGTCTCTTGCAGCAGGGGCTTCCTGGGCTGCTCCCGCCAGACCTTAGGTAGAACTCCCACCCTCTCACTCTCTCCACCCTCGCCCCTTGGAGTCATCTTACCCACCACTGGGGATGATCTGGTCTTAGGGGGGAAAGTCCGTGAGTCCCTGGAAGAGGTGGTCAAGTTCTCTGTAGCCGAGTACCTCTCAACCAGATCCACAAGTTTATCTGCATTTTCTGGGTCTCCATGGCTTACCCATTTTTGGATGGCAGTAGGAAGAGCTCTCAGGAAACGATCCATAACAACACGTTCCACAATGTTTGGTGCGGTCAAAGTCTCTGGCTGCAGCCACTTCCTGCTCAGGTGAATGAGATCATACATTTGAGATCTGGGGGGTTTTCCAACCTGAAAAGTCAAATTATGCACACGCTGAGCCCGGACGGCCAGGGTGACACCCAGCCTTGCCAATATTTCTGTTTTTAGTACCACATAGTCTTTTGCTTGGTCAGGCTCTAGGTCATAATAAGCTTTCTGCGATTCCCCAGTTAACAGAGGGGCCACCAGTCCAGCCCATTGCTCCTTAGGCCACTTTTCCCTTTCAGCAGTCCTTTCAAATGTGGTCAAAAACACCTCCGGATCATCCTCTCCAGTCATTTTTGTCAGTAAACGGCTCACACCAAAGGATGCGGTGTTATTGTAACCACTTGCTTCATTGGTCTGCGGACGTTGCTGTATCAATGTCTCTATTTGCTGTTGAAAACTCTGCTCTTGCTTCTGCAACAGGTCTATGAAGCGGGCTTCAGATCGCTGCTGGGCTTGTTGCTGAGCTTCCAAACTCTGCTGGTGAGCCTTCTGCTGATTTTCCAAACTCTGCTGCAAAGTTGCATTTGTCTGCTGCTGGGCTTGTTGCTGAGCTTCCATACTCTGCTGCAAAGTTGCATTTGTCTGTTGTTGAGCTGCAAGGCTCCTTTGTAAACTCGCATTTGTTTGCTGCTGATTTGCATTCGCTAGAGCCAGCTGTCACAGTATCTCCTCCATGCTGGCCTTAAAAAAAAACTGCCCGCATTCTCCACCAACTGTGAGGGGTTTGCTCGGTAGCGGGTGTGTGTGACCCCCTGGATGGGTTCACAACACAAAGTCAGGCACAGCAGACAGCGGTGTAGGTTCAAAAAACAAAAGATCCGGTTTATTTACGCTACATGCAGTGATACATATAACAGCCAAACAAAATAAAACAAGAAAATAAATCCTGGTCAGCTTGACCTCTAACTACACCCTGTCTAACAACTGGGTGCAGCCTTGTGCTGCCCCAGTCCCTGTCTCTATTGTAGGGGTTTGCCACACAGGCGTTAACTCACCGCACAGAACAGATCTCAGACTCCCCAGTCTATACACACAAAACTGGTTCCAGGATGGAGCATCTCCCTATGCATGCTGGGGTTTTTTGTAGAGGTCGTAATGAGCCCACTTACTTCAGCTGGGCTCATTAACTCTTCCCCTCTAATTGTAAAAGTCTGCATAAAGCCTGAATCTAGGACACACATATTTCCCATCCTGGATACAACCAGGTGATTTTACCTGCGTGCTGCCACAACATATATATATATATATATATATATATAGACAGACACAGACACACACACACACAATTGTCAAAAGTATTGAGACATCTGCCTTTACACGCACAGGAACTTTAATGGCCCCCTAGTCTTAGTCCGTACGGGTCAATATTGCGTTAGCAAATCCTTTGCAACTATAACAGCTTCAACTCTTCTGGGAAAGCTGTCCACACGTTTTAGGAGGCCTGGCTTGCAGTCTCCACTCTAATTAATCAGAAAGATGTTATAGCAGGATGGGGTCAGGACTCTGTGCAGGCCAGTCAGGTTCCTCCACCCAAAACTCACTCATCCATGTCTTTATGGGCTTTGTGCACTGGTCTAAATCATTTGGTGGAGGGGGATTATGGTGTGGGGTTGTCTTCCAGGAGTTGAGCTTGGCCCTTTAGTTCCAGTGAAGGCGTCAGCATACCAAGACATTTTGGATGATTTCATGCTCCCAACCTTGTGGGAACAGTTTTGGGATGGTCCCTTACTGTTCCAACATGACTGTGCACCAGTGCACAAACAAGGTCCATAAAGACATGGATGAGCAAGTTTGAGGTGGGGGAACTTGACTGGCCTGCACAGAGTCCAGACATCAACCAGATAGAACACCTTTGGGATGAATTAGAGTGGAGACATCAAGTCAGACCTTCTCATCCAACATCAGTACCTGTCCTCACAAATGCACTTCTGGAAGAATGCTCAAACATTCCCATAGACACACTCCTAAGCCTTATGGACAGCCTTCCTAGAAGAGTTGAAGCCATTATAGCTGCAAAGGGTGAGCCAACTCAATATTGAACCCAATGGACTAAGACTGTAATGCCATTAAAGTTCATTTGCAGGTAACGGCAGGCATCCCAATACTTTTGACAATATAGTGTACATTTTCAGAACTCAGAATTATTGTACCTTCTCAAACTACTGTCAGGGACATATCCCAGCAGCAGACAGAGGCTAACAATAACTCTGAGTTTAGGAAAGCAGAACTATAAATTAGAGCTCAGGTTGACTACTGCCCTGCAGAACTAAACTTAGCTTACTGGATACTGCTGCTTAGAGCAGGGGCCTTTCACATTTATTGATACCTGAGATGTATACAGTCTTGCCTTAAAAGGCAGAAAACCTGATGTATTTTTTACCACTGTACTAACACATACAGGTATTTTTCCTCCCCAAGTTTCACCAGATAAAGTTAAACCACAGATGATGAGCTCACCTCTCTACAGCTCTGCTCTATATTCCTATTGGCATTTTATTAGAATGTGACCATTGAAGTACACTTGATTGGCTCCTTGTGCTTCTTTTCCTTCCCCTGGTCTGAGTTCTGCTGTACAGGGGGCTTCCAGAGTATGATACCAAGTCAAAATGTAGGTATTGATACTACTGTAAGTGGTGTTTATCTACTTGGAGTTCAGCTTTAAATACATTAACCATCAGAACAATAAAGATATTATTTCTGTTGTTTTAATAAAGCCCAGTAAAGGTTTATTCTTTCCTGCCTCATACTAACATGGTCTGATTTAATATACTGTATATTCCTCAGAATTTCAGTTATCCAGTAAAGCTTCCCTAAAGTCTTCTTCAAACCACCAATTTAATCTGAGCTTGGCAATTTACATGATATAAGCGAGATAATGACCTTTAGCTTATTTTGTGTAATTTACTGTCCTGTCTTCCTCCCTCCATATTTAGTACTCATTGGGAAAGGTAGTGCTTATCTTGAATTACAGTAATCAGTAATTCACCCTCCCCGGTGCTATTCACATTGTTACCGATGGTTTGTACAGTTTTTATTAATTCAGGACAATACGAAATAACTTTAAGAAATCAGTTAAAGGCATGAGTGCATATTGAAACAGAATACAGTCAGCAACCAACGAAATTTCCAATTTAATACAGTGATAGTGAGATAGCCGTTTGGTACATTGTACATTCATGAATATCCAGAATAGGTTATTATCTTCAAGGAGTTCTATACTTCTTCTGTTTCTGTCAGCTTAAAAACTTACAATGGGCTCTGTAACAAAGTCCACATTGGTATATAGCTCAGTACATCTACTCTGAGTCTATGGAAAAATGATGTTTCATCTATTGCAAGATGCAATTGCAAAAATTGCATATGAGTTCTTTGGTACTCGTTTTAATATAATTTGTCCTCTTTTATCCCAGAAATCAGAGCTACCTCAGAAAGCACAGACGTTCTGTTTAGTTCTAGCTTCTAAAGTATGCTTTTTATTTAATACCGGTGTTAAGAAACATCTAAAAAAAATACTATTTTATACTATACGTATTATTGCATCAATTTATATTTGAAACAATTTTTTGTTGTGTTTAGTACAAAAAATAGAAACAATAGAATGAACTGAACAATTTCAAAGGACCCTGAACTATAGCACCGATCAAACCAACCATTCAAAAGCCACCGTCATTCCAGCATTGTAGAAAATGTCATTAAATAAATAAAACAAATGAGCATCAGTGATGCTGGAGTTTTCTTCATGTAGAGATTTGAAAGTGAATCTAAAGTAAATCTTTACTTTAGATCCGCTACTCCACTTGATAACATGAACAACGATAAAACACTTCCCCAGTCACTGGCACAGACTACATTCTCGTCTGTCCATTGTTTCTTTGACACTTTTGTATTTTTGCCATGATTAAGGTAATTCTAAGTGCAGTAGATCACTAATTGACTGCCTCTTCCTAAGCAGCAAGTAATTTCCTCTGCCTTAAAGCTGAATTTCAGAAATTCAGCAGCTTTGCAAAAAGTGTAGGGACACTATGAGTTAAGTCCAACTGGGTGAATGATACCTCCTGGGCTTATCTCTATTATTTATGTGACAGGTTTATTGTGCTCCCAGAGGACACACTCCGGCTGTGAGGGTAGAAAGGCACACAGAGCAGCTGTGCTCACCCCATGCCTCTGCTGTTCATTCACAGAAGCCTTTGTATTTTGTGAAGGAGTTCACGTGATACAAAGGCTTCTGTGAATGGGCAGGAGGAGGGGAGGGTCAGGCATAGCAGTTCCATTTACTCTGCTCTTGAATGAACTGAGGCCACAGTGAGCTCCAGAACACAATAATTCTGTCAGCTGTGAATAATAGATAAGTCCATGAGGTGGCAGCCACATAGAATTAACTCATGGTATGCCTGCAGGTTTTACAAAGTAGCTGAATTCCTATAATTCAGCCTTGAATAGGACCTGCCAAGTGTGAAAGCAAATGTGTTGAAGAATTTTAGGGTTTTAAGTATTTTTTCATGAGAGCCACAAAGACAGCCCATTTTTGAACTGAGGTCCAATTTGAATACGCATATATGTGGCCTCACGGAAATGGGTCTTTTTCTGCGGGGCCGCTTATATGCATATCTCTCTTTGTGCTGTGAGTGTGCCAACAGCATGTTCCCACCGAGAGCCCCGGGTCTCATACTAACAATCAGTGCGAACCCAGGACTTGAGTGATTGCTGTTGTAGCCTCTGATTGGCTATCGCAATGATTAGTCACTGTGAGCCTGCCCCTGTGTTTACTTCCTCTTCTGAATTCAGAGGAAGATATGTTGTATATTTTCCTCCTTGCAGGAGATGAAGCTGTAAATAAAAAAGTGTGTAAAAAAATAAAATAAAAATAAGGACAAAAAAACAAACAAGATCAAGGTTTGCCAGGGTTAGTGTTAGGGTCAATGTTGGAGTCAAAGGTCACAGTCATCATATTTTGGGTTGAATTAATACAAAAAAAAACTATTAGTATCAGTATCAGCGTGTTTTAGACAGGATAAGAAAATTGCAAAATGTGCACCATTGTTTCTGGGCCCTGCTATGAGTGCAACTAACATAGTTACCTAGTTAGTCTGGTTAAAAAAACACACAAGTCCATCTAGTTCAACCAATAATTGGGAAAACAATATATCCTTTATACACAATCTTAAAAGCCCAACAAAGCTTGATCCAATTTGCTCCAACAGGGGAAAACATTATTTCCTGATCCCCCAAGAGGCATTCGGATATTCCCTGAATCAACTTTAACTACAAGGTCTCATGCACACTGGACGCTCTAATAACATTATAAAAATGGCAGAAGCTTTGCAGTGAGTTTTTCAACGTTTTTGCAATAGCGTTTTTTTTTCAATGGATCAAAAATGTTAAAGACCACTGGTGAGCCAGGTTTTTGAGCGTTTATCGCCATTCATCTGCGTTTTTTTATGTTAGAGCATTTTTAGAGCTGAAAAACGCCCCAGCCAAAAGCAGTTGATAGCAGCCTATGTGTGCATGGACACATAGGATAACATGCTGGAGAGTTTATTGACTGTAGAAAAAATGTCTGAAGCCGAAAACAGCAGCTGTAAAAACATCCAAAAACTTTTGCAGTTTAACCGGCTCACGCATATATACTGCAGCACAATGGCCCTGCTGAGTGAAATCCCGTACCTGTATGGGGCGCATTCTCGCTGGTGGGGGTGGTGCTCCAGCTGCGTGCCTGACCATCGGATTAGTTCCAGAGCCAATCAATCTTCAGCTCCAGGCCAATGATTTCTGGCCTGGACCTGCTGATCGGTTCTGACAAATGAAATGCTTCCCCTGCCTGTAAATGTAAACACAGGCAGGGGACGTGATGTCATCTCCCCTCATGGAACTCTTTTCACTCCAGAGAGAAGAGAGAGGATATCTAACTGTTAGATGCACCAACACTACACTAACACCAGTACATGGAGGCACACTTGTCACCCCCCCCCCCCCCTCAGTTAACCTCTTCACTCCCTGTCACAGTGTCACCAAGTGCAGTTGTCAGATTTTTGTATGTTTATAGATTATTGTATGTAGGGGGTTTCACTATTATTTTCACATTGAAGCTCTGCAATTTCTCAAAATATTTTTGCCGAGGGAGTGACACCGTCACTACTATATTGCAATACATTAGTTGATTTGCACTGGATATTCATTTATAGGTTTTACCATTGCACTTATAAGTCCATTTGTATAATTGTATAAAGGAAGTGTAAGGTTGTGCTGCGTTTTTTTTTTTGGGCTTACATACTGAACATCACTGTAGAAACCTCCACTTGCTGGCCACACCCACTTTTTGGCTATGCCCACAGTTGTGCAGTAGCAGCAGCGTACTTTGCACGCCGGATTAACACCCTCACTTTTACCTCAAGCACCACTATATAGATTGGATTTGAATTTTCCCCCCAAATTTTTTTCTCTATTTTATCTTCTTAGTCATATCCCCAAAAATTAAGAGAAGTATCTTTTTTTTTATCTTTTGGAAAAAATGTGAGAAATAACGTATAGATCATACAATCATTCCATAAACACATACTACATACAATGCATATATAATTTGAGGAAAATATGCTTATAAAATAGTATACCATTTGGAAATAAAAAAATAAATTTATGTCCCTGGATTTCATTTTAAAAATCTGGCCACCTTAACATATTTACATACACTATATTGCTAAAAGTACTGGGACTCCTACCTACACGCACATGAATTTTAATGGCATCCCAGTTTTAGTCAGTAGGAAGGCTGTCCACATGGTTTAGAGTCAAATATATTTTATTGTGTTTAACAAAATTAAACAACACAACATACGTAATAACCAGATGTTCAGTAAATGGTCAGAAAGTGTGTACAGCTTAGCTTTGGGGTGTCAACAACGCTTTCAGGGAAGCAGAAGTAGAGTAGTGGATCCAAGTGAGCCAGAGAGTTTTAAATTTGTCGAAGGTAACACTGTCCAGAGCTATCATCTCTTCCATGCGCATAATGTCTTTGACCACCGAGACCCAGGAGGACAAAGGGGGTGGTAGTGGTCTTCCAGAATAGAGGGATAAGTTGTCTGGCAGGTTAACAGGAAAAAGCGTAGTAATGTACGTTTTTGAGAGGCTATGGAGCCACGGAGCATAGATAGTAGAGCTATGTCTGGGGTAGTTGTCTTTGGCCGATCATATAGACTACTGTATATGGCGAAAACCTGAGACCAGAGGGGTTGTATGGCCTCACAATTCCACCAAATGTGGAGGTAATTTCCCTCTGCGTCACTGCATCTCCAACATGAGGGAGGGACAGATAGGAAAATTTTATGAAGAGTTTGAGGGTCCCTGCACCATCTGGATAGGAGTTTAAAGTTCTTCTGTGTATAGCAAGAGATAGAGGATTTGTGCGTGAAGTGGAATGACTTTTGCCAGTCAACTGAGGAGAGTTTTCTTCCCAGGTCCATGGTCCACCTCCTGGTGTAAGAGGGGGGTTGATCATGTATCAGTGAGTGGTGTAGCTTATAAATGGTGGAGAGCAGGTGTCTGAGAGAGGTATATCTGAGAGAGTCTGTAAGGGGTCTGTGAATTTGGGAAGAGGAGAATAGGTCCGAGCAAAAGGAGGATATGCGAAGAGCAGTGAGCCAGTTGCCCTGGTCTCTTGGTACAACCGATGTGCCAGAGGTTGGGTTCACAAATGAACTTGCTATAGGCCATGCGGAGCAGAGATATGGGCCCACTGTACTGGATCCCATACCCTGGGGAGGACAGGGTGGTCAAATAATGATGTGAGTGGTGAGGGATCTGTGGACATCAATGACAACAGTCCCTTTTTGTACCATAGGCAGTGGCAGAATTATAGGGGTCACTGAGATCACCAAGGCGACCGGGCCCCAGGCTGCAGGGCCCCCCCCTGTATATCTCAAGGAGCAGATGGCTGAGACCAAGCTCCCCGATCTTCAGCTGAACTGAAATTGGCACTGTGCAGGGAGCTCGGAGTCATCACACTAATTACAACTAAAGTGAAAGCACAGTGTGTGCTCTTTGTCTCCCCCTACAGTGCAGTACCCGGCAGGAAGAGGTAAGATAAAGAAAGCACTGCTGTTTTTGAAAAGACTTTCCGTATGCATGTGTGTGCATGTGTGTGTGTGTGTGTGTGTGTGTGTGTGTGTGCATGTGTATGTGCATGTGTGTAGATGGCGAGTGGGCCAGAGGCGCACTGGGGGCATTCAAGGGAACACTAGCAGCATTTGATGGCACACTAGCAGTGTTTGGCACAG
Organism: Lithobates pipiens; assembly: GCF_037356315.1. Taxonomy (NCBI): domain Eukaryota; kingdom Metazoa; phylum Chordata; class Amphibia; order Anura; family Ranidae; genus Lithobates; species Lithobates pipiens. The sequence continues at coordinate 621,251,864 of NW_027507748.1, read as the reverse complement.
TGGCTGCAATTGATGGCACAGTGGCAGTGTTTGGCACAGTGGCTGCGTTTGATGGGCACAGTGGCAGCATTTGAGGGCACAGTGACAGCGTTAAATGGGCACAGTGGAGTTTGGCACAGTGGCTGCAATTGATGGCACAGTGGCAATGTTTGGCACAGTGGCTGCGTTTGATGGCACAGTGGCTGCAATTGATGGCACAATGGCATTGTTTAATGGCACAATGACAGCGTTTGATGGGCACAGTAGCAGCGTTTGGGCACAGTGGCTGCGATTGATGGCACAGTGGCTGCATTTTAGGGTACAGTGGCAGCATTTGACGGCACAGTCGCTCCCTTAAGCAAACAGATTTAGTGGTAGAGGTTGACATTTACAGTATCACAATGAGCAGCAAAGTAATGCTCCTTAATTTGCATAATAGGACAGAAAGCAACTGTAAATTACAAATTTGTTACATCACTTTGTATTTAGAATATGATGAAAATTGCTTTATTACTTTAATGAAGTGGATCCAGAACAGTCATTCCTTACTCCAGTTTTGCCAGTAGACGGCAAACTCAGATGCTTCTGTACTTCTGTTAAATCAATCTCTTTGATTTGATTGCCGAAATAGCTTATTAAGTTTGATATTTCATTAGTGAAATTCATCTAGTTCTTTTCAATGTAGAACATAAACCAGTGCAAAGGCTATTGTAATATAGACCAAGGGAGTAATTAATGTAATGGGCTCTTCTAACCCTTTAATTTCACAGCACTGATTTGAACTTTGTCAAACCCCTGCAAAGATTTCTGCTTTGCAAGTCTTTTGATTTTCAGCAAGTCTCCCTTGTTTTACCCCCCTCCATGACCAGGCCATTTTTTCCGATATGGCACTGCGTTAATTTAACTGACAATCACGCGGTTGTGTGACACTGTACCTAAATAACATTTATGTTATTTTTTTCCCACAAATAGAGCTTTCTTTTGGTGGTATTTGGTCACCTCTGTGTTTTTTATTTTTTGTGCTATAAACAAAAAAAAGCCGAGAATAAAAAAAAAAAAAAAAAAAAAAAAAAGGGTTTTACTTTCTGCTATAAAACGTATCCAATAAAATGTTATATATATATATATATATATATATATATATATATATATATGTATGTATTCTGCTACATATTTTTGATTTAAAAAAATCCCAATAAGCATATATTGGTTGGTTTGCACACAAGTTATAGCGTCTACAAACTATGGGATATTTTTATTTTTTTACTAGTAATGGCGGCGATCAGTGACTTATAGTGGAACTGCGATATTGTGTGTACATTCTGACACTAGCTGACATTTTTTGGAAACCAGTCACACTAATACAGTGATCAGTGCTAAAAAAATATGCACGGTCACAGTAATAAGGACACTGGCTGGGAAGGGGTTAACATCAGGGGCAATCAAGGGGTTAACTGTGCCTAGCTAGTGTTTCTGTGTACTATGGGAGGTGCTTTTACTAGGGGAAGACATGGATCCTTGTCCCTGCTTTGCAGGAATGCAGGCTCCATGCCTTCCCTACTGACAGATCGCCGATCTGCCTTGTTTACATAGGCAGATCGGCGTTCTGCCTCTGTACCGAAGGATCAGTGGGTACCCGCTACCTGGAATAACCTGGTCACGTATATATACCCCCAAGTTACCAGAACTAGTATCCCCATTGGAATAATTTACCTCTATTACTTTTCTGGGAACAACCCAAAATGTGAGATTTTCTTTTACTTTCACTTTCAATGATAATGGTAAACAGGAAAAATAAAGAGGGTGAATCTCCTTAACGGGGGTGCAATAAAAACTGCAAAGCATTCTAATCTCTCTCCGCTCTATCCAAAACTTAAAAAACTATTTTGCCTTAAAAAAAACTTCAAAGCAGTCATGAAATCTGAGCAAAGCACATGTAATATATCTGTAGCGTTTACATATCTCTCTAAAAAGCTCTAAGTGTCGTTTTTCTCTTGTGGTACTTACTCTTTTATCAGCCTGAGTCACTTCTGACAAGTTTCCCCAACACACAAGAAAAAATTTGTGTCGGGGAGGAGAGCTCAGCACACAACTTCTTTATTCACAACACAGTTCTTTCCACCAATCAGCTCTCACACACTAACTGCAGCCTCTCTGCCCCCTCCTCTGTGATACCATCAGATGGAAAAGGATTTTAACACATTTATGCCCTTTTGAAGGGTTGTAGGGAAGAGAATGTTGCAGATAAACAAGTAAAACCTATGTAAGAGGATTTGTTTAATCTCAGTGTTTTACCTGAGGCTGTTCACTTCACTGGGTATATGTGAAGGTTTACAAACACTTTAAATAGAATATAGTGTTTCACAAAAACACTTGTTCTGCAGTAAATGTTTTTTGGTGTTCACATGGAATCAGTCTACGCTAGGAGAAACCATCTCATATTTACTTATTATTTACATTATATAGTTCTTCTACCATTTTATAACCTGTATTCCTATAGGTGGTGGCTATATCTGGGACGCACAATACCCTACAAAAGATTTGCTGGTTTGAAAACAATGTTTTTTTCCAATGTTATTAAACAAAAAATGTTCAAGCGACTTTGGTATTAAGGGATTCAGAGAACTTATATAGTTTCTAAAAATTGCTTGGACGAGGCATTCACTACAGGAACAAACCTTCTATAAAACCACGTGAAAACAAATTGCCTATTGTTGCTTTAGGTAACATTTACAGCTAATTGAAGACCTTCAGTGATGCCTCATATCACTTTGCCTAGACCCTCAGCAGGAAGTCTTTCCCTGTGGAAGTGATAATGATGAACAGACAAAAAACGCTATTCCACTATCATGGAAAGTAGCGGTATGGGTGGGTGAATGACAAGAAAAAGACACTGACATCCCTGTAGGTAAATGTAAAAAAGGGAAATTTTTGGCGGGATTTTGAAGGGTGCCGGAAAAGAAGAAGAAGTAATTTCAATACTACACAATTGGTATAAAAAAATGACAAAAAAAATTATAAGATTTTATTATTACATACAAGACATAGTTAAAAAGTTTTGGTATAAGTTATGTGCACATGAACAAGGATACATCTAGAATTCAAAACAGATGATAAAATATAATTACTCGGCAATAGCATTAGAGTAATTGTCCTGACATGTTTCGCCACTCTGGGCTCATCAGGGGATGTTTTAAAAACAGTTAGATGTAACACCACATGAGAATCTTTTGCCTACGAATTAATGTCACGTCAAGAAAAACTGTCACTGGGTAGTGCACATAGAAAGATGCCAAATGGGCCCAAAAAACTTTTCGGCTGGAATATCAATAAAAACAATAATTGGAGAGAAGCCAAGGGTGCCTGGACTGCAGACAGAAGTCTGTTGAGGAGGTATGTACAGTGGTGTGAAAAAGTGTTTGCCCCCTTCCTCATTTCCTGTTCCTTTGCATGTTTGTCACACTTAAGTGTTTCGGAACATCAAACCAATTTAAACAATAGTCAAGGACAACACAAGTAAACACAAAATGCAATTTGTAAATGAAGGTGTTTATTATTAAAGGTGAAAAAAAATCCAAACCATCATGGCCCTGTGTGAAAAAGTGATTGCCCCCTAAACCTAATAACTGGTTGGGCCACCCTTAGCAGCAACAACTGCAACCAAGCGTTTGCGATAACGTGCAATGAGGCTTTTACAGCGTCCTGGAGGAATTTTGGCCCACTCATCTTTGCAGAATTGTCCTAATTCAGTTACATTAGAGGGTTTTCGAGCATGAACGGCCTTTTTAAGGTCATACCACAACATCTCAATAGGATTCAGGTCAGGACTTTGGCTAGGCCACTCCAAAGTCTTCATTTTGTTTTTCTTCAGCCATTCGGTGGTGGACTTACTGGTGTGTTTAGGATCATTGTCCTGCTGCAGAACCTAAGTTCGTTTCAGCTTGAGTACACGAACAGATGGTCGGACATTCTCCTTCAGGATCTCTTGGTAGACAGCAGAATTCATAGTTCCTTTTATCACGGCAAGTCTTCCAGGTCCTGAAGCAGCAAAACAGCCCCAGACCATCACACTACCACCACCATATCTTACTGTTGGTATAATGTTCTTTTTCTGAAATGCAGTGTTCCTTCTACGCCAGATATACTTGGACACACACCTTCCAAAGAGTTCCACTTTTGTCTCATCGGTCCACAGAATGTTGTCCCAAAAGTCTTGGGGATCATCAAGATGTGTTGTGGAGAAATTGAGACGAGCTTTGATGTTCTTTTTGCTCAGCAGTGGTTTTCTCCTTGGAGCTCTGCCATGCAGGCCATTTTTGCCCAGTCTTTTCCTGATGGTGGAGGCATGAACGCTGACCTTAACTGAGGCAAGTGAGGCCTGCAGTTCCTTGGACGTTGTTGTGGGGTCTTTTGTGACCTCTTGGATGAGTCGTCGCTGCGCTCTTGGGGTAATTTTGGGCGGCCGGCCACTCCTGGGAAGGTTCACCACTGTTCCATGTCTTCGCCATTTGTGGATAATGGCTCTCACTGTGGTTCGCTGGATTCCCAAAGCTTTGGAAATGGCTTTATAACCCTTTCCAGACTGATAGATCTCAATTACTTTCTTTCTCAATTGTTCCTGAATTTCTTTGGGTCTCGGCATGATGTGTAGCTTTTAAGGATCTTCTGGTGGACCTTACTGTGTCAAGCAGCTCCTATTTAAGTGATGCCTTGATTGTGAACAGGTGTGGCAATAATCAGGCCTGGGTGTGGCTAGAGAAATTGAACTCAGGTGTGGACAACCACAGTTATAGTATGTTTTAACAAGGGGGGCAATCACTTTTTCACACAGGGCCATGATGGTTTGGATTTTTTTTCACCTTTAATAATAAACACCTTCATTTACAAATTGCATTTTGTGTTTACTTGTGTTGTCCTTGACTATTGTTTAAATTGGTTTGATGTTCCGAAACACTTAAGTGTGACAAACATGCAAAGGAACAGGAAATGAGGAAGGGGGCAAACACTTTTTCACACCACTGTATAATGAGTAACTTGTGTATAGCAGTTTTATAGCACGGCTACCCTTTACATCCCAATATCATCTGTTTTAAATTCTAGATGTATCATTGTACATGTGCACATAACTTATACCAAAACTTTTTAACTATGTCTTGTATGTAATAATAAAAATCTTGTTGTATTTTTTTTATACCTATTGTGGAATATTGAAATTACTTTGCTGGCACCCTTAAAAATCCAGCCAAACATTTCCCTTGTTCACAGCTATTCCACTATCATGGTAAACAACAAAGAGGAGCAAGAAGACACAGGTCCCTCAAACAGAAGATATCCACACCAGAACAGAGAATAGACTCTTGTGTGTCATGGTTCTCTACTGTTGTGAATTTGACAGATATATAGTTATCTGAACATGAAGTTTCTCTTTTTGTCTCAGGTCTCTACTTTTCACCCACCCATCATTTTAAGGTTTTTGATTCTTAGCCATAAATAGATGTATATGTAATCTTTTATTAAGAAAATTCTTTCAGGAGGAGGAGGGTGAACAGAAAGATATCATGCAGACTTCCACTAACACAATTAGCTCAGTTATTACAGATGATAATTGTGATTTGTTGAATTTTTTCTGCTTTAAGAGCTAAATTGATTTTGGAACAGCTACAGTCTGAATCTGGGCCTAGTCTTGGGAGTATTCAGCATAGCTCCATATACAACGTTGATAATTTTTTTTTAATCCAATACAATCTAGGAATCCCACAGTTGACGCCTTTCAGGCTATTGTTGAGAAAGAGCTACTTGATTTAAAAACAACATTCTTCTGCCTCACGAGCCTCTGACATCTATAGGCAGGAAAGCTTGGCTTCAAAGAAATTGAAAGAGTCAAACAATTAGTTATCAAGAAAGCAGATAAGGGGGGTGCGGTGGGAGTATTGACAAGAGAACAGTATCGCTCGGAGGCTATACATCAACTTAGCAACCCTGTAACCTATTCCCCCTGCCAGTCAATCCCATAGTACATTTTCAAACATCCTTGTTGGCACTTCTGCATAGAGGAAAAGAATGGGTGTTTTATCTCCCAAAACTGTTTAATACCTCTATGTTGAAGATCCAATAATAACGGTGTTCCACCGCCTCCCTAAAATTCATAAATCTGATCATTTGATTCGGGTAGTCCAATAGTGGCTGGTATTGGTTCTTTACTTGAACGTTTGGGAAGAGTGGGTTGATTATCATTTACAACCACTGGTATTGAGATTACCAGGGTATATTAGGGACACCAGCATCGATTTGACACATACAAAATCAGTTGCATGGACATCTAACTATATATGGGCTACTTTGAATGTTAGGGCTTTGTATTCCTCCATCCCCCACAACGCTGGACTGAAGGCTGTTGAGCATCATCTGGATAGATATAGCATTCACTATGAGTTACAGCACTTTATTCTCATAAGTGTGGAGATTTTTTATAATCACATAATTTTCTTTTATGATGACTATTTTTATGTCCAGCGCTGTGGGGCATCAATGGGGCTAGATTTTCGCCTTCCATGGCGAATTTTGGTGGTGGGAAGAAATGTCCTTGTTTTCCCCTGATGGTCCATTTGTACATAACATCAAGTGGTATGGTCGCTTTATTGATGTCCTGCTGATGGTGTGGGATGGGAATGGCACCTCTTTGAAGGATTTTGTTGAGCATTTCAATGACAATCAGTGTAATTTAAAGTTCACTGTTTGTTCTAATTCCCTGAGCATTGACTTCCTAGACATCACCCAGAGTGGGGAATCAGAGATTGGGGCCATACACACAAGTACCTACAGGAAGCCAGGCTCGGGCAATACAACACTTCATGCCACAAGTTCCCACCCATCCCACTCCATCATAGCTATACCTACGGGGAAATTCTCCTGACTCCTGAAGAATTGCTCTTCAAATACAGCCTTCTTAAAACAATGTGATATCATCACTGCAAGGCTGGCCCAGAGAGGTTACTCAGATCAGGGATTAAGAAGGGCCTGGATCATGTAAAAGAGAAGCATAAGGAGCCATGTTTAGGCAACATTTCTAGTAGGAGATCAGGCGATAGGAAGTATGACATTATAGGAGAAGGGAGATCTGATGCTGGCTGTCCAGCCACCTTTGTCACCACTTTTTCTAAGGAGTAGCAGCAGTTGGTTGGTAGAATTAAAAAGTGTCCGGGAGCTTTGTCCACCACACACTGGAAGCAGGTTTGTAACTTGAATCGGCAATTTAGCCTTAATGGTACTAATAGTCTTGCATATGCATTAGAGAATTGACTGATGGTTTGCCCTTCATTTCTTCTCAGAATTGGACTGGCAGTTTACCATCAGCTTTCTGACTGGCCTTCTTTATGTTTTGAGAGGATAGGTCCTATTGTGACTGATTCCAGGTAAGATTTAATTGAACATAGCTTTGGCAACAAGTAATTAGCTTGTTGCAGTTGCTAGCCTGTTTTTACTATCATATAAATTGTACATTTTAGTGCTTGTGGACAAGTCACCATGGCACCCTAGCACCACCTAATGGACATCCAGACTCTTTACATCTGCAGTTACATTTATTTAAAAGTAATGACTAGGAATGGCTATAATCATTAAGATTAAAGGACTATGTCCTTGGTATTATATCAGCACAATGTGTCTACTTATTTTAAACTTAGAGTCCACCTATGTAATAACCTGTGCTCTGAACCAGATTTTTTGCGGCCATATACCTCTCTCTGCGGGAGATCCGGTGTGTGGGGGGGATCATACCCCATTCAGTTGCTGTGCGCGTCCGTCATGGACAGACTCCAATCACTTTAAACCTGTTTTTATGTTCTTATCACCCCATTACAATATTGAGGTAGGAAGGCCTGTTTGGGAACTTTTGCCTGATGGTGGGATGCATCTCTATTGCTGCTGTATTGTTGTATATCTTGTATGACAATCCCAACAACATATATTACTGTATTATGTTTATATATATATATATATATATATATATATATATATATATATATTTTTTTTATTATTTATTTGTTTAGTAGTTATTATACCATGCCTGTTCCTGAAGATGCCTTTATGGTGAAACATGTTGAAATAAAAGTGTGAAAACAGCGTAACTAAAAAGCATTGGCATCTACCTTTGATGGATGATATTTGGGCGTATTAATGCTTTCATCTTTATTCTTTATTTTGTGATTCAATAAACATTATTGTTTCAATTGATTTCGGTATACAGTTCTGTTTAACAAGCACTATAATGTCCTGCATCTCTTTCCTTCTGTCCCAAGTATTCATTTCTACGGGAAGTTGGTGCCATATACTTAATTTTGGATAATTCTTGACTTGTCCATATAAGTTACCCTATAATTAAAAATAATTTACCCATCCTTTATTCAGATAAATAAGGTATTGAGGGCAGGTTCTCATTATTCCAGTCTGAGGGCCCCACGTTGGGCTCCCTTCTGTCCCCTCGTTTGTTTACATCACAGAAATGCCAATCTATCTGGCTGTCTTACCCTGAAAGTTTACCATGCAAGTTTAAAACATGTAAATATTGTCACTTGAATTCTCCCACTAAGTCAGTAATTCATCCAATTCAGGTGAAAGTTTTGAAATTATACAATGTATAAATTGCGGGCTTGGTATGTAGTGTACCTGATATATTGTGTTGCTTGTAATTTGCAATACGTGGGATGCACTACACATGCCCTAGGTACTAGAATAGTAACAATTATTGTCATACTGTTAATCCTAATGCCAAACACATTTCTAATATTTTGCGTCATTTCAGAGAATGTCATGTTGGGGGTTACTAAACCCAAGAGCCTGCATTCACTATATCTGGTCTACCACAGTACACAGAGCTAGGAAATGGGATTATTTTAGTAAATATAAACTGCTAAATACCTTTTCTCATCAGCAGTTAGAGCAGTCTTGTGACTGCTATCAGTGACCAGCCAAGGACTGATAAAAACGTGTAGGAGGAGTTTTCTGACTGTCTTATTAGACTGCAAGACCCCTGACCCTCTGTCTGGACAGTGCTGATTGGCCCTGTGCTGATCACATGCACCCTCCCAAGAAAAAAAAAACATCTCTAGCAATAAACACCCAACTGAGCATGAGCCTGACTCTATAGATTCTGTTTTATCCAGAAATTATCAGGGGGTAGTGGAAGGAGGGGAGGATCAGAGATGACAGGATTAAACAGCCTTTTTACACCACGCAGAGGATTAACCCCCAAGGTTCCATAGTGAGTATAACAAGCATGCTTTACTGCGTATACAGACTGATTTAAAGTTGTGGGTTTAGTAACACTTTAAGTGGATCCAGAACAGTCATTTTGAACTCCACTTTTGCCAGTAGCAGGCTAATGCATTTCCCAAATGCTTCTGTATTTAAAACAATCGCTTTGGTTGCAGTAATAATTTATTAGTTGCACACATTTGATATTTAATTAGTGAAGTTTGTCCAGTTCTTTTCCCTGTAGAACATAAACCAGTGCAAAGGCTAATGTAATATGGACTAAGGCAGTAATTAATGTAATGAACTCTTCTAGCTTTTTCGTTTCACACTATAGCAAGCACGTGGGAGGATTTCTGCTTTGCAAGTCTTTTGAGTTTCTTGACTTCACCTTTAGCCATCTTTTCTTGACATGCACAGTGTCCTGAAGACAAGAGTCAGCAATTTCATGCATTTTCTCTGCCAAAGTTTCCATTTAGCTTCCAAATAGAAGAGATTTATGTCTTACATATAGACTCATGAATAGATATACTGGATTTGCCTGTAAGAAACCCTTTATAGATTGCATTCATTCTCCATTAATAAATGAAATATAGTGTTTCACAAAAACGTGTTCTGCAGTAAACATGTCTATTGATTCCGCAGTCACCTGGCGCCAATCCACACTAGGGGGAACCTGCACGGGATCATTATAATTTGATGTCGCAAATGAGAAACTGTATATAACTGATGTTTTGCTAGCTTAGTTATGTAAAGTCCTTTAGCTAATGTCCTAAGCCTAATACAAAGGTTCCATCCCAAATCAAAACATGATTAAAGTATACAGTATTTTCACCATTACTAAAATCTTATAAAAGACAGGTAATGTCATTTAAAAAGCTGTATTTAGTCCTTTTTAATTTGCAGCTTTCATTAATCATTTGAGGATGCTGGATGTGCAACATGTGCCCTGACAAATTTAAAGTTCGTCTTTAAAAAAAAATGTGCATTTATTATTATATTTTCACAGGAGCTTTTAAAAATATGGCGATTAAAAAACAGCGCATCAAGAAATCTGATCCCTTCAGGAGAAACAGAGAAATCTGATCCCCTCAGGATCTAAAAAACATAGGCTACTCCAAACATGAGAAAGACAAATGTTTGATGATAAAAGCCCCTCAGATCTCTCAGTTATCACTTTAGAGATAGTAAAAACAAAGACCAATCTGCACTGCTACCAGTTCCTTGTGCCTAAAATCCATCCTTATTCATGAAAATGAAGGAACCCAAAACATGTATAAAAAAAACCTGTGTAGAAAGGCAGTGCAAATGAATGGAACTAAGTTCCTAGAGTCACTCACTACGTTGATGTTCAAATGGACTGAAGCGCCACCATACCACGTCTGTGGAGTGAAGGGAAGATGTTAGTTACAGCGCCTTCTAATCCCTTCGGTTTTGGGGCAGAGATATGATGTCCGCTGAGTACATGCTGTACGCTGGATGGTAAGTGTCAGGCTTGATCACCAGGTGGCATCAGCTAGACGTGAAGAAAAGCCTGAAGCACGCCGTACTGCGTGCAACGCCGTGTGTCCGAATGGCTGTGTATCATGTGGGAAGCTTGTCACGTGAGAAGCTGATAGATGGGAATGGTTGCTATGCCGACTCTCCTGCTTACATGTTTCGCGCGCCTGCGCTTTGTCAAAGCTGGAGCGGCATACGGCAACCAGAGAGATAAAGCATCGGGTTGTGTATAGGGGCGGGGAATGTCGGAATCACTCCAATTAACCCCTTATATGTCACTAAACCTGCTGAATTGAGGACTTGTAAACAGAGATCTGTGACAGTAGAAAAAAACTGTTGGAGATCCCTGAACAAACCCGCATAGGAAAAACTGTTATGGATACATTTAAAGATAGTGTGAGTGAAAACCTATGATTGAAATATAAAAAATATATATATATATAGAAAAAGTGTGTAAAAATATTTAAAAGAGTATGAAAATGACAATTAATATTAAAAAATATTAATAGCAAATACACAAATCAGATAAGAACTGCACTGTGGATGAGAAAAAACGGGGGGGGGGGGGAAAGGGGGAGGAAAGGAAAAATTATCTAAAAAAAGGGGGGAATAAAAGGAAATACTTTTGATATTTGGATGTACTGTTATATCCTCTCCTTTTAAAATAGTTGGAAAAAGTATTTTCACTACTCCCCTCTCATGATTTTAATTTATAGAGAAACTTTTATTAAAAAAAATATATATATATTTTGTATAAAATATATATAGGGGAAAGTGATAGGATAAATAAACCATAAAATGCGATTAAGCTAGGTGACTTATATCAAGAGGTTATACTAAGGATATCAAGATCTTCGTTAAGGCCATCAGGCGAGAGAGACCCCATAAGGTATTGATGTTATTGACAATAGACTACCCATCTTTTCGGTAGTCACATCCAACAAGTACAGCCCTCTGATGAAAGATTTGGACAAGTACATAAAGGAAGGAGCCCGTCCTAAATCTAGTGATAAGATATGTGCACCTAATGAATGTAAGATTAAAGACAACACCTCAGTGACACCTCCCAATTTTGAGGAAGGTTTTTTAGTCCTGTCTCCAAAGGGAGTCACATTTACAAAAGAAAAGAGAAAACTAGAAGAGGTTGCAGAGGAGGATGCAAACTTAGGGGTAAACAAAAACAAAAAGGAACGGGTGGAGATATAGGGGAAGATAGTACCATAAAAATTTTTAATCTTTCATCACACACCCTTAACCCATATGAATTAGCGCTATTGAAGAAAGGTCTAAGTTTTTCGCCATCCACTGGACCAAATAAATTTGGCCTTTTCAAAGATCTTAACAAATTTATTCGTTCTCTTACTTTGAAAAGACATTTTGCTAAAACAATCACCAATAACAACAAAAAAGGAGATTCGACACCTGAAGTCGATAAAACTGATATTACCCCCCAGGATGACATTTTGAGAATTCTTGAAGATTTGTGGAGTGAGAGTCATATCTCAAGCCAAACACAATATCCTTTTATGGAACCAGCGATAATACATACCCATTTGAAACCTTTGTCTACCTTTAACCCCACCCATTCTAAGGGTCCCTACATAGAGACTTTCTATCAACCGGTCTATAAAGAATTTATAGAGTTATGTAATACAACCAATAACAAAAAACAAGCTAATTTAAACAAATCAGAACAACAGGCCCTTAGAAATCTCACTACTAATAAGTGTTAATAATAAATGCGGTGCTGCCAGCAAGCTAAACTAAAATATTCCAAAAACCCTAGGCCCCTTCCTAAGGAAGGAGCTGTGGTGTTACACTTGTCACTTCCGGCCGCGGCCGAGACCGGAAGTTCGGTTCGTACGACGCTATCTGCTGTTCTCAGCCTTTATGTAAGTGACCAGTTATCATATTAAATTATCTATTTGAATTACTACACATGAGAGCCCCCCTGTCCTTTTATTTCATACTCTATGTACCGCACACTGTACTGGGAGATATGTGAAGAGTCTGAGAAAGGAATGTACAGTTATATACTATCTGCTGGATGGAGGAGGATGGAATAGCTTTTTGGTTTCATACAGAGTCTGCTTACTAAGCTCTTGAGGTGAGAGGCTGGGGGAAACTGGTGGTGCACCTGTTTGGCACTGAAGTTGTTTGCTGGAATATCACTTGCTTGGAAGTCACGTTTTTTGCATGGACTTTAATATATGCTCACGAAGCAATTATATGGACTTACAATAAGTCGACACGTTGTATTGTTTACTGCATTTATTTGCACATTTTATTTCAGCCATTTTTAATATTTTTTGATTGTGCTATTTATATATTTATTTTCACATGATTGTTTTATATACGCACAATTTTCATTTTTCCTAGTGTATTGCCTTATATTGCACATTGGAACACTTTGTGAGGTGGATTCACTTTTTTCACTGGGTTATTTGCCTAGGGTTTTTGGAATATTTTAGTTTAGCTTGCTGGCAGCGCCGCATTTATTATTAACACTTATATTTTATGTAGTACTGAGATTACTATTTTTTGCTTGGCTGCTTCCACTTATTCATTATATATTTTTTTTACACATATAAAAAAATTGTTTTTTTAAGTGTACATATATTCACTTTACACACCTTTTTTGTTGACACTTTTTGAGTGAGGTGAAGCGCATTAGCACTTTTTTACTATATCACTACTAATAAGAACATTGTTGTTAAACAAGCAGATAAAGGAGGGCGTCTAGTCGTACAGGACATGGGTGACTACCTGGGTGAAGCCAATCGCTTGTTATCTGATACGACTACATACCAAAAACTCCAAACTGACCCCCTCCCTAGGTATCAGAGCGATTTAATTGCGTTGGTTGACAAAGCTCAAAAAGATGGGGTGTTAAATCCCCAAGAAAAACGGTTTCTTCTCCCTAAGGTCTGCAGTACTCCTTATTTTTATCACCTCCCTAAGGTTCACAAGTCCCTTACCAATCCTCCGGGAAGACCAATAGTGGCAAGCACTAACAGTTTCACTAGTGGCCTCTCGGCCTATATAGATCATATTTTACAGCCTTTGGTGGTGCAACTTCCTTCCTATATTAAAGACTCTAGTCATGTGATTGAGGTTATGGAAAACTATAGATGGTCTGACGAATATATGTGGGCTTCTTTAGACGTCAACTCTCTTTATACTTCTATACCTCATGACGTGGGACTTAATGCAATACAACACTTTTTGAGTATGGATGAAGGCATGAACTCCAAACAGACAGAATTTTTATTATTGAGCATAGAATTCTGCCTGAGACATAACTATTTTACCTTTTTAGACCAATTTTACCTCCAGCGCCACGGCACAGCCATGGGAGCTATTTTTGCCCCGGTATACGCAAACCTCACCATGGCTTTCTGGGAGGAACAAAAAATTTGGAGAAACAATCCTTTTGCTGAGTTTATTGTATTTTATGGTCGTTATATAGATGACATTTTGCTCATATGGAGTGGCGGAGTTGAGACTTTCTTCTCCTTCGTCACTTATTGTAACAACAATTCTATGGGTCTATCTTTCACATCAGTCATTGACCCAAACCATCTTGTCTTTTTGGACCTTGTATTATCTCATAATGAGCAAAGTGTCACCACTAGCAATCATATTAATCCCACGTCAGGCAACTCTTACCTGCATTATAAGAGTTGCCATCATCCTGCTTGGAAGAAAAATATCCCTAGTGGACAGTTCCAAAGGTTGCGCAGAAACTGTACTTCAACCGAGGATTATACACAACAAGGCCAGCAGATGGCTAAAAAATTCTTAGAAAAAGAATATCCAGATGATTTAATTACACAGGCCTTTAGGGAACACGCAATTAAGCAATCATCCACGAAAAAACGTTCCAAAAATTCCACTAATGAAAATACCACAATCAGGTTTATCTCCACCTTTAACACACAATATAAACATATGTCTAAAATAATTTTCAAACACTATGATATCCTAAAGCTTGATCCTATCTTAGCACCTTCCCTCCCGGCCAGACCTCAAATCACTTTTAGACGCTCTCGCACAATTAAAAACATCATTGCTCCTAATAAACTCATGAAATCCAACAGAAAGGACAATGGAATTTTTTCTGACATTAGGATGTACTTTGATAATAGACATGGGATTTTTAAATGTCGAAAAAGAGGTTGCTATACTTGTCAGTCCATCCCAAATGGCCAATCTACCATCACCACACCGAAAGGAAAAGTTTTTGTGATAAAACAATTCATCACGTGCTCTACTGAATATGTGATATATGTCTTACGTTGCTCTTGCGGCCTCCTTTATGTAGGCCGCACCATACGGGCCCTACGCGTCAGGGTGGGTGAACATCGCCACCTGATCAAAGAGGGCTGTATCCAACACAGCGTGCCCCGCCATTTTTGCCAGTGTCATGATAAAAATTTTAAAGAAATGGAGGTCCTCGCAATTGAGTCTATCCCTAAGGGTACCCTAACAGTCAACGAAAGATTCTCCCTCCTTTGCCGCAGGGAGTCCTTCTGGATATACCTTATGGGGGTCTCTCTCGCCTGATGGCCTTAACGAAGATCTTGATATCCTTAGTATAACCTCTTGATATAAGTCACCTAGCTTAATCGCATTTTATGGTTTATTTATCCTATCACTTTCCCCTATATATATTTTATACAAAAGAATTTTTTTATTTTTTTTATTTTTTTATAAAATTTTCTCTATAAATTAAAATCATGAGAGGGGAGTAGTGAAAATACTTTTTCCAACTATTTTATAAGGAGAGGATATAACAGTACATCCAAATATTTTTTAGATAATTTTTCCTTTCCTCCCCCTTCCCCCCCCCCCCCCCCCCGTTTTTTCTCATCCACAGTGCAGTTCTTATCTGATTTGTATATTTGCTATTAATATTTTTTAATATTAATTGTCATTTTCATACTCTTTTAAATATTTTTACACACTTTTTCTATATATATATATTTTTTTTATATTTCAATCATAGGTTTTCACTCACACTATCTTTAAATGTATCCATAACAGTTTTTCCTATGCGGGTTTGTTCAGGGATCTGTTCTCCAACAGTTTTTTTCTACTGTCACAGATCTCTGTTTACAAGTCCTCAATTCAGCAGGTTTAGTGACATATAAGGGGTTAATTGGAGCGATTCCGACATTCCCCGCCCCTATACACAACCCGATGCTTTATTGTCACGGTCAGGAGTGAGGCCGAAATGCTGAGAGGGCTCCCCTTGCGGCCGAGCGCAGCACAACCCTGAAGTTGACACAGGGATGCAGTGCCCACAGTAGCACAGGTTGCCAGGTAGCAGCAGCAGAGGCCAAGTACGGAGTAAGTAGGCCTAGAAGGGCAACTGTGCTAGGAAGTCCGAGAGTAGGCAGCGGAAGTCCAGAGAATAGTCAAACAGGCCGGGATCAGGTGCAGGAAGCGGATCAGGAACGTCAGGTACAAGCCAGGAGTCAGAGCCAGGAGAACAACAGGAGCAGGTCAAGCAAGCCGGGTCGGTACACTGGAGATCAGAAAACAGGAAGCACGGGTACAGGTTTCACAGGAGAGCTGACGATAATCCAGCAGTGCAGGAGTGTCAGGCGATCGTTTAAATGGACGAGATGACCGGGTCACGTCGTGAGCGCGTTGGAGCGATCGTACGTCTACGTCGAGTACGTTGAGTATTCGTGGCATCACCGCGTATGCCCGCCCGGTTAGACGTAGCGTCGGTCGTTCGTCTGGAAACTACCTTGCGCTTACGTAGGCGCCGACGCGCGTTAACACGAACGAACCTCGTGATATTGCGGCTATTTCCCTGACAGTGCCCCCCCCCAAGGGGCAGCCTCCGGATGCCCAACCGAGCCCATTTTTCAGGATACCGGCTGCGGAACCTATGTAAAAGCTTAGGAGCATGTACGTGGTTGGCAGGCTCCCATGAGTTTTCCTCAGCAGAATACCCCTTCCATTTAATTAAAAACTGGATGGTCCTACCTCTCCGACGACAGTCGAGGATGGACTCCACTTCGTACTCGGTTTCTTCACCAACCTGAACTGGAGCCGGGGGCATTTCTTCTCTACCTGAAAATGGACTAAAGGTAACAGGTTTAAGGAGGGAGACATGAAATATGGGATGGATTTTAAACGATTCAGGCAAAACAAGTTCAAAGGCTACGGGATTAATCTCCCGTTTGATCTCAAAAGGACCCAGAAATTTAGGTCCCAGTTTCCGGGAAGGGCAAGGCAGTTTGAGATTTGCTGCTGAAAGCCACACCTTATCCCCTGTCTTGAAGGTAGGGTTGACTCTCTTCCTTTTATCATACTGCTTCTTGTATTCCTCCTGGGCCCTTCTCATGGAATCTTGCAGTGTTTGATAGTTCGAGTGAATGAGATTTACTCGGTCTTGGACTGCCGGGACAGACGATTCAGGGATGGTGTTAGGCAGGAACGAAGGGTGAAATCCGTAGTTTGCCCAGAAGGGTGACTGGTTGGTGGAGGCGTGCACAGAGTTATTATATGCGAATTCCGCACACGGTAACAGGGAAACCCAATCATCCTGGGAGAAGGAGCAGAAGCATCGCAGGTATTGCTCCAATGTTTGGTTTGTCCTTTCGGTTTGTCCGTTACTCTGTGGGTGGTAGGCAGACGACAAACATATCTTAATTGAGAGTAACCTACACAGTTCTTTCCAAAATTTGGAGGTGAATTGTACCCCTCTGTCCGATACGATGCTATCAGGTACCCCGTGTAACCGGACTACCTCCCTTATAAAAGTTTTTGCCGTATCTAGGGCAGAGGGGGTCCCTTTTAGCGGCAGAAAATGCGCCATCTTGGACAGGCGGTCTACGACTACCAAGATGGCCGTAAACCCCTCAGAGGGGGGTAGTTCCACAATAAAATCAATGGAAATTTCTTTCCATGGTTTCTCCGGGACTGGCAGTGGCCTTAACAGACCCCAGGGTCTGGTGTTGGATCCCTTATTGCGCTGGCAGATGGTGCAGGAATCCACGTATAATTTACAGTCCGCCCTTAAAGTAGGCCACCATAGGGACCGCCGTACAAGGTCTGTCGTTTTCCGCACTCCAAAGTGGCCTGCGAGTTGGTGGTCATGGAAGGTCTTCAATACCAGTAACCTGGCCTGTTGGGGAACAAAAATCTTGTCCTGGCGCCATAGAAGCCCTTCTTGGCTCCTCAGGGAGGAAACTTCGGTCTCCGTACACTGCCTAGTAGCCAGTTCAATAGAAGACCTTAGGTCTGGTTGTAGTAACAGGAAATTTTGGGGAGACAGAATTGTACTGGGTGGAGCTCCTTCAGGGGTGTCAGGAAACATCCTCGATAAAGCATCTGCTTTGCTGTTCTTAGATCCCGGGCGGTAAGTAAGGTGGAAGTTGAATCTTGAAAAGAACAGAGCCCATCGGGCCTGTCGGGGTCTCAGACGTCTGGCCGTACGGAGATACTCCAAGTTCTTATGGTCCGTGAAGATTAGAATGGGATGAGCGGCACCTTCCAGGAGGTACCTCCATTCTTCAAGAGCGGCTTTGATCGCTAGAAGTTCCCGGTCCCCAACATCATAGTTCTTCTCTGGGGGACTCATCTTCCGAGAAAAAAAAGCTACGGGATGCAGTAAAGCTTTGGGACCTTGGCGTTGGGATAAGATCGCCCCGGTGGCCACCTCCGAGGCATCAACCTCTAGCACGAAGGGTAAGGCGGGATCTGGATGCTGCAGGATGGGCGCAGAGGTGAAAAGGATCTTGAGCTGATCAAAGGCGGACTGAGCTGCTGGGGACCAGTGGAACTTGGTGTGCTGGCGAGTGGTCAAGGTGATGGGGGCTACGATGGTGGAGAATCCCCGTATGAATCTTCGGTAAAAGTTAGCGAACCCGATAAACCTCTGTACCCCCTTTTTGTCGGAAGGAGCGGGCCAATCCAGGATGGATTTTACTTTCTGCGGGTCCATGGCAATTCCACCTGTGGAAATAATGAGTCCCAAGAAATGGATGGATTCCTTCTCAAAATCACATTTTTCGGCTTTGGCATATAGCCCGTGAGTTCTAAGAATACATAGTACTTTCTTGACATGTACCCTGTGAAGTTCTAGTGAGGTTGAAAAAATCAGAATGTCGTCAAGGTAGGCGACAATAAAGTGGTCAAGGTGCTCCCGAAAGATATCATTAATGAAATGCTGAAAGGTTGCCGGGGCGTTACATAGTCCAAAGGGCATGACTAAATACTCGAAGTGACCAAATCTTGTTCTGAAGGCGGTCTTCCACTCGTCCCCTTCCCGGATACGGACAAGATTATAAGCCCCACGTAGATCAAGTTTCGTAAAGATACGTGAGGTATGGAACCTCTGGAGGAGTTCAGGGATAAGTGGAAGAGGATAACGGTTTTTGAGGGTAATATTATTTAATTCCCGATAGTCCACACATGGTCTTAGGGTCTTATCCTTTTTCTCCACAAAGAAGATACCTGCTCCGGCAGGGGATGAAGAGGGACGAATGAATCCTTTGGCCAGGTTTTCGTCAATGTATAGTCTCAGAGCCTCCAGTTCAGTCTCCGAAAGGGGAAATATCCGACCAAAAGGAATGGGGGCCCCGGGTAACAATTCAATGGGGCAGTCATAGAGGCGGTGTGGAGGTAGGGTATCGGCTTTCCTCTTGTCAAACACGTCTCGGAATTCCTGGTAGACTGCTGGTATGTGAGAAGCCGGACTGGGTACAGGTTGTACAGTCAGACAACTGGTCAGGTTGCAAGGGACGGGATCTAGGCAGTGCTGCTGGCAGTAGGCAGATGTGAAGGAGACCACCCTTGTGGGCCAATCGATCTGAGGGTTGTGCGCCTGTAGCCACGGGATCCCTAGGATAACAGGGAACATTGGGGAGCTCAGCACATCGAATTTAAGGAATTCCCGGTGACCCGAATCGGTGACCGTCAGGATGGGACTAGTTTCCTTGGTGACATGACCTGAACTAGGTAAGGAGCCATCGGCCAAACGGACGGTCAGTCTCTGTTCCTTGAGGTTCAGTGGGAGAGCCAGGCTCCTAGCCAAGGTTAAGTCCAGAAAGCAGCTGCAGGCTCCAGAGTCGATGATGGCTTGTAGAGGGATCCTGCTGCCTGCCACCATCAGTGAAACTGGAAGAGTGATGTGGGCAGAAGCTGACTTAGCTACCTGAAGATGAGATGGGGTGCTTGGGACTGGTTTACTCGGCCTTGTGGGGCAGTAGTTAATGAAATGTCCCGATTTCCCACAGTAAAAACAGAGGTGTGCCTGACGGCGATGGTGTCTCTCTTCGGGGGTTAAAGCGGGACGGGAAGTGTCCTCCAGAACGGGAGCTACTGCTGGACGAGCTGAAGGTGGGACCTGGATGGAGCAAGTAGTCCGAGAACGTTCAGACTGTCGTTCCCGTAGGCGCCTGTCAAGCTGGATGGCGAGTAAAATGAGGTCCTCAAGAGTAGTGGGGATCTTTAATCTGGCCAACTCGTCTTTAAGGGCTTCGGACAACCCCATACGGTAGTGAAATTTTAGTGCTGCTTCGTTCCAGCCGGAGTCAGAGCTCCAGGTACGGAATTCTACTGAATAGTCCTCCGCAGGTCGCCCACCCTGGCGAAGGGCATACAAAGTTGCTTCGGCTGTAGCTGTCCGGAAGGGATCATCATACAGGCGGGTCATGGCTTCAAAGAACAAGTTCAAAGTATCTACATAAGGGCTATGTTGCTCCAGCAGGCCGTGGGCCCACGTCTGGGGATCGTCCCTTAGTAATGAAATGGTGAACCCCACCTTGGTTGCTTCTGAAGAAAAAGTCTGAGGTTGCAGGGAGAAGTAGAGGAAACATGAGTTCTTGAAGGATCTGAATCTTCTTCGTTCCCCGAAGAAGCGCTCCGGGGCTGGGACTCGTGGTTCCGGGGCAGCTGAGACTGTAGAAGCAGGAACTTGACCGAGGAAGGTGGATGGTTCAAGCGGGTGTTGCAGGCGTTCCTTCAGCCAATGATATTTCTCTCGGAGCTCCTGAATAGCTGGAGTAAGGGCCGTAAGTTCTTGTAAAACGGCCTCCAACGGGGAGGAACCTCTGTCGACCTCTGACATGGCTGGATTATACTGTCACGGTCAGGAGTGAGGCCGAAATGCTGAGAGGGCTCCCCTTGCGGCCGAGCGCAGCACAACCCTGAAGTTGACACAGGGATGCACTGCCCACAGTAGCACAGGTTGCCAGGTAGCAGCAGCAGAGGCCAAGTACGGAGTAAGTAGGCCTAGAAGGGCAACTGTGCTAGGAAGTCCGAGAGTAGGCAGCGGAAGTCCAGAGAATAGTCAAACAGGCCGGGATCAGGTGCAGGAAGCGGATCAGGAACGTCAGGTACAAGCCAGGAGTCAGAGCCAGGAGAACAACAGGAGCAGGTCAAGCAAGCCGGGTCGGTACACTGGAGATCAGAAAACAGGAAGCACGGGTACAGGTTTCACAGGAGAGCTGACGATAATCCAGCAGTGCAGGAGTGTCAGGCGATCGTTTAAATGGACGAGATGACCGGGTCACGTCGTGAGCGCGTTGGAGCGATCGTACGTCTACGTCGAGTACGTTGAGTATTCGTGGCATCACCGCGTATGCCCGCCCGGTTAGACGTAGCGTCGGTCGTTCGTCTGGAAACTACCTTGCGCTTACGTAGGCGCCGACGCGCGTTAACACGAACGAACCTCGTGATATTGCGGCTATTTCCCTGACATTTATCTCTCTGGTTGCCGTATGCCGCTCCAGCTTTGACAAAGCGCAGGCGCGCAAAACATGTAAGCAGGAGAGTCGGCATAGCAACCATTCCCATCTATCAGCTTCTCACGTGACAAGCTTCCCACATGATACACAGCCGTTTGGACACACGGCGTTGCACGCAGTACGCCGTGCTTCAGGCTTTTCTTCACGTCTAGCTGATGCCACCTGGTGATCAAGCCTGACACTTACCATCCAGCGTACAGCGTGTACTCAGCGGACATCATATCTCTGCCCCAAAACCGAACGGATTAGAAGGAGCTGTAACTAACATCTTCCCTTCACTCCACAGACGTGGTATGGTGGCGCTTCAGTCCATTTGAACATCAACGTAGTGAGTTACTCTAGGAACTTAGTTCCATTCATTTGCACTGCCTTTCTACACAGGTTTTTTTTTATACATGTTTTGGGTTCCTTCATTTTCATGAATAAGGATGGATTTTAGGCACAAGGAACTGGTAGCATTGCAGATTGGTCTTTGTTTTTACTATCTCTAAAGTGATAACTGAGAGATCTGAGGGGCTTTTATCATCAAACATTTGTCTTTCTCATGTTTGGAGTATCCTATGTTTTTTAGATCCTGAAGGGATCAGATTTCTCTGTTTATTTTTCACCTTGAATAAATGACATTTTAAAGTTTTTTTCACATTATATTACGAGTTTTCTTGATGCGCTGTTTTTTAATCGTCTAATTGCTGTTCCCCTCTTTTTGCCAAGTCCATAATGGGTTAATAGCTGCACATGGAGACCAACTACAGGACATTCATTTGAATAACGCATATCCTACGAGATAGATAAGCGTTTTTTTAAGGGACCATTCATTTGTGCGCCAACTACTTTTTGGTTTGAGCTTTTAAAAATATGGCACCCATGATCAGTGGACTGCATCTGCACTGCCTAACTTCTAAAGGCTTCTTCTCCAGCTCTCTGCCAAGGCAGAGGTACAAGTTCCAAGTTGGAATTGGAGGAAGTGTCAAAGGGCTACAAATACCGTACAGTAATTGCCACACTCATTTTTCATTGAGAACTACAAATCTGTGTGCTGCACTGGAAGATGGGACTTGTAGTTAATACCTTAGGTTATTACCTATTGTATTACTTGGCCCTTCCTGTTAGATTATAAGCTCCGATGAGCACCAACCCCTTATCCTTCTTGTTTTGAGTTGGGTTGTAACTGTTCTGTCTGATTTTATATTCTCAGGAGAAAACTATTGGCACAAAAAAATCCTGTATGATACTAATAATAATAGTGGCCATGTCAAACGCATTGGTACCAACTCAATGTACATCCACTGTCAATCATGTCGCTCGACGAACTCCGTTCCGAGAAAACGGAAAAAACTCGGCCTCCTGGCAAGGATGGGGCCACCCATGACATAACAGAGTGACCCCACCCACTTCTGATGTCATGTGACGTCATAAGGGGTGGGGTCATCTGGTAACATCAGCGGGTGGCCCGCCCTTGACTATATAAGTGTCAAAGCGAAAAGACAGCAGACGCGTTTTGTTTTGTTTTTTCTATTTTTCGGGTTCATCGGGTGGCTTGATTGATGGTGGATGAAAACCAAGGGACAGTTTTTTATTTTATTTTTTTTAATAAAGAAATTGTCGAAAACTGTCTCTTGTGGTGTTACTTTTTGACAATTTACCCGATACCCATTCACATGGGGGGGGATCTGTCGGGAAGAGGCTCTTGTCCCCATCAACATGGGGCAAGGTGCTTTGAGGGCACATGTGTCATGGTTATGCAGTGATCTTCCTCTGGTTGCTTACCTCCCCTCATGTCTTCTGACTAAGAGGCCAGCCACTTCCACCTGGTGGTTTTTATAACCTCTCCTCTAAGCATGGCTCCACCCCAGGCCCTATCAGGGAACCCTTTATTAACCTGTGCACTGCAAGCCAACAGTGCTGATCAACCATTGTGTATTCATTGTGTGTTTGGCTTCCTGGTTCCTGCTTGCCGTGTGCTCTATGTTTGACTCTGTTACCGACCTTGGCGTGTTCTCGATTCCGGTCTGCTTGTGACTTTGACCTTTTGCATGTCCCTGACCATCCCTGTTTGCCTGTGACCCTGAACCTTTGGCGTGTACTCTGTTGTTCCTGTCTGCTGGTTGCCCTGACCTCTACCGTATCCCCGTACTATCCTTGTCGTTCCAGCCAGCTGCTTCCTTCTCCTGTAGTCTACTGTGAGCGTTAGCTGTGAGACCCTAGGGGCCGCGACCTGGAGCCAGACTGCAGCGAAGTCCATCCTCACCACTGGAGGCTCTGGCGAACACCAGCTGGCTCTTAGACTCCGCGCCCTGGGGAATCTATGCTCCAGCTCCCATTGGAATCTGTGTTAGTGATCCTGTAGACCTGTGTCCTGAATCTCCCTGGGTACAATCCGCAGCAGTCAGTCCTAAGGTCCACTACCTAGCGGTGCACTTCCGACTCCTACGGAGTGCATCTGTCACCTGGTCCCAGGTGACCTGACAGTTTGATCAGCCATGGACCCAGCTGATGTGCCGCTACCCGCAGATGATCCATTGCAGGGCTTAGTTCGCAGACTTGAGACCCAAGAATCGCATCAGACCCAGGTGATGCAATTCCTTCAGGATTTGGCATCCCGTGTTGAACAGGTTCAGGCCTCATTAGGACCCTCGGTTCAACAACCTCAACCGCTATCTGCCGCTGCACCTATCGCATCAGTCGCAGCCACACATTCATTACAACTACCAGCTCCGGCCCGTTTCTCTGGGGACTCTAAGGCTTGCAGGGGGTTCCTTAGCCAGTGCACAATTCATTTTGAACTTCAGCCCCAAAACTTCCTGTCCGATCGGATGAAAGTAGCATATATTATATCCCTCCTGTCCGGCGAGGCGCTAGCTTAGGCTGCCCCTCTGTGGGAACTGAATGATCCAGTGGTTTCTAGCCTGTCTGATTTCTTGAAACTTTTTCGGAATATCTTCGAGGAACTGGGTTGTGTCTCCTCAGCGGCTAGCGCTCTTTTACGTCTCCATCAAGAGTCCGCTTCTGTGGGACAGTATGCTCTTCAGTTCCGTATCCTCACAGCTGAATTGAGCTGGAATAATGAGGCCCTAGTTGCAACCTTTTTACATGGCCTCTGTGATAGAGTGAAGGATGAATTAGCAGGAAGATCCCTTCCTGCTGATCTGGACAGTGTCATCACCTTGTGTAACCAGATCGATATTCGCTTTCAGGAGAGGGCCCTGGAAAAAAGACACCAGCACGCCCCATTCTTTAGGCAGCCTGGGCTCCCAGTCCCTTCTCTTCAATCCAAGGAGCACCCCCTGCCTGCTGAGGAACCTATGCAGTTGGGCCGGACAAAGTTAGTTCCCGAAGAACACGCTAGGCGCAGAACTCTGGGCCTATGCCTCTATTGTGGGGCCAAAGGTTATTTCCGTGACACTTGTTCTCTTCATCTGGAAAAACGCTCAGGGCTAATACATCTGGAAGGTGGAGTATTAGACCCTGAAATATGACCTTCACCTTCTCGTCTTCTCCTTTCTGTGTTGCTTCATGTTGGTGCTTCCTCTCGTTCGGTCTCAGCACATCTGGATTCCGGAGCTGCTGCCAATTTCATGGATTGGGAAACTGCATCCTCCATGAGATTTACCCTTTTGCCCCTTACAACGCCATTGGTGGTCTTGGCGATTGATGGCACTGTTCTCCCAGGGGGCCCTATCCGCTTCCAGACCCTTCCTGTTAAGATGTCAGTAGGGACACTCCAACAGGAGTGGTTATCCTTCCTTGTCTTACCTAAGGCTTCATCTCCTATCATATTTGGTCTTCCTTGGTTACGGCTCCATTCCCCACACGTTGACTGGTCTGCTAGACAGATCCTGGCTTGGGGTTCCTCCTGTTCCTCTTCCTGCCTACTCAAGGGTACCCCTAAAGAGAAACTTCCTGTTGCCACCAACCCAGTATCTTCTGCTCTCCCCGCTGTATATAGCGATCTCTGGGATGTGTCCTGCAATAGTCGGACTGGTGCACTCTCTGGGTCATGTGGTACTCTGGATGAGGGGCCCACCTGTGAACCCGAGTCATTCATTCACTCCAGTTTGCATGGCCATTTACCTTTGCCTGTCCCTAATCTCCCTTGGACAAACAGCCAGGCTAACTTGTCTGCAAGTTCCAGAGTCGCTATGCCCTGTGATGCGATTGAGATGGTCGCTACACCTGACAATACTATTCAGTTGGCCTCTGCACCAGTTATGCCAGTCCAGCCCATGCCCAATGAGTTTCCTGCTTCTTGTTCAGGACCTTCTGTAACCTAGCCTCACCCTACTGCTACTATGTCCGTTCAAACCCGTTTAAGAGGCTCAATCCATCCTTTGGATAGACTGCCTCATTAGGCCAGGTGGGGTTTTCAATATTTTTCTCAGGGCTCTCTGCATTCTGTTTGTGTTTCAGCTATCCAGCTTGACTCTTGTGACATGTCACCTTCTAACCAACCTGACCTTGGGGATCCACTGACCCCTGCCCAGTCTGGTGGTCCTGTGCTGGATCTCCAGCTCATCTTTAAGGGTCTGGTGGACCCTGCTCAGACTGCTGATCTTCTTATGCACATACCCATTCCTAAAAAGCCTTTAGACCTCAAGTCCTCTTGTCCTCTCACTACCTCGGTTCCGATCTCTGAGGATAATCTAAAATAGGAGGTTAGTCAAGTTTTGGATTCCAGGCTCTGTAAAGGCATTCTTCAGTACCTCGCACATTGGAAAGGGTTTGGCCCTGAGGAGAGGTCTTGGATCACTGCATGTGAGGTCTTTGCTCCTTGTCTGTTGAGGAGGTTCCATCTGGAGTTTCCCTTTAAGCCTGGACCCAGGCGGGGGAGGGGGAGGCCTCATAAGAGGGAGGCTACTGTCATGGTTATGCAGTGATCTTCCTCTGGTTGCTTACCTCCCCTCATGTCTTCTGACTAAGAGGCCAGCCACTTCCACCTGGTGGTTTTTATAACCTCTCCCCTAAGCATGGCTCCACCCCAGGCCCTATCAGGGAACCCTATATTAACCTGTGCACTGCAAGCCAACAGTGCTGATCAACCATTGTGTATTCATTGTGTGTTTGGCTTCCTGGTTCCTGCTTGCCGTGTGTTCTATGTTTGACTCTGTTACTGACCTTGGCCTGTCTGCTTGTGACCTTGACCTTTTGCATGTCCCTGACCATCCCTGTCTGCCTGTGACCCTGAACCTTTGGCGTGTACTCTGTTGTTCCTGTCTGCTGGTTGCCCTGACCTCTACCGTATCCCCTTACTATCCTTGTAGTTCCAGCCTGCTGCTTCCTTCTCCTGTAGTCTACTGTGAGCGTGAGCTGTGAGACCCTAGGGGCCGCGACCTGGAGCCAGACTGCAGCGAAGTCCATTATCACCACTGGAGGCTCTGGCGAACACCAGCTGGCTCTTAGACTCCGCGCCCTGGGGAATCTATGCTCCAGCTCCCATTGGGATCTGTGTTAGTGATCCTGTAGACCTGTGTCCTGAATCTCCCTGGGTACAATCCGCAGCAGTCAGTCCTAAGGTCCACTACCTAGCGGCGCACTTCCGACTCCTACGGAGTGCATCTGCCACCTGGTCTCAGGTGAGCTGACAACATGTCCTGGTGGGGTTCATGAGGGGGGGCACTCACTCAAACTGCCTCGCTGCATGTTCAGATAAGGGTCTGGTATGGATTATTTTTGGGGGACCCTACGCCAATTTTTTACAAAATCTTTGCAGTGGAGCTCCCCTTAAAATCCACACCAGACCCAAAGGGTTGTCATAGATTTCATAGGTTTCATAGATTTTTCATCTATATTGCCAGGAGACGGCAATACATTACAGCCGCAAGGAAGTTTACATTACATTTTTTCCTTTAGAAATGTCATTATTGCTGCGGCATTGTTCTATACAATACAGGCAGACTAAGGGGACCCCCAAAACAGAATATTTAAATAAATATTTCATTTTTATTATTTCATTTTAACCACTTGCTGACCTCTGCACACCGATATACGTCGGCACAATGGCAGTGGTGGCCAAATCGGCGTACAGGTATGTCCCCTTTAATTTGCAGGTTAGAGGGCGTGCATGCACCCACCGCGTACTTTGTGAATGTGCCCGCGGGTCGGGCAGACTCAGTGTCCGACCGGTGTGCCCCGATCGTGTCATGGAGTGGCAGAACAGGGAGATGCCTATGTAAACAAGGAATGTCCTTGTTCTGCCTAGCAACATGACTGAGATTATTGCTCCCTGTCATCGGGAGCAGTGATCTCTGTCATGTTGTAGTGAGCCCATCCCCCTACAGTTAGAATCACTCCCTAGGACACACTTAACCCCTTGATCTACCCCCAGTGTTTAACCCTTTCCCTGCCAGTGTAATTTACACAGTTAATCAGTGCATTTTTATAGCACTGATCGCTGTATAAATGACAATGGTCCCAAAAATAGTGTGAAAAGTGTCCAATGTGTTCCGCCGCAATGTCACAGTCACAATAAAAATTGCAGATCTTACTAAAAAAATAAAATAAAATAAAAATGCCATAAATCTATCCCCTATTTTGTAGACACTATAACTTTTGCGTTATAGTTAAATGTATAAAATGTTTTCAACAGTTGGCTTTCCCATGTATGACATTATTCGGTTTCTCATGTATATCTGTTTCATATGTTGTTCATGTATATCACGTTTGACAATCAAACCTTATTTTGGAAAGAAAAAAAATATGTAGAAGAATACATATCAGCCTAAATATTATATTTTTTTGGGGATATTTATTATAGCAACAAGTAAAAAATATTTCTTTTTTTTCAAAATTGTTGATCTTTTTTTTGTTTATAGCGCAAAAAATTAAAACCACATATACCACCAAAAGAAATCTCTATTTGTGGGAAAAAAAGGACGTCAATATTGTTTTGATGTATCGTCACATGACCGTGCAATTGTCAGTTAAATTAACCACTTAAGGATCAAGCCTCTTTTTGAGATTTGTTGTTTACAAGTTAAAAACAGTTTTTTTTGCTAAAATTACTTGTAACCCCCAAACATTATCCATTTTTTTTCTAACACCCTAGAGAATAAAATGGCGTTGTTGCAATACTTTATGTCACACCATATTTGTGCAGCAGTCTTACAAGAGCACTTTTTTTTAGAAAAGCAAAACTTTTTTGAAATAAAAAATAAGACAACAGTAAAGTTAGCCCATTTTATTTTATATTGTGAAAGATAACGATACACCGAGTAAATTGATACCCAACAAGTCACTCTTTAAAATTGCGCCTGCTCGTGGAATGGCGACAAACTTACCTTTTAAAATCTCCATAGGCTACGTTTAAAAAATTCTACAGGTTGCATGTTTTGAGTTACAGAAAAGGTCTAGGGCTAGAATTATTGCTCTTGCTCTACCAATCGTGGCAATACCTCACGTGTGGTTTGAAAACTGTTTTCATATGCGGGTACTACTCACATATGCAATTGCTTCTGCACGTGAGCTTGGCGGGATGAGGCACGTTTAAAAAATATTATTTTTTTCTTATTTATTTTACCTTTTATTTTTACACTGTTCTTTAAAAAAAATATTCTGTCACTTTTATTCCTATTACAAGGAATGTAAACATCCCTTGTAATAGAAGAAAAGCACGACAGGACCTCTGAAATATGAGATCTGGGGTAAAAAAGACCTCAGATTTCATATTTACACTAGAATGCAATAATGCAATAAAAAAAAAATACAAAATTGTCATTTAAAAAAAATAATGAAAAATGGCTGCCGACGGCTCTGGTAAGTGGAGGAATGGCACCGGAGCGCGGCAGGAGGGGGGGGCCCTCTCCCGCCGCCAATAAAAGTGATCTCGCAGCGAATTCACCACAGAGACCCCTTTCATCTGAAACCAAACTGCTGGCCGAAGAAGAGGATACCGGGGTTATGGCAGCTAGCTAAGAACGATATTCCTCTTCAAAGTCAGGACATATATCAGCATGCGGCGGTCTGTAAATGGTTAAAATAACTGCTCCTGAAAAAACTAACGTTTTAAAAACTTTTTTTTGATGCATGTCACCTAGGACAGGAGCCGGGTCCCCATACACTTTTTATGGCAATAATTTGCATATAAGCCTTTAAAATTAGGACTTTTGATTTTTCTTATTCGTGTCCCATAGACTTTAATAGGGTTCCAATTTTTGCTAGAACTTTTTTCCTATTCGTGGTGTTCTGGTGCAAACCAAACTGGGGGGTGTTCGGCCCATCCCAACAAGAACCATACCTTCACCCTCCCCCAGTTAAGGTCTCATGCACATAGGGCCTCTTTTACAGGCATTTCACTTTCTTTCAGCCTGTAAAACACCTCTATGTTGGCCTTTTTTCCACTTTGCTATTGGGTAAGAATAGAACAAAATACAGTCCTTAGCACTGGTTAAAAAAAAAAAAAATAGCTCTAGTCTTTGTTTGCTGTCACCCTGTCTCTGACACTGTCCCCTGCGAACTCACCCAATCACTGATCCAGGCCCATTCCTCTTCCCATGATCCCAGAGTGTTGAGGGCCCTCCGCGGAGTTGCAAGAGAGTGGCAGTGATAATTACGTGAAGAATTCAGGATCCAGGATCCACTCAGCAGAGGGGAGAAAAGAGGTGAAGAGGATCTGTGACAAAGTGATATCATGCAATTGGTCTAAATACAGGGAAAAAGTAATTACCTTTTTAACCACTTGCCCTCCGCAAGATTTATTCCCCTTCATGACCAGGCCATTTTTTGCAATACAGAACTGTGTTATTTAAACTAACAATTGCGCAGCCAGTCAACACTGTACTCAAATAAAATTTATGCCATTTTGCCTCACAAATAGAGCTTTCTTTTGGTGGTATTTGATCCCCCCCTGCGGTTTTTATTTTTTGCGCTATAAACAAAAAAGTGTGACAATTTTCGAAAAAATTCATTATTTTTTACTTTTTGCTATAATAAACATCCCCCAAAAATGTATAATTTTTTTTCCCTCTGTTTAGGCCGATAAGTATTGTTCTACATATTTTTGGTAAAAAAATCACAATAAGCGATTGATTGGTTTGCGCAAAAGTTATAGAGATTACAAAATAGGGGATAGTTTTATGGCATTTTTATTAATAAAAAGGACCTGTTCCCAGAACCCCTGTAATAGGGGACATGACCATGTCATATGTATAAAGGAGGCTTCTGGGTCTCCACATCTAGGGCAAGTTGGGGGCCTGTCCGGGTAGATAGCAGCCAACCTCCGAGGTGTGTAATAAGCCAGGTGTAAGAACTTTAGCTGTAGGAAGCGGTCTCTAGCTGAAATTACGATCGAGACATATGTGGAGACACAAGTCTCCCAGTCCTCCTCAAGGGATGGCAAAGCCTTTTTCCATCTCACATATACTTTAGTTAATTTAGTGAGTATGGAAGCTGATATATAGCAATATATCGCTGACAGGGGGCTGTTAAGACCTTAGTGGTTAGCAACCGCTCCACCGGGTCCGACTTGAGGGTGACATCACCAGGAAACTGATGCTGGAAGGCATGCCTCACCTGCAGAAAGTGAAAAATCATCCAATTTGGTAGGTTATACTTCATTTTAAGTTCTGAGAATGTACTCAACCTGCCCTCCACTACCAGATGTTTCAAACCCACTACACCTCTACTGTCCCACACCTGTGGATCGGCACACTGCGGAAGTGGGGGAGATTAGGATTGCCCCATAGGGGCACATGGGGAGAGATAGTACCCGGGGAACGATAGATTGCCTTGGCTCGATGCCGGACCGTAATAGTTGTGTGCATTAGGGTTGTCAGGTTGGGGTGGGCCTTAACTCCACGGAACACTAGGTTACTAAGTGCAGCATACAATCCCAGGATTGCTGCCTCCAAGGTCACTGCTGGGTTATCCCTGGGTTGTGAAAATCACTAGCGGGCTGTCTCTAATATGACTGCCCAGTAATATTGCTGAAAGTTGGGAAGAGCCAACCCGCCCTGACCCACTGGTAACTGCAGTGTGGACAATGCCAGTCTTGGCAACTTGCCCAACCATAGAAAGAAGGAGATTATGGATTTCAATTTATTGAAGTAGGCCACTTGGGATCAGGAGTGGACTATTTCTAAAAAGATACAAAAATTTTGGGAGGAAGGCCATCTTTATTCGATTTACTCTACTTACTGGAGTCAGGTCCATATACCTGGCTACCAGCCCGCCCATACGTATCCCCAAATATTTGAAGCTGTCCACCCAGACAAACGGACTCTGCATGTGTGGCCTGGGTCTGGCGGAGTTCAAAGGGTAGATTTTTCGACAACAAAATCCGATCCTTTAAATTCCGATCTTGTGTAGACAATTCCGACGGACAAAGTGCCACGCATGCTCAGAATAAATTACGAGACGAAAGATATTGGCTACTGGCCCATTTATAGTCCAGTTGTACGTGTTCTACGTCACTGCGTTCAGAACGATCTGATTTTCCGACAACTTTGTGCGACTGTGTGTATGCTAGAAAAGTTTGGGCAAAAATCCGTCTGAAAAAATCCAACAGATTTAGTCGTCGGAACGTCCGACCGAGTGTACAGGGCATAACTCCCGAGTACGATCCAAACTCATTGACTAGTTGCAAGGCTGCTGAGAGCGAGGAGGATATATCATTTAAATACAGGATAGTATCGTCTGCATATAAAGACATTTTCTCTTCTACCACCCCCACCTGGATTCCCCGGGGGGCGCATACTCATCAGTCCGCAAAGCCAAGGATTGCACTGCCAACGCAAACAGCCCAGGCAAGAGTGGGCAGCCCTGTCTGGTACCCCTACCCAGCAGAAAATCTTGTGATCATATATCATACGTAGCCATTTGTTAAATGTTGGTCCAATCCCAAATTTCCGGAGAACAGCCCAGAGGTTTTCCCATTCAACCACATCAAAAGCTTTTTCGGCATCCAGACACCACCACCCCCAGGCTGTCCCCCGGAGCTCTATCCATATGCGCCAGCAGTTTACGAATATTGATGTCTGTCCCTATGCCTGTAATGAACCCAGATTGGTCTGGATGTATTAAGGCTGTAATTACTGAATTCAATCGACCCGCCAGTACTTTAGCAAGTATTTTTAAGTCAACATTTAAAAGTGATATTGGCTGGTAGGAGGAACATGGTTCAGGGTTCTTGCCAGGCTTAGGGAGGATGACAACCTCCTCCCCCGACATAGAGAGAGGCCAAGTACCACCCCCGAATGCCTTTATGAGGATCTCCCGATATGTGGGGAGGAGATCGTCCGCATACTGTTTATAGAATTCCGCCGGGTACATGTCCGGGCCTGGTGTTTTCCCACTTTGCAGAGATTTTACCGCCACTTGGATCTCTTTAAGGGTCAGGGGGCTATACAACTTCTCCCTGGAGGCATATGTAAGGTATGGTAAATCCACCGGCTCCAGATACTCGTGCATCTCCTGTTCTGTAAACTGTACTCTGGGGCTAAAAAGTTCAGAATACTAAGTGGAAAATCAAGCATTCATTTGGGAGGGGTCAGTTAGGACTTCCCCACTTGTTGAATGAATTCAGGGTATGGATACTGGGGAGGAATGTTCCCGCGACAACCAGGCCAGCAGGTGGCCACTCCAATCACCCTGCTCAAAAATCCTCTGGCTCTGATGGAGCAGATGTATTTTTGTAGTGGAAATGCGGCTAAGGCACACAGCTCTCAGGGCTTCCCTAAGTAATGGGTACGTCTGAGGGGAAAGATCCCTAAGGTAGGTAGACTCATGTGCCTCAGCCCTGGCCTCAGCTTCCTGTAATTCCCTGCGGCTTCCTTTTGGACACTCCCAATGTGCATATGAAAAGTACCCCTCATGCAGACTTTTTTTTTTTTTTTTTTTTTTTGCATCAGAGGACAGCCAGCATATTATACTGATATCAGCAGCAGCCGTAACACGAATGCCCAGTATTAATAACCAGTATATTATCACCACTTGTGTGAAATTGGCTGGGCTGCTGAACCATCATATGCATTTTTATTTATTTTTATTATTATTTTTTTTTTATCCTTTATTATTACTATTATCTTTCCTTTTAAAATCTTTTTGTTTATTTTACTTCATAATAAAAAAAAATTAGAGATAAAGATAAGAGTTACATGAAGTAGATACAGGTTAACTGCGTACCGGTAACACGGATATTTCTTTTGTTAGGTAATTCCAGCATTTTCTATTTTTACTTGACCAATATTTTATTACTCCCTCCTCCCCTCCCACCCCCCCACCCCCCCCCCCCCTCCAGATTGAACACAGGCCTCCAATTTCACCCTCCATAGTTTTTAAATTGCTTTATTCTACATCCAATTTTTTATTGATCAGGTGGGTACCCTATTTCATTCAGCCATGGCCTCCAAATTTTCTCAAACCTCCTGAGGTTTCCCCTGCGTATGTATACAGTCTTCTCTTTCCAGATTGTATCATTGACAACTAGGGTCCATTCACCCAAAAGAGGCGCCCTCTCAGATTGCCATTTCTGCGCGATCAATTTCCGCGCTTGAAATAAACACCGTATAACTGCCAACGTAGTATTTTTTTGCTCCCCCGTTATTTTCCTATATCCTAAAATACAGGTTTTGGGGTCTAGATCTAGCTTAGTCCCAAAAGTTTTATTTATAATTTCTACTATTCCTTCCCAATATCGAAAAAGCTT
Organism: Lithobates pipiens; assembly: GCF_037356315.1. Lineage (NCBI taxonomy): Eukaryota > Metazoa > Chordata > Amphibia > Anura > Ranidae > Lithobates > Lithobates pipiens. The sequence goes on along the minus strand of NW_027507748.1, from coordinate 621,217,730 downwards.
TGGGCACCTCCACACCATGTGTATAAGGTCCCCATATCCTCGGCATCTAGGGCAGTCGGCATCCTTCCTCTTTCCAAATAGTAACAGCCTCTTAGGGGTGAAGTAGGCCCTGTGTATCAACATTAAATGTGATACTTTCTGTGACGGGGAGACTGATACCCATGGACCTAATTCCAATATTCTCTTCCACTGTTCCTCTGTGATTTCGCCTATATCCTCCTCCCACTTCTTCTTTTGCTTAACTAAGCCTGTCTCTGTTTCAGATGTCTTACATAGTAGTTCATAAAGGGCGGAAATAACTCCCCGGGGTTTATCTACTTCCATTATCTTCTGGGGTAGGGATATCTTATCCCGTTCCGGTATCTGTGGACCAAACTGCGCTGTCAGGGCGTGTCGGAGCTGCAAGTATCGATAAAATGTTTTTTGCGGAACATCAAATTCCCTTTTTAAATCCGTAAATGTTTTCAGGGTTGTACCGTCATAGATTTGACTTAACCTGGTTATACCCTTCTTCTCCCAGATACTAATTTTCCCAATTGACAGTACTTCTTGTAGATTCATATTATCCCATAATGGGGTATAATCTGTCCATCCTTTACATCCTAACATCATTTTTGCCGTTTTCCATACTTTGCATACCATGTTTATTATGGGGTCCTTACGGTGGAAAGAACTTGCCTCTAGTACCTCCACCATGGTTTTATGTGGGGCACCTATCAGCATTGCTTTACCATTTGGGTTAACCTCTCCCTCCTGATCACCACCCACCAGGTGTTGCATCTGAGCTGCTAAGTAATAATTCCTGGGACTAGGCACCGCTAAACCCCCCCTATCTATTGGCTGCTGCAATGCCTGGAGTCGAATCCTCGCCTGTCCCCCCCTCCAGATTAACTTCCGGAAGAGGGTCTCACATTTTTTAAACCACTTTTTCCCTATCCACACTGGAGCATTGTGCAGAACATATAATAATTGTGGCAGCCATATCATCTTTATCAGACTACATCTGCCCGCTACTGACAGTGGGAGTCGACTCCAGGCATCACAGCTTCGCTTAAATTTACCAATTAACGGGGCCAAATTTTTATCAACATATTGCTCTAGGTCCACTGTTAAATATATGCCGAGGTATTTCATTACCTCTACCACCTCCAACTGCGGAATCCCCATTGCAATTCCCACACCTGGTTTATCTAATTGAAGCAGCTCTGACTTTCCCCAATTTATTATTAGACCCGAAAATCCTCCGAAATTTTCCACTAGTTTAATTGCCCTTACCAAAGATTGATCAGTGTCCCCTAAAAATAGGAGAACATCGTCCGCGTATAACGCAATCCTTTCCTCCCAGCCCTTTTCCATTTGAAACCCTGCTATCCCCGGATCTAATCTAATCGCGGTCGCTAATGGCTCCATTGCAATAGCGAAGAGCATTGGGGAAAGTGGGCACCCCTGCCTTGTCCCTCTGCTCATTTCTATCCTTTCAGATTGTTCTTTATTTATTCTTACTTTCGCACTGGGAGCACTATACAACATTTTAATCCACCCGATGAATGTGGGTCCAAACCCACATCCCTCCAAGACACGCCACAAGTATTCACATTCTAAACTGTCAAAGGCTTTTGTCATGTCCAAAGACAGGATGGCCCTCGAGCCCACGCCCACCGGGGGTGCCTGAATGTTTAAAAATGCCCTTCTTATATTCATACAAGTTGATCGCCCTGCTATGAAGCCTGTCTGATCTATATGTATAAGCTTCTTAATTACCTTATTTAGCCTATTTGACAATGCCTTAGCTAAAATTTTTGCGTCCGAGCATAAAAGTGATATTGGTCTATATGAGGCTACCTCTTGGGGGTCTTTCCCTTCCTTTGGTATCACAATAATGGTCGCCTCCCTCATAGATGCGGGTAGTCTCCCCTCTAACTTAGCCCCCTTTAGAGTCCTAAGTAGTTCTGGAATTAGGATATCACTATATTTTTTATATATCTCCACCGGAAGGCCATCTGGCCCTGGAGATTTTTGATTGGCCATACCTAACACCGCCTGCTGTATCTCACTCAAGGTTAAGGGGGCTTCCAAGTCCTCCCTCTCCTCTTGTGTGAGGGTTGGAAGTTTTGCTTTCTCCAGAAAAACACCCATCTCAACTTCATTTCTCTGACCTCGGGCTCTATATAAGTCCTCATAGAAGGCTCTAAATGTTTCTACAATCTCCTTCCCGTTTGTGAGAACTGTTCCATTCATGGACTTGATCACTGGGATTATAGATGGGGGGGAGTTAGTTTTTACTAGCTGAGCCAGCATCCTGCCCACACTCTCTCCTTCTCCAAAGCGACATTGCTTCTGGAATAACCGCTTATTTTCTTCCCTTTTAATAATTACCGATCTGTACCCCTGCTGTTTATTCAACCATATCTCTTTCTTTTCATAAGTAGGGTCTTTAACATAGTTCTCCTCTGCCTCTATTACTTCCTTCCTAATCTTTTCCTCCCAGCTCCTATTTTTCTGTTTGATTTTAGCTACCTGCTTGATCAAAATGCCTCTGACAAACGCTTTTAATGCGTCCCATATTATATTATCCGGAGCCGTACCTATATTAAATACCAAGAACTCTTTTATATTTATTGGGATTTCTTCTACATCCGTCAATAATTCCAACCAGAATGGGCTAATTCTCCAACTCTCCGCTGTTATTCTTTTTTTTTCCCCTATACTCAATACTATTTTCAATAAAGAGTGATCCGATATCCCTCTAGGCAAATACTCTATATTCCTTACGTCCTGTAGTACTTCCTCATTTCCCAGGGCCAAATCTATTCGGGAGAGTGTCGAATGCGAACTTGAGAAGCAGGAATATTGCTTAACGTTCACATTCCTCACTCTCCATATGTCTATCAGTCCCACTTCCTTCAGGAAGTGACACAGTCTTGTTGACCCTGTCTCTCCCAATTGACTTTTAATGGGGAAACTATCAGTCCATCTATCAAGGACTTCATTAAAGTCCCCTAGCATTATAACTGGAGCCTCCTCCTTATCCACCAGGAAGTCCATAAGTTTGTACACCACCTCCATCTTAAACGGGGGCGGTACATAAACACCTGCTAAGACATAAGGTTTATCCTCCAAACTACCATATAAAAAAACATAGCGACCGAATTCATCAATACTGGCCTGTCTGCAAGAGAACCTCACACCCGTACCTATCAACACACTTACTCCTCTCGAGTAAGATGTATAAGTAGAGTGGTACTGATTTTGATACCTCCTATTTTTAAGTTGGGGTATGGTTAATTTTGTTAAATGTGTCTCCTGCAGACAAGCCAATCCGATCCCATGCCTCTCCAACATTGAAAAAACCGCTGCTCGTTTAATTGGGGTCCCCAGGCCTCTTATATTCCAGGAGGCGACATTAAGTATTTTATCCTGCACCATTCAGCATCCAAAAACAATAAAGTGAACGGAGGGGTGAGGATACACTATTCGTGCTCCATCCCCAACCTCCTAAAATATGAGATCCCCATAATTGTGTCATCTTTATAATGTTAACTTCTGAATTAACTACTATTTGTGCACCCTCTATACAGTGTTCAACCTTCAACTTCTTGTAATCCCCTAACACCAAAATTACTTGATCCAATCCTTCCTCTCTCCCTTCCCACCCATTTCTAATAACCCCCTCCCTCCCCACCCCCCCTACCCTCCACCTATCTAGGCACTCCCCCAAGGGGGTACTCATGGCCTTCTCACACTCCACCCTACCATCCTTTCCATTCTTCCCTTCCCCACTCTTATGACCTTCTTCTTCCACCGAGAAAAGTGCAGACACCAGTAGTGATGATAAACAAGTAACAAGAATTATCACAGATTTTGCCCTTATCTCCCCTTCTATCAATATTTCATACCTCATTTAGACCACTCTCATCTCTCTCCCCGTGCTCCCAAAAAAAATACTCAGTAACAAAAAGTGAAGCATAAGAAATCCCACTTCCCCCTTCACTCCTCCCCCGCCCCCCTAATATGTCTATAATGACTCTTTATTAGCCTCCAACCATAAGACTACATCACCCGGGGATTCAAACAGCTGTGTTCCCCCCAGCGCCGCTATTCACAAACGCGCTGGGTATAAGAGGGCATATGTGATCCCATGGGACCGTAATGTACGTTTAACCTCTAAGAACTCAGCCCTACGTCTTTGTAATTCTGGCGAGTAATCTGGAAAAAAAGAAATCTTCACATCATTATACATAACGTTGCCCAAGTCCCTTGCCCTACGCATCAATACCACTTTGTCATTATAGTTGAAAAATTTCAGAATCATTGGCCTGGGACGACCCCCTGTAGGTGGGGGCTTGAAAGGGACTCGATGTGCCCTTTCTATTGAAAAAAATGCTGAGAATTTTTCTCTGCCAAACTTTTCTATAAACCATGATTCCAAGAATTTTATAGGATCAGGTCCTTCACTTCCCTCAGGTAGTCCCAGCAGCCTTATGTTATCTCTGCGGAGTCTATTTTCTATTTCATCCACTCTGGTATATTGATTGACTAGTTGTTTCCTCATGCTAACAACTTCTTGCTGCACTGGGTGCAAATCATCTTCCATTTGGCTTATCCTTGTTTCTAGCAGTGCTGTTCTTTCTGCTGCTTTTTGCATGTCCTGTCTGATCAGTGAAATCTCCTCCTTCATACTCTTAAACTGACCGCATAACTCTCCCAATGACTTTTTGTATGCATTAACCGCCTGAAGAACCTCTCTCAAGGTTGGGTCCTCCTCGGCGGGTATAATACTCTTAGCAGAGATTTCCACTTCCCCATGGGTTACCCCTTGGCGTTTACTTGCATTCTTTGTACCTGGTGCGCCAGTAGTATTTAATGCTGAGGATTGGCCCTGGCTTTTTCTGTCCCCTGAGCCCCCCTGTTGCGGCTTCGTATGTGTAGGTTGAGCCAGCGATATCTGTTGCTCTCCCCTTGTTGGAGACTGACCTGATGTGCGAGTGTACCGTTCTAATTTTGCTGCAGCAGCTTGTGCTACTTGTAAGTTCTTTTCTTTTGAGGAGCGAAGATGCTGGGCTCCTTCACTCTCCACTAGCACATGTTCTTCTCCTCGACGCCTCGCCATCTTTTATTCGAGGATAAAAAGAAACAACCCCAGAGGCCAATATTATAGTCCAAAGAATCTTAGAGAAGTTAAGTAAATGTTCCCCTACCACCTCAAAAGAGATCCAGGGTAAAAGGGAGGGGGGGAAGGGAAGGCAATAATGGAGGGGGGCAAATAAGAAAGTCCCGTGTGCTGGGTTGCTAGATAATCAACTGATCAACATCAATCATTTTTCCTTAATTTAAAAAAAAAAAATGTTATTCAATGCCGAGGCCAATGTAAACAGGATATATCTCGCTATACCTCTCTTATGCGATTTCAGAAGAGGAAAAAAAAAGAAAGATCCCAGCGGTTCAAGCATACACACAGATCTTATACTTTATAGTTCACAAGTCGGGCTGACCATTATTAACCAGCATGGAGTGTTTAGAGATGGTAAAGTATCAGTCCACATTATATATAAGTTGGAGTCTTCCTTAATACGTATCTCTAATGTGTACTTATACAGATCTTCTTACCACTGCGCAGCTAGGACTGGGGTCTGGGGTAGAGGGAACAGGTAGCCCCTTTCGCTGCTGTTGAATATTCTGACTCCTCTTCCTCCGTCCGATCCTCCCATCCCCCCTTCACATACCTCAAGCCTTTGGAGATTTTAATCTCCTCCACTCCACAGCCATATGCAGCTCCTCTCACCGCTCTCAGCGTGTCCCCCGAGACCCTCAGCACTCGGCCATAGCGTATCCCGTGGTGTTTCTCATACCGCGGGTCCTTCCGGCTTGACTCGGCGTGCTTCGGCGGGACTCGGCAACTTCCGGCGAACCTCGGAATGCCTCGGCTCCCCTCGGCAAACTCCGAAGTCTCCCCTGTCTCCTCGCTTTATCTGTGCCCCGCCACTCGCCGCTCCGCTCAGCCGCTCAGTCGCTCCATCTCCCCAGCCACTGTGTGCATAGCAATGGAAGCACAGGGAGAGAGCCTGTCAGACCCTCACTCACATCTCCGCGCACACCCGCCGCACCTTACACATCCGGCCACTCCCCCACCCCTCATGCAGACTTTAAATGCATCCCAGATGTCAGGAATGGGGACAGATCTTTCGCATGAGTTCCAAAAGGCCTTCATATCAGCCTTACCCGGGATGTCCACCCTCAAATCAGACAGCCAGAACCTAGAAAGCCGCCACAGGCCCTCTGATGGTGGGCGTGGCAATTCAAGCAGCAGGGAGACCGGGGCATGGTCTGAGACCCCTCTAGGTAGCATAGTGATGTCTTTCACCCTAGAGAGGACAGACCCCCCAGAATAAACCAGGTCAATACTGGAAAATATTTTATAAGAGGCTGAGTGGCAGGTAAATGCCCTCAGCTGGGAGTGATATTAAATACTTCCGCCCATGCCTTCAATTCAGTGGCAGGGCCAGATAACTGGATCAGCCTATCCATTCCAGGGTCTGGGACAATGTTAAAGTCCCCCAGCAGCAGGATGTTGTCCATGGCATATTGTGAGATTTTAGATACTATTTGGTAAAGGAAGGAAATCAAGGCAGGAGGAGGGACATACAATCCTACAATAACCACCTCTCAATTCATTTGCATTTCGCCCTCCAGGGTCTACCTCTAGCGCCAATAGGCGAAAGGGTATGGATTTGCATATTAGTATACTCACTCCTCTTGTGAGATTTGAGTAGATTGAGTGATATGAGTGGACCAAACAGGGTCTCCGAAGGCTCATGGTCTTTCCCCCCCATCAGGTGGGCCTCTTGAAGGATACAAATGTGAGGGGATTGTCTTTGCAGAAACTGAAACACCAGTGACCTCTTAATCTTAGAGTTCAGACCCCTGGTGTTCCAGGACACAATTTTACACACAGACATAGAGCCTTGTACAAAGCATCAAACATTCAGTACTGACTCAGATATGCAGTAATTTGAACAAACCAAACAAAAACCCCTTATTCACTAAAATTAAGAAGTTTTAAGAGCAATAACCGGAGTGTGGATCATTTTTTCTACATTACTTTACTCAGCCAGCGACTGTGGATCGAGCACCTGGGAGCTCTGCTATCTATGTGGTGTATGGGTAATAGCACTGACTTTTCTGTTTATACTGTTGATATTTCTCCCTGCGATCTTAATTCCGGCTTATGATTCGTCAATCCTGGCATTTCGCATTATATACTCTGCATATAAGTTAAATAAGTATGGTGACTATTTACATCCTTGCCACACTCCTTTCTCAACAGCAACAGTTGTTCCATGTCCTGTTCTAGCTGTTGCTTCTTGACTTACATACAGGTTTTTCAGAAGACAGGTAAGGTGGTCTGGTATTCCCATTTCTTTCAATATTTTCCAGATCTTGTGATCCACACAATCAAAGGCTTTACTGTAGTTACATAGTTACATAGTCAGGTTGAAAAAAGACCATCCAGTTCAACCAAAAAAAATAAAAATAAAAAATTATATGTAGTCAATAAAGCAGAAGCAGACATTCTTCTGGAACGCCCTTGCTTTCTCCATGATCCAGCGAATGTTGGCAATTTGATCTCTAGTTCTTCTGCGTCTTCAAAATCCAGCTTGTACTTCTGGTAGCTCTCAGTTCACATGCTGCTGATGCCTAGCTTGTAGAATTTTCAGCATAACCCTGCTAGCGTGTGAGATGAGCGCGATCGTACGGTAGTTTGAACATTCTTTTGCGCTGCGCTTCTTTGGTATCGGAATGTAAATGTAAATGGGACATTCAGATCTTTCTTTATGGTTCTTCTGTGTTTAGACTATTCAACCACTTTAATAGCATTTACCATGTTTTTTTTTCCCAAGAAAAAAACATTGCTAATGTGATCTTGGACAGAAGGGTAAACAAATTCATAACAAGTGCAGCATTTCCGAATTTCACCTTAATAATGAGCTACTTTACCAAACAATTAAATAATGCTATTTTTATGTTACTGTGTCGGATAAGGATTTATCTAGAATACAATTCTCAGTTCAGTTTTTAAGGTAGTCACTTTAATTTCATTATCGCATACTGTACGATACCTGATCACATTTGTTAAAGAGATAAATGTAAATGTTGCCACTGCTGAGTAACCTGCAATGGAAAATCAGCTGATAATAGTGCCCTCTGTTTAAAGCACAGGATAAAGCTGCATGGAGCCGAAAGCTATCAACATTAGGTTGTGTCATTGTAAATAAATATTCAGACTTGCCCACAATATCATACCTTTATCTTCCAATTGTATGGTCATTTTATACTGCAGAAAGACTTGACTGAAATATGTTACTTTATCTACCAGTTGAATTTCTTCATGTCAGCGCTGTTTGAGGAAAAGATTGACTCTAAGGTTAACCAATAATTTTTTCAATTAGCACAACCACTGTAATGTGTATCTTAAGGCTCAACTGCAGTTTTGTTGTTTTAAATACAATTACTTATCTTGTGCCCTAGTGACCCTGAAAAAAATGCTCCTTTAATCTTCTTCTTTCCCTTGCAGCTTTAGAAGTTAATAATGACACCTGTTTCCATGGCAGCTGTTCTTCTGGGCCGCATGATGCTCTGCAGTGTTCGGGCCATTCATCAGTGTGCTGCCTGTCATAGACGCACCTCCTGTAGATCTCAGCATTACAAGGATTGTCATTAGACCACTGTCACCTGTGTGTGAGCGATCTTAGGGTCATCAATCTTAGATCGCCCTGGCAATGCCAATAAGCACTGCCCATCCCATGGTTGCTGTGATGTAGCCGGCACCATCCATCTCCTCCCACCAGCTGCAGTTTACTGGAGGGAAGAATGGATGTGACCTTTTATTAAAACTTTTGTTAAAATATATTTACTAAAACTTGTATAAGATTTGTCAAAATGAGGGATGGGGGGAATTTGAGCAATACAGAACCACCGAGGTTTTTTTTTTTCCCAATCTTTTTTCTAAAGTGATTGTAAAGTCTTGTTTAAAAAAATAAAATAACAAACATGTCATATTTACCTCCTCTGTGCAGCTGGTTTTGCACAGAGCAGCACGGGTCCTTCTCTTTTTAGGTCCCTCTTTGCTACACCTCGCCCCTCCCTCCTGTTGAGTGCCCCCACAGATAGTAGATTTCTATTGGAGCACCTGAGCCGAGCTGTAGCTCTGTGTGTCCATTCACAAACAGAGCTGCCGTTCGGCCTTGCCTCCCCCCCTCTCTCGATTGGCTAACTGACTTTGACAGCCACAGGAGCCAATTGCACTGCTACTGTGTCTCAGTCACTCAGGAGGAAGGTCTCGGATGGCTCATGGACATCGCTGGACAGAGATGGGGCTGAGGTAAATATTAGGGGGCTGCTGCACACAAAATGAATAGAATGCATTAAGATAAAAAAAACCTGCTGTCTTTACAACTCCTTTAAGAAGTTATCTCTCCAAAGACAGGAGGACTTCCTCATTGGACAGCTGTTACTGGAAGAGACAATTCCATTTGAAGGTTTCCTCTCACTTTCTGGTGACCATTGTAAGATTTTGGTTTTTGTACCATTTTCTGTCTCACTGACAATGGAGATCAGTACAAAGAGAAGGGATGAATCTCCCCTAGCAGTGACAAATACAAAAAAAGCAGGAGGAGGAGACAGAAGTGCCAAGCCAATCCTTTAACCACTTCAGCCCCGGACTATTTTGCTGGCCAAAGACCAGACCACTTTTGCAATTCGGCACTGCGTCGCTTTAACTGAGAATTGCGCGGCCATGCGACGTGGCTCCCAAACAAAATTGACTTCCTTTTTTTCCCCACAAATAGAGCTTTCTTTTGGTGGTATTTGATCACCCCTGCGTTTTTATTTTTTGCGCTATAAACAAAAAAAGAGCAACAATTTTGAAAAATTTTTTATTTTTTTTTACTTTTTGCTATGATAAATATCCCCCAAAAATATATAAAAAAAACATTTTTTTTCCTCAGTTTAGGCCGATATGTATTCTTCTACGTATTATTGGTAAAAAAATCACAATCAGCGATTATTGATTGCTTTGTGCAAAAGTTATAGCATTTACAAAATAGGGGATAGTTTTATGGCATTTTTATTAATAATTTTTTTTTTACTAGTAATGGTGACGATCAGTAATTTTTATTGTGTCTGCGACATTATGGCGGACACATCGGACATTTTTGACACATTTTTGGGACCATTGTCATTTATAGAGCAATCACTGCTATAAAAATGCAGTATTCCTGTGTAAATGACACTGACAGTGAAGGGGTTAACCAGTGGGTGGCAGTGTAGGGGTTAAGTGTTCCTAGGGGTGTGTTACTAACTGTTGGGGGCTGGGCTTTCATTTAATGAACACTGATCTCTGCTCCAATCACATGGAGCAGAGATCAGCGTCACTTGTTGCTAGGCAGAACGGGGAGATGCTGTTTACAACGGCATTTCTCCGTTCAGCCGCCTCGTGAGATGATCGTGGGTATCCCCGCGGCGATTGAGTCCGCAGGACCCACAACCGGACTCACGGGGGTCCCGACCAGCATGCGAGCTTGCCGTCGATGTCGCGATGGCAGGGCGGCATTAAAGATTGGGCGTACCTGTACGCCAATATGCCTGCCCGTGCCATTCTGCCAACGTACATGGGCGTGCCCTGGTCGGGAACTGGTTAAACAGAGGATTGTTTAAAGGATTGGCTTGGCACTTCTCTCTCCTCCTTTTGCTTTCCTTATGTTCACAGTGATCGTGTTCCCCAGCCGGCGCCTGAAGCAGCCTCACTCCCTTTACAGCCTCCATTGAGAGACTTTTTTAGAGACAAATTTTTAGGGGTTCAACCCCCAGAACGTTCAAACCACTCATTTTAAGCTTTTAATCTTTTTCATCAGATGGTTTAACGTTGAACATTATACCAATTTTGTGTATGTGTTTAATCCTAATGACGAATACAAAAACAACCTGAGGGGTTCTAAACTCTCATGTTTATCCAAAACTGAAAACAATTAGCTATAGATACAATTCCCTATTAAATTACAAGATTGGCCCCTTTAATCACACAAACAAGGAACTGATGAGGATGTAAATCAGACTAAGCTACAGAAAGTCTGTCAGCTACTGTATTTCTTTTTTTTTCACTTGTCAAATTTGTTTATTGAATTTTAACAATTAGTATACATAAGTAAATATGGTGGCCGCAAAAGAAAAGATCACATATATGGTAATAATATTGAGTTGTAGTTCCAACATAAACTAAAAGTAGTTTAACTAAAATAATTTTAGCAACTACTCAAAAGATTGGGTGATACATTGTATAAGAGAGGATAAAACCAACTTAGACCAGGTTAATATAAGATGACCTCAGGTAAAAAAAAAAGGTCTCAATTATTATCAAGAGTATAGTTTTTAAATAATAAAAAAAAAATTATACTATACTATACTATTATATTATCTTATACTACATATTGGAACTATGTACAATTGGTATAATGATAACCAAGGAAGTAAAAGTTCTGCTACCAGAACTATATAAAGAGTAAATTGAAAGAGGAGAGAGAGAGAATAGGGGGGAAAAGTAGGAGAGAGAAAGAAGATAAAAGAAAAAGTAATCTTAGGTAGGAGAAAAAATAAATAGGGAAAAAAGAAATGAGAGGTAGTAGGGGTCCCTGGGGTAGTACATGGTGATGAACACATACCATGCATGCAGAGAATGGAAGTACAACTCGAGATTACCAAGGTCTTAGTAGGGAAGCATCAAAATTGGAAGGTAAACAGTGAGTCACCCAGGCATTCCATATATTCTCAAAGTTGGATATTTTATCTTGAGTTATACCCTCTGTTTTGGCATGGATCAGTTACTGTATTTCTTATTAAATAACGAACATGTCCTGGGTTAATAACTATTGGTGCTGGGTCATGTATATGTCAACTGATGCCCTAAGCTCAGCCCAATAATGCCCCCCTTCCCCCTTCTGTTGCTTAAATAATCGGACACTTAAAGTTTTACTGCTACAGGGTGGCTCTCATGTGCAGAATCGCGTATATACATATATGATTCTGCACTTCTGCCTGCAGGGTGAACACGTGCGCCCCCGGTGGGTCACTTTTACTGTGATTATTCACAGCAAAACCCAATCTACAGATGCCAAACACTGTGTGTCCTCTGGCAGCTGCCAATTGTCAGTAAAACACACAGAACTGAGATTTTCTTATGTAAACAAGGCAGATATCAGTTCTGACAGGGCGGAAGTGATGGATTTTGTGTTCCTGAAAAGCAAGGAGCAAAATCAATCTCTTCCCTTGGTAAAAGCACCTAACACAGTACACAAAAAACTGGCTAGCTACGCAATTAATCCTTTGATCGCCCCTAATGTTTAAGCCTTCCCAGCCAGTGTCATTAGTACAGTGACCGTGCATATTTTTAGCACTAATCACTGTATTAGTGTCACTGGTTCCTGCATATCAAAAATATCAGTTAGTGGCCGATTGTCCACCACAATATTGCAGTCCCAATATAAGTCACTGATCACCACCTTTACTAGTGTAAAAAAAAAAGTTAATTAATAAAAATTCTATAAATATATATATAGTTTGTAGACTATATATGTCTATATTGTTTGCGTAAATCAATCAATATATGCTTATTGGGATTTTTTTTACCCAAAAATGTAGCAGAATACATATTGACCTAAATTTATAAAGACATTTGATTTTTTTTTGAACTGGATGTGTTTTATAGCAGAACGTAAAAAAATATATATTTTTTTTTCAAAATTGTTGGTCTTTTGTTGTTTAAAGGGCAAAAAACAAAAAATGCAGTGGTAATCAAATACCACCAAAGTTCTATTTGTGGGAAAAAAATACAAACTTTATTTGGGTACAGCGTCGCTCGACTTTGCAATTGTCAGTTAAAGTAACGCATTGCTGCATCGCAAAAAATGGCCTGGTCACGAAGGGGGGTAAATCTTTCGGAGGTCAAGTGATTAAGGCAGGCCATATATTATACAATTTCCTTGTACAATTTTCCTTTAGATTGACCAGAACCATATAACATGAGGTCAAACCCAAACTTTCAATTTGTATGCAATCAGGCAGGCCCTTGCACTACAAAGTTGAAAGTAAATCTAAATGAAATTGTATGAGAAAGTATAATGTATGGCAACCTTAGGACCAAGACTGGGAATGGCTCAACATCGAACTGACCGAGGCCTTTTATTTAGAAAAGATGAGGGAAAGCTCTTAATCGCAATACAATAATTATATTATATCAATTGTATATTTGTATACACTTTGATGTTCACAAATTCAAATTAACACTTCAATGTTAACAAAACCCTTTTGTTCAAAAACTTCTTACTTTCATGTTATTAATATTTCACTTTGAACTTAAACCCCTTTAAGCAAATGATTTACTTATACCTTAATATTTATTCAAGTATCAAAAAGTTTGCTTCAAGATTTTTAATTGCAAAGCCTTTGATCAAGTCCTCAAAAATAATTTGGCATAACAAACCTGCTTCTATATATAGCAGTGACATGGCATCCAGCCTTTGTTGTCTTATAGTTGTTCTGTTGGTATTTTTAATAGGCAAGAAAAATTAAGAAAATGAATGCGTAGCTGCTTAATTTGTGACGATTAATTTTAGAAGTATCTAGGGCTCCCTACCTTTATTTCCCAGTCAGCTAAGGGCAACGGAGCAATAAGGATAAGTGCATTTTTATTTCAGTGCACTTATCCTTTAGGGCATGATATCTAAGGAAAAAAAATGTATTCCGTGGTGTGTCTTCCTTTGGTGCCCTATACACTGCTTTTCTTGCTTAATATTTAATCAAGCCCTGGTTGGCGGGAGATGTTTGAAGCTAATTACATACCCCAAAGGGCAGTCACATCCACTGGCTTCATTTGAGCACCTTCCAACACCTTTCAGTACAGATCAGACAGTGATTTCTAACTTGACCAGTCCTATTTTTCAAGATAAGCCCTGGCTGGAGATATTTTCAAGTGCCTCATAGACATTGTCAGTGTATACAGCTGAGACCTTAAGGGGAAATGAAAACATTAAAAAGACCAGGGTTTTTTTTTCAGTACCACTTTAAAGCGGTTGTAAAATTGTGACATGAAAAATGAACAAGGCATATCCTTCTATAATGTGTACTTGCCTCGATGTTAAGCACTGAGTGTCTTTTCCTCTCTACTGTCCAGTTCCTCTGTTATCTGCATGACTTGCTGCTGAAAGGTTTGCCTGACTCCAAGAGATGGAAGGGGGTGGGGGAGGAGAGCTCCAGCACAGCCTGTGATTGATATCCTCAGCTGTGCGTGTTTCATGTGTGCTGTATGGTGGGGGATTGAATCGCACCATTCAGCTCTAAGATTACAATGGGCTCTCCACTCTGAGCTGTGCTGTGTGTGACATCAGATTCCTGTGCCCTGCTTTCTGAAGTTCAGACAAGATGTATAAATTCTGTACTTTGATGTAGAGAAGAAAGGGCTGCAGGGAAAGTAGAAAGGTATGGGAGGGAACAGGGAGAAGAATGAAATGTATTCTCCTTTTCTTCCTCCCCAACATCACTATTGATTTTTGTTTCACACTATACACATTAAGGGGTGGACGGGAGAAGTAAAGGTGGCAGGGGGGGGGGGAGGTGGGAGTTGAGGCAAGATCTAGGTGTAAGTGCCTGGCATTCGCTAGATTTTTTTTTTTTTAGGTGAAGATTAATTTGGTCATATACATTGCGATTCAGGGAGACCACACACACCTCTCCTGTTGTCCCTTTCCACCTTTTTAGGTACTAAATATGGTTGCTGTGATAATTGAACAGGGTCCACAGGGCTCTAGGATACACACTTGTCTATGTCTGGTATTGTTTTTTGTTTTGTTTTTGTGTTTATTGTGGCATGTAGGAGTTATAAATGTTTTTTTTTTTTATTTGTCTTTATTATATTCAGAAACGATAACAGCACATCTTATGCAGTATGCTACATACAAAAGGAATAGATAGATTGTACATATAGCAAACCTTATACAGAAGAATGTGGTAATATTACAATCTGATCGTCTGAAATATTAAGTCCATGTGCTTTTATATGTCTAGGATTCAACATATTGTTGGTATGTTTATAGATCTCAAAATACACATGTATAAAAACCAAGTAAAAAAACAAAAAAAGAAAAACAGTTAAACCTTAAGAAAACCAAAAGAACAAATGTCCCTTTTTGATTGTTTTTTGTAAGGTATTTATTTGTAAATGATCTAAAATGAATAAAACTAATGTAAAGGAATTCTACAGATAAACAGGTACAATTTACATAGGAGGATATATTTGTAGACTGAAATCATATCTTCTCTTATATACCTCTTCTAGTACTTTGATGCCATCATGGCAGACACAAAAAAATTAAAATTAAAGCCTGCATATTTATGCACATTAGCCATCCATTCACTTTTATGGATTGATATGCCAGTGTACTTGCACTACCCTCCACCGACCACTGGGTTATTTCTTTCTCCCACTGATCACAGGTGCCAGGACATTTTTAGCCTGCACAGACACCAATAGATCATTTTCCTCCCACTGACATCACAACATTTTTCTCCCCCACTTACCATCAATGTAAGGGGTACTATGTTACATACTATTGACCACTGTACACCATACACTATGCTGTATGTTATATACTGTATGCCTGATCCCTGAGCTATAAAAATTCTATGCTATACATTACATACTTCTGATCCAACTAGTGTGAAAGCTTTCTTTTACATTAAAACCAAGGTTTTTATTTTCCCAACAGTTGCTAATTGGTAAGCGGTTTTCACTTATTTTAAAGAAGATCTTCCTCAAGGTAGGCTCAGACAAACTGTTAGACCTCTGTCTGTATTCAGTTTGCAGAAATGTAATGGATGAGTTTGATATTTTTTTAAATGTTTCTTTGTCTTGAGGTTTGTGTGTGTCTGTGAGACTGTTGGACTTGGCACAGTAATTGGGTGTATCTTGTGATTGCAAAGACTGTGGCATATGAGTGCCATGTATACTGCAAGTAGCCTCAAGGCCCATACACACAATACGGAAACCGGAAGTAAAATTTTGTATGATTATCTGCCAATTTTTGGATCGTTAGTATGGTGCTTTCGACAGCTGATTCCGGTTTTTCATCAGCCAAAAGCTGGATGTGCAGACTATAAAAAATTTTTTGTGTGTGAATGTCTGATTTTCGTTTAATCATTACGGTTTTCGTACGAAAAAAATTGTAAGAGCAAGACTACGCATGCTCAGAAACGTAAGAATACATACAAAACTATTCAAAACATGACGTCACGTCTGAAGTTGTATTCTGTCATACGAGTATTTTCCTATGGTGAGTAACCTCTTCACTCTTCACATAAGACTAGCATGCAACAAATGGTCATTTGAAAATCTGATCACATGTAAGAGGCTTTAGACTTGATTTATTATGCCTCTTTAAATCACACCCTTCACGCTACATATAACTTGTCACTTTTTGTGTATGATTACCAGCATCTGCTGTAGACTGGAGGTAAATGCCAACATCTGTTGAGATTCTAATACTGTTAATTACCATTTGTCATGTGCATTTAGTATATTGTATTTTTTCTTTAAACAGGAATACATAAATGTCTAGAAAAAACAGCATTTTCCTATAATCTGTTTCCAACTTCTTGAACAATACATTTGAAGCACCACTAATTCTGAAAGCAGTGACTGTTGTAATCTTTTGGAACTCCACCAAAAATCTTTGTTAGCAGAATTCTATCAGGTACCTCCAGAGATGAAGACAGTAATTGTACAGTGATGCATATCCCAGGACCTCTGACTCTTACCAAATAAAATCTATCCCCATTTAAATTTTAATACTATCAGGATGAATCATTTGCACCATAAAATTACACCAGTATCTCTGAGACATGAATCAGGAGTTTGTATTGCTTGACTTTTCAGTAAACCGAAAACACACTTACAATTATCTTTTTCTCTCTATTCCCAGAAAGCAGTTTAGCAGTGGACATTTTTCCTCGTTAACAGCTGCCTACTGATTAGAGTTCACAAAGAAGTAAGGAGGAAAATTAAAATCCTGGGAATTAAAACTTGTAAAACAATTGTTTGAGAACACTATTTAAACCATCTACATACTTTATGTGCCCTTACCCCTACTGTTAATTGTAATGTTCATTACCCAATATCACAAACTGAAAGCTCACTTTGGTCTAAAATGTACTGATTGCACTCTGCACTTTATGAAAAGTGGATAACAAACTAATTGCTATTGGTAACCATTGTTTAAAATGTCACATTTGTTCAGAATGCACTTATAGATTTAATTAAGGAGTTACAACCTAAAAGAAAGTAATTTCTGCTGTAGTCTTACCTTAAAAAAGTTAAAATAACCCTCTGACAGCAGTGTCATGGGTAAACCCTATCTAACTTAAAGCGGAGCTTTTGCTCTTTTACTAAAATCCAGATCAGCATGCATCAATGCATGCTGATGTGAAATAATCTAACACCAATTAAACAAATCGACTTCCTGGTTTCCCCAAAAGGGACTCCAACCACACAGATGTCCCCTGGGAAAGCAATGTCACTAGTACCATCAGGGAGATCCTATATCTCACAGCATTAAACTAATTTGCTGTTAAAAATAAAAAATAAACTTTCTAAAGAACTTGGATTTTTTAAGCCCACCTTTGAAAAACTATGGTTATTATCTTGTTTTGTCTAGGAGAGAGGAGAAACCGTTTTACTTATCTGATCCTCCATTCCCCTGACTGATACTGCTCCCTCATGCTTCAGCAGTGGACTGTCCCTTGGCATCATTACCTCCAATGCAGGGCTAAGGACCATACCATCTTGATGATGTCAGAACTCTAGGCTGCTGGAGCTTGGCGGAGAAGAAGCTACAGCCACTGGTCTGGCTGCGGAGAGGGGCAGAGGATTTGGTAAATACACCTTTTTTTTGTTTCCCAGACCAAAACCAGCTATTAAAAAAGAAAAGCAGGGTTGCTTGCTCTCGCCTTTACTTTTCGCATTAGCAATCAAACACTTGGCTATGGCAATTTGGTGTCACCCTAATATCAATGGCATTGGCTGTGGGCAACAAGAACATAAATGTGCCTTACTTGCCGATGATGTCCTTATGTATATTACCCATCCTTTAGTTACTTTATCTAACCTGCTATCCTTATTGGACCAGTTTTCTTGGCTTTACGGCCTTTCCTTGAATTCTCACAAAACAACAGCCCTTAATGTCTTTTACCTCCCTCAATATTATGGGCCCTTCAGGATAGCTACAACTTTCAATGGGCACCACATTCGTTTTCATATTTAGGGGTTCATTTAACATCTTCTACTGAGACTCTTTAAAAGGCTAAATATCCCCAATGGTTTAAAAAACTTGAGGACCTCCTTTGGGCGGACTATTCCCTATCATGGTTTGGCAGTATCAACTCCATCAAAATTACGCTTTTATGCATGATACTTTACTACTTTAGAACTTTACCAGTGGCAGTCCCGAGAGGGGACTACAGCACCTACAAGCCGTCGTTCCTTGATTCATATGGGGTAACAGAAGAACTTGGCCGAACAAACAGATACTATATACCCCAAAACTAAGGGGTGGTCTTGGTCTTCCCAATCTACAAAACTACTTTCAAGCCCCTCAGATTGCCTATTCTACAGCTACAGGTCCTGCACCTCTTTGGGTCTCTCTCTCTGCAATCTCCTGTCATCCCTTGACCATAGGATCATTGATGTGGCTTCCCAACCATCTACTCCCTCCAATATTATGCCCTCCCTTATTACATTCATTGGTGGTCTGGGACAGAGTGCATCACCGTACATCTTTATCACATCATTAGCTCACATCTTCCGCACCCGGAGTTCTCAACAGGGTTAGTACCACACTAATTTCAATATTAGCCTAATAAGGTATTACTAAGAACTAGCAATTACCTTAATGGAAACCAGGTAAACTCTTGACAACACTTTAAAGACAAGATCCAGATACCTGCTAGTAAAATATTCCAATATAATCAAATTATGTCCTTTGTCAGATGCAAACTTAATCTAATAGTTGGGCTGCTTACACTTACAACTTTTGAGTTGTCTTGCCAGGCAAGGGGTTTTTTGCGGGGACGAATATCTGTGGTGTATTATGGCTCCCTCACTGAACCAAATTCAAGACTCTATTATATCAACCAATAGGAAAAGGACCTGAATCTTACTTTTGATCTGTCTGAGTGGCAGACAGGATATTGCCTATGCCAGGGGTGTCCAAACTTTTTTCAAAGTGGGCCGGATTTGATGAAGTGAACATGCCTGAGGGCAGACCATTTTGCCTGACATTCTTTGAACCATTGAAAATTCGGTCTAAGTGTGTCCATCCGAGCACTAATACACTGCCCAACAAGAATTCTCTTGCCTTTGTCGCACTCGTTCCCAACACACAGGCGAATGCTCTGCACTTTAGGGGGTACCGTTAATTCTTAATGGTACCCCACACATTGGAAAATGTAGGGTGCTTTTGGTGCAGTGCAATAAAAAAAAAAAAAAACACAAACACACACAGACACATGTGCGCACACGCGCACACACACATACAGACACACGTGCACACACACACACAGACACGTGCACACACACACACACAGACACATGTGCGCACACACACAGACACATGTGCGCACACACACAGACACATGTGCGCACACACACACATACAGACACATGTGCGCACACACACACACATACAGACACATGTGCGCACACACACACACATACAGACACATGTGCGCACACACACACACATACAGACACATGTGCGCACACACACACACATACAGACACATGTGCGCACACACACACACATACAGACACATGTGCGCACACACACACATACAGACACATGTGCGCACACACACATACAGACACATGTGCACACACACACATACAGACACATGTGCACACACACACATACAGACACATGTGCGCACACACACATACAGACACATGTGCACACACACATACAGACACATGTGCACACACACACATACAGACACATGTGTACACACACACACACATACAGACACATGTGCACACACACACATACAGACACATGTGCACACACACATACAGACACATGTGCACACACACACACACATACAGACACATGTGCACACACACACACACACACACACACACACAGACACATGTGCACACACACAGACACATGTGCACACACACACATACAGACACATGTGCACACACACACATACAGACACATGTGCACACACACACATACAGACACATGTGCACACACACACATACAGACACATGTGCGCACACACACACACACACACACACACACACACACACAGACACATGTGCACACACACACATACAGACACATGTGCACACACACACACACATACAGACACATGTGCACACACACACACACATACAGACACATGTGCACACACACACATACAGACACATGTGCACACACACACATACAGACACATGTGCGCGCACACACACACACACACACACACAGACACATGTGCACACACACATACAGACACATGTGCACACACACATACAGACACATGTGCACACACACAGACACATGTGCACTCACACAGACACATGTGCACTCACACAGACACATGTGCACACACACATACAGACACATGTGCACACACACATACAGACATGTGCACACACACAGACATGTGCACACACACATACAGACACATGTGCACATACACACACACATACAGACACATGTGCACATACACACACACATACAGACATACATGCACACAAATACAGACACATGCATACACATACATACATACACACACATGAATAAAGGCCTTTTTAACACGAATCTAGCTTATAGTACAGTACCTTTGCAGCTTCCTCATTCAGCCGGGTACTGCACTGTAGGGGGAAGCAGAGAGCACAGCACAATCCTCTGCACTTTACTTTCACTTTTGAAGCTCACGGAGCTTCTCACAGTGCCGGGGATCGGCTGATCTGACAGCCCTGATCCCGCAGCACAATAAATTGAGAAAGAGCAGGCGGGCCGTTCAAAACCGAACCGCGGGCCGCAACTGGCCCGCGGGCCGGACTTTGGACATGCCTGGCCTATGCTTTCTTCAAAGTCTCTATTAATACCATGCTAATTGAAGCCAACTACAACACACTTTTGTGTTGGTACCTGGTCCCTATTGGCTAAAATGCATCCATCCACATCACCTGTTTTCGATGCGGTGGTCAGTTGGTGGCAGTGTCTCCTGGTGACTGGGTTTTGGATTTTTAATTGAATAAATTCAGTGATGGGGGTGAACATTCGTAGATCCCCAGAGGTTGCCCTGTTCCATAAACTACCCAATGAAGTGCCCAGGAAATCAATAAAATGAATCACATATATTATTATTATTATACAGGATTTATATAGCGCCGACAGTTTACAACATTAGGGCAGACATTACAATACAATTCAAGACAGGGGGAATCAGAGGGCCCTGCTCGTTAGAGCTTACAATCTAGGAGGATATATATATATATATATATATATATATATATATATATATATATATATATATATTTTGTTAGCGGCAAGGATTACAGTTGCTCAGCATTGGAAACAGTTGGTCATTCCTCTGGGTTATGCTAAAAATAAAGTTAACTGGATTATGGTTAATGATAAACTCAAATACTCCATAATAACTCTAAAAGATTTGATAAAATATGGGACCCGTGGATCCATCACATTTTGGTTTCCCAATGTGCTCCGGGCTGACCTCCTCCTTTTATTCTTTTTCCTCTCTTCTACTTTCTTTCTCTTCCCCCCTCTTTTTATGTTTGAATCCAATATATATTGGGTTGTCTTATAGCTTTATTACATTTTGGCTTTGATGATATTCTCAGGAATTGGTATGAAGGTCCCCTATTATCCCTTATCCACTATTCCTCCTCCACCCCCACACACACACACTTATGTTTCCGTACCATACTCAGGTTCCTGCACTCTACTGCACATGGTTACATTCTGATTATTGATTAGAACTGTTCTTTAGTAGATAAAGTATGTGTTTACTACTTCTTGATATTGTCTGCTGGGCTTTCTATTCTCAGTAGGTTTATCTGAGAACATCCCATTATTATTGTTTGTTCTCTTAAATTTGTGGACCATGTTATTTTTGTTTATTCATATTTTATGTATTTGTCATAGTGACAATCAGAGAACTGGCCTATTTTTACCTGCTTCTCTTGTTATTACTGGATTTTTTTTCAATAAAAACATTGAAATATAAAAAAGAAAGGCAGTATGGGCATAGGTAGGTGTACCTGTTTATGTACAATGTATTACATATTATTGGCATTTTTTGAGCAGGGGTCCTCCTTTATAATATGTCAACATAAATCCCACATTAGTTTAATGTAAGTAAATTGACTTATGCAGTTCCTCCTACCATCTTACCTAAAAGTACCAGTGTAGGGTGGCTGTTAATAGCTCTTTATTGTTCCCTCTTTGATATCACAGATCATGAACAATCCCTATATAGCAGCTGTGAAAACTCTTTAAAAACTGAAGCAGACCCTTTAGGATGGGTCTGTGTCTAAAAACCATACCTATGCTAAAGGGTCTAAAGGTTGTAATTTTAAAAACCAAAAGATAACAAACATGTTATACTTACAATGGTCCTCTTCTTTTTGGGTCCCCCACCAGTGGTCCTGGCTCCTCTCCCCTGCCGAGTGCCCCAATAGCAAGCCTCTTGAGGGAGCCAATGGCTACCAATAGTGAGCTAACGAGGAGAGAGAGACCCGGGAGATCAATTGCTCTCATGCACATCGCTGGATCGAGATGGGGCTCAGGTAAGTACAAGGGAGCTGGGGGGAGCTGCACCCTGAAGTTTTTTACATTAAGGCTGGGTTCACACTAGCTGCTGTTGCGGTTGACAGCAGGGGGTCGGGTGTGTACCCGTTCTCTTGTTTCAGGGGCAAATCAGGTCCGAATTTGTGCCTGGATTCGGACCTGAAACTGAGGGCGACCAACCCAGAGGTGTGTGAACTGGCTCCATTCAGAGCTGGTCACAGTCTCCTGTCATGCAAATTGGTTGCGGTGAAACCGGCATACAGTTTGAATCCAGCCTAAGGTAGAAAACCTTCTGCCTTTAGAACCACTTTAAAAAATAAACATCTTAAAGTGACCCTCAAATTCCAACAGAATAACCAAAAGAAAAAGACAAGTGCCTCTCTAGTGAGTGAAAACTTTGGATTCCTTCTAAACTAAAAGCTCTGCTGCTGCTGTCGGACACTTCTGGAGATGCTTGCTGCTACATCACTGAAGGACAACTTAATGATATAGTGCTCTGTGAAAAGATCCACTGCATCCAGCTAGGAATATTATATCAGAGACACCAGGAAGTGGCAAAGAGCAATCGTATTCCTAACTCTGCAAGAGAGCAAAGATTTTACTAGATTTCAGACAGAGAGGGGGGGGGGGGGTACACAGCTTGTTCTTTTTACAAGGTTCTTGCAGTAAAATAGAACTACAAGCAGGTCAAAAGTATCTGATCTCATGGTCACTGGTTATGTTCTCTTGGGTTTTCCTTTTAATTTGTGAGCTGTAAAGCTTCTCCTCTGCATGTTCCTCAGACCTGAGTGTTTTTACCCAGTAATAAGTTATTTGTAGACAATATAGGAGGATGGTTCACTGACAAGTCACACAGCTTTGGAATAGATAGGAACAGACAGACTTAATATCCAGCTCTCAGTTTTCAACTCATATGTAGGCAGCATTTCTTTGTTTTTTGTTTTTTATTCATTTGTAAGAATTAAAACACAGTTGCACCCAAAAATGTACTTTAAAGAAATCAACAGCATTATCCATCAGCATCAGCACCAACATCAACATTTGGAAAAAAAATATTTTTTTTACCCCCTCCTTCATCGCTGTTGTTATAGGGTACTTTGTATTCTGCCACTTCCTCTCTGCAGTGCTTCACGTCATTTCCCTCAGCACCTGTGCTCGATAATGCTCTTGAGAGATGTGCATCATACTTTCCCAGGAGTCAGTGGGCAGCGCCGAGGGCCAGGTTGCCATAACAACGGGGCGGGCACTTCCACCACCCATTGTGATGGCAACCAGAGAAGTTTCCACCGCTATGTGTGCATAATACACATGTGTGAGATCGGACAGTGCATGCTGGTTAATTCAGCAGCACCATATCCCGGAATATCATCCCTGTGGGCTTCCCCTGCCCACAAGCAAGATGGGAACACACAAGAAGAAGAAATATAAGGTTTGTTCTAAAATACAAACTATAGCAGTGTAATATAGAAGAGTAATGTGTGTCACATTATAATAGTATGTTTATAATAGATGGACTTCAAAAAAACATCATTCGTCGTTGGAACTCCGCTTTAAGGAATTTTTACTTACATTTTACTTGGCTGATCGGCTAATTTGCAGTTTTGTGCGAACAAATGAAAGTCATGTATTTGGTGTCATTAACTTGTTAAATCAAGTAGCTGTGCACATATAAATGGCCTTCAAATTCAAAGTCTAATTTTACAGAATATAAATGTTTTAGGCTGTAACAGAAAGACATAAATTGGAAAGATATAAAATGCATATATCTCAATTGCAAGTTGTTACAACTGCTTTTCAGCCACAGAACAAAGACATTTTGAATCAATCATAGTAAAAAGTTATATTCTATTATCCTATAAACATCCTTAAAAAACGTACATCAGTGTAAATGAAAATCATTTAACTCCCTACATGCCTATTAATGTTTCTGCAATCCATAGAGTTAGAAATGCATGGGCTGGTAGTGTTCATATTTTGTGTTACAAGGTGATCTGTCAAGAAGAGCCTTGGTTCACTGATATAGGATGCTAGCACAAGAGGATTTGTCTGCATTGCCCACAACAATCAGTCAGGTTACAGTTGTAATTTTTCTAGAGTAGTGAGAAAATGAAACTTGACATCAGCCTCAGTAAATCCTGCATTTATGCAAATGCAAGTTCATTGAAGTGAACTTTAATGTTGAAGTTCATTTAAGCCCTGCATCTGACCTCCAGCATCATACATCATTAAAATCAGTGCCAGTTTATAATTCTTATTTCTACATCAGATCAGTAGAATTATTTCACGTGTGCAAAGGTGAGTCAGTTTCTTTTATAGCCAGTTTGGCAATATGCTGATGTGTTCCTAAGATTTAAAGAGCCTTAGTGAAATCCAAAAGTTCAAAAACAGAATGTATATTTTTTATGTAAAAAAAAAATTAATTTACTATTCAGGTAAATTTGAAATGTTAAACATTATTATTATTTACATAATTTACACTTTTACTCAAAAGGGAGGAGCTCTGTGCTCTTGTTAACATGTCTACTGGCTATGATTAGCTGCTTCCACAAAAAGACCTGTAGTTTACAAATTCGAGCTCAGATTTTCATACGCAGGTAAGTTATTCAGAGCAATGACTTATCCTTCCTGCTCTGTTTAGGTTTGACCCTATAAAGATGTAGTTAGGGAGCAACCTATTGTGAAAGAAAGCAACTTCTGCTGTAGTCTTACCTTAACCACTTTCCTACTGGGCACTTATACCCCCTTCCTGCGCAAACCAATTTTCAGCTTTCAGTGCTCTCACACTTTGAATGACAAATTACTCAGTCATGTAACACTGTACCCATATGACAAATTGTTGTCCTTTTTTTCACACAAATAGAGCTTTCTTTTGATGGCATTTAATGTACGCTGGGTTTTAAATTTTTTGTGCTGTATATGAAAAAAGACCAAAAATGAAAAAGAAAAAAATAATTCTTCTCTGTTATAAAATTTTGCAAATAAGTAATTTTCTTCATAAATGTTGGTCAAAATGTATACTGCTACAATGCTTTGGTAAAAAGAACCCAAATCAGTGTATATTATTTGGTCTGTGTGTGAGTTATATAGTCTGCAAACTATGGTACCAATTGCTGAAAACTGATCACACCTGATGTACTGATGACTGACCAATTTCTTGAGACACTAACAAGCCAGGACAGTAAAAATACCCCCAAAATTACCCCTTTGTTTGGAAAGTAGACAGTCCAAGGAATTTAGTAACAGGCAGGGTGAGTTTTCTGAAGTTGTAATTTTTTCCCATAATTCTTTGGAAAATTAAGACTTTTTTTTTGTTCCATAAATTAAGACATTTTTGTTTCACAAAAATGTCATATTCTAAGGTATTTAGTAAGAGGGAGGGTTACAAGTCTTTGGAAAATTAAGAATATTTCTTTTTACAAAATCGGCACATTAAAAAGTTATTTCTCTCACATGGCATATGCATACTGGCAACTACACCCCACACCACTTTCTGCTACTCCTCCTGAGTATGGAAATACCACATGTGTGAGACTTTTTCTCACAGCCTAGTTACATAGAGAGTCCCAACATGCAAGGAGCATCGTTAGGTGTTCTAGGGACATGTATAAGCCCTTGTACACACGGTTGGAAATTCCGACCACAAAATCCGCTGGATTTTTTCCAACGGATTTTGTCCGAAACTGGTGTTGCATACACATGGTCGGACAAAGTTGTTGGAAAATCCGATCATTCGGAACGTGATGCTGTTTGTTCGTTCCGACGGGACCATGTTTAGCCTTGTAACCAATAGCTTTGCTCTCGTACTTCAATCTGAGCATGCGCGGCACTTTGTCCGATCGGAATTTTCTACAAACGATCGGACAAAGTCCGATTGGATCATGTTGTCGGAAAATTTTATATCCAGCTCTCAAACTTTGTTGGTCGGACATTCCGATGGAAAAGGTCCGATGGAGCCCACACACGGTCGGATTATCCGACAACACGGTCCAATCGGACATTTTCTGTTTTCTGTTGGGAATGTCCGACCGTGTGTACAAGGGCTTACACATTCAATTACACTTTTGAAGGCCCTGAAGCACCAGCACAATGGAATTACCTACAAAATGACCCCATTTTGAGAAACAAACACCCCAATGTATGCTCTATAAGGCATAGTGAGTCTTTTGAATCTGTCATTATTTTGTCAGAAACTGTGGAAATAAAATGAAAACTTGTCAATTTTCTAAGATATTTGTAACATATAACATGTACATACCAACAATTACACCCCAAAATACATTTTTCTACTCCTGAGTATGGTGATACCACGTGTGTGACTTTTCCACAGCCTGGCCACAGAGAGGCTCAACATGCATCGTCATGTGTTCTAAGGACATAAATTACACATAGAATTTCCTGACAACCTATAATTTTTGAATGCCCTTCATATTTGTAACACATACTATGTACATACCAAGAATTAAACCCCAAAACACGTTCTGTTTAGCAAAGGGTAAACACAAGATTACCTGTGGTTTTAGTAGTGAAGTTGTCCACAGAGGAGAACATTGGTCCAGGCAGCAGGCAGAGATGTGGTCAGCGACAGTGAATGTAATTGCCCAGGCAGATGGCAGTAATATTGTCCATAGTCAGTACCGGCAGCAGGCAGAGATATTGTCAGCACAGCCAAAGCATTGGTCCAGTCAGCAAAAAGAGATGTGGTCAGCAATAGCCAAAGGAATTGGCCAGGCAGTGACATGGTCAGCACAGCCGAAATATTGGTCCTGGTATTAGGCAGGAACATGGTCCATGGTACAGGTAGCAAGCAGACATGTGGTCAGTTCATATAGCAGGCAAAGGCATGATGGCAGTAAGTTGACAGCAGGCAGAAATATCAGGCTTAGGTCCTTGATCAGCTAAGACCTGGGCACAGAGGTAGAAACTTCTCTCAACCAAATCTCTTTGAAGGGATTTGTGTTATCATGAATCCCACTACTACAGTAGCAGAGTACAAGATCAGTTCAAATGGCAGGCAAAAAAATGGTCAATTAACAGGCCTAAGTCAGTTCAGGTGGAAGGCAGAAACATGGCTGATGGTTCAGACAACAAACAGAGGCATCGTCAATGAACAGGCCAGGGTCAGTTCCAGGGCAGGCAGAGGTATCGGTCAGTTTAAGCAGCAGGCAGAAGCATGGTCAAATAACAGGCCAAGGTCAGTTCCTTAGCAGGCAGAGGTATGGACACTTCAGAAGGGCAGGCAGAGGAGTGGACAAATAACAGGACAGTATCAGGGTCAGTTCAGGAGCAGGCAGAGGCATGAGTTTGAAGGCAAATGGCAGGAATTCTGATCTATGGTTACCATACTTCACTAATATTGTAGAGAAGTATGGTAACGACAGAAACAGTCACCTATACAGAAGCCTGGTTAGGAAGGGCACTGGAGACAATAATAAGTGGTGTCTCTTCTAACTCCCCCTCTACAGAACACCCTAAAAAAAATTTGCCCGGTTTCTCTGGGAGGGACTTTATCGGGAAAATGGTATTAGTGGAGTCTGCTCACTACATCTGCACAAATGCGTTCTGGTTGGCCAGTCGGGTATACAATACCAGTGCCAATTTCCTCCTGATAGGATAAGGAAAGACATGGGTCTCTCAGTGGATTTGCAGTAGATCACATATGAATTGTATGTTGCCAAATTAAAACGATAAATGGAGACTTTCTTATACCAATGGGAATTTCTTCTTGTTGGAAAGTAGGGTTGGATAATTTGATTGTTGAAGTTGACTCCCCCATGAACAAATTGTAATCATGCACATATTCTGGTTTCTGGATTGGGCAATTCCTTCTCAGGATTTCCATGCAGGTTTTATTGTGGATTAAGGAAAGCATGTAGATGTCTCTTTTGTCCCTCCACTTCATAGCCAATATTTCCTCATTCCGCAAAATAGCCGACTCCTCTCTTCTTAGTTTTGTATTAACCAGCCTTTGAGGAAAGTCCTTCCTACTAACTCTCATGGTGCCACATGCTAGAGTTTTCTTCCAGTGAAGATTGCCGAAAAGGGGCAAACTGGTATAGTTGTTATCACAATAGAGATGATAACCTTTTTGGAGGAGTAGGAAGAGAAGGTTCCAAATTACTTTTCCACTTGACGGGCATAATATAAAGTTGGAATGTTGGGCATAGAGGTTGGTCCACAATTGAATGTAATAAGTCACCCGTGAAAACGAAATGAAAAAAATCAATGGGGGCAACATTTTCTGTGTTCACCTGGACACCTGGCTGAGCAGTAAAATGGGGAATGTTAACTGCTTCCGAGTTAGAATGAAGCCATAGAGGGTTTTGAAGAGCATATGATAAACTGGCAAGGGTCCTAACCCTTTGGAGCTGATGTGACACCCCACTAGCACCTGGCCTTTCTTGCAGAAGTACTCAATTTCTGGTAGATGCCACTGCTCTATTTGTGGTAGCCTGTTCCTCGCCAGAACGCCTTTGGTGGGTGCACTATCCTCCTCCTTTGACTCAGTGTCTCACTGCTTAACACTGTCTCATAATCAGAATCAGAATGTGACAGAGAGCTCCCTGCTGCTCTCGTCAGCCATACTTAGAATCTGGTATGCCTCCTCACATGAAAATAATTTTTAAAGATAGTGGTGTGTCTTTTTGCTGTGGTGAGACTGATGGTGATGTGGCTGCACTGATGAGATTTCACTGATGGGCGCTGATGAGCATGCACAAATAGGTGCTGATAGGCACTAATGGGTGCTGAAGAGGCTGCACTGATATGCACTGCACATATGGGGCTGCACTGATCAGCTATACTGATGAGGCTGCGCTGATGAGGTTTTACTGGTGAGGCAGCCCTGACACTAAGTGACACTGTTGGGCACCGTGTGACACTGTATAATAGTATATCAAATTCACTGTTATCACATATTGCTCATTGGCTGAGAGCACTGATCGGCAGACCTTTTTTAATCTTGCCCCTTTGACTGACATACACATGGGCCGAATGTCGCACAGTTTCTACTGAACCAGCCAATGCCACCCAATATTCAGCCCATGTGTACAGCCCTTTAGTCTCAAGAGATTTTAATAAATAAAGGCACAGAGTAGAACACGACATGTTAAATCAACAATGTAGAGAGAGACCACAGGCAATACTAGTAACTAGTCCTCTGTCCCCTGGCTGCCTTTCTCAGTTTCTCTTAATGCTCATGTCATTTTTTTTAATCGCATGATGGAGGTGATCTAAATGCTTAACTTCCAGCAAATAGCTAAATACAAGGACAGCATATGCATATATGGAAGCCGTTTTACTTTCTCAAGCATTTTATTTCTGTTTATACAGTCCTGAGCTCTGTTGCATAGCACAGCCCTGTCTACCAGGGCAAAGCACCTGATTTTTCTCGGCTGCAGGTAAAGCAGAATTAAACTCTGCTGCCAGCCAAGGATTCTAATCATAATGTGCAAATATGCATACCATATTAGTACATTATGGTAGACTTACCTGCCAAAGCAACCCTCCACCGATGCAATTGACGTGATCTCTCTTGTCACTCTGTTGCCACCACTGGAATATTCACCCTGTTTTCTTCCAGGTTCAGCATCTTCAGCCATCCTGATTAACCAGGATGACGTAACTCCCAGGTATGCACACAGGAGATAATTCATCCTCCTAAGTCAGTTCAGTGTACATTCAGAAAAAAAAATCACTAAGGCAGGAAGGAGAGCAGTTATTATTGCAGAAGAGGCATACAGTCTCTTCTACAATGTCATCCTATGCCCCAACAATGTTCTTTTTTATTTATTTGTTCATTGCGAGTCTACTTTATGGGTTGTAAAATTGTGTTTTTTCTATGAAAGTGAATAGCAAAGCTATTTTATGTGTGTTAAGGATGTCATTGAGGTAACGTTAATGTATATTTTGAGTATGGTTTTCCAGAAGTGTTTAAGCCTGGGGCAAATATGTAACCATGGACTCATTAAGGCAACTGTTAGGTCTGTAAAGAAAGATTTGATGTAGACATTGTGGAGACTTGTACCGAGTCATTAGGAGTTAAAAAAAAAAACCTCTATGGCTGAGTTCACACTATGTGCAGAGCGTCTCGTAGCAGGGGGTTTGGTGCGTCCCTGTTCTCCGTATCAAGTGTGAATCAGATCCGATTTTTTTGTCTGAATCTGGACACGAAACTGAGCCAAAGACGCACAGGACACTTCTGCAGTGTGCTCCGTGCCCGCCCTGGAGATGTGTGAACCAGCTCCATTAAGGGCCAGTCACACTGTCCTGTCATGCGAATTGGATGTGGGATTCCCATAAGTGTGAACCCAGCCTAATTGTTTTGCCCTAACTGCAGCCTTGGAACGGATACTATTTAAATATATTGCAAAATGTACATTTACATTTTATGAAATCATATCAGGATCAGGAGGGTACTATATGACAGCAATAGGCTGCGCAACATCAGGTCTGTTACATAAAAACTATTTCAAGAAGTGGAGGTGTTGCACATGGCAGCCAATCAGATTGCGTTTGTATTTCATCATAGTATCTCAATAGATTCTAAAAACACCACTCGCCAATGTTGCCTCCTTTTTATTTATTTTTTAAGTGATCCCTAATAGCAGACACTTTGACAGTTATTACATCATTACTTTATTAAAAAAAAAAATGTTTTAAACAAAATATTATGCGTTGCTGGCACAGCTGGGAAGTGAACAAGCTGTCTTCGGGGTTCAGGAAAATGATCCCATCAGCCAGGAATGCAGTGTAACTTTTTTTTTTTTTGCAGTGTCAAGAAACTGCGGGTAAACATCTTGAGTTCTATTTATTATTGATGAACTTGAGTTACACAAAATGAAATATTTCCTAACTGCAAACAAAGAATAGCACACAAACTATTTGTTTAATACATTGCATTATGTAACACAGAAGAATATGTACAAAACCATTTGTAATGCACAAATATATCACAAAGGAGCACAACTCGAACTCTGTGAAAGAGAGTTGTGTTGTAAAACTGTTAAAAAATAAATAAAAATAATGTGTATATATATATATATATATATATATATATATATATATATGTTTGTGTGTGTGTATACATTTTTTTTTCATATATGCACTTACCCTCGGTCCAACTGCTGCATAAACCATTGCACCAACCAGCGTACCAAAGTAAAAAAAAATTGACTAATTTAGCAGGGTTTGTTTTTTTCCTGTCTTTTCTGAACTTGAAGGTTTTATACAGCATCTTAGTCTTCTGTGTATCTCAATCTAGCTCCCAATTCTTCCTCATGTCCATCTCCTGCTGCATCTCTCCTTTTGTTATTCCAAAGGTCTTACATGCATATTTGCAAGAGCCCAGCCTTGATTTTTTCAGCATAAAAAAAAAACAATTATTTTCCACTGTATAAAACTTTCAAATAACCCTACTTCCATTTTACCAATGAGTGCAGAACCTCCAGCTATATGCCTTGAATTTTCAGTGCACCTTTCACATGAAAGTTTCAATAACTAAAAAAATGCTATTTAGAGCCACAGTAATATAGATTGTTTATTAAATAGATTTTATGAAGTTTTTATTTTTAGCGTAATTACAACTACAGCAGCGTGGAACACACGATAACAATAAGAAACAACATGAAATCAGTGAGTATTGTATAGTTATAACATGTATATTGTTTAAGGCACTCTGTCTAATAGAAACATCTAGTAGATAGATTGCATCTGGAAAAACAAGCATACAACAGATAGGAATAATTATTTTCTTGCATTGTGGTCCCTGAGTGTGTTGTTTAGAAGAAAGTCTATATTATTGGCATGGATTGTTTAAAACAAATATTGCTTTTCTATGATACATTAAAATGTACAAATAAATTGTGCCTCCGGTAAAGATATTAACCCAAAAGCAATATCATTTTTAGAGGAGCATACTAGAGCAAGTATGTGCAAAATTATGATTACTTTTCCCTGCCTGATTTATGGATTACCAAGCATTTCATAATTATAATATCTTTACATGTTTGCTCTTCAACCCTTTCATGACCAGAAACCATTGTTGCCTAGATTCCCAGGCCAAACTTACCAGCAACAGAATGTCTCAGTTAACTTGACAATACCATTATAACCAATTAACATTCTTAAAGCGGAACTTAATGCCTTACAGCAAAATTTTGTCTTTTTGTCCCCCCCCCCTTACAAAAATGTGAAAAAAAAATCATCATAATTTGTACCTTTTTGGTGTTTTTTGTGCTACAAAGCAGCAATTCCTACTCTTTGGCCTGGGCCAGGCCCTGCTGCCTCCTGGGATTGCTATGTCACAAATAACACAGGAGACGATGCACTGTGCATCTGCACATGTGTACAAACACTGTGGACAACTAAAGTGCCCATGCACCAGAAACTCGTGGTGTTTGTGGGCATGCACAGAAGACTCTCATGCGCTGCTGGTCTCTGTCATGTCCCAAATACCAGGAGGAAATGTGGCTGAGAAATTTTGTTTTAATTTTTTTAACCACTTTGGCCCCCGGAAGGTTTTACCCCCTTAATGAACAGCCCGTTTTTTTGCGATACGGCACTTACGTTATTTTTCTTTACAATATTTTTATTTCATTTTCAGAAAACGAGATTACATGTTAAGCACATCAAAAAAGGGTGATCAGATATAAGTAAGAGAGACTTAAAATGTGTTAAACTAATATATCCCAAATTACATGACTGTTATTATAGTATTCACCTCCTGTTAATATACTGAGAAGCCTCATTTCACACTTTTATACATTCTACTTAACTATAAATCTATTGTATGACTCTTTTTATTGCATTATATTCAATAAAATATTTGAAAAGAGAGACTAACGTATATATAACATACAACTCTCATATCAGGAAGTAGCATGGATAAGACAGCAACCAAAGCAACATACAGTCTGAAGTAACAGGAGAATGGATAAACTAGCACCCATAGTCTTTCTGTTCATGAACTGAGGAAGGGTAACACTTGTATACTGGCCGTATAAGTAGGGAGCAGAGGAATTCCGGGAGCCAATCCTGCCATCCCAATGGGAACTCACTGTGGGGCACTATGTTATTTTAACTGACAATTGCGCGGCCGTGCAATGCTGTGTCCAAATAAAATTGATCTCCTTTTTTTTCCCCACAAATAGAGATGTCATTTGGTAGTATTTGATCCCCTCTGTGGTTTATTATCTTTTGTGCTATAAACAAAAAAGAGCGTCAATTTTGAAAAAAAAAGCAAAAAAAAAAAAAACAATATTTTTTACTTTCTGCTATAAAACACATCCAATACAAAAATGTAAAAAAATCAAATTTCTTAATCAATTTAGGCCAATATGCATTCTGCTACATATTTTTGTTAAAAAAAAATAAGCGTATATTGATTGGTTTGCGCAAAAGTTATAGAGTCTACAAACTATGGGATAGATTTATGGTATTTTTTTTGTTTTTTTTAACTAGTAATGGCAGCGATCAGCGATTTTTAGTGGGACTGGAACATTGCGGTGAACAAATCGGACACCTAACTGACACTTATAACACTTTTTTGGGAACCAGTGACATTATTACAGTGATCAGTGCTAAAAATATGCACTGTTACTGTTCTAATGACATTGGCAGGAAAGGGATTAACATCAGGAGCGATCAAAGGGTTAGGTGTGTCTCGTAGGAGGTGCTTGCTAACTGTGTGGGGATGGTCTGACTGGATGAAGACAGAGATGGGTGTTCCTGTTTAGTAGGAACATAAGATCCCTAGCTTCTACCCAGTCAGAGCGGTGATCTGCCTTGTTTACCCCCTCTGTCCAAACGGCGTGCATGCATGCCCCCAGTGTCTATTGAACGAAATGAGGGACAAGTACGTCATTTCATGCAATAGAGCCGACCTGCCGCAGTATATCTGCT
Source organism: Lithobates pipiens (assembly GCF_037356315.1). Taxonomy (NCBI): domain Eukaryota; kingdom Metazoa; phylum Chordata; class Amphibia; order Anura; family Ranidae; genus Lithobates; species Lithobates pipiens. The sequence goes on along the minus strand of NW_027507748.1, from coordinate 621,182,916 downwards.
GTAGGTGGTCTTTAAGTGGACATATGCCCTGTACACACGGTCGTATTTTTTCCAAGGAATTTTGGCCCAAACTTGTCTTGCATACACATGGTCGCACAAAGTTGTTGGAAAATCCGATCGTTCTGAATGCGGTGACGTAAAACACATACTACGGGACTATAGGCAATACAGGCCAGTAGGCAATAGCTTTCGTCTCATAATTTATTCTGAGCATGCGTGGCACTTTGTCCGTCGGAATTGTCTACACACGATCAGAGTTTAAACGATCGGATTTTAGATCCAGTTCTCAAACTTTGTGTGTCGGAAATTCTGACAGAAAGAGTCCGATGGAGCCCATACACGATCAGATTTTCCGACAACTCGATCCAATCGCACATTTTCTGTCGGAAAGTCCAACCGCGTGTACAGGGCAATAGCATGTTCTTATTTGATGCACTTTTTTTTTTTGGGTTTCAAACATTTTTTTTATTAAACAATGTACATATTGAACATAATTTTGCATGATATAATGCAATCCAATTATTACACATCCAGTCCAACCTGAGTTAGTGTCTACAAACCCTATCCATGTACACTGCACTTCCACATTGGTCCCTACCCTCAAGGAGCCCACAATCCAAGGTCCCCATTCATATACCAGGGCCAATTTTGGACAGAAGCCAATTAACCTACCTGCGTGTCTTTGGATTGTGGGAGGAAATCAGAGTACCTGGAGGAAACCCACGCAGGCACAGGGAGAACATGCAGGTAGTGTAGTGGTTGGGATTGGAATCAGCAACCATTCTTACTGCTAGGCGAGAGTATTAACTACTACACCACTGTGCCGCCCTAGAGATTTGGATATCTTATGGACACAGATTAATCTCTTGGTTTATAGTCAGCATATACAAAAAGAAAATAACATCTAGCAAGAAAGAAATGTAAATTCCCATAGGTTAATGAACATCGACTTTGAGTTGGGCCGTTAGGTTGCATTTATTTAAGAGCTTAAGATGCTGATTCTGTGCAGGTTTCTGTGTCTCGCAGCCATTTGTCCCACATTTTATTGTACTTGTCCGGGCACCCTCTGTTGATATATATCAATTATTTGTAGGGTAGTGTACTATTTATATCTGCCTTCCAGTAATTAAAGCTAGGGGGTAATGGCCTTATCCATTGTCTGGCAATAATTTTCCGGGCTTAATAATTAGCCTGGAATTAATAATGTTCAGGGCTTAGTTTGGTTAAGGCATAAAATTGAAGGGGTTTAATAAAAAGCAATCACTGGCATGCAAGCAGAAGAACCTTTATCCCATCAGCTCATCCCCTAGTTATTGCCTTTTGTTCCACTTGCCTCTCCCCTATTAGATTGTAAGGTCTCAGGAGCAGGGTCCTCCTAACCCTGTTTTGAATTGTACTGTTGCTGTACTATCTCCATTTATATTGTAAAGCTCTGTACAAACTGTTGGAGCTTTATAAATTCTGTATAATAAAAATATATCTTATTCAATAATTTTGGTAATAGACACAACATATTCCAAAACCTTTTATTTTCATTTCTATAAAAACTGTTGGCATAACTGTCAGCTGAGCCTAGAGTATGGTGCTGGCTTTACATTTATTTTCACATACACTTTTGTACATCTGTCTTCTTTCTAATATTCCTCAGGCCTCCTGTGAAATAGTAAAACAGAAGTCCCACTGGCATTTATTTTATTAGCTTTCAGAATGACGGGTAAGATATCTCTAAACAATAAGTTAGGAGTGCATCAAAACTGTTCACATCACCTTTTGCCACTTCTGATACGTCTCAGGGGCTTTATGTATTAACATGATCTTGTTATGGTGCTTGCAGAATCCTTGCCAAAACTTCTAAAACTCATATTCTCTGAAACCTTGCCTGGGCTTCCACTGGTACTTGCAAAATCAATGCAAAAAACTTCCAGAATTCATACCCTCAGAATCCCTGGCGGGACTTTCAGTGACACTTGCAGAATCTTTGCCAGGGGTTCTATCTTTCTCTTAACCACTTCCCGACCAGCGCACGATGATGTACGTCGACAGAATGGCACGGGCAGGCATATTGGCGTACATGTACGTCCAATATTCAATGCCACCCTGCCATCGGGAGCGCGCGCTGGTCGGGATGCCCGTGATTTCGGTCGCGGGACCCGCGGACTCGATCGCCGCGGGCATCCCCGCGATCGTCTCACGGAGCGGCCGAATGGAGGAAATGCTGTATAAACAACATTTTTCCATTCTGCCTAGCAACTAGTGACGCTGATCTCTGCTCCATGTGATTGGAGCAGAGATCAGTGTACACTAAATGAAAGCCCAACCCCCCCACAGTTAGTAACACACCCCTAGGAACACTTAACCCCTACACTGCCACCCACTGGTTAACCCTTTCACTGCCAGTGTCATTTACACAGGAATCACTGCATTTATATAGCAGTGATTACTGTATAAATGACAATGGTCCCAAAAATGTGTCAAAAATGTCCGATGGGTCCCCGACAATGTAGCAGTCACAATAAAAATCGCAGATCGCCGCCATTACTAGTAAAAAAAAAAAAAAAAAAAAAATTATTAATAAAAATGCTATAAAACTATCCCTATTTTGTAAACGCTATAACTTTTGCGCAAACCAATCAATAATCGCTTATTGCGATTTTTTTTACCAAAAATATGTAGAAGAATACGTATCGGCCTAAACTGAGGGAAAAAATGTTTTTTTATATATTTTTGGGGGATATTTATTATAACAAAAAGTAAAAAATAATGCGTTTTTTTCAAAATTGTCGCTCTATTTTTGTTTATAGCGCAAAAAATAAAAACCGCAGGGGTGATCAAATACCACCAAAAGAAAGCTCTATTTGTGGGAAAAAAAGGACGTCAATTTTGTTTGGGAGTCACGTCGCACGACCGCGCAATTGTCAGTTAAAGCGACGCAGTGCTGAATCGCAAAAAGTGGTCTGGTCTTTGACCAGCAAATTGGTCCGGTCTGAAAGTGGTTAAACCAACGCTGGGCATGTCCTCTGACCAAAAGTGTATTTAAGCTCCAGCCTTTGAAATGGTTATTGCCGTCTCCTGCTTGCTGTCTGCCAATGACACTTGCCTGGACCAGACTACTCCCTTGTCTGCCCACAACCTCTGTCCAGACCTTCCTTATTCTCTAACTTGCCCACAACCTCTGCTTGGAGCACACCATATCCATTCTGATCCAGTTAATTCATTGGCATGGAGCTCTGGTGAAGATGAGCTATTACTTAAACCGCCTATACATAGATCGAAATTCAGCTGGCTCAGCAGGCACTGGCTGAATTTCGATCCATATATTGGCTAGCTCGTTGAACACAAGTCAATCTATTCAACCAGCTTGTCAGGGTTTGCCCGAATGATTAGTGCCGACGGCTGTAGCTGCCAACACTGAACATTCTATTCTGCCCGCAGGGAAGGCTCCCAGGGCCAGACTTCCCTTCCCAGTAGGCCGCCTGCCCTGGGGCCGCTTTGATCGGGGACTGCTACGCTCTCCTCCGTCTGTCCCCCAATGCTCGTATGTCATGGAGCTGGGTCTGTGTGTGCAAAGTCCCGTCTCCCTAGGCCGACTCGTGTGATAGTCTTCTAGATGGAACAATGAATCAGTGTTCCGTTATCACACAAGCCGGTCTAGCTAGGGGGTGGGACCTTGCACACAGACCCAGCTCCATGACATATGAGTGCCGGAGGACAGAGGGAGGGGAGCGATGTGTGTTATCCAGGAAATGGTGAGGCTGACATTAGTGGGCACAGAGTCTGTAATTAGTGGACACAGAGGCTGCAATTAGTGGGCACACAGTGGCTGCACTTGGTGGGCACAGAGGCTGCAAATGGTGGGCAGAGAGGCTGCAATTGGTGGGCAGAGAGGCTGCAATTGGTGGGCAGAGAAGCTGCAATTGGTGGGCGCACAGAAGCTGCAATTGGTGGGCGCACAGAAGCTGCAATTGGTTGGCACAGAAGCTGCAATTAGTGGGCACAGAGGCTGCAATTGGTGGGCACACAGATGCTACAATTAGGGGGCCCAGAGGCTGCAATTGGTGGGCACAGAGGGCTGCAAATGGTGGGCACAGAGGGCTGCAAATGGTGGGCACAGAGGGACTGTAATTGGTGGGAACAGAAAGGCTTCAATTGGTGGGCACAGAGGCTTCAATTAGTGGGCACACAGAGGCTGTAATTGGTGGGCACACAGAGGCTGCAATTGGTGGATGCAGAGGCTGCAATTGGTGGGCACACAGAGGCTGCATTTGGTGAGCACAGAGAGGCTGCAATTGGTGAGCACAGAGAGGCTGAAATTGGTGGGCACAGAAATGCTGCAATTGGCAGGCAGAGAAGCTGCAATTGGTGGGCACACAGAGGCTACAATTGGTGGACACAGAGGCTGCAATTGGTGGGAACAGAGGTTGCAATTGGTGGGCACAGAAAGGCTGCAATTGGTGGGCACAGAAAGGCTGCAATTGGTGGGCACACAGTGGTTGCAATTGGTGGGCACACAGAGGCTACATTTAGGGGGCCCAGAAGCTGAAATTGGTGGGCACACAGAGACTGCAATTGGTGGGCACACTGGGCTGCAATTGGTGGGCACACAGGGGCTGCAATTGGTGGGCACAGAGGCTGCAATTGGTGGCCACAGAGACTGCAATTGGTGGGCACACAGAGGCTTCAATTGGTGGGCACATTGAGGCTGCATCGATGGGCATGGCGATGCTGCAATTGGTGGGCAGAGAGAGGCTGCAATTGGTGGGCACAGAGAGGCTGCAATTGGTGGGCACAGAGAGGCTGCAATTGGTGGGCACAGAGAGGCTGCAATGATGGGCACAGAGAGGCTGCAATGATGGGCACAGAGAGGCTGCAATGATGGGCACAGTAAGGCTGCATTGGTGGGCACATTGAGGCTGCACTGATGGGCGCAGCGAGGCTACAATTAGTGGGCATACAGAGGCTGCAATTGGTAGGCACAGTGAGGCTGCATTCATGGCCAAAGAGAAGCTGCATTGGTGGGCACTGCGAAGCTGCATTGGTGGGTACAGTGAAGCTGCAATGATGGGCACAGAGAGGCTGCATTGATGGGCACCATGAAGGTACAATGATGGGCACAGTGAGGCTGCAATGATGAACACAGTGAGGCTGCATTGATGGGTACTGGGAGGCTGCATTGGTGGGTACAGGGATGCTGCATTGGTGGGCACACAGAGTGCAATGATGCATTCATTGGTAAAATAAAGCTGCATTTGATGGGCAAAGTGAGGCTGAAATGATGGGCACAGTGAGGCTGCTTTGATGGACACAGTGAGGCTGCATTGATGGACACAGTGAGGCTGCATTGATGGACACAGTGAGGCTGCATTGATCTCCTGTACCATGCCTGCAGCCTCTGACACCTCCTGTATCATGTCTGCAGCCTCTGACCATCTCTTGTATCCTGCCCTCAGTCTCTAGCCATCTCTTGTATTCTTTCCTCAGTCTCTGAACATCACTTGTATTATGTCCTCAGTCTCTAACCACCTTTTGCGACATGTTTGCAACCTATAACCATCTCTTGTCTTATATCATGTCTGCAGTCTTTGAGGGGGAGTCTGGAGAGGAGTTAAGAGTGGGAGTGCCGCCAGGATGGGGTTCATGGGAGAAGTCAGATGCGTGTGGACTGTGGAGAGTACTGAGTTCTGCACAGTGCACCTGAGAGGAGGTCAGTGACAGCACCCCAGGCAAGTCTGAGGGAAGTCACTGATGTAACAGGGAAGTGAATACAATAATATAAGGGGGCACTGATATAAAGGTTTCACCCTATCAGTAACCCCTCCATTCTTTCTGCGGAAGGTGGTCTCTGGAAACCAGAGTTCCTGGGGTGCCCCTTGATGATGGGCCAATTTTACCACTTTTAACTTGAATTTGCTCATATATATATATATATATATATATATATAGCCCTATGTTCTTTCATATCTGCCTTCTCTCTCTCTCTCTCTCTCTCCCTCTATATATATATATATATATATATATATATATATATATATTTATTACACTCTTCAAATGTGCTTTAAAATGCATGGCTTTCCCTTTCATGAACAAGGGCTGGTATAATAATGCTATGGGCTGGTATGACATTTTTCCAGGGCTAATTTTTATTCCCAGTTCTGCCATGAAGGCTCCCCACTGGCAGAATACAATAGCTAAGTGGGAGTTATCCCCCTATTCACCTCAAGTGTGTGGATCGGGCAATAAACTAGCTGGCTGAAGAAAAAAAAATGAATGTATAGCTAACCTTATACTCTGAGCCTCAGGTAAGCCTGCATCACTGGCCAGAGAGTGTCATAACATCTAAGAACTGGAGGATTTTTACCACAGCTGCCAATCACTGTTGGCCGAGGAGAATTAATCCCAGTTCGTGTCTCCAGTTTGGAAATGTTAAAGTTATATTAAAGGCTCCTATTTTTTACCTAAATTAAAAAAGATGTTATACAAACCTGCTCAAGGATATTGCACAGAGTGGTAGCTTCCCTACTTTTTTATGGTCCACCGCCAATGCCGTTTGCTCTTCCTCTTCTCAGAGCGCTTGTACAAGCTGTGTGCTGAGGAGGCATCTGTGCAGGCATGCTTCCGAGCCAGGTTGAGTTCTCTATTGTCAATAGAGAACTTTCCCCTTGAATATCGCCTGAGGAGAGGATCCGGGAAAGTGACCTAGGGCTACATTTCAGCTATACTTTCTATCCTTTGTGGTGATAAATGTGCTGCAGCCCCTGTAATGAAGTCAAAGAGGCTATGAAGAGGCGATAAAGTTAATTATATACAGTGCCTTGCGAAAGTATTCGGCCCCCTTGAACTTTTCAACCTTTTGCCACATTTCAGGCTTCAAACATAAAGATATAAAATTTTAATTTTTTGTGAAGAATCACCAACAAGTGGGACACAATTGTGAAGTGGAACGAAATCTATTGGATATTTTAAACATTTTTAGCAAATAAAAAACTGAAAAGTGGTGCGTGCAAAATTATTCGGCCCCTTTACTTTCAGTGCAGCAAACTCACTTCAGAAGTTCAGCGAGGATCTCTGAATGATCCAATGTTGTCCTAAATGACTGATGGTGATAAATAGAATCCATCTGTGTGTAATCAAGTCTCTGTATAAATGCACCTGCTCTGTGATAGTCTCAAGGTTCTGTTGAAAGTGCAGAGAGCATCATGAAGACCAAGGAACACACCAGGCAGGTCCGTAATACTTTTGTGGAGAAGTTTAAAGCTGGATTTTGATACAAAAAGATTTCCCAAGCTTTAAACATCCCAAGGAGCACTGTGCAAGCGATCATTTTGAAATGGAAGGAGTATCAGACCACTGCAAATCTACCAAGACCTGGCCGTCCCTCTAAACTTTCAGCTCAGACAAGGAGAAGACTGATCAGAGATGCAGCCAAGAGGCCCATGATCACTCTGGATGAACTGCAGAGAACTACAGCTGAGGTGGGAGAGTCTGTCCATAGGACAACAATCAGTCGTACACTGCACAAATCTGGCCTTTATGGAAGAGTGGCAAGAAGAAAGCCATTTCTCAAAGATATCCATAAAAAGTCTTGTCTAAAGTTTGCCACAAGCCACCTGGGAGACACACCAAACATGTGGAAGAAGGTGCTCTGGTCAGATGAAACCAAAATCGAACTTTTTGCCCACAATGCAAAACGATATGTTTGGCGTAAAAGCAGCACAGCTCATCACCCTCAACACACCATCCCCACTGTCAAACATGGTGGTGGCAGCATCATGGTTTGGGTCTGCTTTTCTTCAGCAGGGACAGGGAAGATGGTTAAAATTGAGGGGAAGATGGATGCAGCCAAATACAGGACCATTCTGGATGAAAACCTGTTGAAGTCTGCAAAAGACCTGAAACTGGGACGGAGATTTATCTTCCAACAAGACAATGATCCCAAACATACAGCAAAATCTACAAAGAAATGGTTCACAGGTGTTAGAATGGCCAAGTCAAAGTCCACACCTGAATCCAATCGAGAATCTGTGGCAAGAGCTGAAAACTGCTGTTCACAAACGCTCTCCATCCAACCTCACTGAGCTCGAGCTGTTTTGCAAGGAAGAATGGGCAAGAATTTCAGTCTCTCGATGTGCAAAACTGATAGAGACATACCCCAAGCGACTTGCAGCTGTAATCGCAGCAAAAGGTGGCTCTACAAAGTATTAACGCAAGGGGGCAGAATAATTTTGCACGCCCCACTTTTCATTTTTTTATTAGTTAAAAAAGTTTGGAAAATCCAATAGATTTCGTTCCACTTCACAATTGTGTCCCACTTGTTGGTGATTCTTCACAAAAAATAAAAATGTTATATCTTTATGTTTGAAGCCTGAAATGTGGCAAAAGGTTGAAAAGTTCAAGGGGGCCGAAAACTTTCGCAAGGTACTGTACATATATAAAAAATAGACGTACTTCAAATATTGAAGACATCCTGTTGTGTTGATGTTAAGCGACAATTAGCATTTTCATTGTCATTTTTAACATCCCTAAACTATAGCTGAATGGAAATTCTATACTTTAACCACTTCAATACAGGGCACTTTCGCCCCCTTCCTTCCCAGCCCAATTTTCAGCTTTCATCGCTCTAGCGCTTTCAGCGACAATTGCGCGGTCATGCTACACTGTACCCAAATGACATTTTTATCATTTTGTTCGCACAAATAGAGCTTTATTTTGGTGTTATTTATTCACGACTCAGTTTTTTATTTTTTGCGATATAAGCGCAAAAAAAGCGGAAATCTGGAACAAAAACAATATTTTATTTTTTCTATTTTAAAAGAAATCCAATAAAATCAAATTTTGTCATAAATTTAAGCCAAAATGTATTCTGCTACATGTTTTTGGTAAAAAAAAATTCCGTTAAGTGTATAATAATTGGTTTGTGTGATCATGGACACATGTACGCAAATGATCATGTACATATGTGTGCAGGTGATCACGTACATATGTGTGCAGATAATCATTGGGACATGTGATTTTAGTGGGACATATGTGGGGGACATGTTTTTATTATTAGGGACATGTGTTTTTATTATTTGGGGACATGTATGTTTTGGGGACATGTGTGTTCTGGGGACATACACTATGTGGGGACATTGTGTTTATACTGTGTGATGTGTTGTGTGTTTACACTAGACTGATGATCAGTGAGTAAAAAGCTGTAAAAAACAACTCATACTCACTGATCATCAGCTGGCTGCAGCGATCTGCTCTCCTCTCCTCCCTTCAGCGATGACTTCTGTGTGAGGAGAGGAGGAGCCGATTGCCTAGCAACCGGCTGTTTGTTTACATCACATGATGGCCGTGATTGGACACGGCCATCATGTGATCAGGAGGGCCAATCACAGAGCCCTCCTGCCGATCTGAGATGTGCCGTGTCCGGGTGACACGAGCACATCGGGATTGCGCCGCTGCGCGGGCACACGCGCGTGTGATCCCGCTCCTTCTGAAGGACGTTCCTGAACGTCCTATCAGAAGTAGACGGCTCCCACCTGGCCGTATATGTGCATTGGCCGGGTGGGAAGTGGTTAAGAAAGCTTCTCCAATCTTACTGAAGGGGTAAGGGACATTTTCAGCCAAGAGAAGAGCTAGGAAGCTGAATGGAAGCTGAAGTTTTGCAGAAAGTATGAATAGGCATTCAGGATGGATTCCCTAAAACAAAACAAGTTTTAAGGACTGCGTCCATGGGTAAGCATACTTAGACAAGATTTTGAGACAATTCTGAGGTTATTAAAGGGGTTGTAAGCCCTCGAGGTTTTTCACCTTAATGCATTAAGGTGAAAAACCTTCTGTAGTGCTGCAGCCCCCCCTCGTTTTATTTACCTGAACGCTGTTTTTCTCAGGCCTGGCAATGAGCACACCAGCTCTAGCTGGTGTCTCATGTCCTGATTGGATAGATTGATAGCAGAGCAGCCATTGACTCCCGCTGCTGTCAATCAAATCCAATGATGTGGGTGCTGGGGGCGGGGCCGAGTCCTGCTTTTCTGCCGCATTTCATTTACAGGCGTTTTTTATTTTTGACTATTTGAAAATAAAAAAATGCTTCTAAAAACAAACGCGGCAAGTAAATACAGCAAAACTGATGTTTTTAAACGTTAGTTACTATCTGTCAAGTTAAATCGTTCAGGGGAGGTTGTAAAATGTCCCATGTACATTAAGCCTTAAAATACAAATGTTTATAAATTGCAATATGATTGCTGAAAAGATTATTAAACAGGTTGAAGTTCAATATCAGCAAAACATTTTTTTCCCCAAATTTGTATACAGTGGAGAAGGTTAGAGCTGTCAGTTTATCATTGCTTCCATCCCTCTTATGCCCTGTACACACGAACAGTTTTCCTGTTGGAATAAACTCTGAAGGAAGGACGTAATTCTGCTGAAACTGTCTTGCGTACACATGATTACACCAAAGTCCGATCGTCAAGAACACGGTGACGTATTACACGTACGACGGGACTAGAAAAAGGAAGTTCAATAGCCAGTAGCCAATAGCTTCCGTCTCCTACTTGCTTCAGAGCATGCATCATTTTTGGTCTGTCGGAACAGCATACAGACAAGCGGTTTTCCTGATCGGAATTGGTTCCATTGGAAATAATTCGAACATGTTCTATTTCTAGGGCCGTCAGAATTTTCGAAAAAAAAAAGTCAGAGGAGGCATACACACGATCGGAATATACGATGAAAAGCTTCCGTCTGACTTTTTCTGCCGGACATTCCACTCGTGTGCACGTGGCATTAGGTGTCAAACAGAAGTGAGGGGAACTCCAATAAGGATACAGAAAAGAATAAACATGTTTCTTCTAAAGTAAAGAAGAGCTTAAACTGCCCTTATGTTTTTACTGCTGTCAGTCCCCACTCGAGAGGTTCCTCTTTATTTGCCCTATATGTGTTGGTTGTCTAACACTAATAGTAGGTTGTAAAGCTTCCCTGCTAAAACTAAAACAACATTCAAGGGAATTTAATATAGCACTAATAACTCTTTTCTTGCAGTTGTTCCATTAAGAACTACCTGCGTCTAATTCAGGCAAGCATTTGTGCCAGTGTTGGTAACATTACCGACACACGTGTCAAGTACAGATTCTCCTTACTACAGCCGCTAAGAATCTGTTGCTATTGTAGCAACAAATTCTTAAAGGATTTGTTCTCAGATTAGGAAACTGGCAGTTATTAAGACCAACTGCCATGGATGTGTTCAGTGTTGACACTTCTTCAGGACAGACATGGACAGATTTATGTACCTGTCTCTGACAGGTACTGGAATCGAGTGCAAGCACCAACAGTTTCGGTGCTGCTCTCCAAAAGATAACTAAAGGGTGTCAATGACATCCTATATGAATTCCCCATATTATGGCTTGGGTTGGGCTTTAACTAATCTTCTCTAAAATAAAGAGCGATTAGTCTCCATTGATTTCCAAACATCAACATCAGTTATCCTGATGTCTTCACTAATATAGGCCTTTAGGTGGGCCCTTTTTCCTGGTGGCACAAAGAAATGCTCCTTTTTTTAAAACAACATTATGGTCCCTATGAATTTGCCCTTGCTCTGCTGACAGATGGGGAATCCAGTGACACCAACACATAAGGAAATAGTGGATGCAGCAATGTCACAAAATTACCAGAGGCGCTTCACTGTTTTAGTTCTTCAAACCTGGGCTGCAAATATATGTACAGTAGATACATACACACAGACATATATATAGTCTATCTCCATCACACTCCATCAAAAGCAAAACAATAAACATTACATTTAAACTAATTTACATTTCCAATTTTCACAAACTGTTAAAGTTTAGGAATGGAGAAAACATAGGGATATATTTATAAAGTAACCAATAATCAATTTACCATTCTATTGACTCTTTTTGTATTGCCAGATACCTGTCAGAGGATCCGTCCCATTTAGAAAATGTATTTTAAGGCTGGATTTACTCATCAGATTGAATCCCTTTAAGGCTACTTTCACACTGTAGCTGCTTTGCGTTAGCGCTAAAGCCCCTTTTTAGTGACGCTTTTCGACAGCTAGCAGGGCTCTTTTAACTCCTTTTAGCAGCTGAAGAAAAGGTTAAGAGTGCCCGTGTTGCCGTGTCGCTTTGCAGGCGCTTCAGCAGTGCTGTCCATTCATTTCAATGGGCAGGGCGTTTTGGGAGCGGTGTATACATTGCTCCCAAACCACCCCAAAGATGCTATTTTTTCAGAACGTCCCACAAGTGAACCACCCCAGTGTGAAAAGTCACAATAAAATTAATGGGGAGGCGGTCTTCAGGCGTGCGTTAGAAGCTATTTCTAGTGCTAAAACATCTGAAAACCATCTCAGTGTGAAAGCAGCTTTACTGAACATATGTATTTTACATTCTTCAATAAAAAAAACAGGCCCTAGTAATATTTGTCATATTTTTAATATTCACAGGTTGTAGGCTCTGATTTTAAACACCTGACACTTTGACATGATAGAAAACATATTCTTATAAAAAGGAAAGAGACAAATTCCATTCCACTTCACACAGATTCACTATGCATTCCATACACTGAAAATCCCCTGCATACAGATCTATACCTATATACATAGGGTGAAGGAAACTCCACAATTGTACCAAAAAATGAAGGCTAATTAGTTGCAATCCGGGCCAAGGTGTGTTCCTGAATCAATCTAATTTTTTTTATAAATATGCCCTTGTTTAAAGTACTGTAAATGATCAAATTTAAAAACTTGTAAACTAAAATTTTACATGGCTTTACCTGTAAATATGGTAAATTTACAAAACAGTTTCCTTAATAAAATGACAAACAAAAAAATTATAAAACAGTTTTACTGCTAAAATACTCATAAAAAAACTACAGTTAAGAATATAATACATACATTTAGCAGTAACAGAAGTAGAATCTCAACATATTTGCTTCATTGAAAGTCCTAAGGAAAGTGATCTTTGGTTCTATTATTATACAGATATGATATTACATGACAAGCTTGGTAACGTGATCACAGCCTTAGGCTGATTTTAACATATAGTTGTTTGAGCAGGTTTCCAAAATATTGTATCAATTGGGTAACCGTATTTACCAACGCAAATAAGCCTAATTAATAAACAGAACTTACATTTTCTGTTTAAAATTAATTTAATGGCATGAATCAAAAGGTGAAATATACTGTAAAAATGCAGTCTCACAGAAAACTCGCACTTGAACACTCTGGACATGGATGTGCTTTTTAGTAGTGCAATCATAAAATTGACCTTGAAAGAATAAAATTTTTGTAAAAAAAAAAAAAAAAAAGAAGTGCCCTACAGCTTATTGCACGGATCCTAGGGATACGCTAGCTGTTTCATGTTCTCTTTTCATTTGTAAATAGAGTAACTGTTATTTTATTATGTTTTATTATTATGACTGGTTTTAGTAAATACATCACTGTAATGTTTAGTAAAATGTAAGCATCATTGCAGGGAATTTGCCATGGCAGAAAGCCCTAGCAAAAACTGCCTTATAGTTCCAAGGCAGTGACATAACCTTCAGTTTGGGGTATGGTGCAAGTAAAAACTATAAACGAAAGAGTTTTGGGGTGTTCCTTTCAGATGATGCCAAAATGAGTAAACATTGTGCCCAGGCAGCGGGGTAAGCAAATTATGGGTTGCATCACTAGAGGAATCAAGCCAACAGGAGGAAGGAGGTCCTGGAGGTCCACTATATAGAGCTTTAAGTAGACCTAAATTAAAATATTGTGTCAAAGTTCTGGAGACCTCACTTGTGAAAAAAAAAATTAAGAAAGAGTCCAGAGATTGGCAACAAAAAGGTGCTGAGGAAGGAAACATATGAGGCGAAACTTCAGGAACGTCATATGAACAATCTTGAGGAAAGGAAAAAGGTGGATATGACTGAATCCTTTAGATGCATTACAGGTGTGAATAATGGCCCGTAAACACGATCTGAAAATCGGACGACAGATCGTGTTTTTTTTTTTGCATGCTAGTTGCATATCGAAAATGGAGAGATTACTAAAGTTACGAAAATTCCCATATGGCAGAATAAAAAATTGGAAGTGATGTCATGTGTTGTAACATATTTCTATTGTATTTTCAGACAACAACTAAACGAAAATCGTACGATCTGGTATCATACAATAAAATGTTTTTGTGTTTGTCCGATTGGATAAGATCGGATGAACTGTCGTGATCGCCTCTCAAAAAGTTTTGTACTAATGATCCGATTATCCTATTATCCCTTCAAGTGGTATTTTTCTTCCGATTTTCAGATTGTGTATATGGGCCACTGGGTTTAAGATGCCAGTTTTGTTAATATAAACCTGAGATTAAGATTTTGTAGCTTAACTTCAACTAGCTGGAGGAAAGTTTAAGAATGTTACAATTGTAGAGGATGCTTGGAGCAGACTTCCTGCAGCATTAGAGGTTCTGTGTTCTTGTACTTGTGAAAAAAATATCAGAACATGGGGGGTGGAGATTTAGTAAACCTAGAGCACTGAGAATTTGGTGCACCTGTGCATGGTAGCCAGGTTCTAACTTCAGCTTGTTCAATTAAGCTTTGACAATAAAACCTGGAAAAAGATTTGTTTCTTTGCAGAGCTGCACCAGATTTTGCACTCTTCAGATCTAGTAAATAACCCCCATGGTGTATGAGTAGACTTGGCCACCTGGTCTTTTTCTGCAGCCAATTTTCTATGCTACATGGAACAGTTTTGGCTTTACATTCTGGAATTAAAATCTAGTGTGCTGGGAAATGCAGTCTTTCATTAGAGATCACTGTGATATAATTTTTTGAATGAAACACTTTAATTGACCCTTGAAAATACTATACCTGCTAACCATTCTGAGAGATAGTGGTTTCCACATCCTTTTTTGCAGTCAGCTAACCAGGACTAGCAAGAGAAATATGGAGCTGTGATTCCAGTTACATTATACAGTGGTTGTACATGGAATAGACAGTCACCTGCTAGAGCTGACTATTACCTCACAGTTTGAAGAGCTCAGGTATGAAGCAGGGATGTGGGATGGCTTGTCATGCATCTGTATTTACTGGTATGATAACAGTGAAAAGTCAATAAACCTAAAAACATCTTACAAAATATGTAATAGCATTTCTGTGCAAACATTTCTACACGTGTACATCATTTGAGACATGGGCTCTTTTATTTACAATTTCTCCATATGAATCCAGAGGAAAGGAAATGTGGAGTTCTTACCTGAAGCATCCAATCAAATTTCAGCTTTGTATTTTTTTTTTTTTTTTTACTAGTGCAGCCAGAACATTTGATCTATTAGTGCTCATAGATAACACTGCCACTTTTGCCTTTCCTCATTATTCTTCACATCAACCCTAATCATATTTAAAAATAAGTAAGACATTTCCTTGTTGAGCATCACAACCACAATAAAACTGCATGTATCATCCCAGAGCAACAAATCAAAAGCAAGGCAGGCTACTTTGGTTAAAAATAACTTGTTTTGGATTGGCTCTGGAAGGATACTATAGGCAGCTCTTATGGTAGACACTTTGCTACATAGGAGAAATCAACAGTAACCATCTCACCAAGCATGGAAGCAGCCATTTTGTGGGGGCTTCCATATAATTGAACTCGGCATCTCGTCCTTCACTGATATTATTGTGTCAAAGTAAAAGGCTGAACGCTGATCAATCACACAAAATGGCTGCCAATAGCGTGAGGAGGCCATAGGAAACCTATACCTTTCACAATTTCAACCACAGCTACATCTAATATGAATTTGTGCAGCATCTCTTCAGAAGTCTTTAGAAAGAGAAAAACAATGCAAATCAAAGATCTTCCTTCAAATATTTTTTTCCTTTCAAGTCTTGCCTCCTGTTAGGTGCCAGCCAAGTATTATATACTTTCACTGGGTCTATGTTCCAATGCTTGTGAAAAGATATCGGAACTTGGTGTGAAAGGAAATCCTTTGAGTAATCAGCTGGTCTTGCCTGAAAGGGAATCAGAAAAATAATTAAGAAGTGTCATGTCTGTGTACTTGCAGTATGATTTTGTAGCACAGAGGTATATGTGGTTTCCTCATTTAATAATATAAAACCTAAAGACTTCACTGTGGGGCTCACACTTTCTACAGTGGCAATGCACACTGCAAAATAAAGCCATTGGCCAACTGGGTTTAACCTTTCCCATCCCCAACACGTGTCTCTTTATGAACTTCAAGACCTTTTGGTCATTCATAAACTGAAAGAGAGCGGATCCCCAGAGCTACTACTGTCTATAGACGCCCAGAAAGCGTTTGACAGAGTAGACTGGGGATTCATGCAAAACTCTCTGGAGGTATTTGGAGTTGGCCCTAAGATGTTAGGCCAGATAAATGCCATATATAAACATCCCACAGCAAGGGTTAAAATAAATGCGTCTCTATCGCGGCCCTTTGAGATGTTCAATGGGACACGGCAGGGTTGTCCCTTATCCCCTTTATTATTTAATTTATCAATGGAACCACTGTTGAGGATAAGATTGAATCCCGATATTAAGGGATTGCAGATCGATAATTAAGTTCATAACATAGCCGCATACTCCGACGATGTTTTGTTATGTTACCAGTCCCAGGACAACCATCCCGAGCCTATTGAACATCTTAAAAATGTATGGTGAAGTCTCAAATTTCAAGATGAACCCCTCAAAATCTGAAATTTTGAATATAAATGTTGCCCCAAAGGAGGTTCAAATGCTTAAACAAAATTTTCCTTTTACCTGGAGGGACAAGGAAATCAAGTACCTCGGAGTAAAAAAATAACACCTACACATGATATGCTATATCAACAAAATTGTATTCCGTTAATGAACGATATTAAAACAGAATTAAATACTATGGCCCCTAGACAGAGATCTTGGATTAACAAGATAAATTGCTTAAAGATGATAATACTCCCTAAAATTTTATATAAAATACAAATGTTACCAATTCCGATCCCCGATTCATATTTTAATGAACTAAATCACATTTAAGAGATTTAGATGTTCACACACACACACAATCACATGGACCGCAATGGTAATATGGGATAGGGTTCATAAAAAACAAAAATGGGCTCACAATTCTCCGTTAATACCATTATGTGACATTAATTATTTTGCACTGAGGAAAGATAGGACATTTGGAGGGTGGATTAAAAATAATGAGGCACAAGTAAAAGATATTATTAATAAAGGCAAAATTTGCACTTTACAGGAACTAAAGATAAAAAAAGAGGTGCTAGATATGAATTGGTGGAGGTATGCCCAGCTGAAACATTTTGTGGAATCCCTCCCATATCCGATCAGATCAGCAGACAGCTTGCTCCCATTAGAGCAGTTGTGTTTGGTGACTGAAGGAAGGATAGGGATTGCAAAGATATATAAAATATTGAGTGGTTTAAAAATATCAGAACCCCCGCATACATTAAAAAATGGGATGAAGAGATTGGGATTAAAAGTATGGAGGTTGAGATTAATAAGGTATTAAAGATGCCGCATGCAACCTCACCAGACTGTAGTTTATTGGAAATGAACTACAAGTGTATGGCCCGGTGGTATATAACCCCAGATAGAATACATCAATTTCAAAAAGGGCTCTCCAACCTATGCTGGAGGGGATGCTCAGCAAAAGGGTCCACCAAATGATCCACATTTGGTGGTCATGCCCTAAAATTAAAGTTTTCTGGAAGACCGTTTTGATAATAATCAAAGAAACCACGGGTCTAAATAACCCAGAAGACCCTAGGGTATGCCTGCTTCATGGGACCACTTCGCCTATTACACAATATATGCAATCATTGACACCAATCCCCTGCTGGTGGAAAAACCCAGAGACTCCCTCTTTGAAAAGTTGGTTTAGTAAAATCAACAAAATGTATAATCTGGAGTATTTAAAGTATAGTGGAGAATCAGGAGAAACGGGATTTGTAAAAAGATGGGAAGTTTGGGAAAAATACCAACAAACATCAAGATATGTCGGAGGATGGCAGAAGTATTGTACTACGATTATGGATGGAAAAGTACAATATGCCTGTTTCTCCTCTTTCATTAGTGGACACAGGATTCGGTTAGGGCCCCTTCACACATGAGATCAGGGGCAGTAAAATCAGGCAGTTTAACTGTGGTTTTACTGCCTCCTGACCACCCGCATGAACACAGCTATGCACATGCTGTGCTTCACGGCCATGGAAAAACTTAAACAGCATGTTGCTTTTGTCAGGTAGCACTGCCTCTGAATGTGACTAATGCAGTTCTAATGCACGTGATCATGGCACCATACTACAGCAATTAGAGGGTTATAGCAAACAAATCCAAGCGTTGATTCATTTTTAGAAGAGTGGCAGTGCCTGTCACACTTGTGAACAAGCCCTTACACTGGGACAGTTGAGACATCCAAAATGAGTCCATCTGAGGCGAGGGCAACAGTAAAAAATAAAATTAACAGGCCCATATAACAAAAGCAATAGAGCTGGGAGTAGTCTGCAGTTCAAAGAGCTGCTTGGAGGACCTTGCACTCAAAGTTGGCATCAGATGAGGTCTGAATATGTACCTAATAAAATTTTTAGAATATGTAAACAGAAGGCCAGGAGGCAGCCTTGTAAATCTGGGAAACAGTTATGCCAAAAAGCCCAATAGCACTCACAGACCTAGTGGATTACATCTTGACCAAAACAAAAAGGGGGTGAAAGCTTGCATGAGAATCTGTCTAGGCCACTATGAAATGGTAGTGTGAGAAGCTGGTTCTCCTTTACAGGGGCTATCAGGAAAGACAAAAAGGGTGTTAACATGTCTAATGGAATCAATGGATGAAGGGTAAACCAGCACTGCACAAACTACTAGGTTGTGAAAGGAAATTTTCTTTTGATGCGCTGTAGCTAGACAGAGATATAAAAGCATATTAGCCTGGTTGACGTAAAAGGCCAAAACCACCTAATAAAGACAAGACTCAAAGCCTCAACACCACCTTATCCATTTTAAAACTCAATAGGGCTCCAAACAGTACAAGGCTACAAGTTCAAACAAATAACTCTCAAAGGTGACAGCAACAAGGAAAGCAACTTTGTGGGTGAATGTAAAAAAGGGAATATTTCTAATAGGTTCAAAAGGCGGTCTTTGAAAAGCCAATAAAATTTACATCCTGTGGATTCACAGGCAGCTGTATAGGCGGAGCTACAGGAGAGATAGACTGTACAAAAGTCTTCACTAATGAATAGGAGGCAAGTGGTTTTTGGAATACGATGGCAAGGGCCAAGATTTGCTTCTTGATGGTACCCAAGGCCAAATACTGATCCAGGTCTGGTTAGGATTCTTTCCACAGAGTATCCTGGAACCAGGTAAAGTAAGCTTTTAATGTGACATAGCAGACCTTTCTAACTTTTAAAAGTGTGGGAATAACTGAATCAGAGAGACTGCTATCTCTAAAGGCCTAGGCTCCAATAGCCATGAAATTAAAAGCCAAAGATCATGAAGTGTAGTAAACCCATCCCTAGGACAGGAGATCCAGCTGATCTGGATGAGTCCATAGAATGTATACCAAAAGATTGATCAAGTAAAAGTACCACATTTGCCTAAATCAGAGCCAAATCAGAGCTACGAGGATCACAGGCATATCCTCCATCTTGATCCTGTTGAGTATGACAGATGAGGAAGGATTTTCAGATGAAGGAAGACAAAGATTAGATCCAAAAGAGTCACCAGAGCATCTACTTCCACCAGTGGATATCTGCATCTGAAGACAAACAGGTTAGTTGCTGAACTTGAAAGCTTGACAGTTTATATCCAGTCCCCTACCTGAGCCACAGGTTCTGAAACAATTTTAGGTGTGGGGATCTTTCTCCCAGGTCCAGGGACCACTGGCTGATGTAGTCTGCCTGCCAACTGGCTGCTATTGCTGGGACTAAGTAGAACTTTTACCCCATGACATCCTTTATGAGTAACTCTAAGAAAGCCCTAAAGAGCCGTTCATCATCAAAATGAATGCACATCATTCTACTTCTTTTTTTTTTTTACACTGCTGTTCTTCAGGCAAAGATTTCAGCCAGGATACGCATTTATAAAAAAAAGTTGGAAAATTACACATAAACCATCTAGGCATCAGTGTAGGGCTGTAGGCATTTGCTCTAAGTGCTTAATAATATGCAGCACTTTACAACACTATTATTTACAAGTGAATATTCCACATCACCAAAGTGACATGTGACTATTTCATAGTTTCTGAGTCTCAGGGGCCTCTACTTTTGCAGACATATCAAACAGGTTCTTGGAGGGGAAGTGGAGAAATATGTTTACAGTCTCTGTGTACTGGGTCAGCAAGCGGAAGTTGGGACTTGGCAGCTGTGGCAGTTAGCATAGCTGCAAGGACCTCCTCTCTGAATAAGGCAGAGGTGGGGCCAACCTGACAGAGTTAAGGAAGACTCTGAGTATGAACTCAATTGGAGGAACAATGATTCAGGCAATCCATGTCACATGTCTATAGAGGAACACTGCAAGGTGTTCAAGAACTATTAATGAATCAAGAGCTGGAAAGGCCTGATGCAGTGAGATTGATACTCTTGCGCTAGGATTCGACATGTTGTACTGCTAAACAGAGACAACCTTACAGAGGAAGCCAGGTGAAAACCATGAATACTCCTATACCAACTGCTAAAAGCAGAATAAGTTTAAATGACCAAAGGTGAATGTACTAGATAGCAAGGACTAATTGACGTTTAACCATGTATCTCTTGCAAATATGATCAATTGCGAGAAGACATTAAACGGAGATAAAAAAAAGGTAGGTAACATAGCTCGGAATGTGAAACACTTCAGCTAGTGATATAGCACTTAATTCCCCAGCATATTAACCCTTTGCTTAGAAGTGAACGGTAAAGGGAGATACTGATGGCACTCAATGGTACCAATAAAAATAGTAGCTCCAGATGCTTGTGATATACAGCCTACTCATTAAAGTGGTTGTGCCTTGGCTTTGGACTTTGAAAGCACACTACAGCTAACAGTACAAGCACCACAAGCAGAGACAAGTACCCGAAGAAGCAGGATTCCGCTATGGCCTCCCAAACTATTGCTGAGGATACACCAATTTAGTTAGCTCCATAGAGAGCCCAGCTCAGCAGAATGCAGTACTGACTGAGGGAACAATATTTCAAAAAGGAGAACACTGCTAGAAAAATACATTTTTCTTAGAAGAGAAAATACATCCATTCTCCTAGGACACTAGCAAAACAGCTGAAGCATGCTGCTTTTTGTTTGCTAGTGTCAGTTTTCTCCTGTAAGCAGAAATTGTCTTAGAATAACTGAATCCTGCGCCCCTTAATGAATGAGACATACAATTATTTAATACATTTTTATTTTGAAGTTCTAACCACCATAAGATAAAAAAGAGAACATGTGCAAAACCACTACACAATTGCTTTGATACCTAGGATCATCAGCAGAGTGATCAGGGATGATGGACGTAATTGTATCCATTAAATAATCTATTATTAGTATTAAGGTCAGGACATGGTGTTCCAGACTCTTTAAACTGCAGTTAAGTATACTGGGGACAAACACACATTGCATTAAATAATAGGTATAAATATATGTGATTATAGTATCAACACGTTTTACTCTGGGTTAGCAGGTAGTAAATTGAATTAAGGTTGCTTGTGGTTTTGGTTGGCAATGTACGTGATGTTCTTCCCTATAGCACCTGTTATGTGGATGATTCTTACCAATACAAGCTAGATTTTCTTTCAAAGCTAGACATGTGAACAAGGTCAGCAAAGTCTTGCAATAAAAATGTAGTTTCCTTGCTTAGTTTTTAAGTATCTATATACCGTATATACTCGAGTATAGGCCGACCCGAATATAAGCCGAGGCCCCCAATTTACCCCCAAAAAAACTGGCAAACTTATTGACTCGTGTATAAGCCGAGGGTGAGACATGCCTGTCCATCCCTGTGTGTGTGTCCGTCCATCCCTGTGTGTCCGTCCATCCCTGTGTGTCCGTCCATCCCTGTGTGTCCGTCCATCCATCCCTGTGTGTGTGTGTGTCCATCCATCCCTGTGTGTGTGTGTCTCCATCCATCCATCCATCCATCCCTGTGTGTGTGTGTCTCCATCCATCCATCCCTGTGTGTGTCTCCATCCATCCACCCATCCCTGTGTGTGTCTCCATCCATCCACCCATCCCTGTGTGTGTGTGTATCCGTGTGTGTGTGTGTGTGTGTGTGTGTGTGTGTGTGTCCAGCCTACCTTTGTCCCGAGCCTCCGTCCCGTGCCTTGCCTCCTTGCCTCCGTTCCGTCCCGTGCCGTGCCGTGCCTTGCCGTCGTGTCGTGCCTTGCCTTGCCTCCGTCCCGTCCCGTCCCGTGCCGTGCCGTGCCTTGCCTTGCCTTGCCTTGCCTCCGTCCCGTGCCCTCTTCGGCGGCCATTGTAAAATTCAAAAGCCGCGCCTCCTCCTTCGCCTGTGATAGGCGGAACACTGAATTTCCCAGCAGCCTGTGTTCCGCCTATCACTGACATCGTACCATCCTCGTCCGTAGTACGAGGATGATACGATGTCCGTGATAGGCGGAACACAGGCTGCTGGGAAATTCAGTGTTCCGCCTATCACAGGCGAAGGCGGAGCCGGAGGCGCGGCTTTTGAATTGTAGAATGGCCGCTGTCTGTCTGCTCGACACGCTGATCGAGCGGGCAGACAGCGATGACTCGAGTATAAGCCGAGGGGGGCACTTTCAGCCTCAAAAAAGAGGCTGAAAATCTCGGCTTATACTCGAGTATATACGGTACATGAGGGTAGCTATACTTGATGAATACATACAGTATCTCACAAAAGTGAGTACACCCCTCACATTTTTGTAAGTATTTTATTATATATTTTCATGTGACAACACTGAAGAAATTATACTCTTCTACAATGTAAAGTATTGAGCGTACAGCTTGTATAATAGTGTAAATTTGTTGTCCCCTCAAAATAACTCAACACATCGCAATTAATGTCTAAACCGCTGGCAACAAAAGTGAGTACACCCCTAAGTGAAAATGTCCAAATTGGGCCCAATCAGCCACTTTCCCTCCCCGGTGTCATGTGACTCGTTAGTGTTACAAGGTCTCAGGTGTGAATGGGGAGCAGGTGTGGTAAATTTGGTGTTATAGCTCCCACTCTCTTATACTGATCACTGGAAGATCAACATGGTACCTTATGGCAAAGAACTCTCTGAGGATCTGAAAAAAGGAATTGTTGCTCTACATAAAGATGACCTAGGCTATAAGAAGATTGCCAAGACCCAGAACCTGAGGTGCAGCACGGTGGACAAGACCATACAGCGGTTTAACAGGACAGGTTCCACTCAGAACAGGCCCCGCCATGGTTGACCAAAGAAGTTGAGTGCACGTGCTCAGCGTCATATCCAGAGGTTGTCTTCGAGAAATATTTGCATGCTGCCAGCATTGCTGCAGAAGTTGAAGGGGTGATGGGTCAGCCTGTCAGTGCTCAGACCATACAGCACTCACTGAATCAAATTGGTTGGCATGGTTGTCGACCCAGAAGGAAACCTCTTCTAAAGATGATGCACAAGAAAGCCTGCAGTTTGCTAAAGACAAGCAGACTAAGGACATGTATTACTGGAACCATGTCCTGTGGTCTGATGAGACCAAGAAATACTTATTTTTGTTCAGGCGAGGAGTACAAAGATAAGTGTGTTTTGCTTACAGTCAAGCGTGATGGTGGGAGTGTCATGGGGCTGCATGAGTGCTGCCGGCACTGGGGAACTACAGTTCACTGAGGGAACCATGAATGTCAACATGTACTGTGACATACTGAAGCAGAGCATGATCCCTCCCTTTGGAGAATGGGCCACAGGGCAGTATTCCAACATGATAATGAACCCAAACACACCTCCAAGACGACAACTGACTTTCTAAAGAAGCTGAGGATAAAGATGATGGACTGGCCAAGCAAGTCTCCAGACCTAAACCATATTGAGCATCTGTGGGATATCTGCAAACAGAAGGAGAGCAACATCCACCAGCTCCGTGATGTCACCATGGAGGAGTGGAAGAGGACTCCAGCGGCAACCTGAGAAGCTCTAGTGAACTCCTTGCCCAAGAGGGTTAAGGCAGTGCTGGAAAATAATGAAGGCCTTTGCACTTTTCACATGACATTTTCACTTAGGGGTGTACTCACTTTTGTTACCAACGGTTCAGACCTCAATGGCTGTGTGTTATTTTGTGGGTTATTTTGAGGGGACAGCAAATTGACACAGTTATACAAGCTGTACACTCACTACTTTACATTGTAGCAAAGTGTAATTTCTTCAGTGTTGTCACATGAAAAGATATATTAAAATATTTACAAAAATGTGAGGGGTGTACCCACTTTTATGAGATACTGTAGGTTTGTAGATTCTCTTATCTCTGCAAGAATTGTCTGCCGGAATTTTCTGAAGTTAATGATTGGTAGCCAGAAGTGCCCTAGGCAGGGTGAGGAATAACAGTTATGGCAAGTAAAGAACACATTTTACTTAAAATACAGGCAGAGCAGTGACCATTACAACTGCACAAACCTGTTTGTAGGGGACCGGCTGCTGTAAACACACAGAATGTGACTGTCAAGTTAATCAATATAAGGACGGCATGGGGCAGGGAATGCAGAAGTAAGCAGTGTAAGAGGGTACAAGGGGGACTGCAGAAGTGAGAAGTGTAAGAGGGGGCAAGGGGGACTGCAGAAGTGAGAAGTGTAAGAGAGGGCAATGGGGGACTGCAGACGTGAGAAGTGTAAGAGGGGGCAAGGGGGGACTGCAGAAGTGAGACGTGTAAGAGGGGGCAAGGGGGACTGCAGAAGTAAGAAGTGTAAGATGGATCAAGGGAACTGTGAGGGAGAAGTGCAGAAGTTAGCAGTGAAGGAGAGATGCAGGAAGGGGGTGCAAAAATAAGCAGTGGAACAGGGGGTTGCAAAGGGAAGCAACGTATTAGGAAGGCAAGGGGTCCAGAGGAGAGCAGTGTAGGAGGGGGCAGGAAGGGTGCAGACATGAGTAACATAAGAGGATTTCAGGGGGTTGCTGAGTTGAACACTGTAAAAAGGGGAGCTGATGAAGTGCTGAAGTCAGCAGTGTAAGAGGAGTGTAGAAGTAAGTAGTGCTAGGAGAGGACAGAAATAAGCAGTATAAGGGTATAGGGTGCCGAGTTAAGCAAAGCGGAGGGAAGGGGATGCAGGGGTGAACAGCTAAGGAGGGAGTGGGGGCAGGGAGGGTGTAGAGGTTAGCAGCATAATATGAGGGCATGGGGAGGGTGCAGAGGTGAGCAGTGTAAAAGGGGAGCTGGGAAGATGCAGAAGCCAGCAGTGTACAATGGGAAGCTGAGAAGGTGCAGAAGCCAGCAGTGTAAAAGGGGCAGGGGGAAGGGAGGAGGTGCAGAAGTGAGCAGTGTAAAAGTGAGGCATTGTAAGAGGGGTGTAGGGAGTTGCGGAAGTAGAAGGTGGGGTGGAGAAATTATCAGTATAGGGGCCTTCAGAGTTAAGCTGTGTAAGAGGGGGCAGGGAAAGGTGCAGAATTAAGCAGTATAAGGAGACAGGGCAATTCTAAGGAAAAGTAAATTTAACTTCAGTACCGAATGTGTTCACAATTTACAGTAAATGAGTACTAGAGAGCATTTAAAGGCATTCATTTAACAACAAATAATAAAATCCAATTCATAATTATATGCAAGCATAAACCAAACCCAGGAAGTTAAAAAAATTAACAAAATAGTTGCTAACATTATTAGTAAGACTTAAAAAATATTGAAAACCAAGTGAGCATTTGGTCACAGTTATTAGATTTCCCTTAAAGAGTCACATGAACTATCTTTTAATAGCTGTTCTAGAACAAATATGCAAAGATTTTGGAAACTCTATGCAGAGA